>NC_135900.1:28771087-29414354 GCF_964194155.1 Cetorhinus maximus
AAAAGCTATTTAAATGATCCAAAGCTTTTCAATGTGTTAGTGATTGAAGGCTTACCAAAATACACAGCTAGTTGCTTGGCTTTCGTCAACGAGGAAGGATTCCCAGGACAGGATGCTCCACGTTTCTGAAGAGGCCTAGTTTGGAAGTCTAGGCGGGAAATGTGGACTCCGGCACTGTGTAAAAAATAGGAGCGGAGTGGCAATCTGACAGCGGAAGGTTTGGCCCTCTTTCATTTCATTGTTACTTACATTATTTTTACTATGATCTATCTTCAGAAACTATTGTTAGAACTCTGTAGGATGTATTTTTTTCCATTTTGTCTTTTTTGCTTTATTTTTGTTTCGTTGCCTGTTTTTTTTTCACTCCCTTTCCCATATTAGTTTAAACCCTTGTTGTTAAGCCACGTGAGGAGGGATAAAAATGAATTCCCCATCCTACCACTTCAGGTCTGACCATAGCAGGGTTTTACATGATTATTTGAGAGGATGTGTTTTGCCAATACTGCAGGAGTCTTACTATGTACACTTCCAGATTATAAAGAATTAGCTAGACAGGTTTTCTGAGTTTAAACAGAGAACAAGATAAGGTTATTGACACCACTTCTCAAATTAAAAAAATAAGTAAATCCCAACCACCATTCGTACATCACAGACATTCCCTGGGCCCACAAACACACCTTAGTGCAGATGGTAGAATAACAGGATAGGCTTAAAGGTGTTTTACAGTTTGTGAAAAAGATAAACAATCAAGGCAATATACAGTTAATTGTCCTTTGGTTGGGCTTGATACAGTGATTCCATGTTGTGGCCATTTTGTTCAGTTGGCTTCCTGGGTGTAGTTGCATGGCACAGATTTCCATGTTTTATCTCCAAATGATCTTCGTTCACAGTAGATTCTTCTTCTCAGGATGGTTACTTTGCAAATCCTGACACAATACTTTTGAGAGAGGGAGAGAAATGGCTTCTTTGCAGGCCTTCTGTACAGCATTCTGATCTCTCCTTGTGATCTCTCTGGCTTGGTAAAACAGTTCCTAAATGTCTTGCAGGCTGTATATTCCAGAGGAATTTGATTACCATGTCTGCTGTAGTCATTGTTTTGTAGAACAGGTAATTGCATTTTTAAATCTCATCTCAGAAACTTTTGAAGAGTGTCAGGATAGTGTGAAAGCCAACAGGAGATGGGGTCTTTCACACTCATCATGAGTTTTGGGTGTCTGTTCCCTTTTCATCCCACTTGGGTGGAATACAAGTTGTATAATCTGGCTGGTTGGCAGCCCTCCATTGTCTTAATAGGATTATGGCTTATTGTTTTTTAAAATCCAATTACCTGTTGTTAATAGAAAAAGCACAAATAATAATAGTAAAATAAACTAAACTAAACCTGTACGCATACTTTAATCCACACTCTCACATCTTCCTTTTTGCTTTGTTGCTTCTGGTCTTTTGAGGTTCAGATTGTTGTTCCTATATATGTATGTATATATATATATATATATGTTTGAGAGCTAGTAATAACCCTAAGGTTTCTTCCTCCTCCAGGAGTAGAACGGTCCTTACTTACTAGCGTCAATGGCTATTTTAAGTGCTTTGTTGAAATCTAGAGTTGCCAACACCAATTCATTTTCTAGGATGGCTTTCAACTTCTCAACCAGGTGAGAAGGAGTAAACTGACTCCCCTCTACTCAACCTCTTTGGTTCACCACAAAAAGGTTTAAGTTTCTTTATCACAAGGATATGCCTTTTCCAAATAAGAGGGCAACATTTTCCCCCCATAGGGGGGTAAGTGCGGGAGCGGGCATGAGCGGGCGGGCTTCCAATCGGCGCCCCCAGTTGGGGACATACTGCCATTTTACAAGGGTGGGCCGTGACATGCGCCAGGAAGCGCAATGCACTCTCCGTGTGGGCGGGGGGATTCCCTCAGCCGAGAGTGCGCTCTTTGCGCATGCAGTTGAAAGTGCGCACAGATCTCCCTGAGGCAAAGTGCTGCCTCAGGGAGATCGGCTCCGATTTAAAACTTTGAATAAAGATTAGAAAAAAATTTCCCTGCCAAGTCCCCTCATGTGACACTGTCACATGAGTTGGGACATGTTCATAACTTTTATTGTAAAATATTCTAAATTTTTTAAATCACTCATGAAACCTCATCCTGCCCGTGGATAAGTTTTCATGTTTTTTCACAAGCCCGCCTGGGCTCCCGGCCTACCCGCCAACCTTAAGGTTGGATGGACAGGTCCATTAATGAGTTCAATTCGTTTTTTAATGGTCTTAATAGGCTGTTGACAGGTCGGCGGGCGTGCATCCCAGCTGGATGCGCGCCCGCCAAACTGACAATCTAAATGACACGGGGTGACGTCAGGACGCCCACCTGATGTCACCCTGCGTCATTTTACACGTCGGCGAGTGGGCCCTGCCCCCACTCACCAACCGGAAGATGCTAGCCAGAATGTATTGAACTATTTAAGCTATGAGCTGTAAGGGCCAATCAAACAAGGTATTCTTGAGTCAAAGAAAGAGCAACTTTATTAACCACTATAACCGAGAAAAATTATAAAAATGCAACATCAAGCATTTGGCCCTCATTCAGTCATTTTGCACACACACACACACACACACACACACAAAAGTAAAATAATATACAGTTACGTGTCCTTGAGGCTTAGCTTTTAAATGCTGTGGCCAATATGGGTTAGCTGGTTTCTTGGATGCAATCAGATATAGAAGATGTAGCAATTATTATGAGGTCTCAGTTCACTGGTAGGTTCCTGGTAGAGTTGGCTTCTCGAACCAGGCAACACATTTATTCCAAAGCAGAGAGAGGGAGAGAAAGCCGCCTTCAGCCTGTTTCCCCTGCTGAAGGCTTTCTTGACACATTCCGTGTCATTTGCAATCTCTCTCTAGTAGCTGGGTAGCCTTGCATTGAAATACATCACCCATCGTGTATTTCCAATTGGTTTTGTGTGTATCTGTCTGTGACAACCATTGTTTCAATATCCAGTACTTTGTATTTAATGTTTCTTCCTTAGACAGTTACGGGTTTCACTGGGTGTCTGAATTATAGGAAATGTCTCTCTCTTCACATTCCCCTGAGGATGATGAGTTAATTTTTCATCTTCATCTTGGAATGTGGCCTTGCATTTTTAAGCAGCTTGCTCTACATCAAATTGTAAAATTTCCAGTCAATTGAAAGTTGAAAAATCATATTATCAAAAATAAAGGGGCACAGCCTCATGACAAAAGCTGTTTGATACCTCTCTGTCCACACTAACTTTGCTTTTTTTCTGTAATAGATCTGCTAGTGGGGCAGCGATAGCACTGAAGCTGGGGACAAACTTATGGTAGAAACCACACATCCCTAGAAATCTCATTAATTCCCGTTTTGTTGTCAGGATGGGAAAATTCACTACCGCCTGTACCTTCATAGCTCTGCGCAGTGTTTGTCCTCGATCCACAACATGTCCTAGGCAGGTCACCTGAGCCTTAGCGAACTCACTTTTTGTGAGGTTAAACATAGAGTCATAGAGTCATAGAGGTCTACCGTACAGAAAAAGGTCCTTCGGCCCATCGAGTCAAGTATCTAACTTTTCTAATCCCATTTTCCAGCACTAGGCCCATAGCCTTGTATGCCTTGGCATTGCAAATACTTCTTAAATGTTATGAGGGTTTCTGCCTCTACCACCATTTTAGGCAACAAGTTCCAGATTCCCACCACCCTCTGCATGAGAAAATTCTTCCGCACATCCCCTCTAAACCTCCTGCTGCTTACCTTAAATCTATGCCCCCTGGCTATTGATCCCTCCACCAAGGGGAGAAGTTCCTTCCTGTCTACCCTATCTATGCCCCTCATAATTTTATACACCTCAATCATGTCCCCCCTCAATCTCCTCTGCTCCAAGGAAAATAACCTCAGTCTTTCCAATTTCTCCTCATAACTAAGACTCTCCAGCCCAGGCAACATCCTGGTAAATCTCCTCTGCACTCTCTCTAGTGCAATCACATCCTTCCTATAATGCAGATTCCAGAACTGCACGCAGTACTTGAGCTGTGGCCTAACCAGTGTTTTATACAGTTCCAGCATAACCTCCCTGCTCTTATATTCTATGCCTCGGCTAATAAAGGCAAGTATCTGACCACTTGGCCAGATGACTGTAACCTTTGGAAGAGGGGTTCCAGTTGTTCTAGGTGACTTTCCCAAATGTCACTGTATATTAGTAGGATGTCTAGGTACACAATTGAGTAGGCCCGTCATTTCCTTGTTCATCAGACTTTGGAAGGTGGCTGGGGCATTTCTAAGTCCAAAGGGCAAGACCCATCTGGAATTGCGAAGGCAGAGACTTCCTTCACGCGGGTGGTCAAAGGCACTTGCCAGTATCCCTTTAATAAGCCTGCATTACCTACACTGTCTTTGCAGTCTTCCAGGTGGGGGATCGGGTAGGAATCAGCTTTGAATATAGCATTAATCTTTCATTAATCAATACAGAACCTTGTGGAGCCAGACGGCTTAGGCATGAGCATGTGGGGGGTGGGGGGTGGGGGGGGGCGTGGGGCGGAGGGGCTTCAGCTGCTGTTACTGGGCATGATTATTTTCTGCTCCAGCATATAGTTGATCTCCTCCCAGTCCTGGGTCAGTTTCCCTGGACCTAGATGGTAGGGATTCTGTTTACTGGGCGGGGTCTCTCCCACATCCATATCATCTACAGATAAAGTGGTGCAGCCTGGTTCATCTCTACAGATGCTGTTAAACGTGGTGAGCAGCCTTGCCAGGTCACTTCTTTGTTCCGCATTTAAATAGGTGAATATGGTGTCTATTTTCTCCAAGATTTCCATGTTTGCTAAAGTAGGGGGTTCAATTTGGGCCTCATTCAGGCCTCCCCCTAATTTGGCTTCACTATCCCTTTTGTCCTCCAGCTCTTTTGTCATCTGACAGACTGTTACTTGCTTGTCCCCTAGCTAGCTGTGGTACTGTTTTAACATGTTGACATGACATAGCTGCTGTTTTTTTCTACAGCCTGGGGTGTCAATTAGGTAGTTTACCTCTCCAATTCTTTTTGCTACACTGTACAGGCCAGTGAACCGGGATTTCAGGGGTTCACCCTGTATCAATAGGACCACTAGCACATATTCTCCTGGCTGCAGGGTTCAGGCCTTGACATGTTTGCTTGCCTGCTTTCTCATTGCTGTTTGGGAGGCTTTCAAGCGCTCCTGAGCCTCACCTCAGGCTCTCATGAGCCGCTCATAAAACACAGATTATATAGTGCAGCCCTTCAGTACAACATTCAGATTTCCCCTTGTGATTTGCCTGGTTTGGTAAAACAGATCTTTAAAATCCTGTTGGCTGTACATTCCAGAGGAATTTGATTATCATGTCTGCTGTAGTCATTGTTTTGTGGAACAGGTAATTGCATTTTGACGTTTCATCTCAGGATCTTTTGAAGAGTTTCAGGGTAGCGTGAAGGCCAACAAGAAATGGAGTCTTTTACGCTCCTCAAGGGGTTTTGGGTGTTCCCTTTTCATCCCACTTGGGTGGAATGCAAGTTGAATATTCTGGCTGGCTGGCAGCCCTCCATTGTTTTAATAGGATTGCAGTTTATTGGCCCTTTAAAATCCAGCCAGAAAAAGGAGAATTAGAACTTGTATCCTTTTAAAAAAAAGGATGCTGCCCAGATGAACAACTTAATCTCCCAGTGTGAACATTGGTCCCAGCCCTATTCAGGTGAAACCTTTTTCTCCTGTGCAGGCCAAAGAGGTTTTCAGAGCCGTACTGGAATTACTGGAATTGCTGAGATGCCTCCTCAGAGTGGAAGAGGCTCCATGGTGCACAAATATGCTGACCTCGCACCATTGCCACTCTAGCAATGCCCATGCTGTTGCCTCTCAGCCAGCCAGTACAGACTGCTGCCTCCCATGCCAAGGTGGTACAGTTCAAAGCTGCAGTCTCAAGGGCCCAAGCTTTTGAGGGCGTCTTCCAAGACCATCTGCAGTTTCCCCCACTGAAGGTCAGCAGTCTTCCACCCGCCATGCTGCAGCCACTTCGTAGCACATATGATGAACATCTACTCCATTGTTCATGTTAATATTTTAGAGGTAATGTTTACTTTTGGAAAAATTGTTGTGAAGATAAGGTAGCTAAAATGTTGGGCTTTAGAGATTGCCAGAACGCCTAAAAGAAAATGGCAGTTTAGAAGGTTGCCCATGTTTGTTTAATAGAGTCAAAATAGAAGAGATGGAGACATAAAACAGTAGATGGGCTTACGTAGCTGAAGAACTGGAGACATGATGTCTATACTGCTTGCAAAGAAGTGCAACCCAGAGAGATGTTTTGCTTTGGGAGTTAGAGCTAAATTAGTTTAAAAGCAATCAGTGAACCCTGAAAAGCTATGTCATCATGGAGATGGGTGGAGCTTAAGAAGGATCTCTGGTTTCAATGTATCTGTGAGTTTGCTGGGAGTAGTGGTCAGTTGCAATTTGGACCTCGTGTGGTTTGGAGCTCACAGAGCAGCCCTGGGAGCTGTTAACAGGCTTCAGGCAGTTAGGGGTCAGAGAAGTCCTGCAGAGCTGAGAATGTGGCAGAAGGTTACTGGTTACATGCAAGTCAGTTAGGACTCAGAGAAGCCCCATTTATAGCTCAGTGCAGGCGGGAGGCTGGAGTTCGGAGAATGCCAGGGCAATGCCAGCTTAGAGAAACTAGCGATCTGCAAAAGAGTTGGACTTGTGGCAGTAATTAGAGGTTGAAGTACAGCTTTGTAAATCCCATGGAACACATTCTGAGGAGAGGAGATTGAATCATTGGAAAGTGAACAGTTGTTGAGACAGTCAGAGTTAGAATTCCCACCTTTTGAGGGAATTTGGAGGTTAGATCTTCAAAAGTGAAGAGTTGAAATCCTTTGTGAGGGAGATAGAGTTTTAACCAGATATTGTGACTCACAGTGGTCACTGACATCTGGGTTGGTTGCTGAGAAATCCATGAGATCTGTCTTGGTTGAATTTGTTATTTAATGTGCAATGTGGTATGTTCAACCACAGTTTTCCTGTCAATTCATATTTACTTCATGTTACTTCTGAATGTTAGCATGTAAGATGGATATTGTAGATTGTTTTACTTTTCTGACTTTGTATAGTAAAATTTATTTTGTTTGTTTAAAACCATGGAATCTTGTGGCTTTATTCTTCTAGTGAGTAACTGGGAATTCAAACTTTGTCTACTTTAAACAAAAAGTTACTGGTCTTTAACCAGATCATAATACACTGCATAGGAGCACTAGGACAAGCAAAGGCACCTGCAAGGGATACTAGAGCCTTGTATGTCTTATTAGAAGTGCTGTTGGATAAAGTTGGTATTGGATGGTTCTTTTGTGGAATTTTTTTTCAGGGCTTTGGCCAAGAGGATGCTGCGATGGTCCATAACAGTGGGATGGAAAGGTGACAAATTATGGAGGAGCAGTGATGTAGGTATTTTTTCAGGGGAACTGGAGTCTGATGAGATACTCACAGTCCATCCTGGGCAATGATGTCCTTCCCACATTGGACTTAATCAGGGTGGAGGCGAAAAGGTGGCAGGGTCCTTCCCATCACTCTCCCACCCATTAAATTCCCTCCCCCCACCACTAAACTTGCCATGGAGTGAGCATTAACTACAGCCCATTGTGACTCCTGCCAGGATCGTGGGCATTCACCAACATGATGGTCTATGTGTGGTCACACACCAACTGCACTTTCAGGAAGTGGAGCCTTTTGCAATTATAATACAACTCACAATTGATATGTGGCACTCATCAAGCTGCATGCATTGAGCCATTGGCTCCCACCGTTGGGAATCCTGTTATCCTGTCAAAGCCAGGTGCCCACTTTTCTTGGTTCTCTCTGTTTAGAGAGAAGACAATAAAATCCCATCTCCTTGTACACAGGTTCTCAGTGACCTTCCTGATGTAGTAATGCACGGCGAACTGAGAAATGTTGGTGATGTTGCCAGTTCCAGCCTGAACAGATCTTGAGGTGTAGAAATTGAGGACCGCGCTGATCTTGACAGCTACTGTCAGCATTATCCTTGCCCTGCTCTGCAGCTGCAGGTCTGGTTTGAGAAGCGTAGCCACATCAAGCGCTGCTCCTGGCTGAGCTGGAGGCAAGAATAGTGCCCTCTGAGGACCTGATGTAGCATGGCCTTCTGTTGAGAGCTCTCCTCCTTCTCCTTATGTGAACTATTCCTCTTTTCTGCCTCTGCTCCATCTCCTTGTGCTGCTACAGCCCATGAGGAAATGCCTTCTGCTCAGAGACCTTCAAGATCCACTCCACCCCTTGCAATAATCCAGCACCGCTCCCTTTGGTCTCAAAGTGCTTCTGTGAACACCTTCAACAACACAGTAAACAGTACTTCCAACAGCAGCAAAAGAAAGTCACAAGCACCTCATCTGAAGGTTGGATGGTGATCCCTCTAACTAGCGCTAGTTTCCTTGTGAAGCGAAACAAATGTCCAGCTCTGCATATTTAAAAGAGAGCATAACAGAACCTGCAGAGTCCAAAATGGAAGGTCAAGCGCCAAAGCAATGTTAGATGCTGATTGAAATCGCATAGGGAAATAGGAACATAGGATTTAGGAGCAGGATTGAGCTTTTAGCCCTTTGAGCGTGCTGTGCCATTCACTGCAGATCATGGCTGATCTAGTTGTGGTCTCAACTCCACTTTGCAATTTGCCCCCAATAACCCGTGACTCCCTTGTCTTTGAAAAATCTGTCTAACTTTGCCTTGAATGAATTCAATGACCCAGCCTCCATTGCTTTCTGGGGAACAGAATTCCACATATTAATTACCCTCTGAGAGAAAACATTTCTCCAAAAATAAGCAACAATCTGTCCAATCTACATGCTTCCACTGTATGCACAGGGTGCCTGGCCTATCACCCTTCCTAACATGGTGAGCAGCACAGGACATGCCAGATGTTGTTCCAGTGGCATTACAGAGCCAAATTTTGCAGCCGCTGAATTAAATGTGAGTAATAATGCATGGATCAGAGGAAAGAGTACAAGATGTTAAGCTTTCCGTTATCTGATTCATCCTATACTTGATTGAAGAGGGGACAATATACATTTTTGGTATGGTGCTTTAGACAGCTTTAAAAGTGTTAATTCTATTTCGCTTGCGTCAAATCATTTACTTATTTTTGGCCCTCCTGGATTTCATTACACAATTACCAGGAATTTAACCATCAGTCAGATTTTAATTGACATTACACACATTTAACATACAAATGAGCCACTTGAACTATACAAATGATATAACTAGAATTGGTGGCAGCTGTGTGAAAAATTGGCCTGTGACAAACACAAGATACAAAGCCTAAATTAGATAGATGTCTATAACATAATTTATGTATTTTCAGTGTTTGGTAGTAATTTTTGTAAGAACAAATGTGGAAAATGAACTTTTAAATTCATCAATATCATATTTAGCAGCAAGCTGAGCTAAAAGGTGGCCATCTGAAATAGATTTTTTTATTGTACAGAAATTTACAGCCAATGAAATGCTTTTTGAAATGTATTCGCCATTGTGATGTAAGAAACACGGCAGCCAATTTACATGCAGCAAGTTCCCACAAATAGCAATGTGATGGCAAGATCATTTGTTTTAGGAATGTTGTTTGAGGGGAAATTATTAGCCCTGCCACGGTGTGTCTCCCCCCAACGGATGCGGTAAGGCATTTAAATCTCCGTTTAGTTTAGCAGGACAGTAATATCCCACCAGGTGGGAGGCGCCGGAAAATCCTGGCCCAGGGATAACTCTGCTGCCCTTTATCAAAAATAGTGATGTTTTAGGTCCACCTGAGAGAGCAGGCGGGGCTGCGCTTTAACACCTCAACTCCGCCCCATGCCCTGAGGTAAAGCTATGTGGCTATGCCCCTGGATAGGAGCATGTTGCCCATGCGCCAGTAACAAGACACAATTATTAATTTGCCCAGCAGACAGCAACATGTGGAGAGGAAGGGACACCCTGTGAATTGTTAATTTAAACAGTAATAACATCTGTTATTCACATGCCATTATGTTCTCAACAAATTCGAGGGGCACAAGTCACTCTTCTGTTGCCTTCACAAAAATGGCAGATCACTGTTAACCTCCTCATGAGTTTCTTATAGTTGCTGCATTTTCACATTAGTTCACATTATGCTTGCCATAGAGAGTTCATCCAGTAATTAATAACGTATCCTTTTAACTACTTGGGAATTCTTAATGACTCACAATCAATGTCTCTGGCTCAGAAACTGAACAATTAAAAGTGTAGAGTTTCATTCCTTTGGGTGGTGAATTCATATTGGGGATTTATAATTATCTAAAATTTAAATTTCTCATTTTTTTTCTGTGTCTTTTCTTTCTCTCATAATCCAGCTTTCTTTCCCTCTCTTTATTACTCCCTCTGTAACTGATTTGACTCTAATTCATCCTTCTTCTCATTCCTACCTCTGTTTATTTCTCAATCCTTGAATCTCATTGGTTACTGGGATATTCTGTTGGTCCTTTGTTGGCCAATATCCCAAATGCCCTGTTGTCCTCACTGTGCCATTATCAGCATGTATTTCCTGCCTCTTACAGGGCAAACAAGTTTTGAGCTGAAGGGTGATGGAGAAAGTTTAACTAATCAGAAACGCCACGTGATGCCATTCTGCAGCAAATTCAAGCTGTATTTAACTATGCAAATATATATTTGCAATTAATGGCAATGGTTGAAATATTTACTTTAATTATTTTTTTTTCTTTCCCTTATTTATTGGAAGTAAACTCACTCAATGTGTCAGCACTCACTCCAGCTCTTCCCACAGTGATCCTCACTAATGGTGTGTAACCAGGGGAGGAAATCTGTCTCTAGGTGACAGCACAAAGGAGCCAGAATCCAATCACACAGCTGCCAGGAAATATGGCACAAAGCAGCCAGGCCCCGCCATTCAAGGTGTTATGGAGTCATTAGACCAGCCTCTGATCCCGGTGTGCAGTCTCACTGGAGAATGCAGGCTGTATAATCAGTTCTATCTCTGACCCCACTCCACTGCGCTGATATATCAAGCAGGGATTTCAAATTAACCCCTATGAATTCTCCATAAGACCATAAGACCATAAGACATAGGAGCAGAAATTAGGCCATTCGGCCCATCGAGTCTGCTCCGCCATTCAATCATGGCTGATAAGTTTCTCAACCCCATTCTCCCACCTTCTCCCCGTAACCTTTGATCCCCTTACCAATCAAGAACCTATCTATCTCAGTCTTAAATACTCTCAATGACCTGGTCTCCACAGCCTTCTGTGGCAATGAATTCCATAGATTCACCACTCTCTGGCTAAAGAAGTTTCTCCTCATCTCTGTTCTAAAAGGTCTTCACTTTACTCTGAAGCTGTGCTCTGGGGTCCTAGTCTCTCCTACAAATGGAAACATCTTCCCCACGTCCACTCTATCTAGGCCTTTCAGTATTCTGTAAGTTTCAATCAGATCCCCCCTCATCCTTCTAAACTCCATCGAGTATAGTCCCAGAGTCCTCAAACGTTCCTCATATGTTAAGCCTTTCATTCCTGGGATCGTTCTCGTGAACCTCCTCTGGACCCTCTCCAGGGCCAGCACATCCTTTCTGAGATACAGGGCCCAAAATTGCTCACAATATTCTAAATGTGGTCTGACCAGAGCCTTATAAAGCCTCAGCAGCACATCTCTGCTTTTATATTCTGGTCCTCTCGAAATAAATGCCAACATTGCATTTGCCTTCCTAACTACGGCGTCAACCTGCAAGTTAACCTTAAGAGAATCATGGACTAGGATTCCCTTTGTCCCAACTCCCTTTGCACTCCAGATTTCTGAATTCTCTCCCCATTTAGAAAATAGTCTATGCCTCTATTCTTCCTACCAAAGTGCATGACCTCACACTTCCCCACATTGTATTCCATCTGCCACTTCTTTGCCCATACTCCTAACCTGTCTAAATCCTTCTGCAGCCTCCCCGCCTCCTCAATACTACCTGTCCCTCCACCTATCTTTGTATCATCTCCCTTTCATCCTTGAAATTTGAAGTCCCCCCATTCAATGTCCCCCACTCCCCAATGTCCAATCTTGCTTTGGTTACTACAGAGTCTCCCTTTCTTCACGTCAGGCAGTTTGATTTCCATCTACTTTGGCTTGAGAGCCAAAGTGAGAAAATGATTTTGGAATAAGGCAGGCACATTACAATCTCTTCCAAGCACTGAAACCAGTCTACACTCCATTCCAATAATGAGTGCCTGAGGCAATAAGTGGAGGAATTGTCAGTTGTATCAAGTGGTTGGAACATCAAAACAATAAGTGGAGAAAGCCGAATGGGAAGCAAAGTTACCCATATACAGTCCCATTAAATATTCCAGGTCAGGAATAGAATGGTAAGGTATACAGTAAAGCTCCCTCTTCACTTTCCCATCAAACACCCCAGGGCGGGTACAGCATGGATGAGATACAAAATAAACTTCCTTAATACTGTCCTGTTACACAGCCAAATCAGAAATAGCATGTGTTCAATCGAGTGTATAGCTCCCCCGAGACTACCCAAGTATACCAGCTCAGGCACAACAGGGTATTCGTACAGAATGAAAATTCCTCTATGTGTAAGCGTCAGGAGCTCCCAGGTGAGGCAAAGGACTCACATGCAAGTAAAGTTTTGTTCTATTTGTCACATCAGAGGTCAAGCCTTAAACACTCCCCAATAGCTAGTTAGACTCTCACCTTGGCACCATCCTGGACTGATGGGATTCTCAGTGTATCTCATAGATTATTAATCATTAATTATTGTAGCCTCCAGTTCCATCCTGCCTTCAAAACTGGGGGTCTTGGTCCCAGCAGACCTGCTCCATAAACTAAGGTCCATTTTGCCAGTCCCCCTGTGGTGATAATTTGATTTATTTCTATCCACCTTCCTGATATATTGCTCACTCAAAGAAACTTTTTCTATAAAAATGATTTATATTAGTTCTTTCATATGTAACTGGAATACAATCGGATTATTTTGTGCCAGTAATTATGGGCTGGAATTTGCTGAAAGAAATGTCAGAGTGTAAATGACACAGGCTATTATTAACGTGCAAATTGTTCAGGAACTTATGGTGAGGAAGAACTACCCTGTGAACTTCAATTTCAACAACCTGTTGGAAGATTTACACCACTCCGATGTTGGCTTCATTAGAGTGGCATCTTATCTTTGACCTACCCCTTCAGCTCACCAGAGAAGCTTACCTCTAATATTTGTAACATAAGTACCATTTTAGCTATCACTGTAACTCCTGATGCCAATCCGTCTGGTGCCAAGAATAGTTGCGCATGCACACTGGGCTTACACTGTTCCTGTCACTGTTCCTCACATTGGTGAGCTGATCTCACTACAGGTTTGTGCCTGTGTGAAATGACATCACTCACTGACTGCAGCTCATGGAGACATCCTGTCTGCTGCTGGCCCACTCCCTCCCACCACCTCTCGCTTTCCCCCCCTCCATGAGTCTTCTCCCTTTCCAATCACAAGTAAAACTTTTATTTTGTCCAAGCACGATAGCTTCTTCTCTGGGTTTCAGTTGGTTGGCCGAAAACATAGGCCCAGATTTTTGTCAAGACACAGACCCTCTCCACCCTACCAAAAATGACAGGCAAACCTGGAAGCTCTAACTCCCCAAACACTTCTTATTTTCTTGGCGGGCAGGACAGGCCATTTAAATCACCAACTGCCTCCACTGAAGTGTGATTTTGGTAGGCCAGGAGTGTGAAACCCAATGTGTGCAGATTAAATCAAGTAAGAGCTGGACTAAACTTGGTGGATTCATTTAAATAGCTAGGGTCCCCCTTTGGAGAGGTAAGGTACCACTTTGAATGCGGTCCCAGCACACCTTTGGGAGAGGTAAGTCACCCTTTGGTATTGTTAAGATTAAACATGATTGTGCATAAAAAGTACATAAACTCATTGGAACTATCAAAGCTGTCAAAGAAATGTTGAAGCTGTCAAAGAGCTGTCGAGCTGCCAAAGAACTGTCAAAGGATACTAGGTGAGTTGGCATGAAGGCATAAGGGCAAAGGGTGGTGGGTGGGGACATGGGTTGGCATGAGTTGATACTGAGTTGGCATTGGGGCTATAAAGGGTCATGGTGATGTGGAGGACATGGGGGTATGAGGGGCCATGGGGGGGTGGGTGAGGGGCATGAGTTGGCATAGGGTGGCATGGATGGGACTTGGGGAGTGTATGGGGGGGTGAGGGGGTGAAGGCTGGAGGGCTGTTTTTTGTTTTTATCCTTTATTTAATTCAACAAACGCTGGAGCACAGAGACAGGCCTTCCGCCCATCCTGCCTCTGTACCCAGCAGCCTCTGCACTCGTTCCAGGATTGGCGAGCCCCACTTCTAATCCAGCCCACCTCCCCAGAATGAAAATCAGAACTGTGGGTGGCCATTTATAAACACTGGGGTCGTGG
Organism: Cetorhinus maximus; assembly: GCF_964194155.1. Lineage (NCBI taxonomy): Eukaryota > Metazoa > Chordata > Chondrichthyes > Lamniformes > Cetorhinidae > Cetorhinus > Cetorhinus maximus. Next base: position 28,785,533 of record NC_135900.1, read on the forward strand.
ATCTGGGATTTCTCCCATCTCTGTGCACCCAACCCGGGAGCTAAAATCGGGCCATTGTTTCCTCAAGCATTGTCCTCATTCCATTATTAAACTTCAAGTTGCTGAGGAAACTAAAAGGGTTTCAAACTCCACTAACCAGTAACTTCTCCAGCTTTAATAACTTAAAATAAGGCACTTTAGTGCACAGAGATTGATCATATGGATTTGAATCAATAGTTCTTGCACTTCTGCATATCCGTGCTATCTTTGAAGCCATCACTTAAAGTGCACCCGCTGCAGGTGCAGTGTCACCAAGCTCAGCCTTTAACTAACTGATAATTGTTAATGACTCTCAATCAATTTTTCTGCCTCAGAAAGTGAACAGTGAGGACAGAGACTGGTGATCCCATCATTCACCAAATTCTCAGGTGCTTTGGTGCTCTCGCTGTGCTGTTATCAGCTTTGAGTCACAATGCCGCCAGAGCAGCTGCAGAGAAGGAAAGAAAAGGAAGCAAATCCTGCACTCCGGATCCCACTACCTCATGGGGTATCCTGTCCCGTGTGCCCAAAGATCCAATGGGTTGAGAAATAGGCCTGTTCAGTCACGTGAAGACCCATGGCAGGTACTCATGACCCTGAGCAGACATCGCCCTCAAATCAAGGGACAACCAGCAACATTGTTATTTGTATGCACTTCCAATAACTAACAAAGCAAACAGTTTTTAAGCTGGAATGTGGTATGAGAATGCCAAACTAACAGGGAACACCATGTATTGTCGTTCCATCAAATTCAGAATTATTTAATATATTTGCAATTAATGACATTCAGTTGAATTACTTACCTTAATATTAAATTGTTCTTCCTTTTCCTTTCCTTTGCTCTTAGGAGCTAAACTCATTCAATCTACCAGTTCTCAGTGCAGCTCCTCCCACAATGTTGTGTAACCAGGAGAGGAATCCTGTCTCTAGACGATATCACAATGTAACCAGAAGCCAATCACCAAGCAGCCCATATCGCTCCAACCTGAGCTGTTACCAGATCACTTGGCTCTGCTCCTGGTGTGCAGTCTCATTGGGCAGGAATGCCCAATGTCAGTTTGTCTTTAACTTGACCCCCATTAAGGCAGGATTAAAACCTGAAGAAATTACCTTTCATGAATTCTTCCTCCTATTTTCTAAATGTGATTCAATCGTCTCCACATCTACCTCTTGTTTTATTCACCACAAAGATTCCTTTTCTTCATATCAGACAGTGTGTCTCCTCTACACTTTGGCATTTTTTGATAATGATGTTGGAATAAGGCAAGTATATTACAACCTCTTGCGTGCTCTGAAAACAGTCTATTCCGTGTACCTGTAAGGGATGTCAAAGGCAATAAGTGGGGTGATCATCAGGGATATCAAATGGTGAGAACATCAGAGTAATAATCGGAGAGGGCAGCATGGAAAATAGTGGGGAAAGCTACCTGTATACTGTTCTATTAAACGTACCTAGTTCAGGAACAGCATAAGTAAGGTATAACAGTAAAGCTCCATCTACACTATCCAAACAAACTGTCCCAAGGCGGGTACAATACATGTTCAATACAGAGTAAAGTGCCATCCACAATGTTCCATTATCCTCCCGAATCAGGCATAGCATGGGTTAGGCCCAATATAAAACTCCATCTACACTGTCCTATCATGCAGCCAACTCAGTTACAGCATGTGTTCAATGCAGCATACTGATCACTTGGCATGATACAATGAAGCACCCCAGCTCAGGCACAGCATGGGATCAATACAGAATAAAAATCCCTCTACATATAAACATCAGGAAATCCTGACTGAGATAAGGGCAAGACTTACATGCGAGTACAGTACTGTCCAAGGCAACACACTGAAGGTTAAGCCTATGGAAAGTGATGAGCAGTTCCTGTCAGCTGGTTAGACTTTCACCTTGGAAAATGCTGGACTGAGGCCTTCTCAATAGACGTCCATACTTTTGCAATCAATATTGAAGCTTTCCATTTTGTCACATCTTTGACACAAGGGGTCTTAGTCCCACCAGATATGCCCTATGCATCCAGTTATTCCAGTAGTTAATAACTTCAGTACACTTTTAACTATGAGATAGTTGTTAATGACTGACAGTCAACCTTTCTGGCTCAAAAGTAAAAATATAGAATCTCATTCCTTCAAGAAGTAAATTGCTGGAGATTTTCAAAGTTTCAATTTTTCCCCTCTCATCTTCCTTTCCCTCTCTTTATTTCTCTTCCGATTTGATTTGAATCCAATTTACCTTCCTTCTCTGTCCTACTTCCACGTATTTCTCAATCCTTGAATCTCATTAGTTACTGAAATAGTCTGTTGGCCCATTGTTGACCACAGTCCTAGATGTCCTGTTGTCCTCACTATGCTGTTAGCAGTACATGTTTCTAGCAATTTACAGGGCAAACAATTCTTGAGCTGAAGGGTGCTAGAGAAAGTCGACTAACTGGGAATGTCGCATGATGTTGCACTCCAGCAAATGCAGGCTGTATATTTAATTTCAATATATTTCCAATTAATAACATTGGTTGAATTACTTTAATATTAAATTGCCTTTTCTTTTCCTTTGCTTTATTTGCAGGGATGAAACTCACTCACTGCGTCAGCTGTAACTCCACTTCTTCCCACAGTAACTCTCACTTATCATGTGTAACCAGGGGAGGAAACTGCAGGTGAGATCACAAGGAACCAGAAGCCAATCACACAGTTGCCAGGAAATTTGTCACAAAGCAGCCCATGCCCATTCAATCAAGGCGTTACTGTGTCACTTGATCAACCTCTGTTCCTGTAGGTGTTGTCTCACTGGGCAGGAATGCAGGTTGTACATTAAATCTGTCTTTGACTCTGCTCCTATGCCCTGATATTCCAGGCTCCCTGGACCAAATGTATGGTCCTCCTATTCAATGAACCCCCACCGTCCCCATCCACGTCTTGCTTTACTTACTGCAAAGTTTCCCTCTCTATCTATCAGGCAGAGTATCTCCCACCTGTTTTGGCCAGCTGAGAGCCTGATTAAGCGAATTGTACTGGATTGAGGCAGATGTATTCCAACCCCTTCTGCTTTCTGAAATCAGTCCATTCCCTGTACCAGTAAGGGGTTTCAGAGTCAATCAGTGGAGGGATTATCAAAAGTATCAAGTGGTGAGATCATCAGAGCATTAATGGGAGAGGGCAGCCTGGGAAATAATGTGCAAAGCTACCTGTATAATGTACCATCAAATACTCCCAATTCAGTAACAGCATGGGTAGGCTATACAGTAAAGCTCCCTCCACACTGTCCGATCAAACATTCCCATGGCAAGAAGAGCATACAGATTAAAACTCCTTTAATATTCTCCCATATATCAGTGTATGGCTCTTTTGAGACTACCCAATGATACATACCAGCTCAGACAATGGATGGGATCAATATAGAATCAAAATCAATGTACACGTAAGCATCAGGCACTTCTAGGTGAGGCAAGGGTAAGACATTCATACAGGTAAAGGTCTGCTCTACTCATTACAAAAGTGGCCAAGCCTTATGGCTGATGGCAAACAGCTAGGTACTCTTACTTTGGTAGGAAATTAGTCATTATTCTTTTGATTTATTTTAATGCTTTTGATAGTGACCACATTTCAACTGGATGGTACAGCATAGGGATGGCTGAACGAGCTTTCCTCATGAAGTAGAGAATATATTCATATAAGAATATATACTTGTGTTAATTTTGTTCAGAATGATGCTGAGATTCTTTGTCCTTTCTCCTGTATGTTATAGTTTAATTTAAGGGAGAAGAGAGCGTAGAATTGAAAGTGGAAGTCTACAAATGCTAATGGAATTTTGCCCATATGGCTTTTTTCTCAGGAGTGGATGCTCTGAAAAACTGTTGAGGTATTTCTTTTTTTGGCACAAAAATACCCTTGGTCCAGATTTATACAGTGATTACTTCCCCAAGTTAATCTGTAATAACATAGGGATCAAGGGTGCAGAATCTCAACACACAGTTAAGAACAAAATTAAATATATATATATTTCAGTACAAAGCTGTTCTTTACTTCACTGGGAATGTTTGTTCAGTTGTCCTTGTGCTGTAGTATCTAGTTGAAGTGTGGTTACTGTCATGGTTTGGTTGAATCTTTTTTGGCTCAATGATGCCTTAAGCACTGTTTCCTAGGTAACTACTAATTTAAAGTCAATGCAACGTCAAAATGTTATTACTGGAGCAATTATGAGCAAAGCTTTTACTTCTGCAAATAACAGAAACATTTTTTGTGTGTGGTACTGCACAATAAATGATTTAAAGAGACTGTAACAATTTAAAATGTTGCTTGCAGTAAATTAAGACAAGCTAGTGAGTAAATTGGAAATGTGATGAGTCGGTTGGCCTTCAGCAGGCAGAGCTTCCAGCACAGCAAGGCTTGAGTCCAGATAGAGTGGACGTGGGGAAGATGTTTCCATTAGTAGGAGAGACTAGGACCCGAGGGCACAGCCTCAGAGTAAAGGGAAGTCCTTTTAGAACAGAGATGAGGAGAAACTTCTTTAGCCAGAGAGTGGTGAATCTAAAACCCCCTCCCACGGCACCTTCCCATGCAACTGCAGAAGATGCAACACCTGTCCCTTTACTTCCCCTCTCCTCACCGTCCAAGGGCCCAAACACTCATTTCAAGTGAAGCAGCATTTCACTTGCACTTCCCTCAACTTAGTCTACTGCATTCGTTGCTCCCAATGTGGTTTCCTCTACATAGGAGAGACCAAACGCAGACTGGGTGACCGCTTTGCAGTACACCTTCGTTCTGTCCGCAAGCATTACCCAGATCTCCCTGTCGCTTGCCATTTCAACACTCCACCCTGCTCTCATGCCCACATGTCCGTCCTTGGCTTGCTGCATTGTTCCAGTGAAGCTCAACGCAAGCTGGAGGAACAGCACCTCATCTTTCGACTCGGCACTTTACAGCCTTTCGGACTGAATATTGAGTTCAACAATTTTAGATCATGAACTCTCTCCTCCATCCCAACCCCCTTTCCGATTTTTCCCCCTCCTTTTTGTTTTTTCCAGTAATTTATATAGATTTTTCTTTTCCCACCTATTTCCATTATTTTTAAATGTATTTCCATCCATTGTTTTATCTCTACCTTTTAACCTTTTTCGATTCTTTCACCCCACCCCACCCCCACTAAGGCTATCTGTACCTTGCTCGTCCTGCTTTCTACCCTTAATTAGCACATTCCTTTAGATAATATCACCACCTTCAACACCTCTTTGTCCCTTTATGTGTGACATCTTTTGGTTATCTCCACCTATCACTGACCCTCTATCCAGCTCTTCTTGTCCTAACCCCACCCCCCTTAAACCAGCTTATATTTCACCTCTTTATTTTTCCTTAGTTCTGTCGAAGAGTCATACGGACTCGAAACGTAAACTGTGCTCCTCTCCACAGATGCTGCCAGACCTGCTGAGTTTTTCCAGGTATTTTTGGTTTCGATTCCAGCATCCACAGTTTTTTGCTTTTATCCTCGGAAGGCAAGCGTTTGGAAGCCGCTGGGTTATGTGACGCGTCTGAATGTGTTTATTGAAAATGTCTATTCCATGATTAGTTGCTAAGTACAGTAATGCGAAGAAACAGCTGCAGGTAACCATTTGCCAAGAGTCAATATTATCGATCTAATAAGCATGTATATCAGGATTAGAATAGTGCAGGGGTTGCAATTAGATTTATGATTGCGCTGGCATAGAGGCTGCACTTACAACCTACTCATGCTCTTTCCCTGCCCCTGTGCTTGTTCGAAACCTGTTACATCCATAACATTTTGCAGTTCTGACAACCTGAAACATTAACGCTATTTTTCTATCCACAGATGCTGACTAATCTGTCAAGTATTACTAGCATCTTCAGTTTATTTCAGATTTCCAGCATCTGCTCTGGTTTGCATTTGTAACTTCAAGTTAACTGCGGTTGGCATGAGTGAATTCCAATCAATTTACATATCAACTGATCAGTTGGCAGAAGTCTGCATGTAATTGAATAAATGAAATTGAATAACTGGAATAATTTGAATGTATACATTCTGGTTATACCAAGAAAATTGATGCGATACAAGGAATTCACCAAGTTAACCCTTTTTAACTGGACATCAATAGTTGATCCTGAAAAGGGACACGGGTCAGCAACATTTATAAAACGTTTTCTCCATTTTCAACCAGTCAAAAGTCACTGGTCAAGCTTATGATTAGAACGTAAATTATTCTCAAAATATTTTTTTTTAAGACTTTTAATAAGTTTTGTAAATATCTCATAGTAAGAGCCCTTTCAAAAGCTGGCTTGACACAGCATTGATACACTACATGGTGTCATGCACAAAAAGTAGCATGTAGGAGCAGAGTTCTGCGTAGACTTGTAAGGACACATATATAAAGCTCTTTTCTGGTGGCCCATATCATGACACTTCCGTCTCACCTAGTAGTGCAAATAACCACACATTTAGTTTAAATGATAAGACAATGAGCTTTGAAAAACAAAATATAGCATTGGTTACACAGATCTCTAATTTTTAAAGCATTTGATATTTTATCTGAAACACGTTATCACATTGGGCAATCTGGAACAGTCCCTTCTAATCTTTTCCCTTTTTAGATAGGGTCTGACTCCGGAGTTACGCTGATGACTATGGCTCTAAGCTACATATTACTCCAAAAGCAGTTAAGTAAACCGGTTCCCCATATCTCTGATTAACATTCACTGCTAATGTTATTGGAATCTTTTACAGTATCAATTTCTCTAATCCACTTAAAGTTACATTTTGAAGTCAGCAATACATCCATCCCTGGAAATATTTTGCATTTTATAACCAGCTTCATTATTTATATCTTATATATTACTTAATGTTCTGATGAAGAGTCATACGGACTCAAAACTTTAACTGTCTTCCTCTCCACAGATGCTGTCAGACCTGCTGAGTTTTTCCAGCTATTTTTTTGTTTCAGATTTCCAGCATCCATAGTATTTTGCTTTTATTTCATTACTTATATGATTTGCTTGAAGGTCTTTCTTTGCAAAATATAACACAATTGAGAACTGTCTAATAACAGTTATAATAGATCTTAAGAGTGAGATTTCTTTCAAAATATTAAATTGTTTTTATTTATGCAACAAAATAATACCCAAGTGCTGGAAATGCTCAGCAAGTAGATAGCATTTATGAAGAGAAACAGGATTAAGGCATCAGGTTGATAACCTTTCATCAGAACTGAAGTAACATCGTCACAAATGTTACCTGATCTGCTGAGTATTTCCATTTTGTTTTTATTTTGGACTTCCAATCTTCGCAGTATTTTGCTTTTGCACCTTTTTGATTAGATTTCAAATATGTAGGACTGATACAGTTAATTTAAACAGGTTGGTTAAGGAATTGCTATTTTAATTCCAATAAAGCTCAAAGGCCAGCGCCTCTTCAAGTAGGTATTTTACATCAACAATTTTGGATCATAACCACTGGTGCCATATTTTTCCCCAACAGCAGGCACTGGTAATGATTCTGCACATCATTTAATCATTCCTGCCTTTCACCCTTTGCTTTATCTATTTCTTCCCCTACCATCCTTTCCCTGCCTCTATGCTTGTTTGAAACCTGTTACATCCATAACATTTTCCAGTTCTGACAACCTGAAACATTAACGGTTTCTCTGCCCAGAGATGCTGACTAATCTGTCAAGTATTTCCAGCATCTTCAGTTTATTTCAGATTTCCAGCATCTGCCATAGTTTACATTTGTAACTTCAAATTAACTGTGGTTGGCATGAGTGAATTCCAATCAATTTACACATCAACAGATCAGTTGGCAGAAGTTTACATGAAATTGAGTAAATGAAATTGAATAACTGGAACAATTTGAATGTTTGCATTCTGATTATACCAAGAAAACTGGTGCAATACAAGAATTCACCCTTTTAAGTTAAAGGTTCTTAACTGGACATTAACATTTGTCCTGAAAAGGGACATGTATATCAACATTTAATATATAAAAATGTTTCTCCATTTTCAACCAGTCAAAAGTCACTGGTCAAATACAACAAAAGACAATAGGCCAAGAACAAGAAGGTAAGAGCAAAATTAAGAAAGTTTTGTGTAGTTTGAGAAGCTAGACAAATTTTAAAGAACCATTGAGCAGTTTTTAAATGCAGGAGTTTTAAGAACCAAAATTCAATATCTACCAAAGTAAACCTTGTAAAGTGTATTGCCATGGTACTTGATCTCATTGCTCCTGACATAGTCTGGTGTTTGCATAAAATGTAGCAGTAGAGACTTAATAAAAACACAGTTGAAGGTGGCTAAACCAGGACAAGAATATGACAAAGGCTACAGACAGCATACTTCTAGAAATGAATAGACAAGACCACAAAACCTAATGAAGGAACCAGATCTCAACTAATAATGGTAACTTGTCAGCAACATAGAATCAAGCTTCAAAGCTAACCTTGCCAAGTCATACAGCAACTTTAGACTTGAGCCATAACTTTACTGTTCAATAGTCAAGAAATACCTCAGCTGCAGCTGGGCTAGCAATACACTGAATGCATTTTCATACCTGTAATTATTTGTAACCTTTACCCAAGTACCAATTCCTCAGTGCTTAACCTTATGAAAATAATAGTATGAAGGTATTAGTTGTTTTAAAGATCTGTAATAGTAGTTTATGCATTTCAGTCAGCTTGATCTAGCAAAAAATGTGCCAGTTAATTGAATTAATTAGACTAATTGATTGACTTGGCATGTAATTGTTAACATACTTTGGACTGGATATAGAAGTTTAAGGCAACTTAAAATTGCCATTTTTAAATGTTAGAAGTTTGATCTAGTCTGTACAGATAAGTGAGGAAAAAGGACAAAGATTGGTGTGATAACCTTAATGTATTCAAGCTGATTATGGGAAGTTTCAATTGTTCTTCTGTTTAAAAAAAACTGATATTTATATAGCACCATTCATGATCTCAGGGCATCCCAAAGCACTTTACAGTCAATTAAATATTGTTGAAGTGCAGTCACAATTGTGCAGGCTGCATCTTTCCATCTGCATCGTTATCGTACAATGTAGCAAAGGTGAGTTAAAAAAAAAGTTTGTTCATGTAAAGTTCAGCTAAACTGCAACTGCAACCCAATCCCGGTTCCAGGCATTAAAAAAAATGAAATCACACTTCACCGATCATGATGTTTTTACTGGTTAAACACTAATGTCATATCTAATACAGGTGAAAAAAAAACATGTATTTTCCACATACACAAGTCATTATGTTTTTCAATAAGTTTAGTATCAAAGACATACTGATAATTTTATTCTTATATCCTTTATATCAAACGTGCTGCACCAAAACATTGAACACTAATGGCAAACTGGCATTCATATGATATAGAAATGTTTGTTCATGTATCAGGACACTACCATTTGCCAGCTCTACAAGATTTTATTGCCAATATTGCATGTTACTTCAGCCAGCTGAACTTTTAAGTTTCACAGAAGTAATAATTAAACATGAAAGTAAAGCATCTTTAAACAAATATTGATTATATATTTGTGTTTTTTTGCTTCAGTTAGATTGTTTATTAAGAGAATATTTGAATAAAGATAGATAGTCATCTGGTGTTTTACACAAAAAAGTCAATGCAAAATCCAAGTTTCATCAATTTGCTTTACATTCTCAAATAGGAACATAAATAAGTACACTGCAAAATGTCACTTATTGCAGTCATTTGTTGCTCTCATTCAATGTTCTATTTAAAATTTGCATGTTTGGACAAAGCACCAGTCAAACTAACTCCTCTGCTTTTGAGGTTCATTTGTGGCGACTGCCACGCCTCTTCATTGCTGCAGTGCACTGTGGACAGTACCATTTTCCTTTTGGAGCCTCTGTTAGTCCAACACATCCATAATGGAACCACTCAATGGGGCACTTAAAAAAAAATAATTGTTGTTAGAATGCATTTCAATATGAAATACTTTAATGCACCAAATGTACATTATTCAGTCACCATAAATAGTGTCATCTTTCATTTATTTCTTACTGTAGTTTACAACCAAATTTTACAGTTTATTACAATGGTTCAAACTGTTAAAAATGCAAGATACTTACATCTTGATTATCACACCCTACCATTTCACCATATGACACCTGAAAAAAGGAAACATACAAACATGTTTTCAGGCATATTTTCATGCTCAGTGAGTTATTCGTGGGTTATTCAATTACTGGGGGCTATCAAGCCTAGGCTGACTGTGCTTATCAGGAAATGACACCAATCAGTCTAAACTTTTTATGATGCTATTATGTCAAGATGGGATTTTAACACCAGCTTTAGCCTGGTTAAAATATATGATTTAACTATTTGCTGCTGCATTTCTGGCCATTTAAGAAGATTTTCATCCATGATTAGAACATTGTAACAACATTTCATGCCTCACCAAGAAATAAATTTCTGATCAGGTTTCGGTGTAGGTAACACATCTGCCAGGTGCCTAGCACCTTTTACAACTGTACTCAAACGTTTATGATTGTGCTGGAGTCTCATTCAAAAGTAAAAACTTTTTCTTTACTTCAGTCAGCACTTCATTGAGCATCCACTATATTTTGAACCCACCAAGTGATTGGAAATGGGGAAAGTGTGAAAGACAAATTACGAGTTTGAAGTTGAGATTGGAATTCAATTTTGGATTCCCACATCCATTACTAATGTGTGACAGTATCAGATTTAATTTATTCAAGAAAATCAAACATATTTCTAGAGGTTTGTAATGGGTCATAGATTTTCTCAAATAATGGTTTTTTATCGATATTTGTCCCAGGTACTTCATATTACATATATTAAAAGGACATCCCACCAGTAATTTTTTCATTCTCAGCATCATTAAAAACTATTACAAGTTTATTCACTTTCAAATTATATATTCTGTGGATAATGTGAATTCACAATTTTTAGAATATGCACTGAAAATCTAAAGCTAAATTTCTAATATAAAAGTTCTAGCATAAGTATACACATCTCCTGGCAACTTGTGTCTATTGCTTTTAAACAAATAAAGATAATAGAACATAAAGCATGTTCAACATTCAGCATATTTATTCACAGCTCTTGTATTTATTCCAAACTCACCTGATTGCAGATACAATAACGAGGCTCATTGGGATCATATGTCCAATCCACTTGGTTATTGGAATCAGACTCTGGTAAAGCTGGGGTCTGCTGAGGAATCTCTTGTGCTACTACAGATGATGAAGAGGAGGAAGATGATGATGATGATGATGATGAGGACTGATGGTTTGAGGACTTGTTGCTGGTTCTGAGAAAAACATGGATATATAAAAGTTAGAATGGCATTCAGGCTAGTTGATAGATATGTAGTTCATATTTAATAGAGTGGCAATATAAATAATAAAATCTTCTTAGAAAGACTGACAAGACGAGCAACCGACAGCAGAATGCAATTAAACCAAAGTTAATATTGGTGACAAATGGTCTACCAGCATTGAATCTTATTGGTGTAGTGTAGCAAAGCGACAGTGAACAGAGTGCATATTACTACTACATACAGCAACAAGTGTGACTTCAGGCATTCATGGGATTTTTTTTTAAAACAGACATCACCTATACTTAAAATTAAAATTGTATTGGCCAAAAGTAAACTCAATGCAATCTTGTCCCTTCCAAGGCTAAAATCATTCAGTGCTATAGCTGGGGTTCTTATATATTGCAAGTTTTTTGATTGTACAATTTAATATTTGATCCCAGAATTGTTATGATGGACTAATATGCCCACGAACACTGAATTCTAGATCAGCTCCCTATATTTGTCATATGGACTAGATGCTCTTTTACATTTAAGTGGCGAAAGTGACAGGCATTGACAGTTTATCCAAATAATATTAACAATGCTCAAGCTCCAATTTAAAGCTGGCCTAGGGCCTTCCAATTTGGTTGTGCACTCTATGCATGGTGCGTATTTCAGATCTAAAGTAATTCCATCCCATTTACTCTAATTTTATTTTCCTGCATCTTTTTAATTTCTTCCTTTTGTTATAGTGAGGATAAAATAATTTTCTAATATATGGACCAGGAAAAATCACTTTCTGATACTACAGTAAAAACGTAAATATAATCTAAAATTTGATTCTGGGCCTAATGTGACAACAATAGAACAGAAAGAGACTCAGAGGGCAGAATTTAATGCCCTCTCCCTGTGGTGAGTTTAGTGGCAGGGGGACATTTCATAGGGTGGAGAGTGTGGACGCCCCCCACCCATTTGCGTCTGGCAGGTGGGAGGGGGAGGAGAGAACAGTAGGCAAGGCTCATAGATGGCCTTCCTGCCCACTGCCAACTGAGGCCATTAAGTGGGCCTCAGCAGCAGGCAGGGGACTCGCCATGCAGGAAGCCTAAAAAGCAAACTTTGTCAGTGTTGGTTGCGGGCTCCCGGACGGGGGTGTTGCTCATTCTAAGCCACTAAGTACCTGATTGACGGACCTGGCATCAGGAAGGGGGTGGAGGAGGTGTTGAGGCCCACAACCCCGCCCTTGTTGCTGATCCCTCTCCCCAGCCTGCAAACCTCCTCCCACATCATTCATCAGTGCCTGGGACCCGTGACGATCCTGGACCATGGGTGGATGTAGTACCAGCATCACTTCCCTAGTGGCACTGCTGGAAATGAAAACTGCCAACCTCTGATTGGTCAGCAGCTGAACAGACTGGACTTCTGCCCCCGGAGCGCTTGATCCCAGGAAAGGGCCACCGCTTCCTGATGGGTACTTAATGCAGCAGGCCTTCCTGAAAAGAGGCGATGCGGGGCTCCCTGGTTCTTCAGCTGGCAGGCAAGGCCCCATTGCCTACATTAAATTCCGCCCAGAGAGTTTCATTCCAAAGTTAAGTCAGGTCTCAAATCCAGATTAATATTATGCTGAACTGTCAATGCAAATACACCTAGTTGAATGGTAATTAGCCATTATTAAAATGAACGAACTTTCAACACGATTGTTATATTTGGCCATTAAGAGATTTATTTTGGCATACAGTTCACATAAATTTTTTTTTTAAAGAAATATATTCTAAACCTTGTCCTAAACTAGATAAAAATCAAATAACATAAATTACTTAGTAATAAAAACACTTACTTGTTTTTTCGACCGCTGCGTGAATCTGTGGCTGATGTAGATAATGTCTGCGTCAGTGTAGAAGCTAGGGTTGAGGAATATCCTGTTGATTCTCTTGAGATAGAGAATTCCCGCGTAAGTTGGAAGTCATTGTTTTTGAATGCTTCATAAGTGGCCTTTATAGTAGATGTCCTCCTCCCTTCCTTCATCTTATACATCAAAAACAAAAGGAAAATCGTTACATTTCAGAATTGTAATTTAAGTGCATCACAAATATTTACTATTTTTTAAAGATATCCTCCCTACTTACCAATATTTGTTGGAATAAAATGTTCTTAAAAATACTTGGGAGATTATGTACTTTGACAAATATTCTACATTGGAATGTGGAATACACAACAAACTAAAGTACAAGAGCATAGCTAATGTTGATGTCTTCAATTCAAGAGTGAAACATGTTCATTTCTACAGAATAATTATTATAGAAGTTTGATGAAATTCATCATCCAGTACCTAGTTAGGATCTATTTCTAATGGGGACATTACTGACACATTTGGTAATCACAAATGGTTAGAATGCAAGAAATATTTGCATTTATATAGCACCTGTCATGATCTTTCATGTCCCAAATCACTTTACATCCAATGAAGCACCTTTGAAGTTTTGTTTATTCTTTCTTGGGAGGCGGGCTTCGCTGGCTAGGCCAGCATTTGTTGCCCATCCCTAGTTAGAACCATAGAACACTATAGCACAGAAAAACAGGCCATTCGGCCCTTCTAGTCTGTGCCGAAATATTATTCCGCTAGTCCCATTGACCTGCACCCAGTCCATAACCCTCCAGACCTCTCCCATCCATGTATCTATCCAATTTATTCTTAAAACTTAAGAGTGAGCCCGCATTTACCACAACAGATGGCAGCTCGTTCCACACTCTCACCACTCTCTGAGTGAAGAAGTTCCCCCTAATGTTCCCCCTAAACCTTTCCCCTTTCACCCTAAAGCGATGTCCTCTCGTGTTTATCTCTCCTAATCTAAGTGGAAAGAGCCTACTCGCATTTACTCTGTCTATACCCCTAATAATTTTGTAAACTTCTATCAAATCTCCCCTCATTCTTCTATGCTCCAAGGAATAAAGTCCTAACCTGTTTAATCTTTCCCAGTAACTCAACTCCTGAAGACCCGGCAACATCCTAGTAAATCGTCTCTGCACTCTTTCAATCTTACTGATATTCTTCCTGTAGTTAGGTGACCAGAACTGCACACAATACTCCAAAATTGGCCTCACCAATGTCTTATATAACCTCACCATAACATCCCAACTCCTATTCTCAATACTTTGATTTATGAAGGCCAGTATGCCAAAAGCTTTCTTTACAACCCTGTCTACCTGTGACGCCACTTTCAGGGAATTATGTATCTCAACTCCCAGATCCCTTTGTTTCTCCGCACTCCTCAGTGCCCTGCCATTTACTGTGTATGTCCTACCTTGGTTTGTCCTTCCAAAATGCAACACCTCACACTTTTCTGCATTAAATTCCATCTTCCATTTTCTGGCCCATTTTCCCAGTTGGTCCAGATCCCTCTGCAAGCTTTGAAAGCCTTCCTCGCTGTCCACAACACCTCCAATCTTAGTGTCATCAGCAAACTTGCTGATCCAATTTACCACATTATCATCCAGATCATTGATATAGACAACAAACAACAATGGTCCCAGCACAGATCCCTGAGGCACACCACTAGTCACAGACCTCCAGTCTGAGAAGCAATCATCCACTACCACTCTCTGTCTTCTCCCACACAGCCAATTTCGAATCCAGTTCACAACCTTTCTATGGATACCAATTGTCTGAACTTTCTGAACTAACCTCCCATGTGGGGCCTTGTCAAAGGCCTTACTAAAGTCCATGTAGACAACATCCACAGCCTTTCCTTCATCTACTTTCTTGGTAACCTCCTCGAAAAACTCTACAAGGTTCGTTAAACACGACCTACCACGCACAAAGCCATGCTGACTATCCTTAATCAGCCCTTGGGTGTCCAAATAACTGTATATCCGATCTCTCAGAACACCTTCCAATAATTTACCTACTACTGGTGTCAGGCTCACTGGCCTGTAATTACCTGGTTTAATTTTGGAGCCTATTTTAAACAACGGAACAACATGAGCTGCCCTCCAATCCTCCAGCACCTCACCCGTGGCTAAGGACATTTTAATTTTTCTGCCAGGGCCCCTGCAATTTCTACACTAGTCTCTCTCAAGGTCCGAGGGAATATCATGTCAGGCCCGGGGGATTTATCTACCTTTATTCGCTGTAAGGCAGCAAACACCTCCTCCTCTTTAATCTCTATATGTTCCATGACACTACTGCTTGTTTCCCTTCCTTCCTTATACACTATGCCAGTTTCCTGAGTAAATACTGATGCAAAAAAACTGTTTAAGATCTCCCCCATCTCATGAGGTTCCACACATAGACGACCACTGTGATCTTCAAGGGAACCAATTGTGTCCCTTACTATCCTTTAACTCTTAATATACTTGTAGAAACCCTTCGGGTTTACCTTCACATTATCTGCCAAAGCAACCTCATGTCTTCTTTTTGCCTTCCTGATTTCCTTCTTTAGTATTTTCTTACATTTTCTATACTCTACAAGTACCTCACTTGCTAGTCCAGTTCAGTTTCTGGTCAATGGTAACTCCCAGGATGTTGATAGTGGGGGATTCAGTGATGGTAATGCCATTGAACATCAAGGGGCGATGGTTGGATTCTCTCTTGTTGGTGGCGGTCATTGCCTGACACTTGTGTGGCGCAAATGCTACTTGCCACTCGTCAGCCCAAGCCTGGATATTGTCCAGGTTTTGCTGCATTTGGACATGGACTGCTTCAGTACCTGAGTCGTCGCAAATGGTGCTGAACATTGCGCAATCATCAGCAAACATCCCCACTTCTGACTTTACGATGGAAGGAAGGTCATTGATGAAGCAGCTGAAGATGGCTGGATCTAGGACACTACCCTGAGGAACTCCTGTGGTGATGTCCTGGAGCTGAGATGATTAACCTCCAACAACCACAGCCATCTTCCTCTATGTTAGGTATGACTCCAACCAGCAGAGAATATTCCCCCTGATTTCCATTGACTCCAGTTTTGCTAGAGCTCCTTGATGCGACACTCTGTCAAATGCAGCCTTGATGTTATAGGCAGTCACTCTCACCTCACCTCGGGAGTTCAGCTCTTTTGTCCATGTTTGAACCAGGGCTGTAATGGGATCAGGAGCTGAGTGGCCCTGGTGGAACCCAAACTTGGTGTCGGTGAGCAGGTTATTGCTAAGCAAGTGCGGCTTGATAGCACTGTTGATTGACCCCTTCCATTACTTTACTGATGATGGAGAGTAGACTGATGGGGTGGTAATTGGCCAGGTTGGATTTGTCCTGCTTTTTGTGTACAGGGCATACCTGGGCAATTTTCCACATAGACAGGCAGATGCCAGTGTTGTAGCTGTACTGGAACAGCTTGGCTAGGGGCGCAGCAAGTTCTGGAGCACAAATCTTCAGTACTATGGCTGGAATATTGTCAGGGCCCATAGGCTTTGCAGTATCCAGTGTCTTCAGCCATTTCTTCATATCATGTGGCGTGAATTGAATTGGCTGAAGACTGGGATCTGTGATACCGGGGGCCTCTGGAGGAGGCCGAGATGGATCATCCACTGGGCACTTCTGGCTGAAGATTGTAGCAAATGATTCAGCCTTATGTTTTGCACTGATGTGCTGTGCTCCTCCATCATTGAGGATGGGGATATTTGTGGAGCCTCCTCCTCCAGTGAGTTGTTTAACTGTCCACCACCATTCACAACTGGATGTGGCAGGGTTGCTAAGCTTAGGTCTGATCCGTTGGTTGTCGGATCGCTTAGCTCTGTCTATCTCTTGCTGCTTATGCTGTTTGGCTCGCAATTAGTCCTGTGTTATAGCTTAACCAGGTTGACACCTCATTTTTAGGTATGCCTGGTGCTGCTCCTGGTATGCCCTCCTACACTCCTCGTTAAACCAGGGTTGATCCCCTGGCTTGATGGTAATGGTAGAGTGGGGGATATGCCGGGTCATGAGGTTACAGATTGTGGTTGTATACAATTCTGCTGCTGCTGATGGTCCACAGCGTCTCATGGATGCCCAGTCTTGTGTTGCTCGATCTGTTCAAATTTTATCCCATTTAGCACAGTGGTAGTGCCACACAACACGATGGAGGGTATCCTCAGTGTGAAGGCGGGGCTTCGTCTCCACAATGACTGTGCAGTGGTCACTCCTATCCATACCGTCATGGACAGATCCATCTGCGGCAGGCAGGTTGGTGAGGATCAGGTCAAGTATGTTTTCCCCTCTTGTTGGTTCTCTCACCACCTGCCACAGATCCAGTCTAGCAGCTATGTCATTTGGGACTTGGCCAGCTGTGTTGCTAGAATTTAAGTCCCCCATTCTGTGCCCTTGCCATCCTCAGTGCTTCCTCCAAGTAGTGTTCAACATGGAGGAGCACTGATTCATCAGCTGAGGGAGAGCAGTACATGTTAATCAGCAGGAGGTTTCCCTGCCCATGTTTGACCTGATGCCATGAGATTTCATGGGGTCTGACGTCGATGTTGAGGACTCCCAGGGGAACTCCCTCCCGACTGTATACCATTGTGCCACCGCCTCTGCTGGGCCTGTCCTGCCGGTAGGACAGGGCATACCCAGGGATGGTGATGATGGTGTCTGGGACATTATCCGTAAGGTATGATTCCGTGAGGATGACTATGTCAGGCTGTTGCTTGGCTAGTTTGAGACAGCTCTCCCAATTTTGGCACTAGCTCCCAGATGTTAGTAAGGAGGACTTTGCAGAATCGACAGGGCTGAGATTGGCATCTTTGTTTCCAGTGCCTAGGTCGATGCCAGGTGGTCCCTCCAGTTTCATTCCTTTTTCGTGACTTTGTAACGGTTTGATACAACTGAGTGGCTTGCTAGGCCATTTCAGAGGGCATTTTAAGAGTCAACCACATTGCTGTGGGTCTGGAGTCATGTGTAGGCCAGACCAGGTAAGGACGACAGATTTCCTTCCCTAAAGGACCAGATGGGTTTTTACAACAATTGACAATGGTTTTATAGCCATCATTCGACTTTTAATTCCAGATTTCTATTGAATTCAAATTCCACCCGGGTCCCCAGAGCATTACCCTGGATCTCTGGGTTACCAGTCTAGCGACAATACCACTACGCTATCATCTCCCTGCGTTTTTTATGAAAATCAATTATAGTTTCGTGGCCTCCATTACTGAGACTAGCTTTATATTCCAAGTTTTTTATTAATTGAATTTAAATTCCGCCAGCAGGCCAGGTGCAAGTGAAACTCGTCCCCAGAGCATTAGCCTGGGCCTCTGACTTACTAGTCCAGTGACATTACCACTATGTCAACATCTCCCATGGGAGATGTTGACATAGTGGAAATGTCGCTGGACTAGTAACTGCTGTAATGCAGTGAAATCCAATTTGCGCACAGCAAGGTTCCACAAACAACAAATAATCTATTTTTGTGATGTTGACTGAGAGATAAATATTGGCCAGGGCATGCACCATTTGCTCAATAAAGGCAGTCTGGATAAACTAGGATGGAATGAGTATTCAGGACTAGATAGCCAAATAAAATCTCTACCATTTAATTACCTGTGCCGTTGCTTGAACAGCCTGGGCTGCTGCCATTGTAATAGCTGCAGCTCCTGGACTTGCTCCGGGAGTTAATGAGGTAAGATTGTATGAGCTGAGAGGCTGTGATGAATTAATATTGTACACACTGTTAGAACTTGACGTTAAATTACTGTTGCGGCATCCTGAAAAGAACAGAAAAAAAATACAATCAGGAAAAAGTGAAAACACATTCAATCAATTAACAAAATATTTCTATTTAAAAGTAACCATATATGATGTATCACACTGTCTGGTAACCCAGTTTCACTATACTTTATAAACTGAGCAGACTGATTGGCACTTTGCACCCCTAGGAGAATGTGAAATAGTGAATGAATCAGCTTTGGTTAAGATGTTCATAAACATCAGAAATATATATCATGGCTTGGATTTTGCAGTGGTAATGATGTGAAACTTTCAGTATTTACCGTCATTGCGCCACTGAAACTGACAGCAATATCAGAAGTCTGCACATGTGCAAATTAATGAAGAAATCCAGAAGTTGCTGTCATTACTTCAATGTTCCTTCAGAGGGTATGCTGCTGAGGTTCCCCCAAGAGTGCAATCCCTAAGAAATCAGTGAACTGACGGAAACTTCCAGTAGGAAAATCAGTACCATCAATATGTAGTTACACTTGAATTACCTAAAATACCACCAATAGGGAATTCAGGAGAAATGAATTTTTCAAACAGTGGTAAGAATATGGAACATGTTACCTCAAGGAGTAGTTGAAGCAAATAGCATAGATACATTTAAGGAGAATCTAGGCAAGGACATGTGGGAGACATTAATAGAAAGGTATGCTGATGATTACATAAAGATGAATGGGAGGAGCTTTGTGGACTTTGAACACTGGCATAGATCAGTTGAGCGGATGGCCTGCTTCTGTGCTGAGGGCTCATTGTACTGTATCTTAATTTGAATGGAAAGAAAGAAAATGTGAACTTTATTTTAACACTGCTGACTTTGAATTTAATAGTTTTCTGTATCTTAATAACATTAATCACAGGACATTATTGTGCTCAATAACTGTTGTATTCAAAAGGCACATAAAACGTTTTAAAGGATTTTTGCTGTTTTTCACAAACTTAGGAATTTTAGTACAAAAATCATATAAGCAGAAAAATTCACTTCACTTTAGGCATCCATTAAGGTAATAAACTAGCATTTATTGCATAAGTGATTAGCAATCATTTTTACATTGAGCCATACACATGATGATATAACTAGTAGTAATTTATTATTTTAATATTATTCTACTAATCTCCATATGTGCTGTACCATCATAAGCGTGGCCAGTAATGTATGGAAGGATACCTTATCAAGGACTTTGGAATCTACTTAAGTTTCTTTTTACCATAGACATATACTTTCACTCACTGCTGAGTTATTTTGCCACATAAGCATTCATGACAGGAAAATAAAGCAGTGACTTCTTTAACAAATGAACTGTTGCAGAACCAGCTACATTTGAAACAGAATTGCAGGTAAATTTGGACACCTTTATGATTGTGAAGTTGCATTCCTTGGCACTGCTAGTGCTGGGGTTACAAAAGCCAGGAACTGTAAAAATGTCAGCTGGGATGCTTCCGGCCATTTCCAGCACAAGGCAAGCCATGACTGTCAGGGTGCTAGCATAGGTGTGCTGTGCATGTGCTGGAAGCATGGAGAGAGTGCGAATTGTGACATCATGCAACTTGTAATGCTGATTTGGTGCAAGATCTGCCATTTTGGACTGGACATATCCAGTTAAAAGTTTTCTCTTAATCACTCCCAGATGAACAGGTGCTCGGCTGCATGAGAGAGATAGCCTTCTCCTGACTCCAAATCCTACTTAAAGGGCTAACTATCCAAATTTCAGGTGAGGTGCTTTTGACTTTGTTTGGCTGCGGCAGAGTTACTAGAAGTATTATGTTCAGTGTTAATGGAGGAGTTTTGCAAACATTTTAGATTTACAAGGGATGTTGGATCTTTACAAGGAGGAGTTAGGAGGCCTATCAGAAGAAAACCCACTTCAGTAATGGGTGCTATATTTGCAATCCCATAGCTGCAGTATCTGCTGCAATATAGCATGACTTGGAAATGGAGCATAGGTAGCAGAGAGGGCAAGCTGTGTGTAGAGGGAGGGGGAGGAGGACAACTGAATGGAGGGCGCTACCCACAAAGGGTCTTCAGTGAAGCACTTCTACCTCCACGTCATCTAGAAGCAGCATTTGAGGCACATTTTTATTCATTCCTGGGATGCGGGCGTTGCTGGCTAGGCTAGCATTTATTGCCCATCCCTAATTGCCCTCGAGTAGATGGTGTGCTGCCTTTTTGAACCGCTGGGAGTCCACGTGGTGTAGGTGCTCGCACAGTGGTCTTAAGGAGGGAGTTGCAGGATTTTGATCCAGCGACAGTGAAGGAACAGCAATATATTTCCAATTCAGGATGATGTGTGGCTTGGAGGGGAACTTCCAGGTGGTGGTGTTCCCATGTATCTGCTGTCCTTGTCCTTCTAGATGGTAGCAGTTGAGGGTTTGGAAAGTCCTCCTAAGGAGACTTGGTGAGTTCCTGCAATGCATCTTGTAGACGGTACACACTATTGTCACTATGCGTTAGTGGTGGAGGGAGTGAATATTTGTGTATGGGGTGTCAATCAAGCTGGCTGTTTTGTCCTGCATGGTGTCAAGTTTCTTGAGTGTTGTTGGAGCTGCACTCATCCAGGCAGTGGAGAGTATTCCAACACACTCCTGACCTATGCCTCGTGAATGGTGGGCAGGCTTTGGGGAGTCAGGAGGCAAGTTATTCGCCACACAACTCCTAGCCTCTGACGTGCTCTTATAGCCACACAATTTATATGGCTAGTCCAGTTCAGTTTCTGGTCAGTAGTGCCATTGAATGTCAACAGGGGGATGGTTAGATTCTCTCTTGTTGGAGATGGTCATTGCCTGGCACTTGTGTGGCACGAATGTTACTTGCCACTTGTCATGCACATGGGTCTGCGGGCTCCATGTTAACATGTTAGCAAGGACTATCAGGCCATCAACATCCAGTTCGTGTGTAACCATGCCCAGAAGGATCCTGCCAGTGAATGAGTGTTATCATGGCATTCACCATGAGGCAGTCATCTCTATCAAATTTCATCTTAAATATTCTCTGTTCTAAAGAGAACAGGCCAGTTTCTCCACTCTCTCCACATAATTGAAGTCCCTCGTCCCTGTTACCATTCTATTAAATCTCTTCTGCACCCTCTCCAAGGTTTTGGCACGCTTCCTAAAGTTTGGTGCCCTGAACTGAACACAATACTCTATCTGAGGCCTAACCAGTGTTTCATAAAGGTTTAGCATAACTTCTTTGCTTTTGTACTTTATTCCTCTATTAATAAAGCAAAGGATCACATATTTCTTTTTAGAAACAGCCTTCTCAACTTTTCCTGCCTTCAAGCATTTGTGTACCCATATCTCCAGGTCTGTCTGTTCTTGTATGCCCTTTAAAATTGTACCATTTACCTTATAGTGCCTCTTTTCAGTCTTCCTACCAAAACACATCACTTCACATTTCTCCACAGTTGTTTGTCCAACTTACTAGCCTGTCTATGTCCTCCTGAAGTCTTAATATCTTCTCATTGATCACCACATTTTCAAGTTTCAAATCATCTGAAAACTTTGAAATTAAGCCCTCTGAACCAAAGTTAGGGTCATTAATATATGTCAAAAATAGCAGTGGTCCCAATATTAGCATCTGGGGAACATGACTGTATACTTTCCTTTGGTCTGAAAAGCTAAGGGACAGAAAGCAGGAAGTAGTGGTGAACCTAATGGAGATGTTGCTGTTATGTAACATGAGTGTAACACTTGGGCATTCTTTTAATTGTATGGTATATATATATATATACTTGGTCTTTCAGTGCCCCCAAAATTAATTGGTACTGTTCTTCTAAATTTCATCGCCCAGCTCCATTCTTTTGGACAGTACTGCAGGAAAATTTTATTAATACATTATTTCTTTATCAGGCAGGCTGCAGTGCTTCTTTTCTAACTACCTTGACTTTTGCTGCTTCACATTCAGCCCACTTTCCGTTATATTGCTCCTGGATAGCATACTGTCAACATCCCCGAGTTTCTTGAAACTTCCTGTTACTCCTAAGCCCGATAATGCCTTTCCCGCTTTCTTAACACCATCAAGCTTCTAAGCACTTCGTTATTCAGTGCTTCCTGCTGCTTCTTTATGATTGCTTTTTATTTTTGTTTTCTCCTGCCTGGTTCCCAGAGCTGTAAAGCTCTCCACTGTTCTTCCCACAGTTGTTCCCCCTGATCTGAACCGGGAAGCAGGTCCTTTAATTTTCTACCATTATCTTTTCATCAGCCACTTATAATGAAAGAGGACGAGAGGATGCAAAAAGGGTTGGAGAGGAGAAGGAAAAAGTAGAAATGGAGATGGAAACAGAAAGAAGCAAAAGTCAAAAATGGGAATGGCAAGCAACAGGTGCCATGCCACTCACTACCTTCCACTTGAAGAAACAGAAAAGGAAATAATGACAGGGCTCAGGAGCAGCAGCACCATGAAATGAACAAAACAGGTAAGAGAGAGTCCCGGAGCTTCAGCATACCATGGTAGATCCAAAATTGTCTAATATTAATTTGTGACTGTATTGTCCACTCTGTGCTCTCGCATACAGTCAATGACACTACTTCCTGACAATAAAACAAGTATCTTTTCATCAGCCACTTATCATCAATTCTCTCACTCCCTTGTACTATGCCTTAAGAGGGCATTGGCGACCATGGACGTCCATGTGTTGGCCCATGGTTATGCTTGGCAAGGTACTGTAGTGGTTTGCTGTTGCCTTTTGCAGGTTTTGGCTGACCAGAAGACTCTCCTGCTTTTACCGACTGCCATAGGCTTATTGAAAGGATTTGCAGGTTGATAATGAACCTGTTTTGCCATGATATGAACACACCTTCCATGGCCATCAAGTCCAGGAGTGGGAACTTGAACCCGGAGCTTCTGGCTTAGAGGTAGGGACGCTACCACTCCACCACAAGATCCCTTTAAATCATCAACTAGAATAGTAAAAGTGATTAAATCTTATTCCACTATCTCTATATTTATCTCCTATTTCTCAACCATATGCTGCCCCTCACCAATATCATCCAAAAGCATAGCATTAGTTTACACATGTACAATAACGACACCAGCTCTTGCTCACCACCACTTCTTTCTGGACTCCTCCACTGTTGCTAAATTATCAGACTGCTTATCCAACATCCGGTTCTGGATGGGCAGAAATTTCCTCCAACTAAATATTGGGAAAACTGAAGCCATTGTTTTCAGTCCAAACTCCATTTCCTAGCTACCGACTCCATCCTTCTCCCTGGCAACAGTCTGAGATTAAGCCAGTCTGTTTGCAACCTTGGGTCATATTTGATCCCGAGACAAGCTTTCAACCTCAGATTTGTGCCATTAATAAGACCGCCTTTTTACACCTCTGTAACATTGCTCGATTTCGTCCCTCTCTCAGCTCATCTACTGCTGAAACCCACATTTATGCCTTTGTTAACTCCTGGCTAGTCTCCCACACTCTGCCCTCCATAAACTTAAGATCATTCAAAACTCAGCTGCCTGTGTCTTAACTTGCAGTAAGTCACTTTCCCCTATCAACCATGCGCTCGCTATTCTAGTTGCTGGTCAAGCAATTTTTTGACTTTAAAATTCTCAACCTTGTTTTCAAATTCCTCCAAGGCCTTGCCCCTCCATAACTCTTATCTCTTCCAGTTCCACAACCTTCCAAGATATCCGTGCTCCTCTAATTCTGGCCTTTTGTGCCTTTCCAATTATAATTGCTCAACTAATGGTGGTTGTGTCTTCAGTTACCGAGGCCCCAAGCTCTGAAATTCCCTCCCAACGCCTCTCTACCTCACTTTCACCCTTTAAGACATCCTTAAAGCCCACCTCTTCGACCAAGTTTTTGGTCATCTAACCCAATAATCTCAAAATGTGGCTCGGTGTTGTAATTTGTTTTGTAATGCCCTTGTGAAGCACCTTGGGGCGTCTTTTACTTCATACGGTGCCTATAACATAACAAGTTATTGTTGTAAACCGATGCTACAATTTTAGCTGATAAACAATTCAAATTACCTGGCGTATTTTCTTTTGAAGCATCTGATGTAAGCGTAGATAAAAGAGCCTCTGATTTGAATTTCTTCTCAGGAATATGGTCTGTAGCATGGTGGGTAGATGGGTTATATTTCCGTTCTGTAAAAATATCACAAAATAAATTGAATACAGATTAGAAAGTAAACACCTTACTTTCCAGCATTTTAATTTGCTCAGTAACAGTAGATTGGGTCTCAGCACCAACAAATTTCAAAAAGGATCAAAAACAAAAATCTCTGAAGCAGCTGAGTAGAAATATAAGATAACAGTGTGATAAAAGTGCCGTTGGTGAATTTAATATTAATGTGATGCTCTAACATTAACTCCAAGGTAGCATGTAACCTTGATGATTTTTTTCCACTATTATTTCATAGTTTTTTTAATTCATTTTGTTTTCAAGAGTTTACTAAGATGACATGTTAACTGCTGGGGAATGGAACACTTTTCCACCTGATCCACCCAATGTCTGCACTGAACATTCCTAGGTCAGGTGAGGAGAGTGCGAGGGGAGGGTCCAGGGACAGATAGTCAGCAGCACCTAGAAGAGAGTGCAAGAGGAGAACCCCAAGCCAGGCAGTTAGCAGCACCTAGAGAAGTGTGCAAGAGGGGGACCCTGAGCCAGGCAGTCAGCAGCACCTAGCATCACAGGAGAAACATAAGTTCATTGGGTGGTGACAAACTGCTGTTAGGGTATGTCAAGTAGCTGAGAATTAGGAAAACGCATTCTTTTTAAAAGAAGGGGCTACTTACATTTAAGTAAACAATGCAAGCAATAGGGAAATAAAGTTAAGTCAAGGCCAGGTAAAATAAAGTTGCATAATTAAACCAAAGTAAAATAAAGTTAAGGCAAGGGAAGTAAATTGAAGTCATGGCAGGACAGTTCAGTCGTGTGGAATGCGTGTATTGTAATGTGGGAAGTCAAGGACGCTATTGGTGTCCTAGATAACCACATGTACAGGAAGTGTCACCAGCTGCAGAACCTTGAGCTCTGGGTTTTGAAGCTTGAGCAGCAGCTGGAGTCACTGTGGCACATCTGCGAGGCTGAGCTACTTGGAGAGCATGTTCAGAGAGGTGTTCACGCCGCAGCTTAGGAGCCTAGAGGCAGAAAGGAAGGCAATGGGTGACCGCCAAGCGGAGCAGTGGAAGAGTCCCCTGGGGTCCCGCTCACCAATCGGTTTTCTGTTTTGGATACCGGTGAGGGCACTGGTTCCTCAGAGGAGTGCAGTCAGAGTTAAGTTTCTGGCACCACAGGCAGCTCTGTCGCACAGGAAGGGAGAAGGAGGAGGGGAAGAGCAGTAGTAATAAGGGATTCATTAGTTAGGAGAATAGACAGGCTTTTCTGTGGCCGTAGACGTGACTTGAGGATGGCATGTTGCCTCCCTGGTGCCAGGGTCAAGGATGTCATGGATCGGCTGCAGGACGTTCTTCTGGGGGAGGGCAAACAGCCAGAGGTCATGGTCCATGTTGGTACCAATGACTTAGGTAGGAAAGGGGAGGTCCTGAAAGCAGACTTTAGGGAGCTAGGAAGAAGACTGAAAAGTAGGACCTCTAAAGCAGTAATCTCAGGATTACTCCCAGTCCCAAGTACAAGCAAGTATTGAGAGTAGGAGAATTGAGCGACTAAACATGTGGCTAGAAAGCTGGTGGAGGAGAAAGGGAATCAGATTTCTGAGGCATTGGGACTGGTTTTGGGGAAGGTGGCACTGGTACAAGCCGGACGGTGTACACCTGAACAGGACTGGGACAAATATCCTCTCGGAGATTTGCTAGTGCTGTTGGGTGGCGGGGTTTAAACTAGATTGGCAGGGGGATAGGAACCTGAGGGAAAATTCAGGGCAGGGGACGGGAGAAACGGAGAATTAGTGAGTGACTCTGAAAGACAGAAGCAGCACAGGTTAAAAAGTGTACAGCACAGGAATTTGGCAGTGTTAAAGGGTATATATGTAAATGCAAGGAGCATAGTAAATAAAGTTGATACGCTGAGGGCACAGATAGACACATGGCAGCTTATCATCATCGCTATAATGACAACTTGGCTTAGGAGGGGCAAAAATGGCAGCTCAACATCCCTGAATATAGAGTTTTCGGGCAGGGGAGGGAGGGGAACAAAAAAGGTAGGGGTGTAGCATTATTGGTTAAAGAATCAATTACAGCTGTGAGGAGGGATGATATACTAAATAAAGCATCACATGAGGCCATATGAGCTCAAAAATAAAAAAGGGGCAGCCACACTGCTGGGAGTGTACTATACACCCCCAAATAGTGGAAGGAAATTAGAAGAGCAAATATGTAGACAGATTTCTGAGTGCAAAAAACAATAGGGCAGTAATCGTTGGGGGCTTCAACTACCCTAATATCAACTGGGATACAAACAGTATGAAGGGCACAGAGGATGCAAATCTCTTGAACTGCATTTAAGATAACTTTTCTAGCCAGCACGTCACAAGCCCAACGAGAGGGGGCGTGATTCTAGATTTAGTCTTAGGAAATGAAGCTGGGCAAGTGGATGAAGTAGCAATGGGGGAACCATTTTGGAGATAGATACCATAATATAGTTAAATTTAGCATCATTATAGAAAAGGACAAAGATGGAACAGGACTAAAAGTTCTAAATTGAGGGAAGACAAATTTTACAAAGCTGAGAGGTGAGTTGGCGAGAGTGGACTGCATACAGCTATTTGAAAGAAAAACCGTGTCAAATCAGTGGGAGGCATTCAAAGGTGAGATTCTACAGGCACAGTATAGACGTGTCCCCACAAAGAAAAAGTGTGGTACTGCCAAATCTAGAGCCCCCTGGTTATCTAGAAGCATACAGGCCAAGATAAAGCAGAAAAATAAAGCTTATGATAGTCACAAAAGACTTAATACTGTAAAGAGCCTAGGGGAGTATAGAAAGTATAGGGGTGAAGTAAAAAAGATATGAAAAAATATTGGCAAGTAAAATCAAAGAAAATCCTAATATGTTTTACTAGTGCATTAAGAACAAGAGGATAACTAAGGAAAAGGTAGCGCCTATCAGGGAAGTACATAGTAACTTCCGGGTTGATGCAGAAGATGTGGGCAGGGTTCTCAATGAATACTTTGTCTCTAAGTTCACTAAGGAGAGGGATGATGCAGACATTCTCGTTAAAGAGGAGAAGTGTGAAATATTAGATCCAATAAGCATAGTGAGAGAGAAAGTGCTGGAAGGACTGGCATCCTTGAAGGTGACTAAATCATCAGGACCAAATGGATTGTATCCCAGGCTTGAAGGAAGCCAGGGAGGAAATAGCAGATGCTTTGAGGATCATTTTCCAATCCTCACTCATTACAGGCAAGGTCCCAGAGGATTGGAGGTCTGCGAACGTTTTACCATTATTTAAAAAGGGTGCGAAGGATAGGCCAGATAATTATAGACCGATCAATCTGACTTCGGTGGTGGGCAAATTATTGGAAACAATTGTGAGAGTCAGGATAAACTTTCACTTAGAAAGGTACAGATTAATCAGGGATAGTCAGCATCATTTTGTTAGGGGAAGATCATGTCTTACTAACTTAATAGAATTTCTTGAGGAAGTAACAAGGAGGATTGAAGAGGGTAGTGCAGTGGATGTTGTCTACATGGATTTCAGTAAGGCACTTGACAAGGTCCCACATGGCAGACTGATCAGGAAAATTAGATCTTATGGGACACAAGGGAAGGTGGCAGGTTGGATCCAAAACTGGCTCAGTGACAGGAAAGGGTAAAGGTCGATAGATGTTTTTGCGAATGGAAAACGGTTTCCGGTGGTATTCCTCAGGGCTCAGTGTTGGGGCCCTCGCTGTTTGTTGTATATATTAATGATTCAGACTTAAATGTGGGAGGCATAATTGGGAAATTTGCAGATGACACAAAAATTGGCCGTGTAGTTGATAGTGAAGACGATAGCTGTCAACTCCAGAATGCTGTCAATGGCTTGGTTGAGTGGCGGAGAAATGGCAAATAGAATTCAATACAGAAAAGTGCGAAGTAATGCATTTGGGGAGGGCAAACAAAGCATGGGAATACTCAATAAATGGGCAGTTATTAAGAGAGGTTGAGGAAGTGAGAGACCTTGGAGTGCATGTCCACAGGTCCTTGAAGCTGGAAGGACAGGTGGGCAAGGAAGCATATGGAATGCTTTGCTTTATTGGGCAAGGTATTGAATACAAAAGCAGGGATGTAATGATGGAACTGCATGAAACACTGGTTAGGCCACAGCTGGAATTTTGTGTACAGTTCTGGTCACCACATTACAGGAAAGACACAATTGCTCTGGAGAGAGTGCAGAGGAAATTTACATGAATGTTGCCAGGGCTTGAGGAGATATTGGATAGGCTAGGGTTTTCCTTAGAAAAGAGGAGACTATGGGGTGACCTAATTGAAGTGTACAAAATTATGAGGGGCCTAGATAGAGTAGACAGGAAAGACTTGTTTCCCCTAGCGAGTGATCAATTACGAGGGGGCACAGATTTAAGGTAGAAGGATTAGA
Source organism: Cetorhinus maximus (assembly GCF_964194155.1). NCBI lineage: Eukaryota > Metazoa > Chordata > Chondrichthyes > Lamniformes > Cetorhinidae > Cetorhinus > Cetorhinus maximus. The sequence goes on from NC_135900.1 coordinate 28,814,989, forward strand.
GGGACATGAGGGAAAACTTTTTCACCCAGAAGGTGATGGGCATCTGGAATTCACTGCCTAAGTTGATGGTTGAGGCTGAAGTACTCAACTCATTTAAAAGGTATCTGGATCTGCATCTGAAGTGCTGTAACATGCAAGGCCTTGAACCAGGTGCTGGAAAGTGGGATTAAAATGAGCAGCTAGTTTCTCTTTTTTTGGTGCAGACACAATGGGCTGAATGGCTTCTTTCTGCATCATAACTTTTCTATGGTTCTAAGCTAATTGGTTTAAGTGCGTGATTAAAACAGTTGTAACCATATATAACTGTATTTACAGTCTTGTAATGTGTACAATGAACATTAAATGAATCAGCCCAACAAAGCAGCTTATAAAGGGCGCTATTCAGCACTTACTTTCTAATGGGGTGTGAGAGTGAGCATGATGGTTATTAACTGGCTGAGGCGGATTATCCAACTCCAAAGACCCTGAAATAAAAACAAGGGAAAAACAACCAATTAAATGGTTTCTTAACTATATCCTGTTAATAGAGGCTAGGATTCTTTCCACTCAGCTCCAGATAACCATTGCAAGCCATTACAGGGTATGGTGTTCTAGCTGCATTAGTGGCAAAAATTTACAAGTAATCTGTTCTGGTTAACTTCAGTCTTACCCAGTTAATTTCAGCAGTACTGCCAATACATCTGGGGAACCCTAAAATTAGGCTCTTGCCAACCCGTAGGACAAACTTTTAGGTATATATAGGAAATTCTGCTTGTACTGATTTCTCAGTAATTTGGTTTTAATTAACTGTGGTGCTGCTTACTATATATCTGGCTCCCAATTAACCAAAAAGTCAGTCAAAAATGCCTAGTATACTTTTGTACTGGAATTACAATCTTTATTAGAGCTTTGCACTGTAGCATGTATTTTCATTATATTCTGCTTTTAAGATTAATTGTTATTTCTAAAAATGGGCAAAAGTAGTGTCTATAGCATAATCTCTTATCCTTTCTGTCTGCAGGAAATGTACTGAGAACCTTTGGTATTTCTCAAAATACAAAGCAAATATAATTCTATTATTATTACACTTCTATTATTATTACACTTCTATTATTTCTCAGTGTCAAGCTTTGCTAGTTTGCAGCTTAATAATTTATTCTTTCATTGGATTGGGCGTCGCTGGCAAGACCAGCATTTGTTGCTCATACCTAATTGCCCCTTGAACTGAGTGGCTTGCTCGGCCATTTCAGAGGACAGCTAAGGGTCAACCACATTTCTGGGGTCTTGATATAGATCAGACCAAGTAAGGATGGCAGATTTCCTTCGCTAAAGGGCATTAGTGAACCAGATAGGTTTTTACGACAATGATAGTTTCATGATCACCATTACAGAGACTAGCTATCAATTCCAGATTTTATTAATTAAATTCCACCAGCTGTTGTGGTGGGGTTTCAATCCACATCCCCGGGGCATTAGCCTAGGCTTCTGAGATTACTAATCCGGTGACATTATTATTATGCCACCATATTTAATATAACAGTATATTATATTACAATATTTAATATTAAGGTTGCTAGCCTATAGGTTTGTATTCATCTGTCAGTCAATCTTATATAGAGGAACTGAGACAGAACCCTTTAGCAAGAAATCACCTATACTACCCTCCACCATTTAATCAGCACTGTCCAGTATAATTGGTCAGGCTCTTGATTCCTATTTAATCTTGGTAACCTCTGCTTCCCTTATTAATTGCACCCTATAGGTACTGTCGGAAAAAAATTCTGACTAGAAATTGAAACAGTCATCAACAGTGCTCGTGTTAAATAATAACAGGACGGCCTCCAAATTGCACCAACTTTCAGCAATGTTACATTTCAGCAGAGACTCAAAACTTGCAAGCATTGCTTAAGCAAAGATTTGCCACTTCCAAGCATTCCCCCCACTGACTCTTTTTTATCCTTGTAATCAAAGTCCCATTGTCAGATTAATAGGAAAATGCATTGTTTTTCTCCTTTGTTCACAGAATACATGAAAAGTTGAATCCCCAGTGGCATCAGGATCAGAGGCTGGATGGCACCAGTCAGAATGCTTTTGGATAATAAGACTGGGAAGCAACATTGCTACACAGATCAACAATGCACTGTGGGAAACCAAGATGCTAACATTAAGGTCACAGATGTTAGAGAGTTATAGTTGCACCACGAAAATAGTTCTATGGCTTTGCAAGGAAACTAATAAGCTTGGTAATAGCTCTTGGTTACAGCAAATCTACTGAAACTATAATTGTCACCTGCTGTTGAACCGCAATCCGATTCATGTGCTCAAGCAGAATTTTGTGTAGGAAAAGGAACTCAATGGTACCTTTTAAATCTATATCTATTAAAATCACTGGGTGGATTACCAAATTCAATGCAATATTAACCTGCAGGTTAGGTAACAACAGACATTTTAGCAGGTCTGTAAATTTGCATTCTAATCTGCAACCCTAGACATTTATGTTTCAAGTATCATGCAACTCCACAATCTTGCTGGAGGGTGGCTGTGCAACAGTTGATTTTCCTCAAATCAGAAAGACTAAATATAAGCGTGATTAAAAAAGAATTTTGAGTTTGTCTATAGTTGATTTGATGTCATCTCTCACACACTCTACATATAAAGTTTACTAATGTAATAAAATGCCATAAGTGAAGGAACTTTGCAGTGTATCTCTAGCAATTTGGTCCAGCCAAATCAACCATAATCATTTCATTTGACAGTTAATTTGACAGATTCTTTTTCCCATAATGCAGGAGTGAGCAATATGCATTGTTCCACTGACGCACGTGTAACCTCACAGACCAATTATCTACTAACCTCTTTCCATAAAATGTTGTTCAAGTTAGCAGGCACTAAGTTGGGTAAAGCGATATTTAACCATCATAGGCCAAATTTTCCAGCTGCCTTCATTGCCATTTAACCCCACACCACTCCCTCCCTAACTGCACTGTGGGTGTACCTACACCACATGGACTGCAGCGGTTCAAGAAGGCAGCTCACCACCACCTTCTCAAGGGCAACTAGGGGTGGGCAATAAATGCTGGCCCAGCCAGCGAAGCCCACATCCCGTGAATGAATTTAAAAAACTAACGTCTTTCTCACCTACCGAGTGAGGTTTGCAGCCAATTCCCATCCACCCACCTCCCCTGCCCCAACAGAGTATTATATCCACATCCTCCCACTGACACCATCCACCCCACCACTAATTCCATGGAATATGTTTCTGGTTCTACATATAAGCATATTCATAATCGAAAGCCCGACTCATCTATCTTGGTGGTGGTTATAAAGATGGGCAGAAGTGTGCTGAAGCCATGGGAGAAACACAAGAATTTTTAAATTGAAGCATTCGTGAACTAGAGGTCAATGTAGATCAATGAGCACCTTCCTTTCCCTGCCCAACTGCTTCTGCCACCTTGACCCTCCTGTATCTTTATCCACTTACTTGCCATCCTTTAACTCAGCTTAAATTAGAAAAGTGCACTTAGTCTTGGCTCTCTGTATGCCACACCACAGAAGATTGACTGATATATGCAAGTATCAGCCCAGTTTACCAAAACCTTTAGACACAACCTTCACACCAATTAGATATCAGATAAAAGCTCATCCAGAACAGAGGTTAAATATCAACTTACTCAACTTAGTGTATGTTAATTTGAACAACACTTAATCTGTCAAATGATTTAATGACGCCAAATGTTTTAATGAATTAATTTAGGACATTCTTCACTCTTAGCTTTAACTTAACAAAAAACTGACCCAGGTTAAGTATGGGCAGAATTTTCCCCCTGTTGGTGGGGGGGGAGTTTAAGAGCGGGTGCGCAGAGGCACACCTCCAATCGGCGCCCCAATCAGAGGTGCACCGCCATTTTATGTGGGCGGGCCAATTAAGACCCACCCAGCGTGACATCTGCACGGAAGATCTATGCGCTCCCTGTGCGGGCGGGGGCGGGGGGGTCCCTGAGTCAAGAGTGTGCTCTTTCGCGCATGCACACGAAAGAGCGCACTCATCTCCCTGAGGTTAAATGCTGCCTCAGGGAGATCGGCTGTACAGTAAAAAATGTGAAAAATAGAAAAAAAAAATTCCCTGACATGTCCCCTCATGTGACACTGACACAAGTTGGGACATGTCCATAACTTTTAAACGTACTTTAATTACATTTTATAAAACCTACATGAAACCTCATCCCGCCCCTGGATGAGGTTTTGTGCTTTTTCTAATGACCGCCAGGGCTCCTGGCCTGCCCGCCAACCTTAAAGTTGGACGGGCAGGTCCATTAATTAGTTTAATGACTCTGTCAATGGCCTCGATTGGCCATTGACAGGTCGGCAGGCGTACAGCTGATTCTGCTGAGCCTCCGCCTACCTGAAAATTTAAATGGGGCAGGGTGACGTCAGGAGCTCCACCCGACATCTTCCCGCATCGGCGAGCGGGCCCCGCCCCCCGCCCGGAAAATCCCAAAGAACTAAGTCTTTAAAGCAAAAGAGTTATTTGGCATTTCTAAATACTCCAATTCGGTAAAAAGCCCTTCCAAAGTGTCAATTTACCATGGTCAATTCAAAGTTTGCTATAATTTACCATCATAATGGCTAAAACTTTAATATCTTCGAGGATTGAAGTCACTGAAGCCAACCTGGTGAAGTTACAACATAGAACTACCTGTGCGTGCATGTTAAACAGTGGAAGCAGCATGCAATAGAGCTAAGTGATCCCACAACCAACGGATCAGGTCAAAGTTTTGCATTCCTGTCACATCCAGTTGTGAATGGCATTGGACAATTAAACTAAGCAGAGGAGGAAGTTTCACAATTATCCCCATCCTCATTAACCGAGGAGCCCAGCACATCAGTGCAAAAGACAAGCCTGAAGCATTTGCAACTATTTTCAGCCAGAAATGCCAAGTGGATGATCCATCTCAGCCTCCTCCTAGGCCCCAAAGTCATAGATGTCAGTCTTCAGACAACTCGATTCATTCCACATGATATCAAGAAATGGCTGAGGGGACTTGATGCAACAAAAGTTATGGGCCCTGACAACATCCTGGCAGTATTCGTAAAGATTTGTGCTCCAGAACTAGCCATGCCCTTACCTAAGCTGTTCCAGTACAGCTGTAACATTGGCATTTACTTAACAATGTGGAAAATTGTCCAGGTTATGTCCTGTCCACAGAAAGCAGGACAAATCCAATCTGACTAATTACCACAGGCAACACTTGCTCAGCAGTAGCTTTCTCATTGACAGTTTAGGTTCAGCCAGGGCCACTTAGCGTCTGACCTCATGACCTTTTGGCCTCGGCCCAAACATGGTCAAAAGAGCTGAATTCAAGAGGTGAGGCGAGAGTGACTGCCCTTGACATCAAGGCAGCATTTGACCGTGTGTGGCATCAAAAGCCCTAGCAAAACTGGTGTCAATGGGAATCAGGGGGAAAACTCTCCACTGGTTGGAGCCAGGCAATGACCATTAGAAACAAGAGAGAATCTAACAGTCTCCCGTTGGCATTCAATGGCATTACCATCGCTCAATCCCCCACTATCAACATCCTGGAGGTTACCATTGACCAGAAACTTAGCTAGCCCAGCCATATAAATACTGTAGCTACAACAGCAAGTCAGAAGTTGGGAATTCTGAGGTAAGAAATTCACCTCCTGACTCCGCAAAGCCCAGGCACAAGTCAGGAGTGTGATGGAATATTCTCCTCTTGCCTGGATGTGTGTGGCTCCAAAATTACTCAAAGCTCGACACCATCCAGGACAAAGTAGCCTACTTTATCGGCATCCCATCCACCAGCTCAAACATTCACTCCCTCCACCACCGAGGCACAGTGGCAGCATTATGTACCATATACAAAACACACAGCAGCAACTCACCTAGGCTCCTATGACAGCACCTCCCAAATCCGTTACCTAGAAGGACAAGAACAGCAGATGCGTGGAAACACCATCTGCATGTTCCCCTTAAAGCCACACAGCATCCTGATTTGGAGCTATATCACCATTCCTTCACCGTAGCTGGGTCAAAATCCTGGAACTCTGTTCCCAACAGTCCGGTGGGTGTACCTACACCACATGGACTACAGTGGTTCAAGGCGGCGGCTCACCACCACCTTCTCGAGGGCGATTAGGGATGGGCAGAAAATTTTGGCCTTGCCAACAACTCTCATATACCATGAATGGAATAAAAAAGTGTATTTATTTCTTTCACACATTAAAAAAACTACTGAAATCTTATGAAATTACTTTTACATTGTATTTCTTTAGAACAGACTGTAGACAGAACTGTTTGTGCATTAACTCCCTGCATTAAAACAGCTAAAATTCCTCATTTTTGAAGTCAGTACCAGAAACATCATCAAGCCATCACACTTGCACATAAAGTAGGCCCCCACCTGCCTGGGATGGACAAGCTTATTGCTAAGTATAAATGTTGTTGGCAAGAATGTGACACAAAATCCGCTAAAAAATTATACAGTATAGTTTAATATCGAGGGATTATGAAGAAAAAAACATTTTAACTGAATCTGCCGAGATACAAGCACCCATGTCATATTAACTGTATAAAATCACACCAAATTAAAATTTTATTTTACTGACATCTACTGGCAATTTAAGGTGTTAGCACTGTTACCTACAGTTCTCAGCTTAGCTTGTAATCTGCCAGAAACATCAATTTAATTCAGTTAATGTCACCAATAAGATCTTGAATTCTAGAATTACAGTACTATCCTGTAACAAATTAACATACTTACTCCTTTCTAATATTTCTGTAATTCCAGCATTATCAGCTTCAAGCTCCATTTTAAATTTGGCAAGTTCTTGGTCCAACTTACGTAGATGTCTATCCACCTGGTTAATCAAAATATAAAACCTAATAAGCAGAACAAGCTATATACACAAAGTCCATAACACTAACCATGGATTATCACAAGCAGCCAAATATATTGGGCAAAGGCCGCCAGCCATTTGCCATTTCTACTGAAGTCAATTATAAAGGTACTGTCTATAACAAATTAAGCATGTTGGCTATTTTGAGCAATTCAATAATCTTTTACTGCATTGTTGTTGTTGTTGTACTGTATTTGTATTTAAATCCCTCCGCCATTGATAATCCTGTGTCTGTTTTTTTCTGGTCTCAGAGCATTTTATTAAGTTAGATTTGGTGGTCATTGGGGTTGTACTTCACTCACCAGCCAGTGAGATGTCAGAGGCAGCATTTCTCCTAAACTGAAGATGGACCAAGTAAGAGGGAAGCAAGGGTGGAAATTGTGGAGGCACTGGCCATATCTTCCAATCCCCCTTAGATACAGGGGTGGTGCTGGAGGGCTGGAGAATTGCAAATGTTACACCTTTATTCAAAAATGAGTGTAAGGATATGTCCAACAACTACAGGCCAGTCAGTTTAACCTCGGTGGTGCAAAAACATTTAGAAACAATAATCCAGTAAAAAATTAACAGTCACTTTGACAGATGTGAATTAATTAAGGAAAGCCAGCTTGGATTTAACAGCAAATTGTGTTTAACTAATATGGATTGAGTTTTCTGATGAGTTAACAGAGAAGGTTGTTGAGGGCAATGGAGTTGGTGTGGACTTCCAAAAGGCATTTAATAAAGTGTCACATAAAAGGCTTGTCAGGCAGGTTGGGGCCCACAGGATAAATGGAACAGTAGCAGAATGGATAAGAAATTGGAGACAAAACTTGGAAATATTTTAAACGGCGAGAAGGATAGTTGTATGTCCTTTCGAAGTTTATACAGGCTGGTGGAATGGGCGGACAAATGGTGGATGAAATTTAATGCAGAAGTGTTAAGCGATTCACTTTGGTAGTCATAGAGTTTACAGCACGGAAAGAGGCCCTTCGGTCCATTGTGTCCATGCTGGTCATCAAGCCCCTATCTACTCTAATCCCATTTTCCAGCACTTGGCCAATTAATTAATTAATTCTTAATTGGTAAAAAGAATGAGGAGAGGCAATATAAGATAAAGGGGGTGCAACAGCAGAGGTATCTGGGGGTATATGTGCAGGGTTATAGGAATTAGGTGAGTTGCACTTGGAGAACCAGTACTGACATAATGGGCCAAATGGCCTCCTTCTGTGCTATAACTTTCTCAATTCTGAGAGAGTGATCAGGCATAGAGTATTTAGATTTATTCCACACAGCATCCACTGTGATGTATGAACATGCAACTTATTTTAGGTCTAAATGTATGGTTGATTTTATTTAGTAGTAAATCTAGACCTTCAGCACATTCTCACAATTCACTTTTGTTGAATGGTTTTCCAGACTGTAAAATTTAACTGTGAATGTGTGAAAATGTTTTGTGACTGAGTCAATGGTGTGCAATGATGGCTGGATATTTACCTCAAAAAAGCCGATAAAAGATGATACACCATCCAATACGGTCAACTAAAGTTTTTAGCACCAAGGCGCTCATGATTAAGTGTTGGGAACTGCAATTTATTTGACAGGTTGAGAAATCTGAAAAATTGCTGTTAGACTGAGGAACATGAAAACTTGTTGGAATCATGCTCCATGAGAAGCAACTAAATACACCATCCTACAGCTACCATGCAGGATAGTAAACAATGCAAGTTTGTACAGATAGCTTACAACTATGGTTTGAGTGGTTGCAATATGCTAACAGCTGAATGATCAAAAGTTAGTTATTGGAAGGGGTACCAATCTTAAAGCACCTTGGAAGAGAAAATTCTAGATTAAAGTTTCCTACAGGATTAGGCAGGCTTCAGGTTTTCTTAATTGCTTACCTATGTACAATAAACAATTAACGTACACTACGGAAGAAAAACAGGAAATGCTGGAAATACACAGCAAGTCAGGCAGCATCTGTGGAGAGAGAAACTAAGTTAATGTTTCAGTTAGGTAACCTTTCATAGGAACTGGAAAAAGTTAGAGATGTGACAGGTTTTAAGCAAGTACAAAGGCAAGGAAAAGGAGGCAGGGGAGGACACAACAAAAGGAATAAGGTGAAAGGCAGGACAGATTAAATGACAAAAGGGATGACACTTGCAAGGAAAAATAGTATGGTAATGGGACAAGTAAAGAAACAAAAGATGTGCCTAGAGGAGGTGTAAATGGCAATAGGAGAATCATTACCAACAGATATTGTACAAAAAAAGGGTCAGATCTGAAATTGCTCAACTCAACATTGAGTGCCCAATCAAAAGACGAGATGCGGTTCCTTGAGTTTCTGGTGGGCTTCTTTATAACAGCGTAGGAGGCCAAGAACAAGGAAGTGAGTGAAAATGGGGCAGAGAATTAAAATGACAGGCGACTGGAAGCTAGGGTCATTCTTGCAGGCTGAAAGGAGGTGCACCGCAAAGCAATCATCCACCTGGATTTGGTCTCCTCAATGTGAAGGATAGCAAAGGTGAGGAAGCAAAAAGTTGGTGATGCACTGTTTGAAGGCAAAGGAGGGGTGGAAATTGGAAGCAAAGGAGATAAAGTTTTCCACTTTTGTACAAGAGCAGGTAATGGCACTAATGGAATCATCAATGTACCTGAAAAAGAGGTGAGGGGGAAAACAAGAGTAGGACTGGAATAAAGAATGTTCCAAATACGCCATGAAATGACAGCAATACCTAGGATCCACACAGGTTCCCATAGCCCCACCTTTTATTTGGAGGGGTGGAAGTTTGAGGAACAGCACGTCACCTTTCGGTTAAGTACTTTACAGCTATCTAGACACAACATGGAGCTCAACAAGTTCAGATCATAATCAACTCTCCCTTTTTGTCTTGGACAACAGACGTTGGTAGTGATTGTGCTACTGTTATTTGCATCTCCTGTAGACCATTCCTTCGGTCTTGCACCATCATCCCTTTGACCATTTAATCTCTCCTGTCTTTCACCCTTTCACAGACCATTCTTTTGTTCTTTCCTCCCATCAACCCTTTCCCTGCATCTGTGCAAGGTTAAAACCTGCCCAATCTCTAACTTTTTCCCAGTTCTGGTGAAAGGTAATTTACCCGAAATGTTAACTTTGTTGCTCTCTCCACAGATGCTGTCTGACTTGCTTTGTATTTCAAGCATTTTCTGTTCTTATTTCAGATATTCAGTATCTGCAGTATTTTGCTTTTCCCTTAATGTAAAGCATTGAATTAGTTTGACGGAGAGGAGTGCTGCTGAAATCACACAGTGAATTCCCTAAAGTCTCAGAGTTCTGTGGATGTGTATAGCATCATTCTTCCAACAAGTAAGCACTTATTTTTGTCTGTCAATTCCTAATTCACAACTTAATTCACCTTGAACTTGAACTGATTTCAGTTTCAGTAGTAATCTTTTGTGAACAGCTTTATCAATTCGGAGGTTTAAGTGCACAATATTATATAATTTTCCACTGTCCACTTGGAATGTCACTTCTTCAAAAAGTCAAGGTGGTTAGTCAAGCAAGATCTTCTTCTCCTAAAACCATGATATGTGCAAATTACTTGATTATTTTCATATAGATAATCCTTAGTTTTTCTTCTCATTGCCTTTTGTGATTTTTTCCAGACATTAGACAAATGTAAGTGTCTGGGTTAGATTTGTACTTTTTTTAAAAAAAAGTGTTTGACATCAACTTACCAGATCATAAATTTGATTTGCTAACTGGACTTTTTCATCAGCATCTTCCAAGGCTTTATAGTAGTCCTATAAAAACGAGATTCAAAAAGTTAAACATGCATCTATTTAACTTTAGTGGAAGGAAAAAATGACAACCTTGCCACTGGTGCAGGCAAGTCAGCATGTATTGGTGCCAGTCCCCAGCCTGCATAAATGAGGAGGGTTAGAGGCTGTAAAACCACCCATCAAAGCCAAAAAAGATGATGATTTATTTGAAAGGTGATCAACCAGCATTGTGGTGACCCCATGTAACATAGGAAAAGCTGAAAGAGAAAGGAAGCAAAGGAGAAAATGGTGAAAAAAATGGCGAGATCACTTTCTGCCTCTGCATGGTTACACTGGCACTGGCATAAATTATAAGTGTCTTCAATTATCATCTGCACATACCATTTATTAAAGAATTTGTCGCTATATTCTCATAGAGCAGCCCCAAAACACAAATCAAGAAGCACTACTGAAAGCAAATATATAGTCTGCTCTGCTAGTACCCCATATATTTTTAAAAGGTCAGCATTTGTATTAGAAGTGCTATAGAATTAACCTTTGGCCAGTAATTGCTTAATTAAGGTATAAACAAAATGCCGCTGGATAGTCCAGCAAGTTTATCCAGTGATGGAAGTGTATACGTGTGGATGTTGCATTAGCACAATATTAAGTTTGGTTGCAATACCACTCATGGTTGAATAGTCTGCTGGCACTTTCTGTCAAAGCTCACAAATTAATAATGGATTTTTAGGCAAAGGCTAGGCAGTAGCCATAGAACATTTACAGAAGAGAAAGGGAGAAAATTGACAAGAGGAGAAAAATAAACCTTTTTCTTAAAAGTAAAGATTTTACAATATCAACAATCAAGGAATTTAAACTTTTTGCAAGCAGCATTTTGTACTACCAGTCATAGAATTGCACTATTCTATTACTACTTGTTTCATCACTGTGCGTTTGCATAACCTAAGTTGAGTTGCTCTAATGTTATGAACTGACACAAATTTTCAACTGATATTTTGCTGATAGTTGAAAGAAAACTAACCAAACCACACTTGCCTTCTTGATTGCTTCCATCTGCTCCTCTCTCCATTCTGGCTTGTTTTTTTTCGCATTGACAAAGAACTCATTCACCCTTTGTTCTAACTGATCCATTGCATCTGTGTGGGGAGAAAAGAAAATCAGCTATTTTCACAACATGCACGAGGGTATATGAAGTTGCCAATCTCATGTGTGCACAGTTTTGATCTACATCAATATTTTTGATCTTTCATCATTGTTGGGAACAAAATGTAGATAGAACATTTAAATGAAACAGAAATAAAATTAAGTGTTCATCCTTATGAGAATGAAATTGACTTTTCTTCACTGAATTCATCTGAGCTTGGAGCAGCTCTGCTGATAATAGGGCTTAAAGCAAGTCTCTAAAAAGCCCTATACTGCTATAATTTGGATATTGATTAATCGATAACTTGATTGCAGGTAACAATTTTTGAAATTGGGCAATGTAAGTCTACAGTCTATGCTATTTAAGAAACCGCACAAGGACTCTCCTATCTATTAGCAATTAAACACTTTCACCTTGTGTTTCATCGTCACTCACCCCAATTTTATTAAGTTGTATGAGAATTTATACAATTTCTCAGTCATCGTAGGACATTATTTTGCAGGTTACACAGCATCCAACAACTATATTCACAGGAACACTTCCAACTAAGGATTAGTCAACACAATTAGAAAGCAGTTAGAAATAAATGTATAAGATGGAATGTAAGTGGGACAGTTACATATTGCAACACTCACTTGGCGCCCATACTTCCACTAAGTGTTTTCTTCTTCAGGAAATAGTAAGGGCTCCTAGGAATAGCAATCAATAGCAGCTTACATTCGAGTGCAGCGCAATTTTTATTATGGTGCCCTCTTAACGTTTTCTTTCACATTTATTAGATTACTATTTAATTTATTTTCTCATTTTTTTCTGTATTGTTTGTATTTTATGTTTTGAAAAGAATTAACCATAAAGGGACTCAAGAGGTGTACAAGATACTTAACAGGATCACAAGAAAATTACAAATGAGGAAGGAAATTTTCTCCTATCACTGCTTGCTTATCTCCACAATCACCACACCCTCAACTTCTCTCTCCCCCCGCCCCCCCCACCTTAGACCAGCTTATATTTCACTTTTCTCCTAACTATACTCAGTTCTGCCGCAGGGTCATGAAGACCCGAAACGTTAACTGATTTCTTCTCCACCGATGCTGCCAGACCTGTTGAGTTTTTCCAGGTAATTCTGTTTTTGTTAAGGAAATTTAACCCTCCAGCAAAACCCTAAAATCCCTCTATTTGCAGCATCCAATTCTTTATTAGGTGATAAAGTAAACCTGGAAAAGCTTCAGAAATGCCAGAGTAGCACAGGTTCATGGCTGTGAAGGTAAAGTGTAGAATAAATACCAAAAGGGATTCTTTACATGGTGATTTAATTTTTTCTTGAAAATTGAATGGGTTGCTAGCAGTAGTGACTGAAATCATGGCATCATGACAATTTAATAAATACTTATAACTCTGCAGCAAAAGGACAGTATTCTAGAAAAAAAAAGGAATTTAAAAAATGCATGGCCTGTTTATACAATAAGGTTGTGAACTGCAGATTGCTACCATAGTAACTTCAAATTTTAAAAAAGTTATGAGGTTTCCTGATTATCTTTAAACTTCTTTTGCACTTCAATAAATCTTCTATATGTTATAACCATATAGTTTCCAAAAAATGAGTCTCTAGAGATCAGTTGTAAAACTTAAGAACTTAATAAATAGCTTTAAGGTTTATTTTCAGCCTACTTTCAGCTGATACTTTCACTGATGTTTACCAAGTAAACTAGACACATTAACAGTGAACAAATTACTCAAAATGACATGTACTTGTAGTTGCATGTTGTCTGCAAGGTTGTTATTAAGATTCTTATCAAACTGTTTGCAGATCTGTGTTTTAATAACATAATCGCCATCAATTTGTGTTGAACCAGCCTCTTCGGAGGCTCTTAAGAGGGGGTGACGAGGGGGAGGGGGTGGGGGAAGTAAAGAGGATTTGAAAAAAGTTCATGGCAAAACACCATTACATAATGTAATTTATTAAACTAGTCAGGAAGAAAATCCTTCATGATAACTCTCTGCTTGGTGGGAATAATACTAATAAAATGACATCACTAATGCCCCACTGCATTAGCTGGACAACTTAAAATTAATTTTGAATTTTGAAGAGTTTATTGCATTTTTTTGCCAAATGAACCTGATCATTCAGAGATTGTTAACACAGTTAGAAGAAAAGTTTAATTTAACATGCATGAAAATGTTCTAATTAGACTTCTAAGTAACATATCAAATTAATCAAATTCAAATGTTTATACTTGTAACCAAGCAGCGGTGACCAAAGGAACTGTGGTTGGTATTTCTGCTGGGCAATAAAGGTTATGGAAAGCCAATTCTCTTTTAAGAACAATTTTACTTACATTAGTTATTAGATTGTAGTGATACAATTTAAATTGCATTTATTATGGTACATTATTTTCATTGGATTTACTTTTGTTAAGACTTACAGAATTTCTTGAATGAAATTCTTAAATAAATTTTCAAATGAGAATGGCACAAAACTCAGAAATATTAAAAACTGCAAACTTAGAAGACCATTCTCTTGCCAGGCCAAAAAGCATTTCATTATTTAATATACATACATGTATGCATAAGTGCAACATCTTAAGCAAATTTACAGTATCTCAGGTTACTTTTAAATGTGTGAAATAAAACACTGCAGGCAGCTAAAAGCCATCATGAAGATACTGCGTGGCATTAGCAGTTAGAATGACATCAAAAAATTATGTCGCAAGGGAAGATCCCAGAAAAACATAATACCTTCCACATGTTCACTGAACCCGAGTGAAACAATCGTCCCACCAAAGTGGAGTAAAAAGCATATTCGAAAAGTTTATATAATTCATCATTTACAAAATAAAACACAAATCCAAGTGCGCCTGGCCACTTTCTCAAAAGGGAAAGAGCAGTAGCCCACCTAGCGCTGGACCAAGTGATGAACACGCTGTTGCTATGGTGTATGTTGTTATTCGACTCTTCAATAGAGTAGGGGGAAAAAAAAACATAACATTATCTAAAAGAGAAAAAAAAAACACCATAAAAAAACGAAATAATTATAATCATTGCAAATGATCGGGTTATATCCAAAACAATTTGATATCCAAAACCAAAGTAAAGCAGGATTTATTATTTTAGCTGAAACTTTTATTTACTGAAGGTTTCAACTTTTACAAGGTGCAATATTAAAGAAGCCCTGGCGGGATTTTAAAAAAAAATCAAGTGGGGGGGTGGGAAGAAGGTGTTCGCGATCTTGCAGTGTCTGTATTAAGAGTGGGGGGTGTATGTGTGTGTGCAGCTGGGCTGAGTTGTGTGGCTCTGACATGACTAACGTGGCTCTGCATACTCTGTACTTGCAGGTCCATCTCCCTCATTTCCGTAAACCTGTCGCGCAGATCCATGGGAAGTTGTTCGATCACTGTCGAGAGAGGAAAACAACAACAGTGTTAATGGCGGCTCCTCTCTCCGCCCGGCCTTCAAACCAGTTTGAAAAAAACAAAATTACAATCTCAACTCCACACCGATGCCTTGTACTCAATACTCACTCTCCAAGTAATCCTCCAAGTACAACATGTCGACCAAGTGTGGAGTTTTAAAACCGCACGATTTTTACTGGGTGTATGTTTTTTTTCCCCCCCTCCCTAAAATGGTTCCAATATGGCGTCTCAAGCCAGCGCCGCTCGTTCGTTAAAAAAAAAATGGGGAAGGGGAAAAAAATCCACCGCTTCTCGAGCTCCCGGCTCGGCCCGGCCCCGCCCCGCGCGCGCCACAGCCGCTCCGATTGGCGGAACCCACGGGCCTCTATTGTGTCGTCATGGGATTGGCTAGACACGCCCCCGGCGCTAAGGGCATGTTGGGAGATGTAGTCCGGGCACTTGTGGTTGAGGCGCGGAGCTGGCGCTTTCTGTTCCGCCCCCTTTCGCTGTGTTATGGCGAGTAAAGCCGGAGGACATTGGGTGAAATCGGTCTATAAATAAAGCTAGGAATGGCATCTGTGTGGTTTAGGTTACGCCGGTTCAGCATCGTTTTGTTATCTCTGGTTATTGTTTCGGGTTTTTTTGAAAAATAAGACGTATTTCCGTTTCCGATTTGAAGGTAGCGTGCACGAGCTGGACGGCGCGCTCTTTTATTTGTATGCGTCCCGTAGGAAACTTCATACAACAACTCAGCATTTAATATTTATTGGTGATTCATTGCACAAAAAAGCTTGGTACATCTTACAGCACAGAAGGTGGCTATCCTGCCGTTGCAGACCATGCAGTCTAACAAGAGAGCTAATTAAGTCCACTACCTTGATCCTTAACCCTACATTGTTTCCTCTTCAAGTGCTTGCTCAATTCCCTTTTGAAAGTTAGTATTAAATCTACGTCCAACAGCCTTTTAGGCATACCCAGAGCATAACACTTCATTCCCCAGTAGGGTCTAAAATGAATGTAGTCTTCTTAAAAATTGCTGTTCCTCATGTGACAATCATTGCGACTTTTAAAAATAAATTTGAACTTCCAGTTGATAGCTGAAAGAATGACATGACAAGATTTCATGTTTTAAGAAATTTACTGTAAGAGACTAAAAGCCCTATTGACTATGTATTTTTGTAGGCAGCTTAATTTTCCCCTTTTTACTATTGACACAACCAAAAAGAGAATCAGTTAAGTTACACTGTCTCTTAAATAGTCATTCTATTTGCCCAGATCTAGTCCAAAGTGATTCTCAGCTTTTGAGGGTTTACTTCCATTTCTTCCTTTTCCCAGGCTGATAACTTTTAATACCAGAACTGTCTTCACCAGGGAGAATCTTCTTGGCGATTCTCAGTCTAGTGCAAGCTTCATAAATCTTACAGACTTCTTTCAAATCCTCATGAATTTGGTCTTCTCAATAAAAGTGCAAGCTTCCACCTGCATTTTTGCACAGTGAACTAGAAACTTTCAGCTGCTCACGCTTCCTCTCGCCCAGAACCTGGTAGACGAACTGAGAGAGTTTCCTGGGATATCTTAGAAATCCTTCCCCTGTCAAAGCATGCCTCCATGGAAATGTGAATCATATGGGTCTTGTATCCAGGTAGAAATGCTGATTAGCTCTCCTTTAGACCCCAATTCTATTCTATCTTGGAATTAAATGGATAAGTTAAAGCATAACTCTTTACAACTTGACATTCTGAACACCGTCCTGGAGCTTTGGAGACTACCAGTCTAACCACTGCAAATACAGATGCTGCTGCCATTGACTCCAAGGCCTGAATTTTTTGCTTGTTGGGCACGCGTGATCGGTGGACCCAGGAGCGGTTGGGAAACGGGCCCACGACCGCGATTGTCCCCTAACCGCAATTTCACACAGGCTGGCCAAATAATGGCCAACCAGTGTGAAACGCATGTCAAGAAAGGCTCAGCAATGCCGTTGGGGGTGGGAAGGGAGCAGGTGCCGACGTCACTGCGGGTGCTAGTGAGCACTTCCAGTGAGCACCCTGAAGGCAGACAGCTGCCTCAGGGAGCTGCAGACCTCCACAGAATAAACCTAACAACAAAAATGCTGTAAAATATGCCCATGCAATATAATCAAGCACCTGAAAGCATGCCTCATAAAAAAACAGCCCCCAGATATCTCTATTTTATTTCCCCATGGAGATTTCATCATGCCCTCGATCAAGGTTTGAGCAAAACTGTAAAGGTCACCTGGTTGATTGGCTCGTCCACCAACCATAAAAGCATGATGCCACCACCAAACACATCTTCCCTTCACCCCCCCTGGCGGCAATCCGTAGGGATCGTTCCCTCCGGGACACCCTGGTCCACTCCTCCATCACCCCCTACTCCTCAACCCCCACCTATGGCACCTCCCCATGCCCACGCAGAAGATGCAACACCTGCCCCTTCACTTCCTCTCTGCCCACCGTCCAAGAGCCCAAACACTCCTTTCAAGTGAAGCAGCATTTCACTTGCATTTCCCCTAACTTAGTCTACTGCATTTGTTGCTCCCAATGCGGTCTCCTCTACATTGGAGAGACCAAACGCAAACTGGGCGACCGCTTTGCAGAACACCTGCGGTCTGTCCGCAAGAAAGACCCAAACCTCCCTGTCGCTTGCCATTTTAACACTCCACCCTGCTCTCTTGCCCACATGTCTGTCCTTGGCTTGCTGCATTGTTCCAGTGAAGCCTAATGCAAACTGGAGGAACAGCACCTCATCTTCCGACTAGGCACTTTACAGCCTTCCGGGCTGAATATTGAATTCAACAACTTTAGATCTTAAACTCCCTCCCCCCATCCCCATCCCATTTCTTCCCCCTCCCTTTTGTTTTTTTCAATAATTTATATAGATTTTTCTTTTCCCACCTATTTCCATTATTTTTAAATCTACAACTAATACCTTGTCAGTCTTTCCACCACACCCCCACTAGAGCTGTACCTTGAGTGTCCTGCCATCCATTCTTAATTAGCACTTTTCTTAGATAATATCACCACCTTCAACACCTCTTTGATCCTTTTGTCTGTGACATCTTTTGATTATCTGCTCCTATCACTGCTTGCTTGTCCCTACAACCACCCCACCCTCAACTTCTCCCCCCGCCCCCCACCTTAAACCAGCTTATATTTCACCCCTCTCTTAACTATACTCAGTTCTGTTGAAGGGTAATGTGGACTCGAAACGTCGACTCTTTTCTTCTCCAGCGATGCTGCCAGACCTGCTGAGTTTTTCCAGGTAATTCTGTTTTTGTTTTGGATTTCCAGCATCCGCAGTAGTTTTTTGTTTTTATAACCATAAAAGTGGACGGGCCACAAAAAATCACTTCCAATTGCCTCCTTAATGGGTTTAATTGTCGGCAGATGCGCTTCAGACTGCTGCGCATGTCCGCCGAGCAAGATATCGCGTAAGTGCATGATGATGTTGGGACGCTCGCCTGACATCATCCCATGGCTAGACGGGTCAGGCGCATGCCCACCGCGGGACGTAAAATTCTGGCCCAAGTGTGAACATTTACGCCTTCTACCCAGCAAAACAAATCAAGCTTCCTTTTACCCTTTAACAGCACATTACCCAGGCCTGTTGTCAGGCAGACTTCAGAACAGGTCACGTGACCCCCTTCATTTTAGTGTAAATTAAAGACATGGTCTCAAAGCCTAACAATCTTGTTAAACCTCATAATTGTAACACTTATTATGACTTAATAAATGACTTATTTTGAATAAGTAGTTTGGAAAATCTGTGAAATATGAACTTGATACCAAAAGCTTGCTTCTTAAAAATAAGCATATTTCCGATGTATTTTCTATCTTAAACATTGAGTCAAATATGACATCTTCACATTCTGAAGAGTCACTTTCAACTCAAAACAACTTTGTTTCTCTCTACAGTTGCCAGAACTGTGCAAGATTTCCAGAACTTGCTGTTTTTATTTCAGATTTCCAGCATGCACTATGTTTTGCTTTTGTATTAGTTGGTTATTGCTGTGTACTTTTCCTGCATTACTATTCTTCATAGTATTTCATTGTCTTTGTAATGTTGTGGGATGACCTGAGGTTGTGCAAAGTGCTATATAAGTGCAAGTTCTTTCCTGTTCCCAATAATTTACATATACTTCCTCTAACCTAGTATATTCTAACTTAATATGCTGCGCATTGTAATTTTTTTAATACCATGAAATGTGTGTAATTATTTGAAAATGTCATCTTTTTTTTCTTTACTCTGTTATATTTAGGCTGGATGTGATGTGACAAAAATTGTAAATAAATATTTGTTCTAATACTTTGGTTTGAAAATATTTTCTGAATGAATGACAAACATGCAAGAAGTTAAGAAATAAAAACAAAATATTGGAAAACACTCAGCAGGTCAAGCAGCATATATGGATAGAGAAACAGTTAACTTTCATATTCATTAAGTTATATTATGGATTTCAGCTCCATTCTTCCTGTCACAACTAACCCCTATCACTATCTGCTTCCTGTTCAATTTGATCTTACCTAAAAAATGTGACTCCAATTTAGGATATATTTGCACTAAGGGAGGCTGTATTAAGTGATATGGGGCTAAGCTAATATTCTCATTGACCTGAATCAGGATAGTAATGGGGGAAGAGGAAGGGAATCATATACAAACTTTGAAATGCATATTTTAGGCCAGAGTTTAACTCATTTTAGCTAAAATATCTTCGCAGCATGTGTTTAATAAAAACAATTCCAGCTTGCAAGCACACTTTGACTGGTAAAAAATGCAGAGCTATAAATAGTTTGTGCTGGCAATCCTCATGTGTAAGATTGGCACCAATTGCCATATTACTCAAACATGTGGAAAACTATTCATCTGTAAGAGCAAATATATCAAAATTTTGGTGACCTATGAAAATATGTTACATTTTAAAACCAAAGCATTTATTTATCTATCATTTCTAATGTATACTGACCAGGCCTCGAACATGGTATAAACCATGATTTAATTGATCATCTATCATCCAGTATATATTTAAGGTCAACTTTTAGAACATGTAATTCGATTATTACAGTGAAGTGGGGAATACTTTTGTGTTGCAATTTAGCAGACAATCTATTGAACAACAAGTATTTTCCTTATGCTAGTCAGGGCAGCTTAAAACAACAAAATGTTAAGAAACTGTTAACATCTGTGGGCAAATACTATTAATGTAATGAATGTGAGATTATATTTAACATTGCTTATTGCTACCACAGTGTTGTTTTTAATACAGCAGCTGTTCTTTGGATCTTTAAATGTAATTAATATATTCTGTAGTGTTTCCAGTGGAATAATTGAATCAACACAATAGGTAAATAATAGACAAAGCAGTGGTGTGAGTTTTCTTTACGGTTTTATGAATTGTGTTTATGCCTCCATCAATCTATTTCATTCAAATATCCGAATGGAAGGAAGAATAATAAATCAGAATAGTAAACGTGGAGATTATCTCTGTAAAATTTCCAAAGTAATATTAGTTTATATGTGGATGATGTCAGTTGATTCTATCTGATATGAAGGGTATTGTGTGCATTTTAAGCAATTAACATTATTTGATTTAAAAAAAAATGTGTTGCATCAGTTTGAATTGAATGGAAAGCCAATAGTCCTTCTTTTGACTCATATACATGAGTCGAAATAGAATCAGCTGTTCAGCACTTGATGCAGAAAGGAAGTTACAATCTGGACCCTTGTGCTGAATACAGCAGTTGATTGAAGGAGAATGGAGAGGGTGGGGAACACAGAGCAAGTGGAAAACAACAAGAGACCAGGCCAAGTGACACTGATATTCCAGAAGCAGAGAATTTGGTTCACAGTCAGTCAAGGAGTGAAGAAATTCCAGAATTGGCCTGTACATGGAGAGGCTGGATCCAGAACTGACTTGAAAGTATACACAAACTTCATTTTGCATTCTCTTGTGGTCTTCATATTTGTTTCATGTTGAACAAGTAGCTGACTCATTGTATGGTAATGTCCCCACAGTTGCATCACTCATTCAAAATTGTCACTGAAGACATTCATGGCACTTCAGACAAATCAGAAATTTAGATATTAATATTTTTCTAATTTTTGGTTATTTCAGCCTAAGTGGGTTAGTTTCAAGTTGATTTATATCAAATATGGAATCAACTACTGCTGACATACTCTAATTTTCCCCTTCTGGAAAAACACCTTGTTTTTGGCCAAGGCACTAGAATTTGTGTTAAACCATCGATGCTGTTACATAATATTTGCTACATTGAAAGAACAAATGTTGGTAATTTAATGGCTCATGAAGTTGTTTGTTTAATAAATTAAGCCAACTGCTTAAATGCTTCTATGTGCTTTTTGTTGACAACAGATGTTATATCAGTTTTATTGACCAGAAAACTAATTTAGGCATTGGAAAATTGTTCTTCAGATTTTTACTACTTATCTCCAGAGAGTTCAACAGATGTCATCCTAAATAAATGCGGGATTTACCAACTTCTTTTCAAGTTTTGCATGATAATATTCTTGGCTATTCATTTATATCCTACACTGGCATTTGTTTCAATGATTATCATATCACGCCTGACATAGTTTCGGCTTTTTGATACAATTTCTGTGCTAATGAGTGTACCAGACTACCCCAAAACAGCTCATTACATTCAGGCACATACATCTTAGGTGGGATAGCCTGAGGCTAGCACTTATTGTAATTAGGATTGCACACTGGAATTTGCATGATTTTCTCATTACATTTTCTGTCTCTTGAAAGACAGAGAAGATGACACAGAATCTGACTGATATAGACTGAAACTACTAATTGGATATATTTCCATTTACTTTACTAAAACAATGATATTAAATAAATATACAATGCAACAAATGGAAATAATCCTCAAGGAAATAATTTACCTTTTTCAAACTTCAGAGTTGATCTGGATATGAATACAGTCCAATCAAAACCACTTCAAAATTTCCTCACATCTTGGAAGGGCAGTTGTGCTTCGAATAAAATAAACGAGTATTTTGTTGGCGTAGAAACTTCAGCTAAAGGTATTATGATTAGAATGTATGAACCTTCAAAGTATTTGCCTGTACTGTTGTAGATGATCCCAAAATCTACCCTAATGTTTATGAATGAAAAGTATCTATGTGCATTTACTTCTGGAAAACGATGCTTAAAGCAGGTAATAGAAATTATTGAAAGACTAACATGCAGAAACAAGTGAATAGTATAGATCTATTTAAGGGGAAGCTAAACAAGCATACGACGGAGAAGGGAATAGAGGGTTATGATGATAGATTTAGACAAGGAAAGATGGGAGGAAGCTCAAGTGGAGCATAAACACTGGCATGGGCTATTGCTCCGAGTGGCCTGTTTTTTGTCAAATATCCTTTGTAATCCTAAATAATTTTAAAGCATTGGGTTGACAGCATAGCCAGAAAAGATTTTTTGCAGTTTTGTGACAACACTTTGGTACAAATATTTCAAATGACACACCACTGACTGAAGTTGATCCTACATGAAACCATTCTATGGTGAATAATTATCTTTCACACAAGTTTCTCACTCCTGTGACTGGGGCAGAGAGAAGGGGAGAGAGTTGCTATAGTGCATACTAAAGGAAAGATTATAAAAGAGCTGCAGAAATACAATGGATAACCATGTGGAACTGACTGATTTTCTACTGAAAAATAGAAGTGCCCACTCCCGTTCACAAGATTAATTTTATCTGGAGGCAAAAATTAGGACTTTGCAACAGACTCTGACTAGACTGTATTATAAGAAATGCTCCTGAGCATGTGTAAGAATCTGAAGTGTTGCTTTAAGATTCTGTAGTGTGTTCTATAACCATGTTTGCTACATTGTGCCATGGTCTGCTGTTGCACATTTCTGTTTCAATGATGTTACAGGCTAAGACAGAAGAAGATAGCCTTGATCTTATGAAAACTATCCTTTCAATGTCTCTTTCAATAAGCCTATGAATTGAGAATTTGCTGAAATACTTTGCTGATGCAAAGTAAGCATTGATCTGCATGACTACCAGAATCAATTCAGGTTTAAGCTGAGGTGTAGCTCTGTCACTGCTACACTCTGAGCCTTCAAGTGCAGTTTTCCTCAGACATTTCTAGGCAGTTGTTGGCTGCCTTAATAAGGAACAATATGAGCAGTTCATCTCTGGTGCAATCGAAGCTGCCTCACATCCCTTTCTTTATCCTTCTATTTCTTGTCATAAGAATAGAGAAAGAGAGAAAACCCCTTTGGGATCTCATATCCAGAAATTGCACTGGAACAACAATAAATGTTTCTGGTACAATCCTGGACAAAAGCAGACAAAAATAAACAAAGTAGCAAAAACAGACACAGAGCTGTCACAAATCTAAAATTAAAATCTACTTTCATGTATGCTCCAAGATACTCATTTTCTCAGTTCAGAATGTATCTGATTCAGATGCTATGTTTTAGGTGGAAAATTTAAGCACACAATGCAATTTTGTAAAAAAAAACAATCTGGGAACCAATTTATTAAGCTGAGGCCTCTGACCATTTTAGCTGACAGTACTTTAGACCAGCCTGGAAGCATGCTGGAGGCTGATACACAGAATAGATGGAAATTCATTAATTCTTTGCCCATTTCTGAGCCTTGATAGTGGCAGCATTGGCTATATGACCAGAAGTTTGGTCCTATGCAATGTATGTCTAATTAGTATATTCCTTTTAGTATCTTGCCATGTCTTTTTGCTTCTGTATGTTGCTTCACCTGAATCATTTCAGAAAAAGCTTGAACGGTTAACCAACTTCCCTTCCTGCTTCCAGCACCCCCAACAATGCTCAGAAAATCTATCTGCCCCAAAGCACTGCCACGACTTAATCTTCTCAGTGCTCTGAAACCCATTTTCCAGGGCTCCAACTCACTGTCAGTGCTCTGGACCTCATCATCTGAAACTCACTCCCTAGCCCCTCTAATGAGATCTCAGTTGTTATAAGTGCACTGATGGAAGAAATGCCCAAACTTGGATGCACATATGTGGCTGCACATATCACACTGAAAGTCAGATGAGGTGTCTTACATGCTAGGTGCTTGACAACCAAACCTCACAAACTCACAACTTCAAATTGATTCAAACTAGCCTGGCAGGCATGCTACAGGATGATATGTGATTAGTTGCATTTTCCAAGGTATTGAGGTTAATAATACAAAATTTCAATGTCATCTTTAGTATATCTTCATAGCATTTCCTCTGCCCACTTCAGTTGCAATATGTGCACCGTAGTCTACAAAAGCTTATCTGCTTTAGTTTTGATTTACACACCATCGATGAAGTTTAAAAATGGCGCAGTTCATGGGATATCAAATATAGATTCCCCTAACACAGTTCTTGAATATCTTAAGCAGTACCATAGCAAACAGTATTCTGAACAGAGTTGGAGCAAGAACACAACCTAGTTTGACATGGTTAGGGACTACAAGTGGTGATTGCATGCAACCCTGGTCCATTAGTGACAGCAAGACTTCTGGGCCTGAATTTTTCAGGTGGTGGGCGGGCTCAGCAGGAGCGGGCGGGGGCAGTAGAAAAATGGCTTTGTCTAGGTTTTTGAATACTTAGCTGCCCACTTACACTATTTTTACCAGAACTTCTGAACTTCTATTCCTGTGCCTACAAGACTAATTCATCCCTACAGGCCCATCTCATTGTGGAAGTCATCTCTACTTGAAAAGTGAATTATCCAACATCAGTCTTCAGCCGGCCGTCCCTTAAAGGATACACCACTGGACTTTAATTCTGGACTCATGTGAAACAATAATTCTTATCTTCACTATGGTCTTTGCTCCGTACCTCTTTCTTTCCCTTATCCCTCTTTTATTGTATGAATGTACCAGGAGCTATGCAGCGAAACCCCCTCCCACGTTTTGAATGTGTGTAAAATAAACTAACACCTTTACTTCACCTTTTGTTGTGGGGTTATTAATAGAAATGGGATCACACCAAAACTGAGGGGCTGGGAAATGCACCATTGCTTTCAAAGGGGGAAATCAAAAATCAAAAACACCTTCCTGTTTATGGATGGGTGGTGAGAGAAGAAACCAGGGCTGTCTAAATTAAACCGCCCCCCGCCCCCCCCACCCCCTTGTCCATAGCATAAAGCATCATGTAAATGTGAGTCTTACTTTCTTTGATAATTCGTCAGTTTTATCGACAAAATCACCTTTTATATTTATAACTAGTTTTTGAATACCGAGGCCGGGATTTTCCAGTCCCATCCACAGAAATTTTTTTATTCATTTATGTAATGTGGGCGTCACTAGCTAAGCCACCCTTATCGCCCATCCTAATTTCCCTTGAGAAGGTGGTGGTGGTGTGCTGCCTTCTTGAACCGCTGCAGTCCACGGGGAGAATTTTCTCCGTTGGGCAGGCGGGCCGGTCAGGAGCGGGCGCGGAGTTGATCGCCACCCACGATCAGCTCCGCGTGGCATTTTATGTGGGCGGGCCAATTAAGGCCCACCCAGCGTGACTTGTGCCTGGTAGCGCTCAGTACTACCTGTGCGGGTGGGGGGAGGAGGGAGAGTCATGGCCCTGAGCTGCCTCAGGGACATTAAGTTCAGTTTTAAAAGTTTCAAAAAATGAAAGAATAAAATTATTCAGACATGTTCCTTCATGTGACAGTGTCACATGAGTTGGGACATGTTTATGAATTGTCAGAGAAATTTTTATTTAATTAAGAAAACCTTCATGAAACCTTATCCCGCCCGCGGATGAGGTTTCATGCAAAGTGTGAAGGCCGCTTGGGCTCTTCGTCTGCCCGCCAACCTTAAGATTGGACGGGCAGTGTTGAGAATCAGTTTAATTAGTTTATTAATGGCCTTAACAGGCCTTTGTCAGTTCGGCAGGTGCACAGCCGACTCCAGCGCGCACCCACTGAACAAAAGATTGGAATGACGCGCGGTGACGTTGGGAGGCACGCCTGATGTCGCTGCCCCTGCACGCCTAATAGAAAATTCTGCCCCATGTGTTGTCAAAACACCCACGGTACTGTTAGGAAGAGAGTTCCAGGATTTTGCCCCAGCAACAGGGAAGGAATGGCGATATATTTCCAAGTCAGGATGATGTGTGACTTGGAGGGGAACTTGCAGGTGTTCCCATGCATCTGCAGCCCTTGTCCTCTAGGTGGTAGAGATCGTGGGTTTGGAAGGTACTGTCGAATTGCTGCACTGCATCTTGTAGGTGGTACACACTGCTGCCACTGTGTGTCGGTGGCAGAGGGAGTAAATGTTGAAGGTGGTGGATGGGGTGCCAATCAAGAATGATGAGCTGGTTATTGATTGAATTTGCTGCAAATCAGTAGATTAGAAATGGTACTAAAATCGAAATCAGTGCATGATGTGTGCCATTATTACACTGGTAGATGGATTAGCTTAGCTGGAGGCCAAAGGTTAAAAATTAATTAAGGCCTAATTTCAGGTTCATGGTTCACAGTCCACACCCATTCCCATTTAGGCAGGCAACATGCAAACTTTGTGTTGCCTCCTCATGGGAATGATTTTATTGTGCAGCCCAATGCCATTTATATGGCACACCATCATCCACATGATGAAAAGAAGATTGTGAAGAGTGTGGCTGTGATTCCTCAAGGAGCACTTCCAGTGTGGAATAAGGCTCCAGTTGGGAAAACACTTTCAGAAAATCATCCCTCTTGAGTATTGTGTCCAGTTTTGATCTAACGAAACACAAAGGAAATAGTAAATAGAATGAAAAGGTAGATGAGAAAAATTACTTCCAACTAACATGAAGGTAAAATGTAGAGCTGATATCTTCATACAAAGACTGAAGAATGAACTTCTAGGTGGAGTAGTGGAGGGAGAAACCCTGGGATAATTTAAGAAACATTTGCATGCCATTAGAGTGAGGAATGGTAAGAATTTCTAGGATAAATGATCTAAGAAGATTTTTTTCATCTCGTGATCTGTAGAATGGTTTATGTATGAAAGCTGGCACATTTACTCGGCATGCCAGATCTTACTGATTGTTGCTTTTGGCCTGTTTTAAAATCATATATAATTTGAAAAAAATCTATCTTATTTTATGATTGAATGTGCAGTCCTGTCATAAATTTGTACTTTCTATTGTACTTAAAACTGTATCAAATGCAGCAGCTTTACTGTACAAGCCATTCAGTGAGGCATGGAGGAAGGTGCTATCACTCGCATATCAATTGCCTTTGTTCAATGGGTCTGCATGTAGAAATTATAATGATACTACAATTTATACATGATTTTCCATTTTCTATCAGAAACCTGATCCATAAACAACCATGAGGAGAATTTTTGGCTCGGTGAGTGGGGGCGAGGCCCACTTGCCGAGGTGTAAAGTGACGTGGGGTGACGTCGGGCATGTGTCCCAACGTAATCGCGCATCATTTAGATTTTCAGTTCAGCGGGCGCGCAGCCGAGTCTGCTGCACACCCTCCGAACTGTCAAAGGCCTGTTCAGGCCATCAGTTAACTAATTAACCCTAATGAGAAAGCTGACCGTCCAACCTCAAGGTTGGCGGGCAGGCAAAGAGCCCAGGCAGCCTTTGCATTTTTCATGGGACCTCATCCACAGACAGGATGAGATTTTATGAATGTTTTTGAAATCTTGGTAAAATTTTTAATAAAATGAATACACATGTCCCAGTTCATGTGACAGTTTCACATGAGGAGACATGGTCTAAAAAATTTTTTTCTTCTTTATTAAACTTTAGAAACTTTAAACTAATCTGCACAGGGAGCACTCAGCGCTTCCAGGTGCACGTCACGCTGGGTGGGCCTTAATTGGCCCGCCCACGTAAAATGGCGGCATGGACCCAATCGGGGGCGCCAATCGAATCCGTGCCCGGCTGCGCCCGCCCCCGCACAACCCCCCCCGATGGGGGGAGAATTCCACCATTTGGGAAGAAGTTTGGCAGTCTTTTTATGCTTCCAAAAAAAGTCACTGAGATTTTCAGATAATCTTTTAAGCCATTGTTTGCAGGATATGTGTTGGCCATTACCTTAGGTTGGGTAAAGATTCAAAAAAGAAGAGAAAAATTGAGCAGAGATTAAATAAATAAAAAAAACTCTTATACAAGACTAGAGAGAAAATAAGACCATAAGACTATAAGACATAGGAGCAGAAATTAGGCCATTCAGCCCATTGAGTCTGCTCCGCCATTCAATCATGGCTGATAAGTTTCTCAACCCCATTCTCCCGCCTTCTCCCCGTAACCTTTGATCCCCTTACCAATCAAGAACCTATCTATCTCGGTCTTAAATACACTCAATGACCTGGCCTCCACAGCCTTCTGTGGCAATGAATTCCATAGATTCACCGCTCCCTGGCTAAAGAAGTTTCTCCTCATCTCTGTTCTAATCCTAGAAATAGTGAAAAATATTGAAAATCTCAGCTGTAAGTAAATGCCAAAGAGTGATTCTGAAGAAAAAGTTGCACCTTAAGCAACATTAACAAAAGTCTTCCTAGCCACAGACAACAGCCACTGGTGAAAGAGATATCGCTGCTGCAAAGGGAATTTCCCTTCTCTCTAACTGCTACATAGTACGTAGATACCGGACAATCCCTATGTAATCACCACAATGTTGTATGCCTCAAAATCAGTTGTGGTTTGTTTAATCTTACGAAGGTCCTCATAATCTGGTAATATAATTAACATTATGCCCATATATTTGTACACTTTTTGATTCATTTGTTTGCTAGTTACTTTATGACACCAGTGAAAATATTTTAATTTAAAAATAAAACAAAGAAAATACAAGAAGGCTGAGAGGAAAAGAAATAAAACAAAACAGCAAGCCATAAATGTTACATAAAATATATATAGGGTATGCTACTTCCCTGTAATCTGCAGTGAAATCAATCCCAATAACATTGTGGTTCAAATTATAGTACAGGTATCATGGGTTATAATATCATTCTAAAATCTTTAATGTTGTTAAACCTTGTAATGCATTGAACCACTTTTATAACCACATTTAGTTACATTTTTCTATGACTAGTTATAAATGAGAACAACTCTAAATGATAATGGATGCAAATATTTTTATATGTGTATACCATACACATACATATTTTATTTATTCGTTCAAGGGATGTGAGCATCGCTGGCTAGGCCAGCATTTATTGCCCATCCCTAAATGCCCTTGAGGACATGGTGGTGAGCCACCTTCATGAACTGCTGTGGTCTCTGTGGTGTAATTACACCCACAGTGCTGTTAGGTAGTGAGTTCCAGGATATTGACCCAGAAACAGTGAAAGAACGGTGACATATTTACAAGTCAGGATGGTGAGTGACTTGGAGGGTCACTTCCAGGTGATGGTGTTCCCATGTGTCTGCTGCCCTTGCCCTTCTGGATGGTAGAGGTCGTGGGTTTGGAAAGTGGTTTGAAGGAACCTTGGTGAGTTGCTGCAGTGCATCTTGTAGATGGTACACACTGCTGCCATTGTCGGTGGTGGAGGGAGTGAATTTTTGTCGATTGGGTATCAATAAAGCAGACTGCCTTGTCCTGGATGGTGTCAAGCTTCTTCAGCGTTGTTGGAGCTGCACTCATCTAGGCAAGAATTCCATCACACTCCTGACTTTTGCCTTGTGGACAAGTTTTGGGTGGTCAGGAGGTGAGTTACTTGCTGCAGGATTCCTAGCCTCTGACCCGTTCTTGTAGCCACAGTATTAATATGGCTAGTCCAGGTCAGTGTCTGGTCAATGGTAACCCCCAGGATATTGATAGTGGGGGATTCAGTGATGGTAATGCCATTGAATGTCAAGGGAAGATGTTTAGATCCTGTCTTGTTGGAGATGGTCACTGCCTAGCACATGTGTGGCATGAAGGTTACTTGCCACTTGTCAGCCCAAGCCCAGATATTGCCCAGGTCTTGCTGCATTTGGACATGGGCTTTTTAGGTATCTGAAGAGTCAAGAATGGTGCTGAACATTGTGCAATCATCAGAGAGCATCCCCGCTTCTGACCTTATGATGGAAGTAAGGTCATTGATGAAGCAGCTGAAGATGGTTGGGTCTAGGACACTACCCTGAGGAACTGCTGCAGTGATCACCTGGAACTAAGGTGATTGACCTGCAATAACCACAACTATCTTTCTTTGTGCTAGGTATGACTCCAACCATCAGAGAGTTTTCCTCTTGATTCCCATTGACTCCAGTTTTGCTAGGGCTCCTTGATGCCATACTTGGTCAAATGCTGCCTTGATGCCAAGGACAGTCACTTTCACCTCACCTCAGGAGTTCAGCTCTTTTGTCCATGTTTGAACAAAAACTGTAATGAGGTCAGGAGCTGAGTGATCCTGGTGGGACCTAAACTGAGCATCAGTGAACAGGTTATTGCTAAGCAAGTGCCACTTGGTAGCACTGTTAATCACCCTTATACTTTACTGTTGATCCAGAGTAGACTGATAGGGCGGTAATTGGCCAGGTTGAAGTTGTCCTGCCTTTTGTATACAGGACATACCTGGGCAATTTTCCACATTGCTGGGTCAATGCCAGTGTTGTAGCTGTTACTGGAACAGCTTGGCTAGGGGTGTGGAAAGTTCTGGAGCACAAGTCTTCAGTATTACTGCTGGAATATTGTCAGGGCCCATAGCCTTTGCAGTATTCAGTGCCTGCAGCTGTTCCTTGATATCATGTGGAGTGAATCGAATTGACTGAAGATTGGCATTTGTTATGCTGGGGACCTCTGGAGGAGGCCAAGATGGATCATTGACCTAGCACTTCTGGCTGAAGATAGTTGCAAATGCTTCAGCCTTATCTTTTGCACTGATGTGCTGGGCTCCCCCATCATTGAGGACGGGGATATTTGTGGAGCCTCCTCCTCCACTGAGTTGTTTAATTGTCCACCACCACTCATGACTGGATGTGGCAAGTCTACAGAGCTTAGATCTAATAATTGGTTGTGGAATTACATAGATCTGTCAATCGCATGCTGCTTATTCTCTTTGGCATGCAAGTAGTCCTGTATTGTAGCTTCACCAGGCTGACATCTCATTTTTAGGTATGCCTACTGCTGCTCTTGGCATGCCCTCCTGCACTCTTCGTTGAACCAAGGTTGATTCCCTGGCTTGATGTTAATGGTAGAGTGGGGGAATAGGCCAGGCCATGAGGTTACAGATTGCAGCTGAGTACAATTCTGCTGCTGCTGATGGCTCACAGCGCCTCATGGATGCCCAATCTTGAGTTGGTAGATCTGTTCGAAACCTATCCCATTTAGCACTGTGGTAGTGCTAACAGTAGTGCAACAGGGTGGAGGGTATCCTCAATGTGATGATGGGACTTCATCTCCTCTAGATCTGTGTGGTGGTCACTCCTATCAATACTGTCATGGACAGATACATCTGCGGCAGGCAAATTGGTGAGGATGAGGTCAAATATGTGTTTTTCTCTTGTTGGTTCCCTCGCCACTTGCCCAGCTCACCACCCAGTCTAGCAACTATGTCCTTTCGGACATGGCCAGCTCACTTTGTAGTGGTGTTACCGAGCCACTCTTGGTGACACACATTGAGAACCCCACCCAGAGTATATTCTGTGCCCTTGCCACCCTCAATGTTTCTTTCATTTGGTGATCAACATGGAGGAGTACAGACTCATCAGCTGAAGATGGGGTGGTGGCAGCAGGTGTAATCAGCAGGAGGTTTCCTTGACTATGTTTGACTTGATGCCGTGAGATTTCATGGGGTCCAGAGTCAATGTTGAGGACATAGGAACATAGGAAATAGGAACAGGAGTAAGCCATTTGGACACTCAATTCTGCTCCACCATTCAATTAGATCAAGGCTGATCTTCTACTCAACACTATTTTCCTGTACTATCCCATATCCCTTGGTATCTTTACTAACCAGAAATCTACTGATCTCTGTCTTGACTCAATGACCGAGCCTCCACAGTGTCTCAAGTAGAGAATTCCAAAGATTTACCACCCTCTGAGTGAAACAAAATTCCTCCTCATCTCAGCCCTAAATGGCCTGACTCTTATTCTAAGACTGTGTCCACTGGTTCTAGATATCCACCCAAGGGAAACATCCTTCCTGAATCAACCTTGTCAAGCCATGTAAGAATTTTGTATGTTTCAATGCGATCATCTCTCATTCTTCTAAACTCTAGACAATACAGGCCTAGTCTCTTCAATCTCTCCTCATAGGACAATCCCACCATCCCAGAAATCAATCTGGTGAACCTTCATTGCGCTCCCTTTATGGCAAGTATATCCTTCTTTGGGTAAGGAAATCAAAACTGTGCACATTACCCCTGTTGCGGTCTCACCAAGGCTCTATAAAATTGCAGCAAGTCTTCCTTACTCCTGTACTCAAATCCACTTGCAAGAAAGACCAACATACTATTTGCCTTCCTAATTGCTTGCTACACTTTCATGCTAGCTTTCAGTGACTCATGAACAAGGACACCCAGGACCCTTTGGACATCAACACTTCCCAGTCTCTCACTTTTTAAAAAAATGCTCTGCTTTTCTGTCTTTGCTAGAAAAGTGGGTAACTTCACATTTTTTCACATTCCATTTGCCGTGTTCTTGCCCACTCACTTTGCCTGTCCAAATCCCCTCCAAGCCTCTTTGTATCCTCCGCACAACTCACATTCCCACCTGGTTTTGTGTCATCAGCAAACTTGGAAATATTACATTTGGTCCCCACATCCAATGCATTGATATAGATAATGAATAGCTGGGGCTCAAGCACTGATACTTGAGGTGCTCCATAAGTCACATCCTGCCACCCTGAGAATGATCTGTTTTCTGTCCATTAACCAATTCTCAATCCATGCCAGTATATTACCCCCAATCCCATGTGCTCTAATTCTGTTTACTAACTTCTTCTGTGGGACTTTATCGAAAGCCATCTGAAAATCCTGATACACCACATCCACTGTTTCCCCCTTATCTATTCTGCTAGTTACATCCTCAAAAGATTCCAACAGGTTCGTCAAACGTGATTTCCCTTTCATAAATCCATGTTCACTCTGTTCAAACCTACTATTATTTTCTAAGTGTTAAGCTTTCATATCCTTTATCATAAGATCTAACATCTTCCTTACTACCAATGTCAGGCTAATGGGTCTATAGTTTCCCATTTTCTCTCTCCCTCCTTTCTTAAATAGTGGGGTTGCATTTGCTACCTTCCACTCAGCAGGAACCTTTCCAGAATTTTGGAAGATGACCACCAATGCATCCACTATCTCTGCCACCTCTTCCTTCAACACTCTGGGATGCAGATAATCAGGCCCAGGGGATTTATCAACTTTCAGTCCCATTAATTTCTCCAGTACAACAGACACAAAGTAAAATTTGTTTAGTTTCTCTGTCATTTCCTTATTCCCCATTATAAATTCTCCTGTTTCTGCCTGTAACGGACCCACATTTGTCTTTTCCTTTTTACATACCTAAAGAAGCTTTCATACTCCGTTTATGTTTCTCGCTAGTTTACTTTCATATTCGTTCCCCTTTCTTTATCAGTTTCTTGGTCCTTTTTCACTGAATTCTAAAAAAACCTCCCAATCGTCAGGCTTACTACTATATTTTTGGCAACTTAAGCCTCTTCCTCTGATCTAATACAATCTTTAACTTCCACGGTTGGGTCACTTTTCCTGTTGGGTTTTTATGTCTCAAGGAAATATAAATTTGTGTAAACCATGTATTAATTTTTTAAATGTCAGCCATTGCCTGTCTACTGTCATAACTTTCAATGAGATTTCTCAATCTACCACAGCCAATTTGCCCCTCATAGCCTCATGAAACATACCCAATTGACTCCCAGGGTAATTCCCTCCTGACTGTATAGCACTGTGCTGCCACCTCTGTTGGGTCTGTCCAACCAGTGGGAAAGGACATACCCAGAGATGGTGATGGGGTTGGGCTGGAGAGGAATTTGCAGTGGGAGGGGGAGGATCCAGTTGTCGTGGTCCATATAGCTACCAATGACATAGGTAAAGCTAGGAACGAGATTCTGCAAAGTCAGGAGGTATGAGGAGCTTGGTACCAAATTAAGAAGCAGAACTTCAAAGGTAATAATCTCTGGATTATTACCTGAACCATGTGCAAATTGGCATACGAAAATAAGATTAGTGAGATGAATGCATGGCTCAAAGACTGGTGTGGGAGAAGTATGTTCCAATTTGTGGGGCAATAGCATCAGTATTGGGGAAAGTGGGGGCTGTACCTTTGGGACCTGACACCTGTACTATGCTGGGACGAGTGTCCTCGCAAATCGTATAACTAGGGAAGTACAGAGGGCTTTAAACTAAACAAGAGGGGTGAGGGATCAAGCTTGGGTAGAGGTAGCAATTCAAGGGGTAGAGTTGAGACAGGAGAGCAAAATAGTAATATGAGAAATGAGGATCAGAGAATAGCAGGAAGTGACAGAGAGAAAAAACCTAAGAATACATCAAAAGTCAAGACTAGATGTTACAAAGCTAACAAAAAGACAAAACTGAAAGCTCTCTGTCTGAATGCATGTAGCATTCATAACAAAGTGAATGAATTGATGGCCCACACTGAAGTAAATAAATACGATCTGATAGTAATTACAGAGACGTGGCTGCAGGACGACAAATTTGGGTCCTTAATATTGAAGGGTACATGACATTCAAGAAGAATAGGAAGCTGGGTAAAGGTGGAGGGGTAGCACTGTTAATCAAAGAGGGCATTGGTGCAATAGTTAGAGATGGCCTTGGTTCAGGGGATCAGGATGTAGAATCGGTTTGAGTGGTGGTGAGGAATAGTAGGGGGGAAAAGTCATTAGTAGGAGTGGTCTACAGGCCCCCTAACAGTAGCCACAGTGTAGGATAAAGTATTCAAGAGAAAATATTGTATACTTGTGATAAAGGGACGGCAATCATCATGGGTGACTTTAATCTACACATAAGCTGGAAAAATCAGATTGGCAGTAGTAGCCTGGATGAGGAGTTCTTAGAATGCTTTCGAGATAGTTCCTTAAAGCAGCATGTTCTGGAACCAACCAGACAGCAGGTTATATTAGACTTGGTATTGTGTAACATGACAGTATTAATTAATGACCTCAGAGTAAAGGCACCGCTAGGTAGCAGCGACCACAATATGATTGAATTTTGAATCCAGTTTGAAAGGGAGAAGACCAGGTCTAAGTCTAGTGTCTTAAACTTAAATAAGGGCAACTATGTGGGGATGAAAGCTGAGTTAGCTGAAGTGAACTAAGAAACTAGGCTAGAGGATAGATCAACAGAGAAGCAGTGCAAGCATTTAAGGGGATATTTCAGAGTATTCGGAATAAGTACATTCCTATTACAAAGAAAAGTTCTAAAGGGAGGACCCACCATCCATGGTTAACTAAAGAAGTTAAGGAAAGCATCAAACTTAAGGAAAAAGCATACAACTACGCAAAGATGAAGAGCAGGACAGAATATAAAGAACAGCAGAGCATGACTAAAAGGTTAATCAGGAGAAAGAAATTAGAGTATGAGAGGAAGCTAGCTAGAAATGTAAAAACGGATAGCAAAAGTTTCTACAGGTATTTAAAAAGGAAAAGAGTAAGTATAGTGTCAGTCCTCTAGAGAACGACAGTGGGCAGTTAATAGTAGATAGTAAGGAAATGGCGGAAGAAATGAATAAATATTTTGCTTCTGTGTTCACAATAGAGATACAAAAAACATTCCAGTAATAGCTGCAAATCAGGAGGTGAAAGGGAGAGAGGAACTTGGTGAAATTGAAATCACTAGGGAAACGGTACTGAGCAAATTGATGGAACTGTGGGCTGGCAAGTCTCTTGGTCCCGATGGATTACATCCTAGGATCTTAAAAGAGGTGGCTAATGAGGTAGTAGATGCACTGGTGTTAATTTTCCAAAATGCGCTAGATTCCGGAAAGGTTTAATCAGACTGGAAAGTAGCAAATATAACCCCTCTATTCAAGAAGGGAGGGAGGCAGAAAACAGGAAACTATAGGCCGGTTAACTTGATGTCTGTCATGGGGAAGTTGTTAGAATCAATCATTAAGGAGGTTATAGCTGGGCACTTAGAAGAGCTCAAGTCAATCGGAAAGAGTCAGCATGGTTTGTAAAAGGAAAATCATGGGAAGAATTTTCCTGTCAGTGAGCAGAGGTGGGGCCTGCTTGCCGACGCATAAAATGACACGGAATGATGTCGGGCGGAACTCCTGATGTCATCCTGCTTCATTTGCATTTTCAGGTCGGCGGGGGTGCAGCCGAGTCAGCTGTGCACCCGCCGACCTGTCAACAGCCTATTGAGGCCATTTAAAAAACAATTGAACCAATTAGTGGACCTGCCCGTCCAACCTTAAGGTTGGCGGCAGTTTGGGAGCACTGGCAGCCACCTGAAAAAGCATGAAACTTAATCCATGGGCGAGATAAAGTTTCATGACTAAATTAAAAAATTAAGATTCACTTTTATTTAAAGTTATGTCCATGTCCCAACTCATGTGACATTGTCACATGAGGGGACATGGATAGTAATGAGATTTTCGACAGAATAACTTTTTCACTTTGGGAACCGATCTTCCTGAGGCAGCACTTAGTCTCAGGGGGATCGGAGCACATTTCCGCATTTGGCATTCCATCCCCCCGCCCGCACAGGAAGTGCATAGTGCTTTTGTGCGGACATCACGCTGGGTGGGCCTTAATTGGCCCGCCCATGAAAAATGGTGGCGCGCCCCCAATGGGGGGCGCCGATTGGAGGGCCGCCCGTCCATGCCTACTCCCGCACTCCCCACCCCCCAACTGGGGGAAAATGTTGCCCCATGTTTAACAAATCTTTTGGAGTTTTTTGAAGGAGTAACATGTGCAGTGGATAAAGAGGAACCTGTAGATGTACTGTACTTGGATTTCCAGAAGGCTTTTGATAAGGTGCAACATCAAAGATTATTACAGAGAATAAAAGCACATGGTGTAGAGGGTAACATATTAGCATGGATAGAAGATTGACTGGCTGGCAGAAAGCACAGAGTATGCATAAATGGGTCTTTTTCGGATTGGCAGGATGTGACGAGTGGAGTTCCACAAGGGTCTGTGCTGGGGCCTCATTTTTTTATGATTTACATCAATGAATAAGATGAGGGGAGTGAAGGCATGGCAGCTAAATTTGCAGATGACACAAAGGTAGGTAGGAAAGTATGTTGTGAAGTGGACATGCGATTGCAGATAAGTTAGTAGAGTCAGTGCACAAAGATCTGACAAATGGAGTTTAATGTGGGAAAATGTGAAGTTGTTCACTTCGGCAAGAAGAACAACAAAGCAGAGTTTATTTAAATGGAGAATGGCTGCATAATTCTGAGGTGCAGAGGGATCTAGGTGTTCTAGTACATGGGTCACAAAAAGTTCGTATGCAGGTACAGCAAGTAATTAAGAAGGCTAATGGAATGCTATTCTTTATTACGAGAG
Source organism: Cetorhinus maximus (assembly GCF_964194155.1). Taxonomy (NCBI): domain Eukaryota; kingdom Metazoa; phylum Chordata; class Chondrichthyes; order Lamniformes; family Cetorhinidae; genus Cetorhinus; species Cetorhinus maximus. Next base: position 28,852,593 of record NC_135900.1, read on the forward strand.
GGATTGAACATAAAAGTAAGGATGTTATGCTTCAGTTATACACGGCATTGGTGAGATCGCACCTCAAATACAATGTGCAGTTTTGGTCTGCTTAATTAAGGAAGGATGTAAATGCATTGGAGGTGGTTCAAAGAAGGTTCACTAGATTGATACCTGGAATGAGTGGGTTGTCTTATGAGGAAAAGTTGGACAGACTGGGCTTGTTTCCACTGGAGTTTAGAAGAGTAAGGGGTGATTTGATTGAAGTATACAAGATCCTAAACGGCCTTGACAAGGTGGACGTCAAAAGGATGTTTCCTCTTATGGGTGAGTTCAGAACTAGGGGGAACCATTTTAAAATTAGTGGTCACCCTTTTAGGAGAGAGATGAGGAGAAATTTTTTCTCTCAGAGGGTTGTGCAACTTTGGAATTCGCTGCCTCGGAAGGTGGTGGGGGCGAGGTCATTGAATATTTTTAAGGTGGAGGTAGATAGATTCTTGTTAGGCAAGGGAATCAAAGGTTATTGGGGTTAGATGGGAATGTAGAAATCGAAACACAAGAGGATCAGCCATGATCTCATTGAATGGCGGAGCAGGCTCGAGGAGCCGAATGGTCTACTCCTGTTCCTATTTCTTATGTTCTTATGGTGGTGTCTGAGACATTGTCTGTAAGGTATGATTTGTGGGAATGATTATCTTAGGCTTTTGCTTGACTGGTATGTGGGACAACTCTCTCAATTTTGGCACAGGGCCCCCCGATGTTAGCAAGGAGGACTTTGCAGGGTTGACAGGGCTGAGTTTGCCGTTGTCATTTCCGGTGCCTCGGTTGATGCCAGGTGGTCTGTCCAGTTTCATTCCTTTTGTGCTTTGTAGGTGCTTGATATAATTGAGTGGCTTGCCAGGCCATTTCAGAAGGTACTTAAGAGTCAACCACATTGCTGTGGGACAGGAACCACATGTAGGCCAGACCAGGTAAGGACAGCAGGCTTACTTTCCTGAAGAACATCAGTGAACCAGATGGGTTTATACGACAATCAACAATGGTTTCACAGTCACCATTACTGAGACTAGCTTTTAATTTCAGATTTATTTATTGAATTTAAAATGAGATTTCAGCCCATGTCCTTAGAGTATTAACCAGGGCCTCTGGATTACTGGTCCAATGGCATTACCACCACACCACTGCCTCCCCATATAATGCTATCATTTGTGCATTTGTATTGGGTGTATGTAACAAATTTAGAATGCAAAACTCTGACCAAATCCTGTTGTCTCCCCCATTAGCAGCTCCCAACACTTCACAATCACCAACATGCCCAATGGCCAATGTACTTCTTGAAGGAACATACGAACATACGAATTAGGAGCAGGAGTAGGCCACTCAGCCCCTTGAGCCTGCTCCGTCATTCAATAAGATCATGGCTGATCTGAATGTAACTTCAACCCCACATTCCTGCCTACCCCCGATAACTTCTCACCCCCTTGTTAATCAAGAATTTATCCACCTATGCCTTAAAAATATTCAAAGACTCTGCTTCCATTGCCTTTTGAGGGAGAGAATTCGAAAGACTCACTACCCTTTGAGAGAAAAAAAGCCTCATCTCTGTCTTAAATGAGCGACCCCTTAACTTTAAATAGTGACCCCTAGTTCTAGATTCTCTCACAAGAGGAAACATTCTCTCCACATCCACCCTGTCAAGACCCCTCAAGATCTTAAAGGTTTCAATTAAGTTACCTCTTACTCTTCTAAATTCCAGTGGATACAAGCCTAGCCTGTCCAGCCTTTCCCCATAAGACAACCCACCCATTCCTGGTATTAGTCTAGTAAATCAAACATGATCCTTTGTAAGCAAAAAAAAAGCATTTTCATATTAAAATGTTGAGACCTGTTTATTTCCAAACACTTTGATTTCAGATTAATGCTTCTTTTTGCAAACTTCTAGATTAAAAATTTGAAATTTGGGTTGAGAAAAGCAATCAAATCATCACTTCCCAAAAGTCACCTTCTCCTTTCTCATTCACAGAACAGCTCGTCCCTCTCATTCCCCCAAGTGACACAGCCGGTCTCTCCTCACTGTCCCCCCCCAAATAGTTCACAGAAGTATGCTTACATACATACATTGCCCTTTCATAGTAATCTGAGGTGGACTGGGCACTTTTCAGAGCCAAAAGTGACGACCTTAGTCCGGTTTATCAGTTCATGAGATGCTGAAATAGAGCACATCAAAGGCGTCTTGCAGGATAATGGCTACCCTGATCAGTTCATTTTTGCCCTGTATATAATGCAAACTGTTGAACTGGCCTAAAGTTGTAATTTTCTGCCATGAAAAGTGTCCAGTCTACCTCAGATTATGCCGGCAGGGCAAGGTATGTCAAAAATTTGAGCAACAGGTGAAGCTAGCCATTTCAGCTGCTACTATGCAGTAGCAACATAAGTGGTATTCGCCACTGACAGGATGCTGCCGTCAAGCCAAAAAGACGTTCTGCCTATCACATAAATGAGTAATATGGTAAATGAATTTCATTGCCAGAGTGATGCTAGGTATGTAGGCCGTACATCCCACAGACTGGCAGGTTGTATCAAACAGCATGTCCCAACCGCTGTTCGCAATGGGCAGGGTACAGACCGTACCCAACCAGTCCGTGCTTGCAAAACTCAAAACACAGTGTCCAACATGAGATGTGATTCCACAATTGGACAACATTTACTAAACAAACCTCAGTGTGCTAAGAATTACGCTGACAACCAATTAAGATGGTCAGTCAGGCTTGCAGTGTGGCACATTTGTATGTATTAGAAGCTACATATATTAGTACACAGGGCCCTGTTCTTTACAGACAGAAAGAACATGTACACGCATTGTGCCTGTTTCAGCTAAACAAAATAAGTGACAGCTATCATTTCTCCGGGGCAATGGCTCAATCAATCAGGATCAAGCTGCCTGGCTTAAATTTCAAACAATGCTTGGCAGTTAACTGTCAATCACCATCACTGGCGCATTCTCCATGGCAACGCCACTTGCCAACCAATCAGCACTCTTTTCACACACAGTATAAATTGTTCTTTTCCCCTTATATTGGTATTCTTGTGAAAGAATAAGTGCAAGACAAAAAGCTTAAGATATATCTTTTTTTCAGCAATACACAATTCACAGAGTTAACTCTTCCTGTTCAGGCAGAAACTCCGCCTCCAACTCCACTTCCAGTAACAGGATATTGTTCTTCTCCAACCCCTCCTAACAATCCACAATTGTTCCATTGTAAACTTCAGTGCTCTTCTCTTCCAATAATCACACTTCTGTTTGCAGAAGCATTCGCCTCCTTGATGACCTTCTAACTGGTTATGATTGCAGTTTCTTCATCATTTTGTTGTGCGTAAGTAGATGTGGCTTTTAAGTAGATGTGGCTATGTTTTCTGTATATATCACTTAGAGAGAAAATGATGCAATGCATCATGTGATTCAGACTTAGTCGCAGTTCATTCTGAGCAAGTTATCCACTCAGACATGTGTACAAGTTCTCCAACTTTGTAATACTGCTACCAGCTTCTCAAACCCTTAATAAATTAATCTACATATTCTTGTGTTAACCAATCCCTTATACATGGTTGGTGCCTTGGTGTTTATTTATTAAGTAAGCACAAGGAGAAGAAAAACACATGATGCCAGCAGTGGAGAAATTTTCATTTTCAAGCATAAGAAACACAACGCGGTGCCAGTGCTGATGGAAGAAGCTAGTAAGCGGAAAAAAATTCAGAAATTTAAAACTGCTCAGTCAAGGCAACTTGTGTGACCTCTAACCAGAGACTAGAGTGCACAGTCTGTGAGTTCAACAGGCAGTGACAGCATGTCGTGAGGATCAGTGCTGGGCTGTGCTCAGTTGGGAAAGCCATCTGAGACACTGGCCAGGTCAATCCAGGTAAGGGGGAAACAAGAAACGTCGCGGAAATTGGGCTGAGTAAGGTTTTTTTTTTCCTTCATGGGATGTGGATATTGCTGGCTAGGCCAGCATTTATTGCCCATCCTTAATTGTCCTTGAGAAGGTGGTGGTGAGTCGCCCTCTTGAACTGCCGCAGGCCATATGGTGTAAGTGCACCCACAGTGCTGTTAGGGAGGGTGTTCCAGGATTTTGATTTTGAAACAGTGAATGAGTGGCAATATAATACCAAGTCAGGATGCTGTGTGGCTTGGTGGTAGTGTTTCTATGTATTTGCTGCCCTTGTCCTTCTAGGTGGTAGAGGTCGCAAGTTTGGTAAGTTCTGTCAATGGAGCCTTGGTGAGTTGCTGCAGTGCATCTTGTAAATGGCACACACTGCTGCCACTGTGCGTTGGTGCTGTAAGGAGTGAATGTTGAAGACGATGGATCAGATACCAACCCATTTTTGTGGAGCATCGTGGTCGATTCCTGCCTCAACTCAGTTTTGAGGGCAAAACGCAGAAATGCATGCACAAGTGGCAACAGTGCCACTCATCACAAGTGCTGTGGTGAGCTGTGGTAAGCAGAGGAACTATTAGTAAATGACACACTGCAGTGTATTTAAAGTGTTGTAGGATGTTGTGGGTAGCTTGGTTGGTCTCATAAGGAGTTCTGAGTCTTGTATAGTTTCACAGTATTTATTAACTACTTGCAAATATACAGTATAAGGTCTAAGTTCGGAATGGTCCCCGTGCTTGCCTCTACGTACGTCTCTGTCCAGTATATGACTGCCCTCTAAACTAGAGTCATGTGTTCCTGTACATCACACTGTGGGCAGTACTGTACCCAATCACACTGTGGGCAGTACTGTACCCAATCCCATGTTAACTCTTTCTATGCCAGACCCTTGTAATACACCCCCTCCCCCAATTCTTTATCCAGCACATTTACAATGCATTCCTGTTTACTCAACATATTTACATTACTTCTACTTCTCTTCTCCCCCAGTCAATCTCTGTTTTTAACAGGGTCAGGCAGTCTGGAGGCCTTGTAATTCTTTCAGATCTTGACTTTACAACAGTTGGAGGAGTGGTTGTACTGGGTAAAGCTTGTTGAACAGAAGGTTGTTTTGGATGTGGACATTCTGGCTTTTGGTTGGTTGATCTTAATTCGCTTTTGTTGTTCTCTGGAGTTGAACCGCTCCTTCTCAACTCTCCATCTGGTGTTATCGATGGTCATTGGTTTATCCTGTTCCTTACGGGGAGAACAAACTTGCAGCTTGTCTATAGTGCTCATTCTGTTTTTCTTCCTTCTTGTGGTTCACTGTGATGCGTGTTAGGATAGAAGATGTCTCTTCCTATTGTGTGTGTGTGACTTATTTACAGGCTCACCTTGCAGTTTAGCTTTCTGTGCAACAACATTCTCAGTGGTTTGTTTCCTTGCCTAAGGTGTGCTCTGGTTAGTTGATGGCTGTTTCTCTGTTCTAGCATTGCCTGGCTAATGGTTGTACTGGTCGGAGGTTGCAGTGTCTGTGTCATGGTGTCTTGATGTATATAACCAACAGATGTCGGAGCCGGAGGTTGAGGCTCTTCTTGCTGCTGGTTCATCTTTTGGCTGTCTTCTACTCGAGACGTGGTAACCATCTGAATGATTGGCTAGTCTGACCAACAAGGAGCTTCCTGCGCCTGCAAAGAAAATGGACAAACCGGCTCTGCAAAGAGTGAAGACAATTCAGAGCTGAAGTCTTAGTCGAGAGTGTCTTTTCTGTTGGGGCTCTTGGGAACTTGCAGTCCTGTGTAGTTGATGACAGAGGTTGTTTTGCCATCTTCTGCCATTTTAAGAAGGTCCTGGTCAACACAGGCATCTCTGCTCAGAAGAGAAAAAAAACTGGATATGGGTGACGTACATGACTTCAAAGATTTGTTTGCCGCCATACCTTAATGGTTCCAGCATCATGCCTATAACCAGAAGCTGGATTCCTCTTGGCCCACAGGGTTGTGTGTCTGTGGCTCATAGCCAGAGGCCTCTCAGCTATGATTCCTTGTCCAAGAGGGATACTGGCCCCCCGAGTTCAATTTAAAGTTTGCGAGATGACCATTAATCTAGATGTCAGTGTTCCAAAATGAAAATCTCTGACCTTTGACCTCACCAGAGAAGTATGCTTGTGTTTCCTCTTGATGGGGTACCCTGACCTCATGAATTGCCTTGGAATCATCTGTGCACCTGGTTGTGTTAGCTTTGCATAGCTTTCCAAAGTGTCCAATGTGATTGCAGTTGAAACACTGTGCTGAAACTGTGGACATTCATCATGCCTGTGGAGTCGCTTGGCTCCACAATGCTGGCATGGTCGCCCACCCTCTAGTGGTCAGTTAGGGTATTGCTTCCTTTGGCCTGTGGTGTCCCTGCTGTGCTGCTGTTTCACTAGCTGAACAGTGGGTTTGCTCTGAACTATGGCTTGTTTTTGCCCCTTAAAATGGATATGTGCTTTAAATGGATTTCGGATGACCTGACAATTAGAATGGCCTTTTCAAGGGTCAGGTCTTCCTTAGTTTTAAGCATATCTGAGGGTGTATCATCCGCCACTCCAAACAACAATTCTGTCTGCGATTAGCTCTGATTTCAGGTCACTGTAGTCACAGCCTTCAGCCATTCTATACAGCTCATTAATGAAGAGGTCAACAGGTTCTCCTGGCTGTTGGACACGTTTGTTAAACTTTGCGCTTTCAAGGGTCTTGTTTCTGCTCAAATTAAAATATGTGCCAAGTGATCTTAAAATTTCGTCAATTTTTGCTGAGGATTCATTGATTCCTTGTCTAGCTATTATATCATCGGCTATTGGACCTACTGAATAATGCAGTATGTTAACCTGTTCACCTTCTATCTTTTTGTTGAGACCAGAAGTAATCATGTATCTAAGGAATCGCCTTCTTCAACCTCCCCAATCTTGTGACAGGTCTGGGCCTTGGATGATTCCAAACTGGTCTGGTGAGGTAGATATATGATCCATGGTCATTTAAAACTCAAAGCTTTAAATGTTGATAGGAACGTAAGCACACTTTTTCTCAGTGAGGTTTCCCGCATTTGTTGGTTTTGGCTGGCTCCCACAGCAAAGGCGGTTGCAATTTCGATGTTTTCAATTTTTGGGAGCCAATCCCTGGATCAACCTTTTTTGAGTCTTCCCTGTACTATCTAAGTATTTCTGGGCCGTGAAACTGTCGATTCCTGGCTTTTGCCAGGTCTTTTAACTGCCAATTGTTTGTTATTTAATTTAAATTTTTTTTTGTTCAGCGCGAGCTCAGCCATCACATGGTCAGGGACCAACTCGAAACTCGGGCTCCTCGCAGTGCTTTTTAAAATGGAAATTCTGACTGATGTTGACTTTAAAGCTTTTCAAAAACTCATTCTGGCCAAGAACTTAAGTTTTTTTTCAGCTCAGCCCTGCCAGGTGTTCTGATTCTGCACTCTTAGGTTACTGAAGCTGGATTTACATGGGATTCACTCTGCTGCTGAGTGTGGAGTTTTATTTCTGCCTTCTGCTTCCAAACCAACTTTGGAGCTTTTCTTTGGCAATCTCCTCCTACTCCTTTGCTTCTGATGCTTTTTGTCAAGTCACAATGCTGCTTTTTCAATCTTCCAGGTTTTAAATTTCTTCTCCTGCTTCTGTGAGGTTCTGAGTTATTCCAATGGCTGCTGCCATGTTGTAGGATGTTGGGCAGAATTTTACGACAGTGGGATTTTACGTTCCCGCTGAAGTCAATGGGATTTATAATGGCTCGCCGCATTTTACAGCCCCGCCCCCGCCGAAACGGGACCGTAAAATTCTGCCCGTTGTGTGTAGTTCGGTAGGTCTCATGAAGAGGTTCTGAGTCTTGTATAGTGTAACAGTAGTTTAATAGTTTATTAACTACTTGTAACTATATAGATATATATACAGTATGAGGTCTAAGCTAGGAGCTGTCTCTATGCTTGCCTCTACACACATCCCTGTCCAGTACAAGCCTGTCCTCTAGACTCGGGTCATGTGTTCCTTTACGTCACACTGTGGGCCATACAGTACCTTTTCCCATATTAACCCTTTCCATGCCAGGTCCTTATACTACATAAAATATTAGCAGTATTCGAATCTTGAACCATATAACAGCAGGAGTGTTTGTTTAAGTGGCAGAGAAGAAGAATAGTCTGGGGAATATTGCAAAAATGTTCACAAAATTCCCAAGCTTAAATTGGAAGGCGGCTGATCGACTCTGAGTTTAAACTATTCAAACAATGCACAGAATTATAGTTTGTAGACTTGGGCATGTTCAAACCAGACTAGCAGGCCCTAAAGATTTGTTTGGCCATTGGAAATGAAAACTTACGTAGGCTCAACACATCTGGGCTCATGGAATAAGAACCAAAAATATTTAGACGACTTTGGGAGATCAGTTCACAGTCAAACTGAATTTCCATATCCATGGCCTAGAGTTTATGATATACTGTTAACAGCCAAAGGAATCCATCGATCATTTTATCAGTCAATGCAGAGAAAAGGGTGCTGACTGTGATTTTTTGGAAGCAGAGCTGGTAGAGAAAATCGCAGAATCAATGATTGCATCTCCTCCAGTAGATGCCTTTCAAAAAGATCTGCTGGACAACCCAAAAATTATAGCATTAATGAGTTATTCAAATGTGGCCAATATGAGGTGATTATTGCAGGCCAACAAAGCTTGCAGGTCTTATGTGTAACCCAACTGTTGACACAGGGACTGGAATAGACAAACATAGGAAGACATGTGGAAGGTGTGGACTTCTACATGCACCGAAGAGTTGCCCAGCATTTTATGATGTCTGTAAGGCTAATGGCAAAAAGGGTAACTGGCAGCAGCAATGCAAAAGTGCAAAGATTGAAGGAGCCATGAGAGGTTGTGCAAAGGCTCAAGCAGCCCATAAACATTCAATACCACCGAACAGTATCAATGACCATACCAGATCCCATAAGAAAAACATGCACGAGGTGTGGACAAAGCAGACAACGATGATGATCAAGACACTGTGAGGCATGGTGAGCACACATTCCACACCATCCATGTCACAGAACACATAGATGTCATTACACCATCAGAAGTATTTGCCCTGATTCAGATCATCTGACATTAGAAAGTTGGTAAACATTCACTATTGTCAAAAGTAGACACAGGGGCAAGTACCAACATACTGCCTATGAGAATTTTACAAGAAATGTACCCACAGAAATGGAAAGCCAAAGTGAAACCCACTACCATGAGCCTTTCAGCATATAATGGCTCAGTAATTCCATGTGTAGGATCTATTTTTCTAGAGTGTGAATACATCCCGTCATCCTTGGTGACACAAAAGTTCTAGGTTGTGGAAACCAAAGGCCCAGCGATTGCAGGCCTACTGGCATGTTGAGATCTCACATTGCTAGCCATCCATGGAATCATGCAGACACTGCAAGACAGATCACCATCAGAAGATACACCCAACACTTCAGTTTGTGATCTGACTTTGCAATATCCCAAGTGTCTCGATAGAATCAGCAGTTTTCAGGGAGATGCAATGTTACACTCAAGGGAGGATGCCATACCATTGATTGATCCACCATGCATGTGCAACAAAGATGTTCTACCATTGACCTGATGAACTTTACACAACAGAAGTGTCAGCAAGTACAGGAGGAGACAGTCTGTTGGCCAGGCATGAACAATGACATTGAAGTCACAGATAAGCACTGCAAGGCACGTCAGGAAAATATGCTAAATCAGAACAAGGAACCGCTTTTACCACATGAAGTCCCTACTCATCCTTGGGCCAAGATTGCTTCTGACCTCTTCCACATTCATGGGAATGATTTCTTAGTTGTTACTGATAAATTTTTAAGTATCCTGTCATCCATCAGTTGCATGATATGTCAAGCACAAATATAGCACACACTCTTAAGTGCTATTTTCAGTTTATCTGGGGCACCCAAGGAGATAATTTCAGATAATGATCCTCAATTTATTGCTAAGCCATTCAGGGATGTGTGAGATTTGGAGAAAAGGTCACACTACTTCTTCCCCCCACTACCCCAGGTCTAATGGTATGGCTGAAAGAATGATTTATATGGTGAAATCTCTAATTCTAAAGTACAGACAGAACCGTTCCATCACCATTAGAACTCATGTTTGGCAGATCAGTGCGAACAAATCTACCTAGTTTTCATCAATCCATCCTTCCAGAAGCCAGGAAAGAACTTTTGAAAAAACAGGGGAGGATGAAAGATGTGCATGACAGGAATGCAGGTGAAGAGTTGCCAAGTTTAAAGATAGGACAACAGGTTCAAATTCAGCATCCCACAGAAGGTACATGGCAATGATCTGTCTGCAGTCGAGGTCATATGAGGTTATCACAACCAATGGTGCAACTGTGAGATGGAACAGAGGGCAAATCATGGAAATACCAAATCCTCAAACATTGGGTAACTCCTTTGTAGCCAGGACAAGAACCTAGGCAAAATCCAAAGCAACATCCAAGTGTGACATTCCCACAGACCACTGTGAGAAATTTCAACAACCTCAAGTTAACATTACAATTAATAAAACGCGGAATATAAGCAGAGCACTACTACGCTTCAGTGACTTATTTGTCTAGGAGTTTCTTAACTCATAACTCTATAACATGTAAATAGTATTTCCATGTATTGTAAATAGTTATGGCTATTTGTAAGGGGGAGTTTTTTTTAAAAAGGGGATGCTGTGCTACACCTATAAATGAGTGTGGTTATGTTCTCTGTATATATCTGCCATGCCGAGAAGGCATGAAGAAAAAAATTATCTTAAAAATGTGTTTCTCTTCCACGTTCTCTTGTTTAAATTCTGTTCTTAAAAAATGGGCAAAGACTAACTCATCAACCTCCTGGAATGTGGCACCCCTTGCAATGCAGGAACATTTCAGCCAAGCCAAGAAAAAGGACTGGTAGATGAGATGTCTGCACCAGCCAGCTCTGGACAAAGGCAGAGCTAGTATGACTCCTCATCTCCAATGTTGTGCTAATGGTTCCACAGTTATCTGCTCAAAATACAATGGGTTTTAACGAGGGTTCTTAAAGTACATCGTTAGCTGAATGGCTCGACCCAAAACCACCATGTCACATGACCGAGACTTGAGCTGTTGAATTGCTTTAATTATACAGCTTTTGGACCCTGTTTTCAGTTGCAGTTTAACCTTAGAAGAGATTCCAGGCTAGCAGCCTGCCTCTGAACTCCATCTCTCTCAAAGTCGGATTTCCAGAAAGAATCCTGTATTTCGCTTACAGAGTGAACTAAATCCTAGAATACAAGGATACTTTGCTGCATCTTCAGCCACCTGAAATGAGTTCCTAGGATAAAGACCAGGAATTCTGCCGGACAAAGCCACCTGAAAGAATCTTCATTGGACACTGACTTACGGGACTCTACTCATGTGGATTAATGCCAATACCTTTTTTGTTTTTTTTAAGTAACTCGCAACTTATTACTTCTTTCCCTTTCTTTCTCTGCCTTTCTACCATGTATAATCTTGAGCATGAACGTGTGTCATAATCTACCCCTCGGGTTTTGAATGTGTTAATAAATTCTAGTTTCATTTCACCTCAAAGAATTTGCTGTGGAATTATTTTAAACATTGGACCTCATAAACCAGGGTTTGGAATGCACTATGACCCATTTCAACAAGGGAAAGGATACTAAGGGAAACAAATTAAATTATAAATTAAAACTATCACTGTCATGGGCAGAAGAAGGGAACAGTCATAATAATTCAATCCACCTCGCTCTCGTGTCCATAACACATCACTGGAAGGGAAAAAAATGCACTGTATCATGTGAGTCAGACATGTGTACAAGTTCTCCAACTTTGTAATACTGTTACCAACTTCTCAAATCCTTAATAAATAAACCCATGTATTTTTGTGTTAGCCAATCCCTTGTGTGATTGGTGCCTTGATGTTTATCTGCTAAGCACAAGGAAAAATAGATTACAATACATTTCATGTGCTGTTGCATGGACAATAAAGCTGGCCTTGCCAGCAATGCCACATTCTGCGGATGATTAAAGTAGGAACCCCTAACTGACTGTAAAATCAAGTTGTCTCACCTGCAAGAATCCATCAGTGGAACAGCTAAAAAGCAGCAGCTGGGACCAGCAACGATGAGCATGTCAAAAAGCAGAACCTCAGTGGCCTTCTGGTTGGACCTTTTAGGCCAGTTGCCCATGGAACATAAAGTCTCCACGTTGTTATCCATTGTGCATGCCCCTGATTTTCACATGTATTTATTTAAGAGAAAGCCAGAAGATTATAACCAATAGCTAGAAAGAAATGATGATGCACAGGAAAAGTGTGCCCATGCTATGCCACGTAGAAAAATAAATAAAATGTCACATTTCAATAAGACTGATGGCACTATGAAAATGAAAGAGGTCAAAGCTAATAATGGAGAACATTAAATTAAGAGATTTTCTGGCATTTTCTGATCAACTGTTGCGAATCAAGGTGCATTCAAGTACATTTTTCTCTCAAAAGGTTGAGATGGCTTGTTTGGAGAGCAGGAGTGGATGCTGGAACCTTGCAGTCCCTGGGGCAGCTCCAACACTGCATCAATGGGTGGGGAGCGGTGCCTCTTAAGACCTGGCGAGAGCTGGCGGGTGTCTGGAGGCGTGTAGCTGAGGACAGGGCGCATGCGCAGAGTCAATGCACTCTTGCTGTCAAAAGTGCTTGGGAACTGGGGCGAGTTTGTGTTGGGGCGGGAGGGACGTGGGAATCGCTCTAGTGCAGAAAGCAGAGCGTGCAAGCACCGGGAAGCTTCGCTGTAGAAAGAGAAGAGCTGCTGGGAGCTTTCAGACTAAATTGTGAAATCGCGATGCGATCTTGCTACTCGGGCGGGGTAGACTGCAATCTCTACGCTCAATTTCCACTTCCAGTTAAGTTCGAATTTCGGGCTTTTTGCAAAGTTTTTATTTTAATTTACAACATGCACTGATCAGCAGGGAAGATTCGTATTTAGTGTAGTCTTTACTGGGTTTGTACCTATTGCACTGAGTTTGTACCAAGGACACTGAGTTTGTGTCTAGGGAACTGTGAGTTTGCACCTAGGGCACTGTGAGTTTGTACCTATGGCATTGTGAGTTTGTACCTAAGACACTGAGTTTGTACCTGTGGCACTGAGAGTTTGTACATAGGACAATGTGAGTTTGTGTCTATGACACTGTGAGTTTGTGTCTATGACACTGTGAGTTTGTGCCTGTGGCACTGTGAGTTTGTACCAAGGACAATGTGGTTGTGTCTATGATACTGTGAGTTTGTGTCTATGATACTGAGAGTTTATACCTGTGGCACTGTGAATTTGTACCTTGGACACTGAGTTTGTGTCTATGACACTGTGAGTTTGTGTCTATGACACTGTGAGTTTGTGTCCATGATACTGTGAGTTTGTACCTATGGCACTGGTAGTTTGTACCTAGGACACTGAGTTTGAGTCTATGACACTGTGAGTTTGTGCCTATGACACTGTGAGTTTGTGCCTATGACACTGTGAGTTTGTGCCTATGGCACTGTGAGTTTGTGCCTATGGCACTGTGAGTTTATACCTAGGACACTGTGAGTTTGTACCTATGGCACTGTGAGTTTATACCTAGGACACTGTGAGTTTGTACCTATGGCACTGTAAGTTTGTATATAGGGCACTGTGAGTTTGCCACTTTGACTTTGTGCCTATGGCACTGTGAGTTTGTATCTATGGCACTGTAACTTTGCACTGAGTTTATACCAATGGCATTGTGAGTTTCTGCCTATGGCATTGAGAGTTTGCACCTAGGGCACTGTGAGTTTGTAGCTATGGCACTATGAGTTTGCAGTTTTGGTTTATGCTTTTGGCATTATGAGTTAGTACCTATGGTGCTGTGCGTTTGTGTCTATGGCACTGAGAGTTTGTAGCTAGGGCACTGTGAGTTTGCCAGTGTGACTCTGTGCCCATGGCACTGTGAGTTTGTGCCAATGGCACTGTGAGTTTGTACCTATGGCACTGAGGGTTGTGCATATGACACTGAGTGTGCCACTGTGACTTTGTGCCAATGGCACTGTGAGTTTGTACCAATGGCACTGTGGGTTCATGCCAGTGGCACTGTGAGTTTGTAGCGGCGGCACTGTGAATTTGACAGTGTGAGTTTGTGCCTTTGGCACTGTGATTTTGTGCCTATGACACTACAAGTTTGGCAGTGTGAGTTTGTGCCTTTGGCACTATGAGTTAGTACCTATGGCACTGTGAGGTTGTGCCTGCCTTAGATATAGTTGATCACATCCTCCTTCTCCAATACTTTTCCCTTGTCCTCCAGCTGGGTGTGACTGTACTGGCCTGGTTCCATTCTTATCTAGCTAATCGTAGCCAGAAAATCACTATTAGTGGCTTCTCTTCCCATTCCCGCAGTTACCTCTGGTGTCCCTAAGGATCTATCCTTGGACCTCTTCTATTTCTCATCTACATGCTGCCTCTTGCCAACATCACCTGAAAACACAACGTCAGTTTCCATGTGTCGCTGACTACATCCAGCTTTACTGCCCCATATCTCTCCCGACCATTCACTGTCTCTAAGTTATCAGACTTCTTATCTGACATCTGGTATTGGATGAGCAGAAATTTCCTCCAATTAAATATCACAACGCTTGAAGCCACTGTCTTTGATCCTTGGTAGAAACTCTGTTCGACAGCTACCAATTCCATCCCTCTCTCTTGTTATTGCCTGAGGCTGAACCAGACAATCTTGGTGTCATATCTGACCCTAAGAAGAGCTTTTAACCTTCATATCCCCACCATCATTAAGACGACCCAATTCCACATCCATAACATTGCCTGACTCCACCCCACCGCACCTCTTCTGCTGCCAAAACCCTCATCCATGACTTGAATATTCTAACACACCCCTGACTGGTCTCCCACATTCTACCCTCCGTAAACCTGAGGTTATCCAAAACTTTGCGGCCCACGTCCTAACTTGGACTAAGTGCTGTTCAGTCATCACCCCATGTGCTCACTGACTACACTAACTCTCAGTTAAGCAACACCTTTATTTTAAAGTTCTCATTCTTGTTTTCAAATCCCTCACCCATCCCTTTGTCTGTAATCTCCTGCAGTCCTACAATCCTTCGAGCTATCTGTGTTTCTCTTATACTGACTCTTGAGCATCCCCAATTGGTTGTTGTAACTTTGGCTGCCTCGGTCCTGAAATTTCCTCCCTAATTTTCTAATCATATCTACCTTGCTTTCCTCTTTTAAGACGCTTCTTAAAACCTATCTCTTTGACTAAGATTATGGTCATTGACCCTAGTATCTCCTTCTGTGGCTCAGTGCTACAGTTTGTTTTGTAATGCTCCTGTCATTTTATTATGTTAAAGACACCATGTAATGCTGAAAAAAGACACATGTTGTCGAAGTTTTTTGTCTTCGACAGCATGTGTCTTTTTTCAGTAATATATAAGTTCTGTATTACTAAACGAATAAGGACACTATCTAAGTGCAGGCTATGGTTATAGCACTGTGAGTTTGTACCTGTAGCACTGTGAGTTTGTACCTGTGGCACTGTGAATTTGTATCTGTGGCACTGTGGGTTTATATCTGTACCATTGTGAGATTGTACCTATAACACAATGGCCTGAATTTTCAGCTTGGCGGGCGGGCGCGATTGGCGGGCCCAGGAGCAGTGGGGAAAAAGACCACTGACTGTGATTGGCCCCCAACCGTGCGCTGAAAAGCTCAGCGTGCGGGGGTGGGAGTGGGAGGAGGGCGGACAATGATGTTTCCACGGGTGCGGGCGAGCGCTGAGAGAAAGCTCCCTGATGGCAGAGAGCTGCCTCAGGGAGCTACAGACCCAAAAACCATGAAATAAAGTTTTGAAAATCAGGAAAAAAATGTCCAAACATCACAATAAGGCAGCTGAACATATAGATGATAAAAATGCAGGCCATAGATTTTTATTTTTATTTTTATTTTATTTAATAATTGAAACATCATCCTGCCCTTGGATGAGGTTTTGCAAAATGTGGGTTGCCCACCTGCCCGTATTGGCCATGCTTGGAGCGCAAAGTCGCAAGGGCAACATAAAATCAGCTTCACTTGGGTTTTTAATGGCCTTAAGTTGCCTGTTAATTGATGGCAGGCCAGCTCCGACTCCTGTGCACACCCACCCCACCAATCGGAATATCGCGCCAGCGCAGGATGATGTCAAGACACTCGCCTGATGCCTTCTTGCGTGATTTTACACCCGATCGGGTCAGGCGTGCGCCCGCCCATGGGACTTAAAATTCTGCCCTATGAGTTTGTACCTGTGGCTCTGTGAGTTTGTACCTGTGGCACTGTGAGTTTGTACCTGTGGCACTGTGAGTTTGTACCTGTGGCACTGTGAGTTTGTACCTGTAGCATTGTGAGCTTGTACCTGTAGCATTGTGAGCTTGTACCTGTAACACCATGGGCAGGATTTTACGTCCCAATCAGGAGTAAAATAGCGCACGATGATGTCAGGCGAGCAATATGAGTTTGTACCTGTAGCAATATGAGTTTGTACTTGTGGCACTGTGAGTTTGTACTTGTAGCACTGTGAGTTTGTACCTGTAGCACTGTGAGTTTGTACCTGTAGCACTGTGAGTTTGTACCTGTAGCACTGTGAGTTTGTACCTGTAGCACTGTGAGTTTGTACCTGTAGCACTGTGAGTTTGTACCTGTAGCACTGTGAGTTTGTACCTGTAGCACTGTGAGTTTGTACCTGTAGCACTGTGAGTTTGTACCTGTAGCACTGTGAGTTTGTACCTGTAGCACTGTGAGTTTGTACCTGTAGCACTGTGAGTTTGTACCTGTTGCACTGAGTTTGTACCTGTAGCACTGTGAGTTTGTACCTGTAGCACTGAGTTTGTACCTGTAGCAATGTGAGTTTGTACCTGTGACACTGAGTTTGTTACGGTGCAGAAGGAGGCCATTTGGCCTATCGTGTCTGCATCGGCTCTCTGAGCATTTTAACTTAGTGCTAATCTCCTGCCTTTTCCCCGTAACCCTGCACATTGTTTCTATTAAGATAATCATCCAATGCCCCCTTGAATGCCTCGATTGAACCTGCCTTCACCACACTTCCAGGCAGTGCATTCCAAACCCTAACCATTTGCTGTGTGAGAAAGCTTTTTCTCGCCTCGCGTTTGCTTCTTTTGCAAAGAACTTCAAAACTGTGCCCTCTGGTTCTCAATCTGTTTACAATCGGGAACAGTTTCTCCCTATCTACTCTGTCCAGGCCCCTTATTATTTTGAAACTTCTATCAAGTCTCCTCTCAGCCTCCTCCCCACCAAGGAAAACAGTCCCAACTTCTTCAATCTTCCGTCATAACTGAAGTGTCTCATCCCTGGAACCATTCTCGTAAACCTCTTCTGCACTCTCTCCAATGCATGCACATCCTTCCTTTAGTTTGGCACCCAGAACTGTACACAATACTCCAGTTGAGGTCTAACCAGTGTCTTATAAAGGTTCATCATAACCTCCCTGTCCTTGTACTCTACGCCCCTCTTAATGAAGCCTAGAATACTGCATGCTTTAGAAACAGCTCTCTACCCATCCTGCTACCTTTAATAACTTATGTGCACATACACCCAGGTCTCTCTGCTCCTGCACATCCTTTAGAATAGTATCCTTTATTTTATACTGTCTTTCCGTGCTCTTTGTACCAAAGTGTATCACCTCACACTTCTCCGCATTGAACTTCATCTGCCACCTATCTGCCCACTCCACCAACTTGTCTATGTCCTTTTGAAGTTCTACACTATCCTCCTCACAGTTTACAATTCTCCCAAGCTTTATGTTGTCTGTAAACTTTGAAATTGTCCCCTGCACACCAAGATCTAGATCATTTATATATGTCAGGAAGAGCAAGGGTTGCAATACCGACACCTGGGGAACTCCAGTACAAGCCTTCCAGCTTGAAAAATACCTATTAACCATTACTCACTATTTCCTATCCCTCAGCCAATTTTGTATCCACGTTGCTACTGCCCCTTTTATTCCATGACCTATAGCTTTCCTCGCAAGTCTGTTGTGTGGCACTGTATCGAATGCCTTTTGAAAGTCCATATACACTACATCAACGGCCTTGCCCTCATCAACCATCTCTGTTACCTCTTCAAAAAATTCCAGCAAATTAGTTAGACACGATTTTCCTTTAACAAATCCATGTTGACTCTTCCAAATCAAGCCAAATTCTTCCATGTTACTGTTAACTCTATCCCGAATAATTGTTTCTAGAAGTTTCCCCACCACTGAAGTTAAACTGACTGGTAATTGCAGGCCAGATTTTTTCAAGCTTTTTTGAACAAGGGCGTAATGTTTGCAATTCTCCAGTCCTCCGGCACCTCCCCCAAATCCAGGAAATATTGAAAGATTATTGCCAGTGCCTCCGCAATTTCCACTCTCAATTCTTTCAATATTCTTGAATGCACCTCATCCGGGCCTTATCAACTTTAAGTACCCACAGCTTATCCAATATCTCCTCCTTGTCAATTTTAAACACTTCTAGTGACTGAGTCTCCTTTTCTGTCACCATGGCCTGGGCAGCATCTACCTTATAAGTAAAGACAGATGCAAAGTATTCATTTAACACCTCAGCCATGCCTCTTGCCTCTATGTGTAAATCCCCTTTTTGGCCCCTAATTGACCCTACTCCTCCTTTTACTACCCTTTTACTACTGATGTGCTTATAGAATACTTTGGGATTTCTTTTTATGTTAACTACCAGTCTTTTTTCATAATCCGTCTTTGCTCGTATTTGCTTTTTCACATCCCTTCTGAACCTTCTGTATTCAGCTTGGTTCTCAATTGTATTTGCTACCTGACGCCTGTCATAAGCACACTTTTTCTTTTTTAACTTAATTTCTATCTCCTTTGTCACCCAGGGAGCTCTGGATTTGTTTGTCCTACCCTTCCCTTTTGAGGGAACATACCTTGACTGAGCCCAAACCATCTCCTCTTTGAGGGTAGCCCATTGTTCAGCTACTGTTTTTCCTGCCAACCTTTGATTCCAGTCTATCCGGCCCAGCTCCGTTCTTGCCCCATTGAAGTCCGCTCTGTGCCAGTTGATTATTCTTATTCTGGATTGACCAATATCCTTTTCCACCATAATCCTAAACCAATGATCACTGTCCCCTAAATGTTCCCCCACTGTCACTTGATCTATTTGGCCCACCTAGCAGTGCCTCCTTTCTTGTTGGACTGGATACATACTGCTGTAGGAAATTCTCCTGAACACCATCTAGGAACGCTTGACCCTCACTGCCCCTTACACTACACTATCCCAGTCTATATACGGGTAATTAAAGTCCCCATTATAACAACTCTACGATGTTTACACCTCTCTGTAATTTCCTTGTAGATTTGTTCCTCTATATCCTTCCCACTAGCTGGTGGTCTATACATTACACTGAGCAATGTAATTGCACCCTTCTTATTCCTTAGTTCTAGCCAAATCGATTCTGTCCTTGAATCCTCTGACACATCCTCTTTCTCCAGTATTGCAATGCTCTCCTTAACCAAAAATGCCACCCCTCCTCCTTTTTTCCCTTTCCTGAACACTTTGTAACCCGGAATATTTAGCACCCAGTTCTGCCCTTCCTTAAACCAGGTCTCTGTTATCGCCACATCATTATAATCCCACAAGGCAATCTGTGCCCATAACTCCCCAATTTTATTAACTATACTCCGTACATTCACATACATGCAGTGTAACCCTGATTTAGACTTCATTATTTGCTCCTTTGCTCCGACTCCATATACTAACTTACTATTCTCTATTTTAGTGCTATCTGCCTCTTCTAACATTCTGTGCACCCTGGTATTACTTTCTAATATTCTCTCCTGGTTCCCACACCCCTGCTGAGTTAGATTAACCCTCCCCAACAGCACTAGCAAAATGACCCGCAAGGAACTCAGTCCCAGCTCTGTTCAGATGCAACCCATCTGGCTTGTACAGGTGCCATCTCCGCCAGAGCCAGTCCCAATGTCCCAGATATCTAAATCCCTCCCTCCTGCACCATCTTTCCAGCCATGCATTCATCTGTCTTATCTTCCTATTTCTGTACTCACTTGCATATGGCACTGGGAGTAATCTGGAGATGACTACTTTAGAGGTCATGCTTGCTACTTTGCTACCTAGATCCCTAAATTCTGATTGCAGGACCACATCCCCCTTCCTGCCTGTGTCATTAGTACCAATGTGGATCACGACCTCTGGCTGTTCGCCCTCCCCCAGAAGAATGTTCTGCAGCTGTTCTGGGACATCCTTGACCCTAGCATGAGGGAGGCAACAAACCACCCTGGAGTCACATTGACGGCTGCAGAAACGCCTGTCTGCTCCCCTAATTAAATAATCCCCTATCAGCACTGCCCTTCCTCTCTTCTTCCTCCCCTCCTATACAGCTGGGCCACCCGTGGTGCCACGGGCTTGGCCCTTGCTGCACTCCTCCAAGAAGCCATCGCCTTCATTGATATCCAGAATGGAAAACCAGTTTAGTGAGCGGGACCTCTGGGGAATCCTACACTACTTGCCTGTTTCCCTTGGACTGCCTGGCAGTCACCCATTCCCTATCTGCCAGCTTGTCCCTAACTTGCGGTGTGACACCTCTCTGAACGTGCTATCCATGTAGCTCTCTGCCTCACGGATGCACATCAGTGACTCCAGCCACTACTGAAGCTCTGAAACGCAGAGCTCAAGCTTATGCAGCCGGTTACACTTCCTGCACATGGGCTAGCCTGGGTCACAGGCTTGGCTGAGCTGTCCTGCCATGCCTTAGCTTTAAACTTTTAAACCACATAAACTTTTAAATCCTACTTAATAAATCTTACCAAAAAGTACAGTTCCTACTTTATTCTAAACCTTAGAAATAGTATAAACCTTAAACACTTACCAGATACTCACCAAACAGCTAACTTGTTCTCCAACCAATCAGATTGCTTCTTTCCTGTGATGTTACAATTTGTTTTTTTTGCACTTGCCCTTTGAACTCAGCGCGGGCCAGTTTAGGGCAGCTGACAGGTCCCCTCTCCGACTGCTCTTCCCGCAGGTCCCCTCTCCGACTGCTCTTCCCGCAGGTCCCCCTCTCTGGCTGCTCTTCCCGCAGGTCCCCTCTCCGACTGCTCTTCCCGCAGGTCCGCCTCTCCGACTGCTCTTCCCGCAGGTCCGCCTCTCCGACTGCTCTTCCCGCAGGTCCCCTCTCCGACTGCTCTTCCCGCAGGTCCCCTCTCCGACTGCCCTTCCCGCAGGTCCCCCTCTCCGACTGCTCTTCCCGCATGTCCCCTCTCCGACTGCACTTCCCGCAGGTCCCCTCTCCGACTGCACTTACCGCAGGTCCCCTCTCCGACTGCCCTTCCCGCAGGTCCCCCTCTCCGACTGCTCTTCCCGCAGGTCCCCTCTCCGACTGCTCTTCCCGCAGGTCCCATCTCCGGCTGCTCTTCCCGCAGGTCCCCTCTCCGGCTGCTCTTCCCGCAGGTCCGCCTCTCCGACTGCTCTTCCCGCAGGTCCCCTCTCCGGCTGCTCTTCTTCCAGGTCCCATCTCCGACTGCTCTTCCCGCAGGTCCCCTCTCCGGCTGCTCTTCCCGCAGGTCCCCTCTCCGGCTGCTCTTCCCGCAGGTCCCATCTCCGGCTGCTCTTCCCGCAGGTCCCCCTCTCCGACTGCTCTTCCCGCAGGTCCCCTCTCCGACTGCTCTTCCCGCAGGTCCCCTCTCCGACTGCTCTTCCCGCAGGTCCCATCTCCGACTGCTCTTCCCGCAGGTCCCCTCTCCGGCTGCTCTTCCCGCAGGTCCCCTCTCCGGCTGCTCTTCCCGCAGGTCCCCTCTCCGGCTGCTCTTCCCGCAGGTCCCCTCTCCGACTGCTCTTCCCGCAGGTCCCATCTCCGGCTGCTCTTCCCGCAGGTCCGCCTCTCCGGCTGCTCTTCCCGCAGGTCCCCTCTCCGGCTGCTCTTCCCGCAGGTCCCATCTCCGGCTGCTCTTCCCGCAGGTCCCCTCTCCGACTGCTCTTCCCGCAGGTCCCATCTCCGGCTGCTCTTCCCGCAGGTCCCATCTCCGGCTGCTCTTCCCGCAGGTCCGCCTCTCCGGCTGCTCTTCCCGCAGGTCCCATCTCCGACTGCTCTTCCCGCAGGTCCCCTCTCCGACTGCTCTTCCCGCAGGTCCGCCTCTCTGACTGCTCTTCCCGCAGGTCCCCTCTCCGACTGCTCTTCCCGCAGGTCCGCCTCTCCGACTGCTCTTCCCGCAGGTCCCATCTCTGGCTGCTCTTCCCGCAGGTCCGCCTCTCCGACTGCTCTTCCCGCAGGTCCCATCTCCGGCTGCTCTTCCCGCAGGTCCGCCTCTCCGGCTGCTCTTCCCGCAGGTCCCCTCTCCGACTGCTCTTCCCGCAGGTCCCCTCTCCGACTGCTCTTCCCGCAGGTCCCCTCTCCGACTGCTCTTCCCGCAGGTCCGCCTCTCCGACTGCTCTTCCCGCAGGTCCCCTCTCCGACTGCTCTTCCCGCAGGTCCCCTCTCCGACTGCTCTTCCCGCAGGTCCCCTCGCCGACTGCTCTTCCCGCAGGTCCCCTCTCCGACTGCTCTTCCCGCAGGTCCCCTCTCCGACTGCTCTTCCCGCAGGTCCCCTCGCCGACTGCTCTTCCCGCAGGTCCCCTCTCCGACTGCTCTTCCGGCAGGTCCCTTCTCCGGCTGCTCTTCCCGCAGGTCCCCTCTCCGACTGCTCTTCCCGCAGGTCCCCTCTCCGACTGCTCTTCCCGCAGGTCCCCTCTCCGACTGCTTTTCCCGCAGGTCCCCTCTCCGGCTGCTCTTCCCGCAGGTCCCCTCTCCGGCTGCTCTTCCCGCAGGTCCCCTCGCCGACTGCTCTTCCCGCAGGTCCCCTCTCCGACTGCTCTTCCCGCAGGTCCCCTCTCCGACTGCTCTTCCCGCAGGTGAGTGATGTAGGCTGTGCTCCTGGGCTGTATTTATTCTCTTCCCGTTCCATGTATCTCCCACAGGTTCACCTCTCCGACTGCTCTTCCCAAAGGTGAGTCCAGGTGATTACCTGTAGCACTGTGAGTCTGTACCTGTAACACTGTGAGTCTGTACCTATAACACTGTGAGCTTGTACCTGTAGCAATGTGAGTTTGTAGCTATAGCACTGTGAGTTTGTAACTGTGGCACTGTGGAATTCATGCCTGTAGTAGCACTGAGTTTATGCCTGTAGCACTGAGTTTGTGCCCGTAACACTGTGAGTTTGTAATATGTGGTACTGTGCATTTGTGCCTGTAGTACTGTGAGCTTGTACCTGTAACACCATGAGTTTATACCTGTAACACAATGAGTTTGTACTTATAGGATTGAATTTGTACCTTTAGCCCATTAATCAGTTAATTAAAGTGAAATTTTCCCTACCCATCCAACCTTACGGTTGGCGGACGGGCCAATAGGCCAAGCGGCCTTTGCATTTTTTGCAAAACCTCATCCGCAGGCGGGGTGAGGTTTTGAACGATGATTTTTTTAAAAAATAAAAGATTTTAAAACTCATTTTTAACATGTCCCTGCTCATGTGACATGGTTTCCTTATTTTTGAAATCTTTATTTCTCATGTTAAAAACCTTCAGCTCCCAAAGGCAGCTCTGTGCCTTTAGGAAGCTCTCACTGAGCGCACTCGCTCCAGGACCCGCCCACCCAACGAGGTAAAAATTTTGCCCTATAAGTTTGTACCTGATGCACTCTAAGCTTATACCTTTAGCACTGTGAGTTTGTACCTGTAGCATTGTGAGCTTGTACCTGTAACACTGTGAGTTTGCATCCGTAGCACTGTTGAGTTTATACCTGTAACATTTGATTTTTTACCTGTAGAACTGTGAGTTTATACCCACAGCTCTGTGAGTTTGTGCCTGTAGCTCTGTGAGCTTGTATCTGTAACACTGTGAGTTTATATCTGTAGCGGTTTGAGTTTATATCTGTAGCACTGTGAGTTTGTACCTGTAGCATTTTGAGGTTGTACCTATTGCAGCGATTTTTTTTAAACCTGTTTCATTGTAAGTTTGTACCTGTAACACTGTGAATTTGTACCTGCAGCACTGTGAGGTTGTTCCTGTAGCTCTGTGAGCTTGTATCTGTAACACTGTCAGTTTATATCTGTAGCGGTTTGAGTTTATATCTGTAGCACTGAGTTTGTACCTGTAGCATTTTGAGGTTGTACCTATTGCAGCGATTTTTTTTTACCTGTTTCATTGTAAATTTGTACCTGTAACACTGTGAATTTGTACCTGTAGCATTTTGAGGTTGTACCTATTGCAGCGATTTTTTTTAAACCTGTTTCATTGTAAATTTGTACTTGTAACACTGTGAATTTGTACCTGCAGCACTGTGAAGTTGTACCTGCAGCACTGTGAGGTTGTACCTGTAGCACTGTGAATTTTTTTCAACCTGTTTCACTGTGAGTTTAATTCTGTAGCATTGTGAGTTTGTGGTATTGATTTAATGCAGGGAAGCAGGTGTTTTCTGGTTCCTGTATCCTGACAGATAGTTGGATCGCGAGGTATAGACCTGGTAAATAAATAACGCGCCATACGGGAGGAGGGAGGGTTGCTGAGATTATTCATTACCGAACATTCCGGGTTATGGGTTAATCACCCTGTCGAGATTTGCAAAGCAACTGGATGACTCGATGAGCGACAGGGTTTTTCTCTCTCTGGAAAGTCGGCAGTGAATTTTAGGCACTTGGGCTTCGATAATTTTGGGCATAATGATACGGCTGGTCAGAAATGCCCTTCAGAAATTGAAGCGGAGGAATAGAGAACAATCTAACTGGTCAGTTTCCAACCTTTTTAAAAATATATCCCAGTTAACCAAGAGAAGTTCTTGGTTTTATTTTAGTTACATTGACAGCTTATTAATTTACATATAAAACAAAACTTTAAAGGTAGGAAATACTCCGTTCAAGGCGACGATTTGGTTTCTCGCTTTTTAACCAAGTGCCAGTAGAGTAGGATCTTTGGTACAGTATAAGAGATGAACTTGTACCGACCTGTAACTCGACCTGTAAAACAAAGCTAACGTTTGTTTTAACTCTGACCCTAACTTTGAAGCACCCCCAAAGTTTCCCTTCACTGGCACTAAGCCTAAAACAGTTTCTCGTATCTAATGCAGAATGGGATTTTTGACTTGTAAAATTATAATCGAGGGGACCAATCCCATTTATTTATATAGTAATGCCACCCACGTTTAGAAAATCCCAGAATTTAGATAACTGGGCTTTTGCATCAATGATATAATTTAGAGTTTAACTTTTAATCTCAGATAAGGACTGAACCATCAGCGAAGTTGTTCTGTGTTATCGTTCGCTTCATTTTGTGACATTTTACTTCTGACCCTTTTTAAGGTGACGGGGGAGGGTTCGGTTGTGAAACACAATGATGGGATCAACCCTTGAGCTTCTTTCAGAATGGCCAGAGAAGATTCCGTTAAATGCCTGCGCTGCTCGCTTTATGCTTTGAATTTCCTTTTCTGGGTGAGTACAGATTCCTCTACTTCCGCCGATAGCTCACAGACAACAGCAATTCGCTCTGCAAATTGAGTCGCAAATTAATTAGATCGTTTGTGGAAAATTGAGTGAATTTTGCAAATGCCACTACTACTACAACCGCAACACCTCTCCCCCACCCCCCTCACCCCCACTATTGAACTAATCGATTTTCACTTGAATTTTGGATGTTCCTGAGGGAGAAGTTTGTTTCTGATAGTTTTAGTGACCTGCTGATAGATATCCCATCAACGCACTTAGACAGAATGATCTTGTTGTTATTGACATTATGGTTAATGTTTGTAGTTGTCCTGATACCGTTGGTCAACAATTCGGAGTAGCAATTTGTGTAATTTGGAACAAGTAAAATTTGCAATTCATAGTTAGTGTTCATATTCGAGCAGCTTTTACCAGGCTGCATCAAGAGGTCCTATTTTAATTAGACTTTAATTCATTGAGTATGAGTTGATTGATATGTTTCCAAGGGATATTGAGACAGCTCCATCAAGACAATATTTTCATACTGTGGTGTAGATTTCCAAGATTATGAATCAGAAAGTAAAGGAATTTGGGGGATTGGGTTTTACAATATATACCAGCAGTCACCTGATCTGCTTCACACTGTGCAAATGTAGCACTATGATTTATACAATTTTATCATCATCAGTATATTCCGAGAATAGATGCCTTTAAAGGGAAATTATATTACACATCACGGAGAAAGGAGCAGAAGAATATGCTGAAAGGATTAGATGAATAAAGGTGGGAAGAAGCTTTTCTGGAGCATAGACACAGACTTGGACTATTTTGTGCTGTACATTCCATGCAATTCTATATAGCTGAACAGGATTTTTTCCTTATGCCTTTTTTATATATAGAAAACCATAACATTGAATTGAGAATGTAATCATATATTTTAAATAAACATTATATAGGAAAGAAACTATTACAACCCTTCTGAAATTTAGTTTTTTCAGAGGTTAACACTTTTCTTAATACTTCATAATGTACTTTAAAATTCTGTATTATTGTTGGTATTTGATTGTACATCTATAATCTATAATGTCTCCAATCATGTTTGTAACAAAATTTAGCACAATTGTCATTAGTGTCCGATGTTTCTGATTTTGCTGACTGAGATTCTAAAGAAAACCAAATCATTATGGGTAAAGGGAAGTTGAAATAGGTTTTAATATTTCAGTATGCTCTTTTTCCCTATATATGTGAGATCAAGTCCCACTCCAGGACTTGAGCACAAAAACCAAGGCTGACACTCCAGTGCTGAGGCAGCGCTGCACTATCAGAGCTGCAGTTTTTCAGATACGACATTAATCTGAGGCCCCTCCACCTCCTTGGGTGGACGTAATAGGTCCCATGATACTATTTTGAAGAGGAGCAGGGGAGTTATCCCAGGCATCCTGGCCAATTTTTATTCCTCAAACAACATCACAAAAACAGATTATCTGATCATTATCGCATATACTGCAACAGTGACTACACATCAAAAATGCAGTTCTCCCTTTTCTTTATAACTTTGCCAACAACCAATCCTAACTGCAAAGTAATATAACACAATTTTCAGTGGCTTAATTCTTATAAGAAGATGAATTACATCTAACTCTAGGTGTTACAATGGAATACACTTTTTGAAAAAGAACCACTGAATTACAGTATGGTATCTACATTTACATATTTGTAGAACAGGGACATTTGTGGCTGAAAGCTGATAAGCATTAATAATGGGAGGCCTATTGAGCAAAAGGAAATTGCTGCACAGTTTTAAATATTTGCCTACAGAATAGTAAATAAAAGACGTGCATATTTTACAGCTGATGTCAGTCTGTGTTCTGGGTGTGTCTGCATGGATGAGAGATTACCTGAATAACGTACTTGTGTTAACAACAGAAACCAGGTATGTATAAACTAAGTACTGGATAAATTCCATAAATGCAGTTATTTATTTAGTTTGTCAAACATGAATTGTATGTACATATTTACAATGTGGTAGATGCCATCCAGAAACAATTTCTGAGAAGACCAGATTCTGCATCCTATCTGATCCTTGTCAATGATTTCCTTTCACTATGATCCAATTTTAAAATCAAAACTCACAATCTGTAATTTTATGGTCATTCGAGGAAGGTTTCTTGTCTTCATTTCGTTCAGATGCCTTTGTTAAAAGTTGACCATCAAATTAAATCCTTCCATGCAACTAAACATCTTTAAAACATCAGATTGCTTTTAGCTATTAAGCTGAATAGCAGACCACAGTTTTGAGACAACTTTCAGTGACAGTATTCATTACTTTTTGAGATGCAGTTTGAAAATATAAAATGTTCATAATTATTATTCTTGGCTTGACTCACAGCAACCAACGGTATCCCAT
This sequence comes from Cetorhinus maximus, assembly GCF_964194155.1. Classification (NCBI taxonomy): domain Eukaryota; kingdom Metazoa; phylum Chordata; class Chondrichthyes; order Lamniformes; family Cetorhinidae; genus Cetorhinus; species Cetorhinus maximus. The sequence continues at coordinate 28,880,412 of NC_135900.1, forward strand.
CATAACTTGACTCTAATCTTTTTAAACTTGGTTCGAATACGGCATTACTTTGTGCTAAAAGTGAAAAAGGGTCTAAATTGTTGCAGCTTTGAGGCTTATTTTGTTTTTAACAAAAGCCTGCACAAAATAATTTTCATAAAAGTTTTGGTTTAGTTGTTCTGTGTGTTTCTGAATAGCAAATTATTTTTTAAAGTTAACATGCAAAATTTTCTGACTTGTGCCAAGAGTTCGGCATCAAATAGTCATAAATTGTTGCCAATCCCACCTAAAGTAATACTATTATGGGCAGAAAGGGCGTTAATTTAAACAGCACAAATTTCTTCTCTCAGCACCCGTCTGTAAACAGAAAGGTGTTTTGATTTGCTTCCCCCTTTATAAGTGGCCGTGTATTTCCCAACCCCTCGGTTTTGGTGTGATCCAATTTCCTATTAATAGCCCCGCAGCAAGATCAGGATGGGTTGAACTCAAAAAGGGTTAGTTTATTTGCACACACTCAAAACTAAAGAGGGTCGCAATGTTGCCTCTTTTGCATTCATACAGTAAAAGAGAGATAGAGAAAAGAAAGATTTACGATGCAGAGACCACAGAGATAATAAATATTGTTTAATGTGGGTTCGCGAGTCCAGAATCAAAGTCCATTGAGGTATTCCTTCAAGGAGGTCAGTGAACTGAAAACCGACGCTCGATAATTCAATTCCCATGGGGTGTTGGCTTCACATGATGAGATAAGCATGCAGAGGTTAATCAATCTTGTAGGTGATAGTACAGAATTTCCAGTAGAAGCAGTTTATATAGGGCCAGGTATCCAAACTGGGCCAGAGATCCTTGTCTGTGAGGCTGCTAGTCAGATGATAAAAAGGCAGACTGAGACTTTGAAGTTCAGGAAGACAACATTATTGGTCCCATAAGCCAGAGACCCATGCCACATGACTCCCACCTCTCCACACTGTCTTTGGCAAAGGACATGTATCCTTGACTGGGTTCCCGAGATTGTTAAATGTCTCAACCATTAGTAATTGAAAGGAAGGTTGCGGGGCCTTTTGTCTTTACAAATGAGGAGACTCCTGTTGGCCAGCCTGGGTTATGAAAATGTAGATGGCCTTTGTATAATTTTCTTTGAATTTGGTTTGGGCAGCCCACAGGGGGTCATTAGTGGCTCTTCAGGGATAACAATATGCGAGTTTCTCCGATACTGACAGGTAGCTTCTTTTGTTCCACTGACAGACATAGATTCAGCCATTTTAGGTCTTTGTCCAATTTGAATGTTTTTTAGAGATAGCAATGAGCATATCTCTATATATTTTATTTAAAAAATATACAGGGTGAGGTCTTAGTCCCTCACAATACTATAATATAATTTACATCTTACAGTCATTATGTCAATAAAAGCAAAACACTGCAGATGCTGGAGGTCTGAAATGAAAACAGAAAGTGCTGGAATATCTCAGCAGGTCTGGCAGCACCTGTGGAGAGAGAAATGGAGCTCCGAAGAAGAGTCATATTGGACTCGAAATGTTAATCCTGTTTCTCTCTCCACAGTTGCTGCCAGACATGCTGAGTTTTCCCATCACTTTCTGTTTTTATCCAAAATATCAAGGTGTGTTTGGAAAACCTTTAGGGAAAATTTTTGCAAATGACACTTTATAGAATTCATTGGGCAGAATTTTCGCCGAAACGGGCCCCGCCGCCATTTTAAGTGGATGGGCCAATTAAGGCCCGCCCAGCGGGCCACCCGACAGGAAGCGCTATGCACTTCCTGTGGGGGTGGGGTGGGGTGGGGGGTGGGGGGGATTCCCCAATTGTCAAAGTGCGCTCTTTCACGCATGCACGCAAAAGAGCGCACTGCTCCCTGAGGCAAAGTGCTGCCTCAGGGAGATCGCTGAAAGGCTGGCAAATATAAAAAATAGAACAATAAAAAATTCATTAACATGTCCCCCTCATGTGAAAATGTCACACAAGATGGGACATGTTAATGAAATAAACAAAAACTTTATTAAACGTTTTTAAAACCGCTATCAAACCTCATCCCACCACTGGATGAGGTTTGTAAAAAAATCACCTACCCGCCTGCCCATTGGGCCCGTGCGCCGAGCCGAAGTTTGCATGGGCCTCTCAAAATCGTTGACGATTGGCAAGTTAAGGGCCTTAACAGGGCCTTTAATTAATGGCGGGCACGCGTCCCACTGCATAGCGTGCCCGCCGACCGAAATATCGTGATGCCGCGCGCTGACGCCAGGATGCTCGCGCGACATTTTTAAGTGCTGGCATGTGGGCTCCGCCACCCGCACGCCAGCCAGAAGATTCTGCCCATCTTATAATTTATAGCACCCAGTTCGATACTTGGCCCTGTAGAAGCATATTTTTTGGCTGCTAACAAAATATCTTTGGTGATGGCTGTAGGCTATTCTCCATTGGCAGGAACAAGCATCATAGTTGAAGCAGATATGAGTTTCGGACCTGAAGAGAAGAAGAAGATTTGTTTTTCCTTCCTTTTTAAAATGCATTTTTTATCCCTCTTTAGGTCACCCTGTACCATACACCAGCCCCGTGTGGGAGTAGTTGTCCAGTTCCCTGGTCACTGTTATGACTGCTCTTGAGCTGACATTTATGGGGCAGTCTGGAGTGGCGGAATGCTGTCTCTTGCTGAAGGACAGGTACTTAGCCTGTACTCAGTGACCTGAGACTGCATAGATGAGATTGGGGTATAGAGGAAATGTATAGAACTTTTTAAAAGCATGCAGCTGAATCATTGGCACAAAAACCACCTTTATAATGAGATTAGTTTTTAAAAATGCTTGAAAAAGAATATTGTTTGTTAATTGTGTTTAATTGTTTGCAGGCGATGGGCATTAACTGGACATTCACTTTAGCCCCTTATAAATAGACGCAGACGAAAACTGTGGTTTTTGGGCTAAGAGGTGTATACTTGTAATGCGTAACTCTGAAAATAAATATAGAAGTGTATAAAGATTGGCTCCGGTTCTGTCCTTCACCAACTGGCTTTCTGGAATAGAGCATTGTGAGCAATCAGATACTTTTGTTTGCTATTGTAATTGGCCCCCAATGGTTATGAGGACATACCGGCCTGAATTTTATCCTTGGTGGGTGTGCGCGATCAGCGGGTCCTGGAGTGGCCGGGAAACAGACTGCCAACTGCAATTTCACACTGGCTGGTCAATTAATGGCCAGGCAATGTGAAACACGCACTGGAAAGCTCAGCGCTGCTGAGGTGGGGGTGGGCAGAGGGCGGGCGATGACGTCACCGCAGGTGTGGGTGAGCGCTGCAAGAGAGCTTTCTGAAGGCAGACAGCTGCCTCAGGGAGCTGCAGACCTGCAAATGATGAAATAAAGGTGTAAAAAGTTGCAAAAAGATGTCCACGCATCACAATCAAGCACCTGAAAGCGTACCTCATAAAAATGCTGTCCACAAGTATTTATTTTTATTTTATTTCATAGCGGAGATTTCATCCCGCCCTTGGATGAGGTTTGATGAAAAATGTAAAGGCCACCTGGCCGATTTGCCCGTCCGCCAACCGTAATGTTGGATAGGCCATGAAAAGTTGCTGTTAATTGACTCCTTAATGGGTTTAATTGCCCGCATAATTGTCGGCAGGCGCGCTTCTGACTCTTGCGCGTGCCTGCCGAGCGAAATATTGTGCAAGTGCGCAATGATGTCGGGTCGCTCACCTGACATCATCTCGTGCAATTTTACACCCGATCGGGTTGGGCATGCATCCATAATTTTGTTTGTATATATTGAAGATAAAATATTCATCTAATGGCCATCAAGAAGGGCAGCTTCATTATCATAACACAGAATTGTGAAGAAAAGAATACGGCATGATTAACATTAACAGATTCCTGTGTTTACTATTTAATCTGAATGAATTAGTTTTTGCTTAAACAGTGATTGCTGGTTGCATTATCGGGGTACTAGGCTAATACTCTCCTCGAACCCACCTGAAATCAGTCAGGACAGCAACTGAAATGGGAGAGGTGGGAGGGGGCGTGGTTGGGGGAAGGAAATGGGGTGGTCAGGCCAACCACCACATCCCCATCCCAACTTTGATTTCCTTCCTGTTAGGGCCTTCGCTAAGTTCTCTTCCCCACCCACTGCATGTGAAAATTGCAAGTGAGTAAGGGCAGATCCCAGGTTCCCAGCAGATTTCCTTCCTATTCACCATTCCACAGAAGAACAGTGGCATTTGGCCCAGGGAAGCAGTGGGAAGGCTCCAATTTCTGTTAATAGAAAGAGAGGTCTAGGAGAGACCTCCTGCCCCTTCAGTTTGGATCCAGCACTTATCTTTCTTGGTCTCTGCTTCAGTCTACAAAGTAGGGAGTTTCCTACATTTTTGGGTCTTCTGCCCTTTTAAACTCCTCATCTGGGATTTTCCAATCTCACAGCAGTGAGCTTCCTCTTAGCCATATAAATCCCACTGAGAGTCCATCTGCATCCTTACTGACCCTGATCCAATAAAATAAGTTGAAACCAGGGCTGAGTTGGAAACATGCAAGGAAGTTCTAACCTGGCACTGCTCCACCTCCGAAAGGAAAACCAAGCTCATTGAGTCCAATAGTGAGAGAACTAAATGAATATTACTTAGAAACATACTTATCTTAGGCACGATGTAGCGCCAAATGTGCATATCCAGAGCCGATAGTGATAGTCCCTCTTTTAGTGTACAGTAGTTCAACTCTCAGTTCATGCTGAGCAGTCACGCAGATGCCACAGTTGGCTGTAAAATCTCTGATTAGGGAGGGGAGTATTGCTCACAATTCCCTCTCCTGACTGCCATACAGTGCCCCTGCTGGAGGTGTGTGTGTAAGTTCCATGGATGAGGAAAGCTTTAGGACCAACCCTGGTGTCCTTCACTGTGAAGTGCCAGCTGACACTCTCTATTTAGACTCGGAGATTAAAAATAGCCACTTGTACATGGCACCAAGTTATACCAAGAGCCAGTGATAGTGCATCGCGAGCCCTTCTGAAGAGAGCTTTTCATCCTCTCATCTGAAAAATCTTGGCTTCATCTTGGCGTCACCTTTCAAACCCACGACCACTACCATCTAGAAGGACAAGGGCAGCAGATAGACGGGAACACCACGACTTGGAAGTTCCCCTCCAAGTCACTCACCGTCCTGACTTGGAAATATATTGCTGTTCCTTCACTGTCGCTGGGTCAAAATCCTGGAACTCGCTTCCTAACAGCACTGTGGGTGTACCTACACCACAAGGACTGCAGCGGTTCAAGAAGGAAGCTCACCATCACCTTCTCAAGGGCAATTAGGGGTGGGCAATAAATGCTGGCCCAGCCAGCGAAGCCCACATCTTGTGAATCAATAAAAAAAGTTATCTAAACATTATATAGAATGCCATAGACTGCAGAATGTGTCATAAAACATGCCAACACTTCAACAAACTTATATAAATAAGATTCTGGTTAAAGATGATTATATTGTGCAATTATCAGCTTTTTTTGATGATGATTTTGTGAAGTTTATCCCATAATTGTTAATCACCGGAATTGTAAAGCACCAAAACAGCCATTTTTAAAATGTTATTCTTTCACAGGATGTGGGCATTGCTGGCTAGGCCAGCATTTATTGCCCGTTCTTAACTGCTGTCGAGAAGGTGGTGGTGAGCTGCCTTCCTGAACCGCTGCAGTTCATGTGGTGTTGGTATACCCACAGTGCTGTTAGGGAAGGAGTTCCAGGATTTTAACCCAGCGACAGTGAAGGAACGCCCATATATTTCCAAGTCAGGATGCTATGTGGCTTGGTGGGGAACTTGCAGGAGTGGTGTTCCCATGTGTCTGCTGCCCTTGTCCTTCTAGGTGGTAGAAGTCGTTGGTTTGGAAGGTGCTCTCAAAGGAGCCTTGGTGAATTGTTACAATGTATCTTGTAGATGGTACACACTGCTGCTACTGTGCATCAGTTGTGGAGGAAATGGATGTTGGAGGTGGTGGATAGGGTGCCAGTCAAGTGAGCTGCTTTGTCCTGGATGGTGTTGAGCTTCTTGAGTGTGAAGCTGCACTCACCCAGGCAAGTGGAAAGTATTGTATTACACTCCTGACTTGTGCCTTGTAGATGGTGAATAGGCTTTGGGGAGTCAGGAGGTGAGTTACTCGCCGCAGAATTCCCAGCCTCTGACTTGCTCTTGTAGCCACAGTATTTATATGGCTGGTCCAGCTCAGTTTCAGGTCAATGGTAACCCCCAGGATGTTGATAGTGGGGGATTCAGTGATGGAAATGCCACTGAATGTCAAGGGGAGATGGTTAGATTTTGTCTTGTTGGAGATGATCATTGCCTGGCACTTTTGTGCCTTAAATGTTACTTGCCACTTATCAGGCCAAGCCTGAATGTTGTCCAGATCTTGCTGCATATGGACATAGTCTACTTCAGTATTTGTGGAGCTGCAAATTGTGCTGAACATTATGCAATCATCAGTGAACCTCCCCACTTAAGACCTTATGATGGAGGATGGGGCATTGATGAAGCAGCTGACGATGGTTGGGTATAGGACATTACTGCAAGGAATTCCTGCAACGATGTCCTGGAACTGAGATGATGAATGTCCAACAACCACAACCATCTTCCTTTGTGCTAGGTATGACTTCAACCAGGGAGAGTTTTCCCCCTGATCCCCAATTACTCCAATTTTGCTAAGGCTCCTTGATGCCACACTGGGTCAAATTCTGCCTTCCTGTCAAAGGCAGTCACTCTCACCTCACCTCTTTAGTTTAGCTCTTTTATCCATGTTTGGACCAAGGCTGAAATGAGGTCAAGAGCCGAGTAGCCCTGGCAGAACCCAAACTGAGCAGGTTATTGCTGAGCAAGTGCTGCCTGATAGCACTGTTGATGATCCCTTCCATCACTTTGCTCATGATTGAGGGTGGGCTGATGGGGTAGTAATTGGCCGAATTGGATTTGTTCTGCTTTATGTAGACAGGATGTACCTGGGCAATTTTCCGCATTGCCGGGTAGATGCCAATGTTGTAGCTGTACTGGAACAGTTTGGCTGGGGGTGTGGCTAGTTCTGGAGCACAAGTCCTCAGTACTATTCCCGGAATGTTGTCAGGGCCCATAGCCTTTGCAGTATCCAGTGCCTTCAGCTGATTCTTGATATCAAGTGGAGTTAATTTAATTGGCTGAAGACTGGCCTCTGTGACGCTAGAGACCTCAGGAGGAGGATGGGATGGATCATCAAATCAGTACTTCTGGCTGAAGATGTTCGCAAATGCTTCAGATTTGTCTTTTGCACTGTTATGCTGGGTTCCCCCATCATTGGGGATGGAGATATTTGTGGAGCTCCTCCTCCGATCAGTTGTTTAATTGTTCACCATCATTCACGGCTGGACGTGGCAGGACTGCAGAGCTTAGATCTGATCCATTGGTTGTGGGATCACTTAGCTCTGTCTATCACATGTTGCTTTCGTTGTTTGGCATGCAAGTAATTCTCTGTTGTAGCTTTACCAGGTTGAACCTCATTTTTAGGTATCCCTGGTGCTGCTCCTGGCATGCCCTCCTGCACGCTTTATTGAACCAGGGTTGATCCCACAGTTTGATGGTAATGGTAGAGTGGGGGATATTATTGTGGATTGTGGTTGGATGGCTAACAGTACCTCTTGGATGGCCAGTTTTGAGTTGCTAGATCTGTCCAAAATTTATCCTACTTAGCATGGTGGTAGTGCCATACAACACGATAGAGGGTATTCTCAATGTGAAAACAAGACTTCCTCTCCACAAGGACTGTGTGGTGGTCGCTCCTGTTGATGCTGTCATGGACAGATGCATCTGCGACAGGTGGATTGGTGAAGACGAGGTCAAGCAGGTTTTTCCCTCTTATTGGTTCCCTCACCAGCTGTCGCAGGCCCAGTCTAGCAGCTATGCCTTTTAGGACTTGGCCAGCTCAGTCAGTAGTGGTGCTACCGAGCCCTCTTTTGGTGATGGGCATTGAAGTCCCCCACCTCAGAGTATATTCTGTGCCCTTGCCACCCTCAGTGCTTCCTCCAAGTGGTGTTCAACACGGAGGAGCACTGATTCATCAGCTGAGGGGCGTGGGGGTATCAGTAGGTGGTAATCAGGTTTCCTTGCCCATATTTGATCTGATACAATGAGACTTCAAGACATCTGGAGATATTACTATAGGACAGAAGTTTTGTCTTCATTATTATTATTTTTTTGTTATAATGTTTTAAATAAATGTAATGTCTTTTGGTTACAATTAACTCAGGTTTAATGTTGTTTTGCAGGCTGGAAGAAGCATTCATTCTGACATATTTTCCAGTGATCCACCCCATAATGATTGCTGTGTGCTGTTTTTTAATAATAGTTGGAATGTTAGGCTGCTGTGGAACAGTAAAGGGAAATCCATTGCTCCTTGCTTGGGTATGTATGTTTTTAGTGAAGAATCCCCTGAAACTTAGCTAAGTGACTACTCATGCCTAAAATATTGGACTGAATATTCCTGACCCCATGGTGGCAGATTTGGAGGCAAGGGGGGCGGGAAAATAGGGGGGGGGGGCCATGTCAGGGTGGCTCCCCGATGCATTCCCACCACTGAGGAACTTTCCCAGGGACAGCCTGGGATGTGTATCGTCTGCTTGTTCCACAGGGCAGCGGGCACAAAAACCTGCACCTGTGGTCCGTCCATTTTGAGGGGCCTCCTGAATTTCCTCTCTGAATTTTTCATTTAAATCTTCACCTCCAAGGGTGCCTCTGGGCTGATGTGCCCTCAAAGTTACTGACCTGCCTCAGCAATGCCCATCCCTGCCAGTGGAGCTGCCAAGAATTGCAGCCCTCTGTTTGGGTCAGCAGCATCAGGAGCTCACTCACCATGCTTAATAGGGTGGCCAGCATGGAGGCAGCCAATTTGGAGGCACCTCTGGGAAGATTGCGACGCCAGTCTCACTGCTGGAAAGTACAGGGGTCCCAAAGGCCACAGGAAAATTCAGCCCATTACCTTCACAGCTTGTGCAGAAGAACTAACATCCCAGATTTTGCTGGAGCAAGACATTCTGTGTCATGCCCAGTTAATTAGACTTGTTTGCTCTTGTTTAGGGTTTAAAAATTTTATCCACAAAATTGCTGGAATTGTGAGCTGATAATGGCCCAGCAAGGGCAATAGGGCACCTGGGACTTTAGTGAACAATAGCACAAACAGCATATCATCTTAAACAATGCAATTTAAGGATTGAGAAATAAACTGAGGAAGAACTGAGAAGATGGGCGAGAAAGAGTGGGTGAATTCAAATACAGAAAGATAAATAGAAAGAAAGACAGGATTAAGAGCAGTAACTAGACAGAAATGAAAAATAAGAAAAATTGAAAACTTTAAAGTTTGATATTCTAAAAATCTCCAACAATTCTCTAACTGAGGGAATCAGACCCCACCCCAATAATTGTTCACTTTCTGGGCAAAAGAAGTTGATTGACAGTCATTAAATATTGTCATATAATTAAAAGAGAACACGTATTAATTACTAGGCTTAACTTGCTGTGCTAATGGACAATCAATGTACAAATGCAGCAACTTCACAAAACTCACAGAAAGGTTGATGGTGAAATGCTGTTTTTGTGAAGCTGAAGGTCACCCAGTGCCATTCATCCAGCAACTCGTGGTGATTTGCAGTTCATGGGCTACCTCCTCAGCCCAGGTTGCTGGACAATTTGCATATGAATAACACCGTGCATCATTCTGGTTTCAGAAAAACCTAGCCCAATAACATTTTAGTTTAAAAGATCTAAATATATTTTCCTTTGTAAATGAACATTCTTTCCTCGCATTTGTTGGGATTTAATAGCAATGAATGCTGATTTACGTATGAAAGTAATACTGAGTCATGGATGGTACTGCAAGAGATGAAAGAGACCCTGGCTGATTATTACGCCAAATAGTTTCTAAATTCATTGACACTGGGATCAGGTTCATGACTCTTCTCTGTACCATCTCCATGACTTGAGTATTTTGCTTTTGTCTTGGTGATCAGAAATGAATATTGTAGTTTTTGGTTTTTACGTATTTGAGGTGGGGTCTACAGTTTTAGCATGATTTATATTCATCTGACTAAGCAAAATAACTATGCATTCTATTTGCTTTGTTTCCCAATACTGCACAATAACTCGACATGTTAAGTACCAAATCCAGCTCAGATCTCTTCCCACAGCTATTTTAGAAATTAGCTATTTCTGTATTATTCATGTCATACTTTTGGCACCTATTTCCCCTTGAATCTGCTAACTTCCTGAGTCTTGGGTGTGTATAATAAAGGCAGAACTATGTAGGCCCGCTGGTTTCCCTGTTGCTGCATTCCTCTAATATAAAAGCACCTTCAGATTATACTTGCTCAGTATCAAAATACTTGAGAAAGAGGAAGCCTCTCAGTTTAAAGATAAATCATACCTAAGGGACAAAACTAACTTGAATGAAACCCTATCTGTGAATTAAAATTATTTGCTTTATGTGATCTGAATGTGAGAGATGAAGCTTAGGTGTATAAAATTATGAGGGGCATAGATAGGGTAGACAGGAAGGAACTTTTCCCCTTGGTGAAGGGACCAATAACCAGGGGGCATAGATTTAAGGTAAAGGGCAGGAAGTTTAGAGGGGATGTGAGGAAGAATTTTTTCACCCAGAGGGTGGTGGGAACCTGGAACTCACTGCCTGAAAAGGTGGTAGAGGCATAAACCCTCATGACATTTAAGAAGTATTTGGATGTGCACTTGTGATGCTATGGTATACAGGGCTATGAGCTTAGTGCTGGAAAATGGGATTCGAATAGTTAGGCACTTGTTTGACTGGTGCAGACTTGATGGGCCGAAGGGCCTTTTTCTGTGCTGTAGACCCCTATGACTCTATGGCTCTAAGCTGATTGGTATCATGATTTTCTGCATAAGTGTACAGTCTAAAATGAACTACCCTGATACAAGAAAAGTTGCTGACACTTTGGCCACGATTTGACCGGCCGGCCCCTGGGAAGCGGGGTGAGGGGTTGGGGCAGGGGCTGATAAAATTGTGGGGAGCCGTGTCAGATTGGCTTCTTGATGTGATCCGGCTGTCAGGACATTTTTAGCGATGGCAGGACTGGATGTGGGGAGGCTACCTGCCCTAATGAGACAGACTTATATATGTAAAGGACCTATTAAGGGCCCTTTTACATTATGGTCAGCATTTTACCGATGGTGGAGTGGATTCCCTCCGCATGGGTAGGCCGGCAGCGGCAGCCAGGCAGGGAAGGCCTCATGGGCCAAAGAAGGGACTACAGGCCGGGAAAGCAGCACCTGTAGCCCCAATGACCTCCCCAGAGGGTTTTCCTCTCTGACCCTTGGCCCTGTGAATTTTTAAAACTTTTTTCTTCACCTATCTGCTGTAGGTCCGAGGTCTCCTGCATTCCTCAGTAGCAATCACCTCTTCTGGTGGCGCTGCTGAGCCGTTAGAGCTGCCAGCACTGTGATTGGGCTGGCAGCATAGAGACCCCGCCCACCATCCTTAATTGAACCGCAGGCCCACAAGTGGTCTATTCGGGGGCAGCCTGTGGTAAATTTAGCGAGCAGGTCTTGCTGCCAGCATGTGCATGCCTGGGATCTGCTTTTTACCCCGATGTCAGGGTCTCAAACCACCCCCTCCTCATAAAATTCAGCCCTTCATCTGAATTGTCTCCGTCAATCAAAATGGAGAAATCTAGTTTTAAGCACTTAAGTTGAAGTATTATTTTAAGCTCAATTTTGTGTCAAGGCTCCAGTTTGTTAGTTACAGGTGTCAAAATGTAAGAAATGCTTATAAGTTATGTCCTTCCATTAATTGAAATAACTTTAAGATTTTGGGTTAATGTAGGGGCTGAGTTAAGATGGATAATAATGTGTCTTTGAAAGAAACAAACAGATTGCTTGGCCTTTTTGAGTTAATACAAGTGAGAAGGATTTGCTTATCGTGCACTGTTTTCTAAGGCAAAGCAACCCCTGATTTGGATTCATTCTGAATGATCTAGTGCAAATGGGTTAAATAAGCTATTTTGTGGCTTATTTTCTGCAGCTTGGTGGTTTGCACCAAGAAATGGCTGACTGCATATCGGTATACCAAAGAAATGTTAGAACAATATAAAACTTTGTCATATTGAGGTAAAGTTATTTGCAAAATCTAGCTAGTCTGCTACTTCAGATTTGGTTTATTTCTACATGCAAATACATCAGTAGGTTTAAAAAGACATGTTCCTTGACTTTATTATTCAACTGGTACAAGTCATTAATTCTAGAGGTGGTGGGTCCAAAAATCTGAAACTTCTGGTGGGACAGAAATGGTTTAGTTCTGGTGTATGAGACAGGAATTCAGTGCACAACTGCTAGAGTTATGCCTGCTCTAAAATACATGTTAAATTCTGGTTGATGTGGCTGCTGGTATAAGATATGCCTACCCCCATGTGATGTGTATTTGCTAATGACAGAATACTGAGGGCAAAAACTGATGCTACAGAAATTGTAGTGTTGGGGAGGGGGAGGGGGAGGGGTGGGGGTTGGGGGGGGGTTGGTGGGGTGTGGAGTGGGGTAGTCGTGGTGAGCGGGGGAGAGTGTTGGCATCTCTGGGATGTATGGAAGCCTGATCTTGCTGGAAATGGCTCCCAATCAGAAAGCTTACATCACTATGTTTGATGTTTGTATTTAATCCTTCTTGGTTTGCTTTGTATGATTTTGATGGTGGTCCCCTCCTTTTTGGTATTTCATTTTGTGTCATGCTTCAATTAGTAACATCTGTTTGGCAAATTGTGTGAACAAACCTTGTAATAAACTTATTGAAAAGTAAAATAGCTCACAGAAAATTCTACTGGTTATTTCATACAATGTTTTAAGCTGTTTCCATCTTATTCTATGACTCAAGATATTCAGCAATTTATTTCAGCTACAGTATTTGGCACACAAAACCAATCCATGTTGTACTTTTACAGTATTTTGGTATCCTGCTGGTCATATTCTGTGTGGAACTAGCCTGTGGAGTATGGAGCTATGATCAGGATTATTTGGTGAGTACCAATTAGATGCTTGAAAATAAAATTTACATTAAATACTTGAATTTTAATAAATAGGTTGTATTTCTCACTAGAAAAATATAAGATATCCTTTCTTCATGCACCCTTGCAGTTTATGCAATTTATAGTCCCATTAATTTCATTATGCGTTGCATTACCCAACTACTTTTCATCTGTGCTCAGGAGTGTGTATAAATTTCCAATGAAACATTTCAGGAATGTGGTAAAAGATTTGCAACAAAATATAGTTTAGAAGAATGAGAGGTGATCTTATTGAAACATATAAGATTCTGAGGGGGCTTGACAGGGTAGATGCTGAGAGGATGTTCCCTCTCAGGGAATCTAGGACTAGGGGGGCACAGTTTCAACATAAGGAGTCTTCCATTTAAAATGGAGATGAGGAGAAATTTCTTCTCTCAGAAGGTCGTTGGTCTTTGGAATTCTCAATGCCACAGAGCTGTGGCGGGTGGGTTATTGAATGTACTCAAGGCTGAGTTAGATTTTTGATCAACAAGGGAGTCAAAGGTTGTGGGGGTCAGGCAGGAAAGTGGAATTAAGGCCACAATCAGATCAGCCATGGTATTATTGAATGGCCGACCAAGCTCGAGGGACCAAATGGCTCAGTCTTGCTCCTATTTCTTATGTTCTTATAATGTACTTTGATTCGGCTGACACACTAACTTTAGAAATATTTTATGTGTTTCCTTTATCTTTCTGTCATTCTTTGGCATTCTGCATTCAGTATTATAAGAAAATGTTTTCAGTTATTTCTGGTACTAGTAAGTTACAAGAATTAACAGCTAAGGAATAGTTTCAGTAATGAAAATGCAGATTGAAATGATTAGCAGATGGAATGGGTGATAGAAGTTATTGTTGTTCCCCTGTCTTTTTACAGATGAGCTGCTTTTATGAATTAAATGTAGTCTCTCTTTGAACTCTCTATGTTGTCTCTGTCACTTGCCTTTCCTCTTGTTCTATCTGTCCTTAACTCTTATGATTCTTTTCCTAAATAACTTTGCTCCTGTCTTTCCCCTAATGGCCTCTATGTCTTTTTCTTTCTGTTCAGATGGGAGGTGATGTTAGCATGGCAGGTTAAGAAACCCTGATGATCACAGGTCATGTTTCCGGTAGCGGATGGGTAAAAACGTGAACCTCTCTTTCAATTATCTCTCTCTATCACTTACACTTCTTCCTGCCCTCTGAACCTTTATCACTATCCAGACCTTTTCCTTTTGCATTACCTACTCAACACATAATCTTTCCCCCTTCATCCACTGTCAATCACTTAACCCTTAACACTATCCCCTACTAACTGACTCCCACTTTATCCAAGATGAGAGGCCAGAGGCACCCCCGTCATTCCCACCTCTTCCCTCCTTACCTCCTCCTTCTCCCCTTCTCTCTTACCTAATTTCCTCAAGGTGGCGTTATTTGTTTTCAAAATTTAACCATGTTGAAAAGAACTCAAGATGAAAAAACACAGTGGAGACAACTTTCAATATTGTGATTTGGGTAGTAACCTGAGAGGGAAAATGAGGGAAAATGGTCTGTCCATTGTAGAACCCACTCAGTTTGCTAAAATCAGGCAGAATCTATAAAAGGCAGTGCTCGTCTCTAAATTATCGCTCAGGCAGTGAAGTTAAAATTTACTCCTGTTATCTATTTGCTTGTCTCTATCTCTCTATTTGTCTTTCTCAGTGTTTTATCTTTTTCTGTCTCTCTGTCTACCTCCCAGTCTCACATGTGTCAGCAATTGTAAAGTTTACATTTTCAAGCTGCCAACAAAACCTTGGTAATAACGGTCTTGACTTTCATCCCCGAGGTGAGTAGCAGAAGTCGAGAAGATTCCAGGCTCAGACCGCTCGCCTGGTGTCAAGTCAGGCTAGTTTAAAGGTCCACCTCGGTGCTGTGAGACTTCGTCTCAGTTAAAAGGAAAGCAGAAAGTCCCTCCAGCCCTTGCCTCTCGCACTCCCACATACTCCCCATGCCTCTCGCACTCCCACATACTCCCCATGCCCCTCACACTCCCGCATACTCCCCATGCCCCTCACACTCCTGCATACTCCCCATGCCCCATCCAGGCCACCTCATGGCTCCCACCCACCACATATGGCCCCACAAGCCCTCTGTGCCAAGGTATGCTTCCCAAACAACCCCTATGGCACCTCATGCCCCCACCTCAGACCCTGACTGCCATTTTCAAAGGGCTCCTGAGTCATCCCAACTTGGTGAAAATCCAGCCCAATAAGAGGGTGTCTGCTTTTTGCTTCAGAATTCAACTCAGTGTTTGTGAGAGAGAGAGAGAGAGAGAAGCAAAGATAAATGCCTCAAATTTCTGCATGGACACTTTCAATTTCCCGATTAGCTATGGTGGATGATCATCAATGGAATTTCTGGAGAAATGGCTGAGTCATCTATTTACACCATTTCTCTGGAGACCCACGATCCATTATGGAGTAGTTTTAGCAATGGAAGAGATGTAGGAGTTCAACCTGAGGTCAGCAGAAGTAGTGAGCCAAGAATGGCAGCAGATAAAGAAAGACTAAAGGTAAAGTTATTGAAAACAAGGGGTATTAACTGTTGGTCAGATGTATATGAAGAAACTGCGGACCTGAAATTCCTATAGGACCTTGGACCGCTTGGTTGCAAAAACTTGGATCCCATCCAAAATTGCAGGGGCTGGGTTATTGCTGTAATCAGAGTGGGTGTCCTGTGCTTGGACAGGAGCAACAGAGGTCTCAGCCCCATCTGTCAGCCAGAAAATTAGAATGGCATCATGCCACACAAATGGCAGTGTGCAAGGCACAACTCAGGTAGGAAAGGAGGGTGATGGTGGTGTAGTGGTAATGTCACTGGATTAATAATCCAGGTGCCCAGACTGATGCTCTGGGGACATGGGTTCAAATCCCACCATGGCAGCTAGTGGAATTTAACTTCAATTAGTTAAAAGAAAAAATCTGGAATTGAACGCTGGATTCAATAATAGTGACATGAAACTATCATCGATTGTTGTAACAATCCTTTAGAGAAGGAAATCTGTCATCCTTACCTGGTCTGACCCACAGCAATGTGGTTGACTCTTAACTGCCTTTGGAATGACCCGGCAAATGATCAGTTCAAGGGCAATTAGGGATGGGTAACAAATGCTGGGCCTTGCCTGTGATGCTCACATCCCATGGAGGAACACGTACATCCCATAAAGTAAAGACTTTTCCTGAAGGGAAACTTGACAATAAAACTGGGTGGAATTAGTTATACCAGAATATCCTCAAACCACCCCCCCCTCCCCCCCTCGCCTCGCACCAACGCAGTCTTTTGATCTAAGGTGCAGTTAGGAGACACCTTCATTTCCCGTTGCATTACCTTTCTCAGATAAACTGTATACAATGGAAAGTTGGATTCAGATTTGCCTCAAATTGCAGTCCTCCTGTGAGCAATTCTTTTACTTTGTGCACTCCAGTTCTTTTGAAAGTTTGAGCCTTGTGACTAATAAGAATTGAAAGGAATGAGAATTTAATTTCCACTTTGAATGCCATGAAACGCATCAAGATGTAATAGCTTAGTCATTGTGCTATGAGAGCTAAAGGTTGTTTGTGCTGAGAGCTCCATATTATTAACGCCCTCCCACCTTGGCAAACATGTGCAATGATTCAGAAAAAAAGAGTCTTTTCTTTCTGAACTTGAAACAAAGTAATGGCTGCATAATATTAAGTACAGCTTGTGATGTGAACATCCCCCCCACGCAAAAAAAAAGGCAAGTTTATTTTCAAAGGACTTGCGGCATTCATAACAATTTGACAAATGAATGAAAAAATCCATGTAAACAGGTAGAAATGCTTGAGTAAGCCACCCCAGTGTGACACAAGGCCAAGTTATCAGAACAACCTGCCATTTTGTCTGAACAGTTTGTCAAATTAAACATATAATGAAATACAGATGTCGCACACTGCAGAATATCAACTACAAACATTGTACATTTAATATCAGACTGTACATGTGCTGTTTAATGAGACTCAACAATTCGATTTCTTAGTGTCAGTAGTGAGGAAATTGGAATATCAAGCCAATTTATATGGCAAATTAAAGTGAATAATAGTTTTACTTTGTATTTCAAGAACATTTATTGCTTTTCTTAAAAAAATAAAAAAAGCAAAAAGAGAAAGACATTTCACAAAGGCTGGGTGAATAGTTTTGCTAACATGCTGTACAGAGTCACAGGCAGGGATTTTACCAAGCCCTTTGGAGATGAGCTGGTAAAATGGCAACGTAAGATGTTGGCAGGATTTTCATCCCTGAGACGGGTAGCAGAACTCGGGAAAATTCCTGGCTTGGCCCGCCCGCCTCGGGAGAAAGTGTCTGCAAGGATGGGGATTTTCATTGTTGTGGGGTGGGTATGACCCGGGAAAAAGTTCAGAGGCAGCCACAGGGGTAGCTGGGTGCCAAGCTGGGCTTTTTAATAGACCTGCCTCGGTGCTGTGGGACTTTTTCCCAGTTTAAAATAAGAGAAGGGCTCGCCAGCCTGTACCCCTCACGTCCCTTCATCCCCCCCCAGCACACTCCCTATGCCCCATCCATGCCACCTCATGCCCTGCACCCACCATCTATGGCTCTTCGTGCCCTCCATGCCAAGCTATGTCCTCCAAACAACCCCTATGGCCCCTCCATTCACCCTAATGGCCCCTCATTCCTCCTATGGGTAAGGTGAACTGGGAAACTAGGGTCAGAATTTTCCGTGTCCAATGGCGTCAGGCGTCATGGTGGGCATGAGCAGAAAATATGGCGGAAATGTCTAAAATTGGTTTCATGATATCGTGAAACTAGTTTGCTATCGTCTGCTCCGCCCATCATTGGTGGGCCACCTTTCCCACTGCCAGACATTGGGAACTTAATTTTAATATATCTGCATATCATTATAAGCCCTGTTTGCCAGAATCAACCCCCCACATCAAATTTACCGCCCACGTCAGCAGGAAAAGGCGCCGGTGCAGAACACATCTTGGCAAGTGTGACATACAGAAGTCGAGACTTACCATCAGGGCCTTGCTCAGATCGCGGACACCCAAGGAGCAGAAGATGCCGGAGCCCTACAGCAAATGGACCCTGGAGGAATACGTGCATCGCACGCTGGGTGGATTTATGTGGACATGACTCTGCCACGAAGCAGCTCTCAGAAGGTCACCGTTGAGGGTCTGCTTTGGGACATCAATGTCTTGGCCATGGTCTGCTACAGATGATTGTTGAGGGGGCGGAGAGGAAGGTCCAGCTGTGAATGGGAGAGAAAAGTGTACTGGGCTGGGGGGGTGGGGGGGTGGTGGCAGGGTGCGGGGTGAGAGAGGAGAGTCTAGGTTTGACTGGGATGGGATGGTGTACTGGCGGGGAGGGGTGAGATTGGGAGGAGGGGAACAAAGGTGTTGTGGGGGTGAGGTTGGGGGAGGGGGGGGAGTACTGGTTGTGGGGAGGATGGTGTAATGGGGAGGATGGTGTAATGGGGGAGAATGCAGCAACTGGGGAGTTAGGTGGAAGGTGGGAGGAAGGTGTAAGGGAAGGAGTTCAGAGGGGTACAGGAGTGCAGAGGGGGGAAGGACATCGGGTGGAGGAAGGAGTTTGGTGGGGGAGGGGCAGGACTTCGGGGGGAGGAAGGAGTCTGGGGGGAGGAAGTTCACAGTGGGGAAGGAATCTGGGGGGAGCAAGGAGTCCGAGGGGAGGCAGGTGTTCACAGGGAGGAATGAGTCCAAGGGGAGGAAGTTGTCCAGGGGAAGGAAGGAGTCCGGGCGGAGGAGGGAGTTCACAGGCGGGAAGGAGTCGAGGGGCAAGAAAGAGTCCAGGAAGTGAGGAAGGAGTAAGGGTGGGGGGGAAAGTCCAGGTGAACGTGCAAAGGAGGTGTCTGTGGAGTCGACGACTGCCTCCTGGGGAGTGAAATGAGAGTGGGCATGATAGGAAGGAATGGTGAGAATGAGAGATGGCAGAGTGAGCCGGTAGGGTGGGAGGGTGAGGGTGTGTCGGTAGCGGTAGAAGGGATGGTGAGGGTGCTTGGTGGGGACTTGGAAGTAGACATGGACCCTGGGGGTGGGAAGGAGGAGGTCGGGGGTGTCAATGTGGATGGGGGTGGAATTCTCAGGAAGGTAAGGAACTTGCACTTTCATCTGGACATCCCAGAAAGAAAATGGTCCTGGCTTGTAGGTGATGTTGGGGAGGTGGAAGGTGATGCCAGGGAGGTCAAGTGATGGGGGAAAGGACATGAGAGACTGGGAGAGGAGAAAGAGCAGGGGAGCTAAAGACATACTTCACCAGTACATTTTGCAAAATCTAAAGTGAAAGGAGTCTCGTGTTGGGTGGGAACAAGTGCTTCACGGTTTTTTTTAAAATTCATTTTCGGGATATGGGTGTCGCTGGCTAGGCCAGCATTTATTGCCCATCCCTAATTGCCCTTGAGAAGGTGGTAGTGAGCTGGCTTCTTGAACCGCTGCAGTCCATGTGGTGTAGTTGCACCCACAGTGCTGTTAGGGAGGGAGTTCCAGGATTTTGACCCAGCAACAGTGAAGGAACAGCAATATATTTCCAAGTCAGGATGGTAAGTGGCTTGGAGGGGAGCTTCCAGGTGGTGGTGTTCCGATCTATCTGCTGCCCTTGTCCTTCTAGGTGGTAGTGGTTGCAGGTTTGGAAGGTACTGCCTAAGGAGTCTTGGTGAGTTTCTGAAGCGCATCATGTATATGGTACACACTGCTGCTACTGTGTGTTGGTGGTGGGAACAGTGAATGTTTGTGGATGTGGTGCCAATCTTTGGCTGCTTTGTCCTGGACGGGGTCAAGCTTTTTGAGTGTTGTGGGAGCTGCACTCATCCAGGCAAGTGGGGAGTATTCCATCACAGTCCTGACTTATGCCTTGTAGAATGTGGACAGGCTTTGGGGAGTCAGGAGGTGAGTTACTCACCACCAGGTTCCTAGCCTCTGACCTGCTCTTGTAGCCACAGTATTTATATGGCTAGTCCAGTTCAGTTTCTGGTCAGTTATAACCCTCAGGATGTTGATAGTGGTAGTAATGCTATTAAATGTCAAGGGGTAATGGTTAGAGTCTCTCTTGTTGGAGATGGTCTTGCCTGGCACTTGTGTGGCATAAATGTTACTTGCCACTTGTTAGCCCAAGCCTGGATATTCTCCAGGTTTTGTTGCCTTTGGACATGGACTGCTTAAGTATCTGAGGAGTCACAAATGGTGTTGGACATTGTGCAATCATCAGCGAACATCCCCAATTCTGACCTTATGGTGGAAGGAAGGTCATTGATGAAGCAGCTGAAGATGGTTGGGCTGAGGACACTACCCTGAGGAACTCCTGCAGTGATGTGCTGGAGCTGAGGTGACTGACCTCCAACAACCACAACCATCTTCCTTTGTGCTAGGTATGACTCTGACCAGTGGAGAGTTTTCTCCCTGATTCCCATTGACTCCAGTTTTGCTAGGGCTCCTTGATGCTACACTACGTCAAATGCAGCCATTTTGTCCATCTCTCATAATGGGGATCATTTTGCAAGTCTGCATATGTGTGAGTTCTTCACCTGTAATAAGGAAGTATAGATCAAAAAATCTCTAACTAAAGAGACAAATCATGCCATTGCTTTGGATTTGTACTGCGAAAGGGCAAGACTTCCTACCAGCATGGACTGATACATTTAACCCCATTTTCTAATTAGGAGGCCTGTATGCATAATGACCACATTTGAATTATCAATTTATCAATTTGATGAGAACTGTGAATTGGCCAGATTCTGAACTTACACCACTGCCCTATAAGGATTATTTAAGCAGTTGGAATAATTAAAGGTAGGTCATGGCATATGTCTTTATATACAATACTCCGCTGTGCAAATAGGATAAACTTGCCAATTTCTAATCGTGTTACAGGTAATCCATAAAACAAGAAAATTACCTGTTACCTCAACTGTGTCTGCAGATGTTGTCTGGAATTATGTTCTAGTTCCAAGATTCCTTTAATGGATTTGTTAAAGTTTGCTTTTGCCTCTATGAAAGCACGCATTCAAAACACTTTTACACTTTAAAGTTAATGAAGCAACCATTTATAAATGCAATAGTGACTGTGTGACAGCCATTCATATCCGTTGTTGCAAGCTTCTCGAGTATGCCTTTTGTTCAATGAAAGAGCTGGGCAAAAATATACCTGACACATAACCCTCATAATTTTACTGAAGTAGTGCTGGAGGACCTAGTGGTGCAGCAAGTTAATCTTGATATCGGGGTTCAAATCCAACTCACATTGATGGAATTGAAGTCTTGCACTTTTATGGCTATACTTTCTCAAAAGCAATGAGGGATAGACAATAAATGTTGGCTTTGCTAGTGATGGCCACATCCCGAGAATTAATTTTAAAAAGGCAGCTTGACAGACTCAAATTTATTCCGAATGGATGTGAGCCCACAGCAAGAAAGAGCGAAAATAGTAATCTCATTTATGGAGGGCGAACTCAGAAGGGTTTGTGTGGGAAGTAGAATAATTCATACTGGAACAGCAGGAGGCATTTCCCTCCGTTTGGGGTGAAGGCGTATTGTTAGGGTTAGCTTCAATCTGACCACTCCCAAGGCCTCTAAGTAAGGTCGTAGGTTTTAGTCCCCCTGTAGATGCTAGAGCACAAAATCTAGGCTGACACTTCAGTGCAGTACCAAGTACTACATTGTCAGTGGCACAATCATTCAGATGTAATGTTAAATCATCTGCCTATTTCAGCTGGATTTAATTGGTAATCGGTAGAGAAGAACAGAGGAGTTTCTCCAGTCTAGTATTTACGCATCAGCCAATATCAAAACACAGCCCTGATTTTAACCCCACTAGCCTGGCTGGAATGGTGCAGGTGGGGGGTAGAATTTTGGAATTTTTCCAGCCCTTTCCTGTATTCCCTCTGCATCTTACCTTGCCTAAATTCAGGAAGATTGATTGCTCCAAAGTGGGGGTGGGGGGCAGTGTGGTGGTGTAGTTGGTGGGGAGGGAGACCTAAATGAAATTGGGAAGTTGCATCAAGGTGCATACCCCATTTTCGCTGTAGGTTGAATATAAGCCACACAGTTTCAAACCCACCGGTAAATGCTGGCTGCAGGCAGTATACCGGCCACAGGAACTTCAGGTAATGTCTGGACCAACAGTTAAAATCACCTTGGCCTCATGCTGCAGAGGACCAGAAGGTTTTCAGTTGACCTTGGCCCCATCTGCACAACTGGGGAGTTAAAATTAACCCTTATGCAATTGGTAATTGCTTCGTTTTTGCTTGCTTACAAGGAATTTTGGGATGTAATAAATACTGCTATTATATTAAAAAATCTCCAGTAAATGTCATAACTCCTTTGCCAGAAAATGCCATGCTGGAAATGACATAGAAATTTCTGTAAATTGTAGATTAAAATAATTGCCAATTGGCAACTACTTTTCTTCATAATCCATTTAGTCATTCATACTGAATATAAAATGGTTATAAAATAAATCACAAAACCATTTCTCTTAAAAAGGAACTAGGTTGCTAAAAAGATGTCATCAGCATGCAGTACCTAGGTAATGCAGCATGCAGTTACACTGCATAAGTTTGTACTGTGATTTCTCACACAGTAACCTTCTGTTCTCTTTTATGCCATTTGGTGGAGTTATTGAGCAGATGCCAAGCCCAGGCTGGCAAAATCAGAAGCAAATCACCCCAGGCTTTCAATGGACAACTCAAAACTAGCATTTATTTTCCCTTTTCCATTATATTCTCCCCATTACATGCACAGTGAGACAGGCCAGGCCAGAAAGACAGACAGTCAGCCTTTTTCTCAGGTCCCTGCCAAGACTGTATTTGAATTGATCACAATGAGATTGAGACACCCCAGACTCAACTGTCAATTAACTCTTCCTCGACACCTTCCGCTGATGACACACAGGAATTGAATGCGCCCGGTATGGCGAATCATGGCCTTAAAAATGCATACTGCCAATTCAATCTTTGACGTTTTTACTCTCTGACCCAAAACATTTTATTGTGCTGCTTGAATGCATCATGTGTTTGTTTTCGATTTTAAAATGTAGCTTTAGTTGGTGTTAACATGTGCTTTTGTTAGAAAGAATGTTAGACACTTGCTCTTGATTTTATTGACCTTTTTGCCTGTGGCACAAGTCATGCCGTACATGATAATTTTGTCAATCAGGATCAGAAAAAAAAAGGCTGAGAAGAATTGTTTTGAAATAACTTGTTCACGATTTTAAAAGATCTGTTTATGTGAAATCCAACAATCAAGGCTTATGTTTGGGAGCAATAAGAAACTAGATTGTGGGAAAAGACATGTACAGCTGATTTATGGTATAGATTAACTGAAGTAGCTGTAATTTGCAGAGCATTCTTTGTTTCTTAGAGATACTGGGAGGATAATATATTGCCTGAATATTATTTTGGTGTAATAAAAGGTTAGTTTAGATTTACGTAACTTTCTGGCATTTATATCAATGAATGTATTTAAGGATAGACTAATCGATATGTGTTGTTAAACCTAGTGCTATGTAATACTTGCTTTGAACCAATGGTTGGGAAATATATATTTTCTGGTTCGTATATACCTTAATAATCTGTTACAGGCATCATTGAACTATCAGAAAGGTGTTGGTATGTGCTATGTGGTCGATATTTTGCACTTTGCCATACTAGTTCTAAAAGTCACAGTTTAATTATAATGATGTCACTAAGAGGTCGTTCTTTGTGTTTCAGGTCTCCATACAAAGGTCTGATATGCTTGGCTTGAAAACCAGAATGTCTCATTATGGTATGGCCAGGTACCAGTGGTTAACCCATGCCTGGAATTTCTTTCAGAGAGAGGTAGATTTTACAACTTGACATTAATTCTATCAGTATGGCTTACTAAGTTTATTTCTGTTGTGGAATGCTATACTTTTTGCCAATACATATATTTATACACTTTTTAAATTAAATTTTCTGCTTGTATAGTGCTGAGTGCTGTTTGCTAACAGCACATCCATTGCTATTAATTTGGAAGAGCACTGAGCAGAAAGCAAAATTAGAATTATTTCTTTGATAATGGAATCTGAAAGCAGATCTTAGAAATCTAATCCCTTTTATGAGAAGCACTTTTGTGAATTATTTTATATTCCTTGTACATTCAATTTATGAGTGAATGATCAATAGGAATAAAACTGATATGTAAGGGTAAATAATGTTTTTAACGTTAAAGGCATCATTATTACCTACTCCAAAGGTGTTAATCATAGTTTTTTTCTTTATTGGGGAGGCAAGAAGAAAAGGGAGAGATTGAAAACTATCCACTTGTTTTCAACACCAACAATAGCGCCTTTAATATAACTAAGGCCAAAATCTTTCGCTCACCGTGTGGGTGTGTGCCTGACACGCTCGAGCATAAAATAGCACGCGATGATGTCAGGTGAGCGTTCCGACGTCATCGTGCACTCGCACGATATTTCGCTTGGTGGGCGTGAGTGGGCGTTGGAGCCGCACTTGCCATCAATTACGAGGCCAGTTAAGGCCATTAAAAAGGCAATTAAACTATATTCTACCTTGCCCATGCAATTTCGTGCTTGTCGCACGGGCAGAACGGTCAGGTGGGCAGCCGCCAATTTCAAAAACCCTTATCCAAGCGCAGGATAAAAAAAGGTCACCAACATTGCCAGTGTGAGTGGTGAGGAGTTTTGGAGATAGTTTGCTGCTGGTTTCTTATTGGTACTTGGCAGCTTCTTCTCTGTTCAAGGCTTCATTCTTAGCATTTCCAGGCTTCATTTCAGGACTCATTGGTGTCTGCAAGGCCCCAGGAGGATTCAGACCGTGTGGGCCCTTCCAGGTATCATACAGTCTTCTGTTACCCTAGTAATGGGAATTGTGGTCTCTGCTGGTGGCACCTCCTCCTCTGAGGAAGAGAGGGGCAGAAGGGGGAGGTGCCCAGGTGTCCTAGTGCAGCTTCCAGGGGAGGGACCTGTGGGAGGAGAGGCGCAGGCTCAAGGGTCGCTGGACCAGCAGGAAGTCCAAGGCGGAAGGGGCCACAGAAGATGCCACTATCCAGCTGCCAGGGTTTACAGGCGGCGATGCAGCTACCTCAATATGTTGGAGGTGCAGTGCCGAAGGAGGCTCTGCCTCTCAAGGGAGACAGTCACCTCCATTTGTCAGATGATTGGGCCTGAGATCAGCTCCGACTGTGTGGGTGGACACCACATGCCAGTGGCTCTGAAGGTCACAGTGGTCCTCAACTTCTAGGTCTTCCAGAGGTCAATGGGGGATCTTTGTGGTTTGCCCCAATCAACTGTCCACAGTTGCGTCAAGCTGGTGACAGAAAGGCTGTTCAGGCGGGTACTGTCCTTTATTCTTTATTCTTTGGGTGAGGCCAGCCAGGCTGAGCGAGCCAGAGGCTTTCCAGTGATTGCTGGGTTCCCCTGCATCCAAGGTGCAACCGACTGCACACATGTAGCCATCGAGGCGCCAGAGGGTCAGCCGGGTGCCTTCGTCAACAGGAAGGGCTTCCACTCCATGAACGTGCAGATAGTGTGTGACCACAGGATGCAGATTCTGCAAGTCTGTGCAAGGTATCCTGCCAGCTACCATGATATCTACATCCTGAGACACTCCCAGGTGCTGAGGCTCTTCAGTGCTCCAGCTCGACTGGATGGATGGCTGCTGGGTGACCAGGGCTATTCTTTGAAAAGGTTGCTTATGATGCCTCTCCCCAAGAACAGAGGCAGAGAATCGTTACAATACGAGTCATGCCTCCACAAGGGCGATGGTAGAGAGGACCATAGGTCTTCTGAAGATGCACTTCCGGTGCCTGGACCATCCAGGGTGTGCACTACAACACCCCCCAGAGTGGGTGTCACTGATAGTGGTCGCATGCTGTGCTCTCCACAATCTGGCACTGGCAAGGAAGAGCCACTGGAGGGAGAGGATCTTGACGCAGCTGCACAGGCCACAGATGATAAATCCAGTAGTAAGTCAGAAGAGGAGCATGGTGAGGAGAACACTGAGGGCGTGGAGGCAGACCTCGGTAACCTCCAGGGAGACAGGGACACCAGGGACACCTTGATCCAAAGCTCCTTCAGCCAGGCTGCCAAAGATCAGCTTCAACCTCACACTAAGGCTGCCACCTCCATCCCGGGTGCCTGAAATGACCCTTTCATTTGCGCCCAAAGTCCACTCAGTGCCTGTGAAATAAAGTATCCAGCCACTCACATCCAGCATTACACACTGGCGTACCCTGCACCAGAAAGAAAAAATGTGAAGGATACTCAGACCATCAGGACCAAAGCAAATTTAATGTTATTGCCACATTGAAAGCATGATGACATTACCATTACTGGTGTTGATGTGCACACCAGCAGACATAGAAACCAAACATAAATGAACAGAAAATCACCCGTGATCTGTCCCTCTTGTACTCATGGTGCCTTTAACTTACGTTTACGAGTGCTACGTCTTGGTGCCCACCCCCTCGCTGGCACTGGCATTGGAGAGAGCCTGCTGACTCTGCTGTCTTGTTTGCCTTGGTGGCCTTGGCGGTCGTCCTCTGGCCAGTGAAGCCTGTGCTGGCCCTGCCCGAGAGGGAGCAGCCAGTGCCACGGCTGGCATCTCCACAGTCGCCGCAGCCTCATCAGATGCCACAGTCACTAGCGGAGGGGCTGCTACCGTCATCCAGAGACCCCTGAGAGGAGCCTGGAGAGAAAACAAGCAGCTCGTGTGCCAATGTGAGGCCTGACGCAGCTCCCTTGACCTCCCTGCTCACTGTTGATGGACGGGCACCTAGCTGGGATACTGAGTGACTCATCCATCTCCCCCAGTGGCACTGACTACCTGAGGTCATTGCCTGTGTGTGGAGTTGCAGGTCCGAGCGCAATCCCAGGAACCCCTCATTCTTTCCCTGGAGCTGCCTCTCCATGAGAGTCGCCACTCTCTCAATGAAGGAGGCAGTGTGTTCGGCGCTGTGCTTATGCTCCACATGGACTCCTCCACAACAGAGACCATAGCACACAGACCCTCATGGATCTCTGTCAGATCCTCTCGTACAGCCCACTGGACATCCAGCATCTGCCGCCTAATGGGCGACTCCAGAGGCCTATCATCAGCCTTCGACTGAGCATCGTCCTGGTCTCCAGCAGTCCTCCAACTTCCGGCGCCCTGGGCACTCTCTGCCTCCGCCTACACCTCAAGTGAATGTGTGCCCTCACCAATGTGCGCCGGCATTCGAGCCGCTGATCTAATGCCCAGATGCTGGTATCTGCGCTGATGCCTGGTTCAGAGAGCGGGTGTGATGCAGGTGCAAATGAAGCCCGGTGGTCCTCTGGCATCAGTTGATTTAAAAACAACCCAGGCAGCCCCTGGAAGGCTGCCATGGAAGAACATCTCCTCTGTGTCTTCAGTATTCAAGTTATGGATTTGAGTGCGGTTGGACACGGCAGGTGCGAGGGCAGGTTAGCTGGGCACTCGGCCGCCTGCTTTTCTGATGAGTGCCTCGTGGTCCTCCTGGGGGAGGAGGCCGCTGCACCTCACAAAGAGGGAGGGAGGAGGTGGCAGCACTGGTTAGCAGCCATGATGTGGTGCGACACACATGGGTGCATTGCAGGAGGAGGTTCGCTCAGGGTGCGCTTAGGAAGGGTGAATCCCGTGTTGGCATGGGTCAGTGTGCAAAAGGTCCAGAGAGCGAGTGCGTGCTGGCAAATCTAAAAGGGAGAACAAGGACATGTCATTAGTTTAAGTCATCACTCTGTCACCGTGTTGCCAGGCACCCTGGTGAGATAGTGGAGATCTGCATCATGGTGCCATCATCTTTCAATGATCAATGAGGACTCCAGGTTTGAGGCTCCCATCGCTGAAGAGACTACACTAGAGAGGTTGCACAATCTGAGACTCTCACCTCTGTGTACTGAGCTCTTACCTCGTCTGGCACCCCCGCATCTCCACGCCTGGTTGCACATGGAGCGTGCCAGCTCTCCAGCTCTAGCATGTCCTGCTCGAAGCTGCTGAGCAGCAGCAGGTTGGGTGGGGCCTCCGCCTGTCTGTGACCTCTCCAATTGGTTATGGCTTGTCTTCTCCTGAAAGAACAGAGGAGCATTGATTAGTCTACTCTCTACCTGCAGCACCATTGCAGCCTGGCCAACCCCAGTTGAGAACCACCTTACAGGGCACATTCGAGTCGTAGCCCTTGAGCCACAAGGCACTCAGTCCAAGCAGCCTGGGCTTGTCCAGCTCTGGTGCCATTGACAGTTGGTGCTCAGATTCTGAGGTCCACAGGGGGACGGCCACACCTTTACACTTCTGCACACTGACCCATGCCAACATGGTGCTCACCCTTCCTGAGCACAGCAGGTCATTGAACCTCTTCTGGCACTGCACCCATGTGCGTCACATCATGTCATGGCTGCTCACCAGCGCTGCCATCTCCTCCCATGCCCACTTGATGAGGTGCAGTGGCCTCCTCCTCCCATCTCTGGGGTCAAGGGAGTCCCTCCTGGCAGCCACCACCTCCAAGAGGAGGACAGCGAGGCACTCATCAGAAAACCGGGGGGCCAAGTGCCCACCCGACCTGCCCTCCCACCTGCCATGTCCAGCTGCATTCGACTCCATAACTTGAATATTGAAGGCGCAGAGGGGATGATTTAAACATCGGCCCTCATTTACAAATCCTTCCATAACCTCACCTCACCCTAACTCTGCAACTTTCTCCAGCTGTTGCCCAGGTCCACCATTTGGAATAAAAACAGATTATTCAATAGATGCTCAGCAGATCAAGCAGCTGCTTAGGTCATTTTTAAACCAGCCTCCAGGTCGCCATTGGGCCCAACGGCCGACAGGTACCCAGGCTCCGCCCACCCCTTCCTGACCAGTGAGGAGCCACATTTCACACTGGGTAGGCCAATTAAGGCTTGCCGGTGTGAAAACACGGTTGGGGGCTGATTGCGGACCCGCCCGCCCGCCGACCACAAAATTCTGGCCTAAATGCTCCAAGGTGCTTCATGGGCCCATTATAAAACAAAATTTGACACTGAGCCGCATAGAGATATTAGGGCAGATGGCCAATAGCTTGGTCAAAGAGGAGGCTTCAAGGAGCATCTTAAAAGATGAAAGATAGGTAGAGAGGTGAAGAAGTTTTGGGAGAAAATTCCAGAGCTTAGGGCATAGGCAGAGGGTGGAGCAATTAAAATCATGGATGTTTAAAAAGCCTGTATTAGTATTAGAGGAGGTAGATTATCAGAGAAGTTTATGGGCCTAGAGGGGATTGCAGAGATAGGCTGGGATGGAGGGATTTGAAAACAATAATGAGAATTTTAAAATCTGATCTTAAAATTTGATTAACCTGTAAATTCATAACAGATTATGGAAAATAAAATCAAACATATTTTGCCCTGTGGTTTTGAGTGGAAAGCTTCCTGCAATCATTTATTTTTAAATGTTTTAGGGCAAATTTGGTGAGCAGAGCTTTACTAAATGTCAAAGAATTGGGGGCAATAAATTGTATTTACATGGCACCTTTAACTTTCAAAAGTAACCTAGAGAGCTTCACAGGAGGTTTGGAAGGAGCAATCAAAATATTGATTGACGAGAAGCTTTTAGGCAGGCGTTTAAAGGCTTGTGGACAAGTTACAGAGGCAGAGATATTTGGGGATGTTGGAACTAGCTATAAGTTCCAAATAGCTAGATAAGAAGTTAAACCGTGCAGACGCTGGAAATCTGAGGTGAAAAGAGAAAATGCTGGATACATCAGAGAAAGGGTCATAGACCTCAAACATTAAGCCTATCTTCCTTTCTCCAAAGACGCTGCTGGATCTGCTGAGTATCTATCGAATAATCTGTTTTTATTCCAAATGGTGGACCTGGGCAATAGGTGGAACAGAAGAGTGAGGCACAGGAGTTCAGATTTGACAGTCTTTTGTGAATGCATGTAAGGCTGGAGAAAGTTGCAGAGTTAGGGTGAGGTGAGGTCATAGAAGGATTTGTAAATGGCGGCCGATGCTTAAATTTGTGGGGAGATAGATAGTCAAGTTAGGCCAACGAAATTAGAGGTGATGGGTGAGCAAGGCTTGGGATAGGATGTGAGTTTGGAAACTTCGAACAATTTGGGAATTTGTGAAGGATGGAGGTCATAAGACTGGTAAAGAAGGTTTTGGAGAAACCTGGGGAGAAATTGGTACTCATTTTCCCATTTTTCCTGGCAGATCACAGGAGCAAAAAAGATCAATTTTGTAAGGCTAAGTCCTGTGCGCCAAAGTTCTTATGGAGTTCTGATGAAAGATCGGCAACCTGAAATGTTAAGCTGAATTTTCCCGTCCCTGTGGAAATGGGCTTGGGTATGGGGAGCCAGGAAAGTAGTGGGAAACCCCATCAGGACAGCTCACTGATGCTGTCCCACCTCCGTGCCACATTCTCAGGGGTGGGCTGTCATGGGAATCAACAGCCCGCTCCACTGAGGTGGGCAGGTAGTGAAGCCAATTAAGGCCCCAATCAAAGGTCATTTTCCCCAATGGTATAATTTTCCTGTGTTGCACAAGTACCCTGTTGTGTTGGGATCCTGACAATACTGTGGAGGTGGCCTTTGTCAGGAGGTCAATGGGCCAAGGGCGGCTGAATTAATTGGCAGCATCGGGCAGGGGGGGCGGTGCAGGGGTTGCGGGCTGGGTGCTGCACACAGGTGCTCTTCTGGAAGGGTCAACCCTCCACCCTGAGACCCTTCATAGTACTTTGTCATCTTTCTCACTGCAAAGAGAATGAGAAGAGAATCTGAAAGTCTTCTATAGATATATAAATAGTAAAAAGGTGGTAAAAGGAGGTGTAGGCCCAATTAGGGGCCAAAAGGGAATTTACATTTAGAGGCAGAGGGCATATTTGAGGTACTAACTGAGCACTTTATTAAGGAAGAAGATGCTGCCAAAGTCATAGTGAAAGAGTAGGTGATTAAGAAACTGGATGGATTAAAAATCGATAAATAGAAGGTATTAGAAAGGCTGGCTGCACTTAAAGTTGATAAGTCATCAGGTCTAGATGGGATGCATCCAAGGACACTAGGAGAAGTAAGGTTAGGAATTATGGAAGCACTGGTCATAACCTTCCAATCTTCCTTTGATACAGGGGTGGTGCCGGAAGACTGGAGAATTGCAAATATTATACCTGTTCATGGAAGGGTGTATGGATAAGCCCAGCAACTACAGGCCAGTCAGTTTAAACTCGGTGGTGAGAAAGCTTTTAGAAACGACAATCCAGACAAAATTAACAGTCACTTCCACAAGCATGGATTAATTAAGAAAAGTCTGCAGATTTGTTAAGGGCAAGGTGTGTTTAACTGACTTCATAAGTTAACAGAGAGGGCTGATGAGGGTAATGTAGTTGATGTGGTGTACGTGGACTTCCAAAATGTATTTGATAAAGTGGCACATGACAGGCTTGTGTGCAAACTTAAGACGCATGGAATAAAAAAAGACAGTGGCAGCATGGATGTAAAGTTGGCTGAGTGACAGAAAACAGGAATTAGTTGTTAATGGTATTTTTTTTGGATTGGAGGAACATATACCATGGGGTTTCCCAGGGGTTGATATTGGGACCACTACTTTTCTTGCTCTGCATTAATGACCGAGACTTGGGTGTACAGCACACAATTTCAACATTTGCAGATGACACAAACTTGGGAAGTATTGTGAGCCATGAGTAGAAGAATAATAGACTTCATGGGGACATAGACAGGCTAGTGGACATATGGCAGATGAAATTTAATGCAGAGAAGTGAGAAGTGATACATTTTGGTTAAGAAGAATAAGGAGAGGCAATATAAAATAAAAAATACAATTCTGAAATGGGTGCAGGAGCAGAGGGACCTGGAGGTATGTTTGCAAAATTTGTTGAATGTGACAAGCTGGATTGAGAATGCAGTTAATGAGGCATATGGGATCCTGGACTATATAAATAGGGGCAGAGAGTACAAAAGCAAGGAAGTCAGGGTGAAACTTTATAAAATACTGTTTGGCCCCAACAGGAATACTGACCAGAATTTTCCAGCTGCCCCGTGACAGGTTCCCTTGTGGCGGGGCTGATCAACCATTGAAATCTCCGTTCACATCGGCGGGACCGGAAGATCCTTCCGGCATGGGCTGGAAATTCTGGCTACTGTGTCCAGTTCTGGGCACTACACTTTAGGAACAATGTGAAGGCATTAGAGTGGGAATGTAGATAAGATATACAAGAATGGTTCCAGAAGTGAGGGTCTCCAGTTACATGGATAGATTGGAGAAGTTAGGACTGTTCTCCTCAGAGAAGGTAAGCTTGAGAGGAGATTTGATAGAGGTGTTCAGATTCATGAGGGATCGGGTCAGACTAGATAGGGAGAAACTGTTCCCGTTGGCGGAAAATTAACTGAGGAGAAAGAAATTGCAAGGCGATGGGGAAATGGCATGAGAGTTGGCATGGATATGATGGGCTGAATGGCCTCCTTCTCAGCCCATTCTGGTTCTATGATTCTGTGATGAATCACTTTTGAAATGTAGTCACTGTTGCAGTGTAGGGTACAATGACATGCAATTTTGCACACACCAAAGTTCCACAAACACCAATGTGATAAATAATTAGATCATTAATTTAGCTGCGGTGGTTCAGAGAAAAAAAGAATGTTCTTTGAATGCAAACCTTATAACAATTACAGGTTTATTTTAGGTAAAGTCAGATGTATAACATTTTATTTTAGTCAGTAAAAGATTAATGAGTATAGCTTTTGTTAGCAATATTTCATGAAGCTTAGAGTGCTGTAAATTTTATCTTTTCCAGTTCAAGTGTTGTGGAGTGGTATACTTTACAGATTGGTTGGAAATGACAGAAATGGAGTGGCCTCCTGACTCCTGCTGCATTAGAGAATTTCCAGGATGTGCTAAACAAGCCCATAATGGGCATTTTATTGATATTTATCAAGAGGTAAGTGGGCTGACTCCTTGCAACATTTATTAAATAAATTGTAATATGTGGTTAGCCAATATGGTTTGCAAATGGTTGGAAATGGGTGCATCTCTCATTTGAAGTGAAGTGCACTCCTTCTACAGAAAGTTTTCACGGTCAACTCACCGGCATAATTGCGCCCAGCTCCAAATACAGATTTGGATAGGTGCTGGTGATGAAAAATTTTGTGGAGGAGAAATTTAAATGGGATGTGGGCAAGTAAACGCAGTGTCGGAATAGGGGAACAAAATCCTTTGACAGTTTTGGAAAAATGTTCCTTGGTCATTGGCCCATTGGCACTCTTTGCCAAGTTGCCTGAAAAAGGAGAGGAGCAAGAAATGGGAAACAAATATGAAGCAAAGGGACATGCAACGTGTGAGCATAATTCTGCAGACAAGTGATGGAGCAACTCAGCATCCATTCCAGCTGGTGGCTGCTAAAATGGTAGTGCTGCATGAGGCGCTTGTGTGCACCATGGCCCTGTTTGTCACTCTACTGCATTATCCCAATAGGATAGCATTGCAGCATGCCTGGAGGAGGTTGGAAACATGTTTGTGGCCATAGCTGACTGGTATGATTATTCATTGTTCCAGGCATACACTTCACTTTATCTCCAGGTGTACTTACAACAGATGGCATAGCTCTGCATCTGACTACTTGCTGATACAAAGCTGATGAAGGCAGATTTCTTATGGTCTTTGCCACATGAGCATGTCAGGACCTGCAGATAGCATTGGTGGTATCTTAGTAGATGCAGCCAATTAGGCAATGCTGGTTACTGTCCATCCTGCCAAGCTTTCTTTCATACATATCCCAAAGCATGACACTGCAATTGGATACGTCTGGACAACCATTCAGCAAAATGACTAATAAAGCCTTTAGGTATCATGTTTGTGAAGTTAGGTTTTTAGTCTCATCCTCTCTTTGGAATTGAAGCTTCCATATGTACTAAACAAGGAATGTACCTGTAGATGTAGATACTGGCAGGTGGTCACACTGCACCTTTGGTACTGCCTAATTTGCAAGGTATTCATCTGTCTTTCCAAAAAAACTGCTAAAATGCAGGAGGATTCACTTCAGTAGGGAAAACAAGAGCGATTGCCACGGAGGCTTTTTTTAACCTTTGTGACAGCAGACAAAAACAAAGTGTATTCATGGCTTTAAAACACAATGGTGGGGTCGGGGGTGGGGGGTGGGGGTGAAATTTGATTTGCAAGGCCCGCTGCCAAGAACTGGACTCCGCACATTCCCTGTGCCAGAAGAAGTTGGCTTGAGTTACTCAGATTGGACCTCAGGTCTCACTTAAATTAGACCAATGATCTGTGGATCCCTCCCTTCACATACAGGAAAATGCAGCAACCAATTTCACACAGCAATGTCCAAAAAACAGCAATGAGGTAAAAATAGAGAGAATTGTGGAACAGAGTCCATTCAGCCCACCATGTCTGTGCTGGCAAAAAAAAAGTCACATGAGGGGACATGTTTTATAACATTTTTAAAATTTTCATTTCTAATTTTTAAAACTCTTCATCTCCCTGAGGCCGCTCTGTGCCTCAGGGAGATTTTCAAGCACTCACTCGCGCGCATGCGGAAAGTTCCCCGCTCACCCAGCTCGCCCTCCTTCCCCGCCCGCACAGGCAGCGCTGCTGCTGCTTGCGTTTCACGCTGGGCAGGCTTTAATTGGCTTCCTGGCTGCCCCCACCCACCCCTGCCGAGCTCACCCGACGAGCAAAATTCTGCCTCTGGTGTTCTTTTCTTTCCAGAGGGTGGCCTATTGTTTTGGCAGCTGTGGCCATTATTAATGCTTGGCTTAGTTTCAAGTGTTAATGTGTTTCAGCACAGTAGGTGTTCCATTCATCTGAGAATGAATGACAGTTTCAAGATGTTGTAATAACAGATTGTTCCTTTGATGTTTCTTCTGGTTTG
Source organism: Cetorhinus maximus (assembly GCF_964194155.1). NCBI lineage: Eukaryota > Metazoa > Chordata > Chondrichthyes > Lamniformes > Cetorhinidae > Cetorhinus > Cetorhinus maximus. The sequence continues at coordinate 28,915,303 of NC_135900.1, forward strand.
TTGACACAAGCTAATAGGATTACAAGTATTACAAGTTTTTATGCCACATGGCAGAATGCATTTTATCTCAATTTCAATTATATGGGAGCTTTTATTAGATGGTAAGAGGTTTTATTTTCCCTAAGAAATCTAAAATATTTTCCATTGATTTTGCCTGGAACCTGAGAACTGTACATAAAGCATACTGGGTGAGTAAATATGGAGGATACATGGTGGGGCACAGAGATGGCTTGGGGTGGGTGGGATGGTGATGAAGGTGAGGGATGGGGTCATTGGGGCCATTAAACACTGCCAGGAGTGTGACACTGCATTGGAGAACCAAGGCGGGCAATCTAACCGGCCTGCCTCCACACCCACACTCCTCACTCCGTACCCACGTTCCTCACTCCGCACCCACACTCCTCACTCCGCACCCACACTCCGTACCCACGCTCCTCACTTCGCACCCACACTCCTCACTCCGCACCCACACGCCTCACTCACTCCAGCGCGGCTCGCAAATAGCACTGTGAACCTGACCCTGGTGTGTGAGGTCACACATGGGGGTACAATTTGCAAGTCACAAAAGTGCGCAGGCCAGATTTTCCCAAACCCAGGGGAAGATCTGACCCAGTGTTTCAGGGCAAGGACCTTTCATCAGCACCGCTTACTTTGATGCAAGGTCATCGATCTGAAACATTGAGTGTAATTTAATGCCGCCCAGTGGTGCTGCCTTTGATTGGCCGTCAGCTCTTGGCAGGCGGGACTCCTGCCCCGGAGTCCTTGATCCCGGGGAGGGTGTGCCGCTGCTCAGTTAAGTGCCTGAGCTTGCTTAATACATGGGCCATCCTGAAAGGAGGCAATGGAGGGTTTGTGCCGTCCTGTCATAGAATCATAGACCATGTGTCGGGCGGGCTTGGCAGGAGCAGGTGGTCGCAGAGCTGACCACCGCCCGCGATCAGCTTGGCACCGCGATTTCACACAGGCGAGCCAACTAAGGCCTGCCCTGTGTGGATCTCGAGCGGTAGCGCTGGGCGCTGCCTGTGCCGGTGGGGGGAGGAGGGAGAGTCGGGTCCAGAGCGCTTTCTCCATGCCCCAGGGAGATTGAAGCGCTTTTTAAAGAAATCATTAAAAAAAATTAAAAATTTAATGAAACATGTCCCCTCATGCGACTGTGTCACATGAGAGGGGACTTGTTTTTATTTTTCAAAATAAGGTTTTATTCAATTTGTAAAAGCTTCAGGAAATCTCATCCTGCTCGTGGATGAGGTTTCCTAAAAAACTTAAAGGCCGCTTGGCCTTCTCGCCTGCCCCCCGATCGTTAGGTTAGATGGGCAGCATAAATTTGGAGTTAATTAGATTATTAATGGCCATGATAGGCCTTTCAATTATAGGCGGGCACGCAGCCAACTCCAGCGTATGCCCGCCGAACGAAATATCGCGAGACAGCGCGATGACGTTGGGGCGCACGCCCAAAGTCATCGCGTGTCGTTTTACATTCTGGCATGTTGGGCCCGCCCCCGCAGGCCAAATGTAAAATTCTGCCCATAGAAAGTTTATGGCACAGAAAGAGGTCACTTCGCCCTCCGTGTCTGCATGGCCGTAAAACGAATCACCCACTTTCCAGCATTTGGCCCGTAGTCCTGCAGGTTACAGCACTTGAGGTGCATATTCAGACACCTGCTAAATGAATTGAGGGTTTCTGCCTCTACTATCCTTTCAGGCAGTGAGTTCCAGATCATCACAACCCTCCAAGTGAAAAAGTTTTTCCTCATCCCCTCTCTAATCTTTCTACCTGTCACTTTAAATCTCTGCCCCCTTGACACTGACCTTTCTGCTAAAGTAAATAGGCCATCCACTCTAACCAGGCCCCTCACAATTTTGTACATCTCAATCAAATCTCCCCTCAAACTCCTCTGTTCCAAGGAGAACAACCCCAGTCTATCCAATCTTTCCTCATAGCTGCAATTTTCTGGTCCTTGTAACATCCTTGTAAAGCTCCTCTGTACCCTCTCTAATGCAATTACATCCTTTTACAAACACATTTATATTAAAGGGCATACAAAATCTTCATGGGGAAACCGATCGGGAACTTTCCCTCACTAGTTGGGCTAATGTTTTTTCATTATGAGCCAGTGGGTGGGAACTCCCTTCCGCCCCCCACCACCTCACCGCTGAAAGAGGATGAGTGAAAGTTAGCTGCGTAACTAGGACAACAAGAAGTTACGGAAGAGTAAGCTCTTCATGTTGGGAATGTCGCCTCCATTAAGTCTTGTTCCATTACATTAACTGCCCATTAACTCTGTTTCTCTCTCCATGGATGCTGCTTGACTTGCTGATTTAAAAACTTCCACAATGAACTGAATGTTCAAGTCTTAATATTGATCTAGTTAAATTATTCCAGTACATAGCATGGCATCTTCAACTCTGAATGCTCAGTTTAGATGTTTGGCTAAAAGAAGCAGCACAAAATGGACAGAATTGATGGAAAATCAGATTTACAAGGATCATTAGATCCTTATGTGCTGATTCATATTTATTCCCCACAAACTGGACGGTCCTCCTGCACCAAATGCTACCCTGGTTTCAGAATTGCAACAGAGACCAAATGAATAGAAGTTTGATGTGGCAATAGAGAATATGTACTTGACGCTCAAATAATAGGCATTCCCAACATGAAGAGCTTACTCTTCTGTAACTTCTTGTTGTCCTAGTTACGCAGCTAACTTTCACTCATCCTCTTTCAGCGGTGAGGGGAAGTCAGATGTTGGTGTCCATCAATGCTAATGCCACTTTGTAGTAACCAACAGCAGACTTGCTAATTACTGAATGAAATGGAACAGGATCAGCATTTTATTTTTGCTTTGTCTCAAATGCAATGCTATACTTTTGTGGGGTATCCCAACCAAGAATCTTATCATGTGTGTAATGGGATTATTCAAATATGAAGTAGCGCAGCATCTCAAGTGTATGACTACAGGGAAATGAAGTTTTTTTTTAATTAGCTACAGCAGCTCACATTGAAGTACTCTGTACTGGAAGAAATAATTATATGGTTGAAAAATGGAGGGCCAAGCATAATTAATAGAGTGATTAATAGAAATGTACACATTAATTCTCCTAATACCGATAGTTTTTTTTTACATTAATTATGTATCTTCCTGTAAACCGAGGCTAGATTTGTGGTGATATATTATTCTCTTCACTGCTGGAGTGATAATCTGCTGGAGCAGATCAACCATCCATTGTAAAATCTGCTGGATTTTCATTCCACTGAAATTACTGGAACATTAGTGAATCAGTAATGTTGCGTGATCCGCTCCTCCAGATTACTGCCCAGGCAGCAAAGGCAAATATTTACCCTGTGGACTCTTCTGCCCTCTGGTATCCCATCCTGCAGGAATTATTTCACTTCTACTCCCATTCTTTTCTTACGTCCCTTAAGCCTCCCTATCCTTCTACTATTTTCATACTTTCAAAAGCCAAGCTTAACGTTACCAAGTTGCTAAGTCCCAATTGACTTTTCTCAGCATTGGTTCTCTCTCTCTCTCGGTGCTTAACTTTGGTTTTGCAATAGAATTAGAGCCTTCAGGTATTAGTGGCAGCAAAGTGACGAGCTGAAATCTGGCTTAAGTCAAGTGGTATTGAATTCGCTTTGAAGTAATATGATCATGAATGAAGTGTATTTCAATGAAGCTTTTTGTTAACTGGAAAGAGGTAAATCATCCAGAAGTTGTCAACAAATAAATGCCATTTGCCAAAGGAGGTCTCTTAGGAATTTTACAGTTGATATACAAATGATTTCTGCCAGGAAATAATGAACTAAGCTTTTACATTTCCTTTTCCTTTTTCTCATTTTGTTTACATCAAGCATTGGTTAGTGTTCGTATTATACGTGTGAAAGTTCCCACTGCAGCAGCATAACTACACAGTGGCAAAACCGAACCCCCATCATTGGAGTTCTTTTTATTTCCGATACAACAACACGAAAACCAATATGGAACATGTACTTTTTTCCCCAAAAAGTCTTTAGAAGACAATATTAAACTCCAAAAGCAGCTCAAAACCTTTTAATGATACCAGTTAATTGTATGTGGAGCAGCGTAAACAAAGATTTACTTTGGGGAGAATTTTCTGCCTGTCGGGCGGGCGGGCCCGATCCCATCTCCGGCGGGCAGGGAGCTGATCCCCGCCGGAGAAGCAGGCCCCGCCACCATTTTATGTGGGCGGGCCAATTAAGACCCGCCCAGCGTGATGTCTGGCGGGAAGCGCTATGCACTCCGTGTGGGTGGGGGGTGGGGGAATCCCCAAAAGCGAGAGTGCGCTCTTTCGTGCATGCGCACATCTCCCTGAGGCTAAGTGCAGCCTCAGGGAGATCGCTCACACTTTTAAAAATATTAAAAATTAGAAAAAAAAAATCCTTAACATGTCCCCGACATTTGACAATGTCACATGAGATGGGACATGTTCATAAATTACAGTAAAACTTTATTAAACTTTTTAAAAGCCTGCATGAAACCTCATCCCACCGCTGGATGAGGTTTCATGTTTTTTTCTATTCCCGCTGGGGCTCCTGGCCTGCCCGCCAACCTTAAGGTTGGACGGACAGGTCCTTTAATTGTTTAAATGATCCTGTCAATGGCCTCAATTGGCCATTGACAGGTCGGTGGGCCCGCAGCTGATTTTGCTGAAAATTTAAATGGGATGGGGTGACGTTGGGGGTTCCGCCCAGTGTCACCGTGCGTCATTTTACGCGTTGGCGAGCGGGCCCCGCCCCCTACTCGCCGATGGCAAAATTCTGCCCTTTATACTTTGTCATAAGTGCCCTCTTATTTTTATAGCTCTTAAAGCGCCAGATTTTTAAAGCTGTAATTTAACATAGACACATGAATGTAAGAGTAAATTCTAAATGTGTGGAGGTATTAAAGCTTGCATTGTAAATGTTCGTATTTCAAATGTTGTTTACAACATAAATGAGGTTTTCAGTGATTGTAAAATACATATTATTTTTGGTGGTTGTGTTTACACTAGCATTTCAATATGGAAAGCAGCAGCACTATTCCCTCTGGACGGGGCATTTTATCAGGTTTTGGCTCAGAGACTGATGCTGAAAAGTCCCTAATAATGCACTAATACTGCTGGTGGCTATTTAGATGTCAACAGTAACTTATTTCTAGATTACTAAAATACTACTTCAATTGTTTAAAGGTAAAAAAAAACTTGCTCTGGAGACATATTCCCCAATTCCTATTGCCCCTTTCCTCTTCATCCATTGTATTTCAACTTGTTATTTCTTTATATCATTTTCTACGCACTATATTTTAACTTCGGCTTGCCTTCTTATTGAAGTTTAAGTAACAATGTTCTGTGTTTTCACTATCTTGCCATTCCAGTTTACCTGAATTCTGAAGAAATAAAATTTACCCCTTGACTAGCTAAAAACTACAATGGAACCTGCCAAACTTTGACCTAATTTTCAAACTAACATTTGATAACAAGAGTTTGTTAAGTAATGTGTCAGTACCACAGGGAGCTGAGAACTGCAAAAGCAAAATGATTTAGTCAGTGGTTTTCAAATAGTTAATTTACTATGAATATTTCTGAGCTAGTGACCTATGTACTATAGAATATTACTTTTTTTTTTCAAACTCCGGTAACATCAATTGAAATCTGTCAAGCAAAAAATTATACACAAGATATTCTGAAATTCAGTCCTTTGGGAAATAGATCCAGGTGTTCGAAAGGCTGTCCAAGAGATAAGCATGTCAGCCGCTTAGAAATCATCCCATCAGTGGTGATTTGAAATTCCCCCCACTCTATTTATTGTGCGCTGAAGGGTATCACTAACCGTGAATATATTTACAAGTGAGTGCTACCAGCTAATATAAAAACATAAGATGGTTTGTTAGATGATGTCCTTGCAACTCTGTGCATTTGGGCAGAATTTGTGATATCTATGATGTACATCATTTCTTTTTGGAGCCCAAGTATGTAGATGTACAATCCATTGTATTTATTTCACAGGAAACATATATTTACATCATATTTTGCAGCAGACATTCCAGACAGTGATCTGCAATGTTGCACTTAATTTATGATATGGGATGGAGGAGGCGGTATTCATGTGATAGCTGAGTTTTTATTTATTCGTTCATGGAATGCGGGCACCGCTGGCTAGGCCAACATTTATTGCCCATCCCTAACTGCCCTCGTTCAGAGGGCATTTATAAGAGTCAACCACATTTCTGTGGACCTGGAGTCACGTGTAGCCCAGACCAGGTAGGGACAGCAGATTTCTTTCCCTGAAGGGCAATAGTGAACCAGATGGGTTGCTGTCATTATTATCTTGTGTTTGAAAGTGGATAATGTACAATAGCAGCAGGTGCATCATATGCTCACTGGCAGTGACATATTAAAATGAGGTAACCTCAGACAGATTCGAAGTTCATAAACCCCAAGAGCTGCCATAGATAAAAATGAGGGCCTCTTTCCTATTTGCCCTTCAGTGGGACTTAAAGGGAACAGCAACCTATCGCAAAGAAAGATCAGAATATTATCTACTTGAAGGTTTGAGGTCTCCTTGCAAGTACCACTCTCACAGCATCACATTGGCAATATAAAACCACCTTACATGATTCATTTTTCTTTCTAAGATAGTACAATTTCTGTGACCATATTATTCTGCAAAGATTGGAATATTTATCGCATATTCATGGTACATAAAAATTTTATGGAATAAAGATCTTTTTAAATTTTCTGACTTTCAAATAAATGAAAGATGGTTTCTTCAACTTCCAAATATTGTGTTTCTATATTAATGTTAAAATGAAATTCTGGTGTATAATAAACAAATTGGGCTAAGTCCCACTTAAGGACTTGAGCACAAAAATCTAGGCTGACACTCCAGTGCAATACTGAAGGAGTGCTGCACTGTCGGAGCAGCTGTCTTTCGGATGAGGCTCTGTCTGCCTTCTCAGGTCTACGTAAAATAACCCATAACACTATTTCGAAGAACAGAGGAGTTATCCCTGGGGTCCTAGTCAACATTTATCCCTCAATCAACATCATAAAAAACACAGATCGTCTGCTCATCATCACTTTGCTGTTTCTGGGACTTGCTGTGCACAAATTGATTGCTGCATTTCTTCCATTACAATAGTGACTACACTTCAAAAGCACATCATTGCTTATAAAGTACTTGGAGACATTTGGTGGTTCCAAAAGAGGTTATATAAATGCAAGTCTCTTTTACATTTATTTGGTGCATCGGATGACTTTGATGGAACCGATTTCTGGAGTTTGATAGAATTTGTTTTCAATTTTTTCCCTTTCTTTTCTTACTGACACTGTACAATACTCAACCAAAGTGGTGATGCTCTCACTTCTTCGGGCCTTTGCCACTTCTCCCACACATTCAGAAGGAATGACCTTGACATTAACCATCCCTAGTTCTGCATGGAGAAGGAAAAGGAGTAGCAGGCGCGAGTTGCACCACAGCAGAAGGCAGCAGCCAACTTGCTGTTAGTGCTGCATTTTTGCTTGTTTTACACTCAGTTTTATGTTCTGATGTAAGCAAATGGGATCTTCAGGAAATTTAAGTCTAAGAGGTGCAAGTTGCCATCAGCAAGATTGGTACAGAAACTGCTGTAAATTTCAGCATAATTTTGCAGTACAGCCTGCTTAATTAAGTGTGTGTGTGTGTGTGGAGCCTGCAAACTAGGCATTCCTGTGTACAACTTTTGAATGAATGATATTGGCCTATTATAAGTGTGAAAACCTGAGTTTACTGGCAGGGTATTGCACTTTTGTTGATCAAGATATTAAATTAATAAGGACAGAAGTTGAATTAATGGTTTCCAAGTTTAAAAAAAATACTTGGGGCGGGATTTTCCGCACCCGCCCGCCGCCCGCGATCTTCTGGTCCCGCCGCAAGTCAGTGGACTTCTAGCCGGAGCTCCGGTCGCCCGCAGCGGGTCCCACCCGGGACGGGGCCGGAAAATCCCGGCCATGGATTGTTGTATCATGCGGGTGCTTCATTAGTTAAACCTCTTCCCTCACCCCTCAGCTCCAATTTCGATTGCATTACATGTTGCTGGAAATGTGAATTGATAATGACGTGTCAAGGGTAATGGGACCAACACGTTATTTTCTTCACCAATAAGATTTAAGAATTAAGAAACAAACAGAGGAACAACAGAGAAGGAAATAGTGTGAAGTCAGGTACAGAAATAGACAGGGGACAAAAGATTAGATTAAGGGAGAGAGAAAAAAAAGAGACAGAAGTAAGACAAATATTAAATTACACATTTTAAATTGAAAAAATCTCTAAGAACAATTTACTACCTGCAGAAATTAGGCTTCACAGTTTCAGTTGTTCCGGCTCTGGGAGGTTGATGGGCAATTTGCAAGCATAAAATCTTGCCATTAAAAGGATCCTAATAATGTTAAGCGCCAGCCTAACTTCCTGCGGTGAGTTTAATTGGTAATTTAATTGCAAATGCAACCATTTCTTGAAACTTGCAAGGAGGTTTACAGTGAGTTTCTGTTCTTGCAAGGTTATCTGCGGAGTGCTCATATTATCCAACAGCTTGCAGTGCTTCGCAAATCGCAAGTATCTCTTCCTTGTCATAAATTGCTGGAGAATTTATGCACTAACAATGCCTTAAACTCTGTTATTTTGCCAGCAAGTTCTGGCCTCTTGTGTAGAATTTTTGCAAACGGTAATTAGCACCTTACATATCAAAATATTGATTAGAAAAATGGGGGTAGTAGGAAATTTTCCCACTAAGAGTGAAGTCTCAGAAAATTTACTCTACTTTGTCTGTATTATGTTGATGCAGAGCACAAAGCATTGCACTTCAGAGTGTGTCATATGGGGGAAAAAAACATGTATTTAATGCAGGATTCTTTTATGGTTATTCAATGTAACACCTTTTATTTTTGATACAGGGCTGCGGACAGAAAATGTACAATTTCCTGCGGGGCACAAAACAATTACAAGTGTTGAGGTTTCTTGGGATTTCCATTGGAGTAACACAGCTACTGGCCATGATACTCACTATTACATTGCTTTGGGCCTTATACTATGACAAAAAGGAACCAAGGACTGGTCAAAGGATGGGTCAAAAAAAGCCCAGTTCCCAACACCTTGCCTGTCATTCAGTAGAACTAATGAAGTATGGCCCGAAGAACAGTGAACTAAGGCAGGCAGGTGCAGCTAACAACTTCTGCACACATTTCGAAATAGAGGAATTTGAAATAGAGGAATTGTAGCTGGAGCTGATCAAGTCAGCTGGATGCTGGAAACATTGCACAAAAATTCCTTTTAATTTTGCACACAAATGTTACTATAGAATTTCAAAAGGACTTTTGAATTCTGTATTACAGCATCATCCCAAACAAGTGGATAAGAGAGTGAGAAAGAAACTTTTCAATGAAGGTAACTGGAAAAGGGTTTACTTTGATTTTAGCACTTTTCCATTGTTGCTACAGAAGGCCTGAACTTTCTTGAGTTTCACTCTCCCTTTTGGTTCATCTTGTTGTCAGTCATTCATTGGAAACCTCCTCATATCTTTGCCTCTGACCTTTATTTCAGGACCCCCAAATCAATTGGTTTCCAGGCACCCACTGGAAACCACTTTAAAACCAAGAAGTACAAATGGCAGCAAGGGTGCCGAGCATCTTCTATCAGTAACACTGATCAATGTAAAAGTGCCTTAATTAAATATATTTTTTGCAGATGTTATTGGAGAATACTGAAGTTATTGTGATTGTTCAAGAGCTTTGGGTTGGCAATAATCTTTGCCAGAAAAGGTTCATTGCTGTACTATGAGAATTTTCCAGAAATATAGAATTGATCAAAGCCATTAATTTAAATTTGTTTACATTCTGCGTTAACCAGACATTGGTGTGATTATTTTAATTAATGTACTGTTTTGTGTTATTTACTGGTTTGTAGAGTAATTCCTTTTAGAATATTGGTCTTTGGAATGAGCTCCCTTCGAATCTTTCTTGTTGCAAATCCCTATCTTTCTCCTATTAAAACTATAGATGTACGTATGGCCTGTTTACTGTATGATTACAAAAATCCCATTTACGTTTACATTCTGTTATTTCTGGATTAGTACCTTTCAATAATTGTATTTTAAACATTGCAAACAATTACATCAAAAGTTTTTTGAGACCAGGCCCCTGCTGAGTCCGAGCCCAATGACAAGCCTCTGGACTCGGCCCTGAGAGATGCAGAGACAAACAGGGGAACTTCAGGGGCCGTCTGCACACTCTGACTGAAGGGTGGAGGAGTGCGTCCATGTTTGGCTGCAATCGTGGCTCCGGCATGTGAGCGCATGAAGTCTCCATGGGAAGGGTGGCAGCTGTCTTGGAGACCCAGGTCCAGCAGTTTCTGCCAGATTTGCGCTCAGACCTGCACACCATCGTTCAAGCCATAGGTGCGTTTCAGCAGTGGCTAGGCAAGAGGGGGCAGGGCACCTCGACCTCCCTCCAGGTGCGCCTTCTCATCAAGGAGTTAGAGAAGGGCCATTGGGCTCCCAAAGGGAGGAGGAGAAGCATCATCCAAACACCCCAGGGCATTCACCCTGCTGCTCCACCTCCCCTCTGCCAGTGACTCCAGCAAGTCAGGAGGGTGCATCAGCACCTGAGCAGCAGACCCTTGGCAGGCTAGGGCCCTCGAGGCCTTGGGCCACCAGAGGACACCTGCCAAAATCATCACAGTCAACAGGGCATAGTAGTCAGCAGGCTGCCTCTACCTCTGCTGCAGATGTCGGGGCTGCATCTAGACAAAGTGGTGGGGTTGGAGAAATTAAAAAAGTATTGAATATACACTGGTGGCACGGGTGTTCACTCATTGTATATAGTTTTCACTATTGTGAATATATGGTGAATCTATCCATCCCACGTCTCATGGATTCCATTTTGATTCAATTTGCTTCAACGCTACGTGGTCATTTAAGGGTCCAGAATGTTGCCCCCAATGTAGTCCCATCAGGATCTTCATTTGCATAAATTCTCTCACATTTTCACCACAGTGAGTAGTCTATAATTCCACATCAGCAACATCAGGCAATGCACATCATTTGTGACTGTGCTGCCTTGACCAATACATCTGTCAGCCTATTATTGCAGGTAACCATGCTTTGGCCTGGGGAGAAGTGCTCATCAAGGTTATTGATTTTACTGCTGCTGTTGCACTGATGTCTGTTGTTTGTGGATGGCACGAGTAATTCTCGCAACTTAGATTCGTATGTCCAATGTGTCATTTAGAATGGATTTTACTGTATAAGAAACTGTTTTTGAGAACTGTAATGTAAGCCTTTGAAGCCCATAAGCTTCTATGCCTCTCTGCAGGAAGGTGTAATGTCCACATTTAAGGCTGAATGTCCATCCTTTGTGATTTCTCATTCTCTGCATGCATGATACTGAACTAGCTAAGTAACTATCCAACGGGCACCTTAGACTTGACTGCAAGACGGCATTACCTTCGCTGAAGCCCCCACTATCAACATCCTGGGGGGGGGTTACCATTGACTAGAAACTGAACTGGACCAGCCACAAAAATACTGTGGCTACAAGAGCAGGTCAGAGGCTAGGGATCCTGCAGCTAGTAACTCACCTCCTGACTTCCCAAAGTCTTTTCACCATCTACAAGGCACAAGGCAGGACTGTGAGAGAATAACTCTTCACTTACCTGAATGAGTGCAGCTCCAACAACACTCAAGAAGCGCGACACCATCCAAGACAAAGCAGCCCACTTGATTGGCACCACATCCACAAACATTCACTCCTGCCACCACCAGGATGTACAAGATGCACTGCAGCAACTCGCCAAGGCTCCTTAGACAGCACCTACCAAACCCACAACCACTACTATCTAGAAGGACAAGGGCAGCAGACACATGGGAACACCACCACCTGGAAGTTCCCCTCCAAGCCGCTCACCATCCTGACTTGGAAACATATCCTGGAACTCCCTCCCTAACTGCACTGTGGGTGTACCTGCTCCATGTTGACCGCAGCGGTTCAAGAAAGCAGCTCATCACGGCCTTCTCAAGGGCAATAAATGCTAGCCCAGCCAGCAACACCCACATCCCATGAATGAATTTTTAAAAAATGGGGTAGAGTGCATGATTTAAGAGGTGTGTGTTCATTTTGATGAGGCAATTTCCTGACCTCCCGCAAACTTTATTCGGATCTGCATGGCTTTTAGTAAGGCTTTAAGCGATCCTTGGGTAAATGCACAGCACTCAACTCGATGAGCAATTCATTGAATGACAGGGCTTTCATTGATTTAGGATATATAGACAGGAATGGCCTTGTGAGCTGTACCTTCTCGAGGACTCTGATGCTCTCAATGCGATGCAAAGGCGACTCCCTTAAGGCCTCAGAGGGTCCATGCAGGAAAGAATTACTCATTGGCTGTTGTGTTAAGAATGACTGCTCAAGGTTTTGCCTTAATTTAATGGTCAACTAGGACAGAGACTGGTCAGGCTTCTGACGATTGCAGAGTCCCAAGTGGTTGTACCTCAGTCAAACATTGTCCTGGTGAGGCACTCTCAGTGAGGACAATGCAAACAAGCCTCAAAACTTTACTGTATGATCTAGATGTTAATGGTTATTGTTTCCTGATGTGTGAATGGCAACTGGGTTGGGGGGAGTGGGGGGTTGTAGTAGAAAGATGATACTTCAACATTCAGCATTGAGGAGAGCTGGCCTTGGGACATATGATGCTGTCATGATGCTGCTCCCTGTTGAGCTATCCATCCGGTAATGCCTGAAAGAATACTGTGTGGTCGGGACGCCTTATTGAGCAGGTGTCAGACTGACATGAGTTCATCGCTGTGTAATTAGGATTTCCAGCTGCTTTATGAGCTGCCATGCACACTGACTTGGAGAGTGCATGGGTGAAAGTACTATACTATGTAAAGTTGCCTAAGGACGTGCGTGAAGGGAGTGCTGTTCAGGATCTACAGCAGTTAACCATGGTTTAAGCCCTTACAAAGGATGATCCCATCATTAGGGCAGACGGTGAGTACTGATATTTCCAAAGTCACTATGTGAACATTGAACTTTCGAGAGAATTTCTCGCTGAGATTGAAGTGGGGCCTTTCAGGCAGCAAAGGTGAAAGAAACGATTGTGAGAATTTGTCTGCACTTTATTCCTCCTGGAAGCCTGTGGCTATCAGGTTATCACGGGCATGTCTTCCACCTCGTTCCCATGAGACGGCCTCTTCGTGTGTCTCGTCTACATCCTCGCCCTCTTCAGATCCATCCACTTCAATGCTGTCCTCATTGCAGGAGACGTCTGACTCCTGTATTTCTCCCTCAGACGACATATCCTCCCTTTACAGCGCCGGGTTGTGCAGGTCACAGCAAACAACAATGATGCGGGGACACTCTGTGATGCGTGTTGGCGAGCCCCGTCTGACCGGTCCATACATCAGAAACATATCTTCAGGAGGCCTATCGTCTGCTCTGTCAAGGATCTGGTGGCGGAATATGCAGCATTGTATCTCTCTTCAGCACTATGTGGATGGCAAACAGGTGTCATGAGCCAGGTCTTCTGGGGGTATCCCTTGTCCATGAGGAGCCAGCCCTATGAGGTTGAGGTCCCTCAAAGATCTGTGGCATCTGCGAGTGCGTCAAGGTGTAAGAGTCGTGAGAGCTCCCTGGGTACCTAGCACAGACAGGATCTGCTTTCCATGATCACAACTTAACTGGACGTTCAGAGAGTGAAATCCTTTTCGATTGATGAATCTCACAGGTTGCTGCCAGGGAGATTTCAATGATGCCCTGCACTTGCGGGAAACCACATATTGCTGCAAATCCAACAGCTCTGGTGGCCTGGCTTCCTGCACCTGTGCAGAACTGGACATACTGGTAAACTCTAATGAAAGCGGCATCTGTCAACTCCCTTATGCATTTGTGTGTTGCCGACTGGGAGATTCCACAAAGATCCCTGGAAGGACCTGCTGGCAAAAAAGGTGGTCACCTTCAAAGCCATTGGCATGGGATGCCCTCCAAGTCCTTGTGGCATCAGTTTTTCATGGAGAAGGTGGCAAATGTGAGCTACCACATCCCTGGATAAGTGAAGGCGCCTGCAGCAACGTCTTTCACTCATCTCCATATATGAGCAGAGTCTTCTATATATCCCATGGTCGGGCCACTGATCTTAGTTGAATATTCCCCTCTTTCAGGAGCATCTTGGGCTTCCTGGGGCCCCACTCCCTCTTGCAGCTCATGCCGCTGATGCTTCAGGACTTGTGCCAATCGGTGATGGGCCCTTCATCACCTCATCTATATTGGAGCTATAAACAAGGTAGGGTCGCCTGCAGCCTGCATTCTCCACTCCTCTCTGTATCTGACGACGAACACATTTGAGAATTTAAATGTTCCCTTGACTAGTTTCCCTCCATCTCCAAGGTAGGAGGCCAGTGCAAAGCCCTTGGCCTGGTGTCCATCTAGGCATGGCATCTCAGGCCACCCCTTGTAGGTGAAGCACATCCTGGAGGACCACAGGTGGCTGATCCTCCCACTCAGACATCACTGCACATTCATAATGTGGTCTTGGTAGGGTGAATAGAGCCATGTGCGAGAATCCTCTGTCAGGCAATTGACAGAGGATTCCAGCTTGCCTCCTTTAGCCTAAACACTCAAAATAGATACCATAGCCTTGTCATAATGTCAAAACATTAAGCATGAAGCCATGACTATTAAACTGGAATATTGAGTCTTGGAATGTGCCTGTCGCTTCTGTCCAGCAGCCATGGCCCTTGAATGTATTATCCTTTATTCATTTTTACATGCCTCTGTCAGGAAAAGATAGCCAATCACACCAATTCAAATATAGCCCCAAAACTTAATGGATTCTTGCATGAATGCGCTTCATTAGTCAAGGAGCAATGCTCCTTCAATGGGCACTTGGCCCTCAAAACTAGTATTCAGCTGAGCCTTGTTCTCCATTGCTTCAGCAAATAGTAAATAGGGTGCCCTTCACTTGTCTTAGAAGAGTAGTCCTGAATTCCTCCACAGGCTTTGAATCTTTCCGTATTTTTTTTTTCATGCTTGTTTTTCCAATTGTGTCATTACTCAGTAAAGGTGAAGATGGTTCTGCTAATATTTATGAGTGTGACCAAGATCTTCCAACCTCCCCCTGTCACCCACCAAGTTTCTCACATCCTCTTCCAGTCACCACCTCCTAATTCCCAATCGCTCCCGTTACCATCCAGCTGTTACTCTTGACCCCATCATTGTTCATGTGGCTATTCCTCTTCTCCCCCAGTTCCCTTCAATGTTAATGTCCCCATGTCCTTTGTTGAACTGACCTCTCCCCTTCTCAAGGCCACCTGCACCCTTACTTTCAGAGTAAGAGACCATCCAATACCCCTCTATGACTTTAGAATTACTGCCTTACCGGATCAAAATGCTTCCCCTGAATGTGCGTCCCTGTACCATGCCTCAAACTCCCAGGACCAAATGCCTTAGTTGACTGACCACGCCCTACACACAATTCTGTGCATGACTGCCACTGCCCAGAGTGGCCTTCCCCCATCCAAGACCAGACCAAGACATATGTGGCATGTAGAGCCCTCTAACATGGCCCGTACAGATTGGTCTCATTCCCCAGACATCTCTTAAACCTGCCCCGACAGTGTGGCCTCATTCCTTGGACAGTCTGTTAAACTTGCCCCCTGAAGAGTCTTTCACCCTTCCCCTCTGGTCCTCACCAGCGCCCCCCCCCTCACCCTTCCTTTCTGCTATTGCCTCCCATGTCCAGCTTTTGTGCAGATTGTGTTACAGGCACCCGATATGTATCAGTAACGACATAAAAAGGCAAAAGCAGCATCTACTGACCTCCAAGTAATGGATGAAGTGAAGCTTGTCAGGTGCACGCCACTTATATACAGTCGTAAGAACGTCTAATTAGACGCTGATGGGGAACTTAATTTGGAGGGAGAATGTGAGTCCAGCAAGTTGGCCTTTTAACAAGCATCCATGAGATAGAAATGAATGCAAATGGAGCTCCTGACATTGCTCAGCAGGAAACTGGACCTGCCTTTAACCCACGTTTAGAATCGGGAGAACAAGATTCCAAACTAATTTCTTGTTGTCGGGAAACTGATGTTTTCATTCGCACCAAATTAAGTGCCCCGCCTGCCATGATTCCCGCTGCTGCTGGGAGTGGAAGATTCTGCCCAATGTTTCAGAAATAGGCTGAGAATCTACTGGCTTTCACTTCTGAAATAAGTTTCACAAAAATGTGACTTCAAAGTTATACAGTGTTGGAGCAGTGATGCACCCAGACTTTGAGCGTTAGAATGTAGATGTATGGCCACAATCCCCCAAGTAGTACTTTGCCATTGTTAGCCTGGTTATCAGAGTTAGGCACAAGGCAAAGGCTATTAAGTTATCCAAATGAATAGAGGAAATCTTAGCAGGTCACATTAGAAAGATTTCATGCACCTCATCTTGCCACAAGCAAACGATTATTCATTGGAAGAAAATGCAAAGCAGTCATAGGAAAGTCCATAAATTAACACTGGCAAGTACTGTTATTCTAGCTCTGCATTGAAAACTCACTAATTTTGCATTTATGAAGCCCTTACTCAAGGATCACATCCCAGAAGATATGAATTGGGCTAAGAGTTCAACTGCAAAAGACAAGGCAGAAATATTAAGCTTGCTGGACCTCATTTTCTTTGGCCATCCTTACAATTTGGGATCAATGACATATAAAAACATGTAGAGATAATAGGATGGCCTAAGAATCAGTGGTCTTAAGAGTTATCAAGAATGGAGCAAAACTGCTACAAAATGCAGGCACTGAGTTTTAAAAATTGCTGGATTTGTAACGTATTCTACTCATGGTTGGAGCAAATATTGGGGGAGTGGAAGAAGAGTCAACAGAGAGGAGGCTACAAACTAGGATATATAGCTGGAGAAGACTGTAAGCATAAACAGATATAAAACCATGAAGACATTTGAAGAAGAGGCCGATGATTTTAAAGTCAATTCACTGGAGTAGCTGGTAACTAGTGAGGTTTGCTCAGTACAGGGGTCTGCAGAACCTTCTGAAGGATTGGATACAGGTCACAGAGTTCTTGATGAGTTGGAGGTTGTGTAGGGTACAGTTGGGAAAACCAGCAAGGAGATCATAAGAGAAATCAAGCCTTCTGGTGACCATGATATGAATAAGAGTTCCAATGGTCCTGGGGCTAGGATAGAGGAAGGAGTAATCTTTGAGGTGGACCAAGTGTACGATTAGAAAGCATTCATCAGCCTGAGTCAACAGGAGGGCAGGGTAATAGAATGGATGCTGGAGTGATCGCCATTATTTATGCCCAAATGCCACAGCAACTTCAGCTGAGGACAGGTATGTGATTGAAAGCAGAAATAACGATGTTGTCAGAGATGCGTTGCTCAAATTTTAACTTCTGAGAACAGCATCTTGCTGTCTGGCTCTCCATTCAAAATGCATTGAAGTTCCTGTACTTGCAAGGTAAATGAGAGGTAAACATGTTTCAGACATTCACATCTGAGTACCCTTTTACAATGGGATAAGTATTAATTACGGCCAATTAAGCTTTCCAGCATTGAAAATAAACTCTTGCAAGTGTGGAGACTCGTTGCTTCATATTTTAATTGTGGAAATTTTAAAAATTAAAATTCTTTCTGTATTTTTCTTTTTTCACTCAATCTGATCTTTTGTTCCCTCATTTCTGTTTCTGTACCTGATTTGACATTGAATTCACCATTTTAACTTATACTTCTTTCTCAGTCCTTATTGTGCTAAGTTCACAATGTTTCAATCTGATTGGTTAAAGAGCTACCCAGTTGCTCACCCAGTAGAGGCCATCTGGCATTTTCCCAGCAGTTTGCAACATAAAATATCGTTGATATTAAACGGAAAAGGGCAAGCTTAACTAACAGTGGCCGCTATTCGTCACCCAGCCACAGAAAACTTTGGGTAATTATCTAAAACCAACATCCCTATCGATAACACATTGAGATAAATTAATGAAAACACTGTCTCTCCCATTGTTAATTAAATTCTTAATACTTGTTCAGTAGGGTATTATGACATACCATCCATGGCCAATATTACACCTTATTACAGCATGATGTGACTTAATTGTAAGCCGACGTGCATTGATGCTCATTATCATCTCTGAATGAGAAATAATATGTTAATATTGAAACCCTGGACAGGAAATAAAAAGGCATTACATGTGCTATTAAATTATTATTCCAAAAAATCATTACAGCATTGGAGAGTAAACACTGGAAACTATGGGTCTGACAAAGTAAAGTGCGTTTTTAATTGAACACAAATACCAACCATTTGCACACTATTGCCTTTACAATGTTTTGCTGACTGAAAGTGAATTCCAATCCTTAAAATTTGCTGTCATATGTGACTTGCCTTTCCTCTGCCAATTTGGGTGTTCATTTTACTTAGTTCTTGGGAACTTAATCAACAGCAGCTGAGGGGCATTGATTTCAGTTTTGTTTCGGTAACCTAAATTAATAATGTATCAAATCTTTGCAGAAGTGTGTGTTTGCTAGAGGCTTCCTAACATTCTAGATGCATTTTGTGTGGTATGAATTAATCATTGCTGGATACTGAAAATTATTTAATTATTACATCGAAGACATAATAGTTGAATTCTTGTCAAGACGCAACAGCTACACCTATGGCCAGGATTTTTACGGCCCCTCCCGCCCGGCGAGATAATACTGAAGCCTCTTGTATGTACAATTAATTGAGCCATTTACCAGGTTCAGCAAAACCAGAGGGATCCTCGACCTCTCGGCTCTGCTCTGCCTGGCTCTGCTTGGCCAGCAGGCCCGACTCAGCAGCAGAGCCTCCGGCCTGGACATCAGCACCGTGCAGTCGGTGATTGTATTCAGTGTAACGTCTGTTGTGATTCTGATCCCTGCAGCCTGGTTTCTGGCTCACATCGAGAACTACAAGAAACTGGAGTGAAGGAGTATCTGCGGCCTGACCAAGAAACCAAAGCTCAAACTTTAACGCTCCATTCTCTCTCCCCTTGAGCTGTCTCTCTAGAGATCAACATTCCACCCGTCTCTCCCAGAACCACTCTTTACTGCAACGTTAAACATTTTCTTTGTCGCTTGACGCTGTAGCTGATGTCAGTTACAATAAAGCTTATTTAAAATGTAAAAAAAAAGAGTTCAATGAAGTTTTCATAAGATATGGCACATATTCTGATTATGCCTTTGATATGTATTGGGCCAGGTGGACGATATATAGATGATTTGTCACAATTATTAATCATGTGATGTTCCTGAGTGATACTGTTGGCATAAGGATGATTGCATTGTCATCTAGAACTTACTGTGTCTTAGCCCGAAGTACATAGCCTGCTCTGAGATCTGTATAGTCTTCTAAAGTTTGAAAAATAATGGACAGTGTTTTTTGATCTCTAAAGTTAACAATAAATTGGAATACTTGTGACATTTAGTGAGCCACAAGGTTTTAACAGTTAAAATGCAAAACCAAGTTAGCTCAAGAATACTATCCCTGGTAGTAATGAGCTTAGGAAAAGCCACAGAAGATGACTGAGGGCAATTTTGGGTAAAGAGCAGAGAGCATCTCTAATTAATATCTTCACATATATGTTAGTAATTTGGAAACCTCAAAATTACCTCTTATTAAATCTAATACTGACAAAATATGAGGCTAATGTGCCTATGTAGCTGGTGTCACTATGAAGCAGTAACAGCTAACATCACTTCCTTGGGTTACTTTATCACTTCTGTATTGCTTTTCCTTTGGAATGTGTCTTGTCCCTCTTTTTTACCTCAATTTTTCTCCTGGGCCATATATTAAGGTCAACCAAGAGGCCAACCAACCCTGACAAGACCTTCCTTTTACATTGTTCTTTTTGATTGCCAGAAAGTACCTGAATGGGCCGGGTCTGACTCCCATATAAATATATGACTTTCCCTTTATAATAAAAACTTTCATCAAACTTTATGGAATTCAAAATGTAAGGTTTAGGTTGCTTTAGTTTGATGAACTCGGCCCAATCTTACAAATCCGAGTGAAAGCATAATAGGTCATTAAAGATGATTTGTAAAATTACTTTTTGTTCTCGGAATGTGGACATCAGCACCAAATCTGTCATTGGTTGTTCATTGCTAATTGCCCTGTAAAGGTTGTGACAAGTTGCCTTCTTGAACTGTTGTAGTTTGTGTGGTGAAGGTACTCCCAGATTTTGACCCTGTGTTAATGAATGAATGGTGATTTATGTCCACTTCAGGTTGGTGTGTGATGGAGAACTTGGAGATGATGGTGCTGCCATGCAGTAGTAAAAATAGGATTGGCAGGCTGGGGTGGGAGGTGGTTTGTGTGGCAAACTCAAGAATTGGCCGACTTGAATGGGACTGAGTTGGGAACTGTGGAATACCAACATACCTGTATCAAAAACCAAGTTGGGAACCATAGTCTTGCAGGTTGAGCCTGGAAAGTGGGAGAGATTCCTTGGAACAAAATTGGAGGTGACCGCAAAATTATTCAATGGAGTCAGAATGCCTCCAGTCTAACGTCCAGGGAATGTCTGTGACTTATTTGGCTGACAAGTGAGGTGCTGTTCAAATGGACTGCATTGTCTTGGATGGTCTCAACCTCAAGTATGGTTCCAGGTTCATCCATCCAGACAAGTGGAGGGAATCCATCACATTCCTGACTTGTGCCTTGTAGATGCACCCTGAATGTTGTCCAGGTCTTGCTACATGCAGAAGTGGAATTCTTAATTATGTGAGGAATTGCCCATAGAGCTTTACACTGGACAATTATCAATGAATGGCTCCACTTATGACCTTATGATGAATTAAGGTCATTGCTGAAGCTGGAAGGGTTTAAGACATCACCCTGAATATTTTTAGTTAATTCTTCAACAAAAATTTGCAATTTAACAGTCCTCATCTCCAACGGGTAATGTTCTTAAAGTTAATTAAATTGTTTTAATACTGCTAGTCTCCTTTAAGCTAATTTAGAAAATGTTACAGTAGCACTTCACAGTTCTAAGGCAAAGGAGTAAGTCTCAAAAAAAAGTAAATATTTCTGTTTACCATTAGAAACTTTTAGGTCCTAACATGTTCTTTAGAAAAGTAAAATCTTTTATACAACTCAGATGAATGCTGATTCTTTATGTAATCCAATTTTCTCTGTATTCTTCCAAAATTATAATTATAAACATATAGTAAAGGGTAATTGAAAACTAATAGAATACTAGTATAAAAAAATTGAAATTACAAAATTGTATTGATAAAGCAAGCCCAATTATTTCAATAACACCAAGAAAGTAGGATCAGAGAATATAAATAAAAAGAAGTTAGGATCAGGTGTCAAGAAAAAGACATCTTTTCTCCAAAAGAGTGGTATGTGTTTGGAATAATCTACCAAGGAAGGTAATAAAAGTAAAAAACATTGAGGTTACTCAAAATATAATTGGAAGTCGGTAGAGTTAGTGTACTAAAGAATGAACTTTGATGGGTCAAATTACATTTTCTTATATCGTTTATGCGATACCTCTAAGACCATTTCGTTAGTAAATCTTCATGGACCAGGAGGCTTCTACATCCATTAAGAGCAGTTTTCTTTCTAAAAAAGATTTTCCCAACAGATTTCACTTCTCTTCTCTTCAAGCATTGTTATCTTGTAAAGTACAGCTCCATCGATGTCAGGAACTCCTTATAACCCATGAGTGCACCATCTTTACATGTGGTCCAAAGACAGTAAATATAACCAAGTTAATTGACAGTCAGTAGCTTAACTTCTGTGCTTTATCGTGTCTTAATCTGACATCCACCCATCCATAGACACATAGAAAAGTTACAGCGCAGAAAGAGGCCATTCAGCCCATTGTGTCTGCGCCGACCAAAAAAGGGAAGAAAAAAATACTAGCTGCTCATTTTAATCCCACTTTCCAGCACCTGGTCTGTAACCTTGCAGGTTAGAGCGCTTCTGGTGCAGATCCAGGCTCCTTTTAAATGAGCTGAGCATTTCAGCCTCAACCACCAATTTAGGCAGTGAATTCCAGATGCCCACCACCCTCCAGGTGAAAAAGCTTTTCCTCATGATCCCTCTAACACTTCTGCCAATCACTGTAAATCTATGCCCCCTAGTAATTAACCCCTCAGCTAGGGGAAACAGGTCTTTCCTGTCTACCCTGTCTAGGCCCCTCATAATTTTGTACCCCATAATTGGGTCACCCCTCAGCCTCCTCTGTTCTAAGGAAAACAACCTTAGCCTATCCAATCTTTCTTCATAACTGCAATTTTTAAGGCCTGGCAACATTCTTGTAAATCTCCTCTGTACTTCCAGATCAATCATGTCCTTCTTATAATGTAGTGACCAGAACTGTACACAAATTTCCAGCTGTGGCCTAACCAGCATTTTATACAATTCCAACATTACATCCCTGCTTTTGTATTCAATACCTTGTCCAATAAAGGAAAGCATACTATATGCTTTCTTTGTCACCTTATCCATCTGTTCTGGGCATGCACTCCAAGGTCTCTCACTTCCTCAACCACTTTCAATGTCCTCCTGTTTATTGAGTATTCTCTTGCTTTTTTTGCCCTCCCCGAATGCATTGCCTCACACTTTTCCGGATTGATGTCCATTTGCCACTTTTATGCCTACTCAACCAAACCATTGATATCATTCTGGAGACAACAGCTATCCACTGTCAACTACATGGCAAATTTTTGTGTCATCTGCAAATTTCCCAATCATGCCTCCCACATTTAAGTCCAAATCATTAATATATACAACAAATAGCAAGGGCTCCAACACTGAGCTCTGTGGACCACCACTGCAAACTGCTTTCCATTCGCAAAAACATCCATTAACCATTACCCTTTGTTTCCTGTCACTGAGGCAATTGTAGATCCAGCTCTACACTTTCCCCTGTATCCCACGGGATCTCACTTTTCTGACCATGTGCCATGTGGGACCTTGTCAAATGCTTTAATAAAATCCAGAGGCCAGAGGTAAGGAATGAAAAAGGGGCAATAACATCGATTGTAGTATATACACCACCAACTAGTAGAAGGGATGTGGAGAAACAAATTTGCAAAGAAATTACAGAGGTGCAAGAATTCTAGAGTAATCATAATGGGGGACTTCAATTATCCCAATATAAACTGGGATAGGAATAGTACAAAGGGAGAAGAAGGTTGAGAGTTCCTGGAATACGTTCAAGATCATTTTCTGCAGCAGTATGTTTCCACTCCAACGAGAGGACATGCACTTTTGGACCTGGTTTTGGGGAATGAGTTGGCCCAAGTGGATCAAATATCAGTGGGAGAGCCTCTAGGGGGCAGTGATCACTGTATCATAAGGTTTAGGTTGGTCTTGGGAAAGATAGAGAACAATCCCGAGCAGGGATAATTAACTGGGGGAAGCCAACTTTGATGGGATGAGAATGCATCTGAGTCGAGTGAGTTGGAATCAATTGTTGGCAGAAAAGATGGTGTCTATACACTGGGCCACCTTCAAAGAAAAGGTATTGCAGGCACTATCAAGATATATTCCCTTGAAGGGGAAAGGTAGGATAAATAAATCCAGAGCGCATTGGATGACGAGAGCGATAGAGGTGAAGATGAAAATGAAGAGGTGCGTGTACGACAGATGTCAGGTAGAAAATACAATGGAGAATCAGGCTGAATATAGAAGGACCAGAGGGGAAGTGAAGAAACTAATAAGAAAAGCAAGGAGAGAGCATAAAAAGAGGCTGGCAGCTAATATAAAAGGGAATCCCTAAAAGGGTGGTAAAAGAAAGATTACAGCTGATTAGGAACACAAAAGGGGACTTGCATGTGGAGGCTGGAGAAATAGCAGAGGTATTAAAATGAGTACTTTGCATCAGTCCTTACAAAGGAAGAAGATGCTACCCAGGCCGAGGTGAGAGAGGGGGTAACTGGTACACTAGATGAATTTACAATTAAGAAGGAGGAGGTGTTAGAAAGGCTATCTTTGCTTAAAATAGATAAGGTACCAGGACCAGATGAGAAGCATCCAAGGGTACTGACAGAAGTGGGATTGAAAATTGCAGAGGCAATAGTGATAATCTTCCAGTCTTCCTTAGACACAGGGGAGGTGCCAGAGGACTGGAGAATTGTGAACGTTACACCCTTGTTCAAAAAGGGTCGCAAAGATGGCAACTACAGACCAGTCAGTTTGACCTCAGTGGCAGGGAAACTTCTGGAAACTATAATTTGGGATAAAATTAATATGTCACTTAGACAGGTGCAGCATAATTAAGGAAAGCCAGCATGGATTCATTAAGGAAAAATCATATTTAACTAACTTGCTGGAGTTTTTTGAGGAGGTAACAGAAGGTTGATAAGGGAAATGCTGTTGATGTGGTGTATATGGGTTTTCAAAAGGCATTTAATACAGTGCCACACAACAGACTTGTGAGCAAAATTCTAGCTCATGGAATAAAAGGGAAAGTAGGCACTTGGATAAAAAATTGGCTGAGTGACAGAAAACAAAGAATAGTGGTTAATGGATGTTTTTTGGATGTAGGAAAGTTTGCAGTGGAGTTCCCCAGGGGTCAGTGTTGGGACCCTTTCTCTTCCTGATATATATTAATGTCCTAGACTGTGGTGTGCAGGGCATGATTTCAAAATTTTGGAAATGTCAACTGTGATGAGGATAAACTTGAACTTCAAAAGGACATAGACAAGTTGGTGGTCTGGGAAGACAAGTGGCAGATGAAATTCAATGCAGAGAAGTGTGGGGTGATCCATTTTGGCAGAAAGAATATAGTGAGACAGTATAAAATAAAAGGCGAGACTAAAGGAGGTGCAGGAACAGAGGGGCCTCGGTGTATATGTACATAGGTCACTGAAGGCAGCAGGGCATGTTGAGAGAGCAGATAATAAAGCATATAGTATCTTAGGCTTTATTAATAGGGACAGTGAGTACAAGAGTAAGGAGGTCATGTTGAATTTGTATAAGACACTAGTTAGCCCTCATCTGGAGTACTGTGTCAAGTTCTGGGCACCATACTTGAGTAAGGATGTGAAGGCATTGGAGAGAGTACAGTGGAGATTCATAAGAATGATTCCAGGGATAAAGAACTGTAGCTATGAGGATAGATTGAAGAGGTTGGGTCTGTCTTCCTTGGAGAAAAGAGGCTGAGAGGAGACTTGCTAGAGGTATTCAAGATCCTGAGGGGTTTGGACAGGGTAAATAGTGAGAAACTGTTCCCACTCAAGAGAGCATCAAGATCTAGAGGGCACAGATTCAAAATAATTGACAAAAGGAGTAAATGTGATGTGAGGAAAATGTTTTCACACAGAGGGTTGTTGGAGTAGGGAATGAACTTCCTGAAAGGGTGGAGGAAGAAGGTTCTATCAAGGTATTCAAAAGGGAATTGGATTGCTATCTGAAAATAAATAATGTGCAAGGTTACGGGGATAATGCAGGGGAGTGGGACTAGGTGAAATGCGCTTTCAAAGAGCCAGTGCAGACTCGATGGGCCGAATAGCCTCCTTCGGCACTGTAAAGATTCTGTGAACATCCTCCTAGTTACTTACTCAAAAAATTTGATTATTTTAGTAATACACAATCTTCCCATAACAAAACCATGCTGACTATCCCTAATCAATCCGTGCCTTTCTAAGTAACAGTTTATCCTGTCTCTCAGAATTGTTTCCAATAATTTGTCCACCACCCAAAGTCAGACTGACCAGCCCATAATTTTTCTGGCCTATCCCTCGCACCCTTTTTAAGTAATAGTACAACTCTCGCCGACCTCCAATCCTCTGGTACCATGCCTATGAGGATTGGAAAATGATCGTAAGAGCATCCGCTATTTCCTTCCTGGCTTCCTTTAACAGCCTGGAACACAATCCATTTGGCCCTGGTCAGTCCCTCCAGTACTTCCTCTCTCATTATGCTTATTGTATCTAATATTTCAAACTCCTCCTCTTTAACTAGAATATTTACTTCATCCCTCTCCTTAGTGAAGACAAAGACAAAGTAGTCATTGAGAACCCTGCCCACATCTTCTGCATCAATGCACAAGCTACCATGTACATCTCTGATAGGCCCTACCCTTTCCTTAGTTATTCTCTTGCTTTTAATGTACTGGTAAAACATCTTTGGGTTTTCTTTGATTTCACCTGCCAAAATTTTTCCTATCCTCTCTTTGCTTTCCGAATTTCCTTTTTTACTTCACCCCTATACTTTCTATACTCCTCTAGGCTTTTTACAGTATTAAGCTTTTTGGTACTGTCATAAGTTTTCTTTTTCTCTTTTATCTTACCCTGCATGCTTCTGGATAACCGGGGGCTTTAGATTTGGCAGTACCATCCTTTTTCTTTGTGGGGACATGTCTACTGTGCCATAGAATCTCGCTTTTAAATGCCTCCCACTTATTTGACACTGTTTTCCCTTCTAGTAGCTGTATCCAGTCCACTCTCGCCAGCTCACCTCTCAGCATTGTAAAATTTGTCTTCCCCCAATTTAGAACTTTTACTCATGTTCTATCTTTATGGAAATGGACAATGATGCTAAATCTAACTGTATTATGGTCACTGTCTCCAAAATGGTCTCCCACTGCTACTTCATTCACTTGCCCAGCTTCATTTCCTAAGACTAAATCTAGAATTGCATCCCCTCTCATTGTGCTTGTCACATGCTGGCTCAACATGTTCCCTTGAATGCAGTTCAAGAACTTTGTGTCCTCTATGCCCCTCACACTGCTCATATCCCAATTGATATTAGGGTAGTTGAAGTCCCCAACTATTACTGCCCTACTGTTTTTGCAATCAGAAATTTGCTCTTCCAACTCCCTTCCACCATTTGGGGGTCTATAGTACACTCCTAGCACTGTGGCTGTCCATTTTTTATTTCTGAGTTCAACCCATATGGCCTCATTTGATGCTTCACTTATGAACATACGAATTAGGAGCAGGAGTAGGCCACACGGCCCCTCGAGCCTGCTCTGCCATTCGATAAGATCATGGCTGATCTGAACGTAATCTCAACCCCACATTCCTGCCCACCCCCGATAACCTTTCACCCCCTTAATCAAGAATCTATCTAGCTCTGCCTTAAAAATATTCTAAGACTCTGCTTCTTTTGAGGAAGAGAGTTCAAAGACTCACAACCCTCTGAGAGAAAAGAATTCTCATCTGTCTTAAATGAGCGACCCCTTATTTTTAAACAGGGATCCTTAGTTCCAGATTCTCCCACAAGAGGAAACATCCTCTCCACATCCACCCTGTCAAGACACTTCAGAATCTTAAAGGTTTCAATTATGTCACCTCTTACTCTTCTAAATTCCAGTGGATACAAGCCTAACCTGTCCAGCCTTTCCTGATAAGACAACACGCCCATTCCTGGTATTAGTCTAGTAAACCTTCTCTGAACTGCTTCTAATGCGTTTACACCTTTCTTTAAATAAGAAGACGAGTACTGTACACAATACTCTAGATGTGGTCTCACCAATGCCCTGTACAACTGAAGCATAATCTCCCCACTTTTGTAATCAATTTCCCTCACAATAAATGATAACATTCTATTAGCTTTCATAATTACCTGCTGGACACTGATTCATGCACTAGGACACCCAGGTCCCTCTGAATCTCAGAGCTCTGCAATCTCTCACCATTGAGGTAATAAGCTTTTTTATTCTTCCTGCCAAAATGAACAATTTCACATTTTTTGTCTATATTCATTGTGGGCATTGTTCGTGAGACATTCGTTCATGGGATGTAGGCCAGCATTTATTATCTATCCCTAGTTGCCCTAGTTCAGAGAGCATTTAAGAGTCACATGTAGGCCAGACTAGGTAAGGATAGCGGATTTTCTTCTCTAAATGACATTAGTGAACCAGGTGTGTTTTTACAACAATTGACAATGGTTTCATGTTAATCATTAGGCTTTTAATTCCAGATTTTTATTGGATTCAAATTTCACCATTTGCTGTGGTGGGATTCAAACCCTGGTCCCCAGAGCATTACCCTGGGTCTCTGGATTACTACTCCAATGACAATATCACTACGCCATCGCCTCCCCTTTATACACCATTTGCCAGATCTTTGCCCACTCACTTAACCTATCTATGTCAATTTGTAGCCTCCTTTGTCGTCCCCTTCACAATTTACTTTCTGACCTATCTTTGCGTCATCAGCAAATTTAGCAACCATTCCTTCAGTCCCTTTATCCAAATCATTTATATAAATTGTAAAATGTTGAGGTCCCAGCACTGATCCCTGTGATACACCACTCGTCAGATCTTGCCAACCAGAAAAAGACCTATTTGTGCCAACCCACTGCTTCCTGTTAGCTAACCAATCTTCTATCCATGCCAATAAGTTACCCCCTACATCATGAGCTTTTACTTTCTGCAATAACCTTTGAATTTGGTATACAGTCCTTATCTGGTCTGGCCTACATATAACTCCAGACCCACACCAGACAATTAGGGATGGCTAATAAAATGCTGGCCTGGCCAGTGACGCCCACATCCCATGAATGAATAAAAAAAAACTTCCTCACAGCTATAATTGATTCTTTAACCAATAATGCTACATCCCCATCTTTTTCATTCCCCTCTCTATCCTGCCTGAAAACGCTATATCAGGGATGTTGAGCTGCCAGTTCTGCCCCTCTTTAAGCCAAGTTTCTGTTATAGCAATGATATCATGCTGCCATGTGTCTACCTGCGCCCTCAGCTCTTCGGCTTTATTTGCTTTACTCCTTACATTTACATATATACTTTTTAACACTGCCAAATTCCTGTGCTGTACACTTTTTAACTTGTGCTGCTTCTGTTTTTCACAGTCACTCACTAATTCTTCATCTCCCATTCCCTGCTCTGTATTTGCCTTCAGGTTCCCATCCCCCTGCCAACTTAGTTTAACCACCCCCCCACCCAACACCACTAGCAAATCTCCCTGCGAGTATATTCGTCTCAGTCCTGTTCAGGTGTAGACTGTCCAGCTTCCCCATCCTACCTTCCCCAGAACCAGTCCCAATGCCCTCCCTCCTGCACCAACTTTCCAGCCACGTGTTTAATCGCTCAATTCTCCTATTTCTACACTCAATAGTATATGGGACTGGGAGTAATCCTGAGATTACTGCTTCAGGGGTCCGGCTTTTCAATCTCCTTCCTAGCTCCCTGAAATCTGCTTTCAGGAACTCATCCCCTTTCCCACCTAAGTCATTGGTACCAACATGGACCAAGACCTGTGGCTGATCACCCTCCCCCAGAAGAGTGTCCTGCAGCTGATCCATGACATTCTTGACTAGGGAGGCAACATACCATCCTGGAGTCACGCCTATGGCCACAGAAACCCTGTCTGTTCTCCTAACTAATGAACCCCCTATCACCACTGCTGAAGACCGTCCCTAACAACAGTTTCTCACCAACCAATGAACGTATGTTTCTCCTGTGATGTCACTGTTAGATGTTTATAAACTCAGCCCTCTTGCGCAGCTTTTCGACTCCTGGAGGCTGAGAAAGATAGAGAAAGAAAAAGCAAGAAAAAAATAAAAAGCACCCCCCCACCCCAAACTCCCTTACTTACCAAACTCGCAGTAATTCCACTCTGTCCCAGCTGCGCCCATTTCTAGTAGGGATATTGAACAACATTCAGGAGAATGATCTGTAGTTGATTTTTCCCTTCCTTGTCGTGGATGCTGGGGCCAGCTATAAATAAGATCCCGTTCGCTTGACTGGGTTAGACTAACTCAGCACAGATCGGGAATCAAACCTGGAAACTTCTTGATCTTTAGAGTTCAGCTAATACTGCCCTAATCACCTAAGCCACAGAGCTCTTTCCACATAAAAATTCTTATCATTATTAAATTTGAGGCATTGGGGACCAATGAAAAGAATGAGGGTCAGGGTGTTGGATGATTGGCACTTGGTGCAGGATAGAGCATGGGCAGTACAGTTTTGGATCAGCTGATTGGCAGGCGATCTGATGTCTGTGGAAGTAGACGATATTTGTAATGAAGAGGGTGTGGGGTCAGAAGTTCAGCCAACGTTGCAAAGTCTGTTTCAAATGGAGATCATTGGACCATTGGAAATAGGAGCAGGAGTAGGCCATTCGGCCCTTGAGCCTGCTCTGCCATTCAGTTAGATCAAAGTTGATCTTCTACCTCAAAGCCATTTTTCTGCACTATTCCCATATCCCTTGAGATCTAGAAATCTATCAATTTCTGTCTTGAATACACTCAGTGACTGATCTTCCACAGCCCTCTGGGGCAGAGAATTCCAAATGTGCACCACTCTCTGAGCTAAGAAATTTTTCATCATCTCAGTTCTAAATGGCCTACCCCTTATTCTGAGACTGTGTCCCCTGGTTCTAGACACTCCATCCAGGGGAAACATCTTTCCTGCATTCTATCCTGTCAAGCCCTGTAGGAATTTTCTATGCTTTAATGAGATCACCACTTATTCTTCTAAACTCTAGAGAATATAGGCCTAATCTCCTCAATCTCTCCTTATAGGACAATTTCGCCATCCCAGGGATCAGTCTGGTGAACCTTCATTTCATTCCCTTTATGGCAAATACATCCTTCCTTAGATAAGGAGACCAAAACTGTACACAATACACCAGGTGCAGTCTCACCAAGGCTCTTTACAATTGCAGTAAAGACTTCTTTACTCCTGTATTCAAATCCTCTTGCAATAAAGGCCAACATACCATTGCCAATTAAGGGATTGCAATTGGTGGCGAGGGTACAGAGTTAGTGGCAAGGGTCAAACACAACCGCTTCAGTTATCTCAATATTATAACTGGAGGAAAGCGCAGCTCTTCCAAGACTGGGTATCAGACAAGCCTTACAGAGAGTGGCAATTAGGGAGGATTGGTTCAGAGAGATAAGGCTGACTGTCATCAGTACAGCAAAAATATTGCCTATTAATATTATATACAATCAAGTTTTATGCTGCTTTAGAATGTAACTATGGTAGACCTTTCATATAAATGACTATACGTTGCACTATACATCAAATATGTGATAGTATTATTGAGGTGACAGAAAACACACATGCCCAAAATTAAAACATTTTAATCTCAACTTGTGTACATGGGAATCATTTTCTTTATCATGTCTCCAATGTGCCTTTGTTTTAAAAATTATGTAAAATGCACAATTTTGATCCCTCATTCCAACAAATACTTGCATTTTAACAACACATCTTTCTGAATATATTTTACAGGTGAAGATTTTCAGTTCAAACATTCTCTGTATCTCTTATTTCTATTAAATACATTCTATTTTCCAGTTGCACATTTGGTCTGCAAAAATACTTCATTGTTATCTCACAGTATTCTTCCACTATTTGCCTTGTGCAGTTTACCTATGGATAGTTTTACAAGACTTAATCTTTCTGTAGTTAAGAACATGAATGCTGTTGATTTATCAAGCATTATTTCTAGTTACAATACCAACTCTTCCAACTGAAGCATGCAGACATTTTATTTTTTCATGTCTAGTTATCCAGCATAATAGGTGGCAAATTATGCTGCTTCACTAAAGTAGAACTTATGAAGGCTGTTTAAATCCAAAACAGTGAAATCATATGATACACTACAGAATTACAACTACAGCACAGAGCATTGCATACTGCAACAGTCATTTTACAACTGAGGACAGTAAATCTGACAGATATTTCTAAGTCACTCCTACAACATCTTAAGGACATTATATAAAAAAATGTTCGGAAAGGAAACTTTTGCATAAGTAATACTTAAGTGTAGATGAGAAATTTCCAGATGCAACTTTTACTATCATTTACTGTAAGTGTTAAGCAAATAATTTTATATTTGCAACCAGATATTCATCTGATCTTTAAAGAAGTATTGCTGTATTACTTTGCAGTGCTTCAGCCAGAGACCAATCTATGAAAACATTGAACAAAAACGCAATATATTTTTTATTTTTCTTTCCAAGCAACCTACCCCATTTAACAGCACGTCAACAATGTTCACATTTGTAAACTAGATATTTTAGTCTAAATACAACAACATTACAAAAAGAAAAAAAAAATGTAGTGGAAATTCACTGCCTTGCCACAGAAATATCAATCATGCAAACTTGAAGACTCTGTCCTTCTAACCTCTGTTTGAAGCACTGTATCATTCAGGTATTTTATGTTATTCGTGGGGAGGGGCCAGGGGTTGATAAACAGGTTTACTCTGCCGAAACACCCTCTGTCTACTACTGAGCATTGTCCAAAGAGTGCTGATTATAGTTCTCTTTCCTTTGAGCTGTGGCATAATACCATCCGGTGTAATCTTAAGGAAAATGGTTTAACCAAAATTGCCACACCTAAAATCCCCAGTTTTTTTTTAAAAAAGGAATTAATACTGCAATTCAGTACATTTGAAGATACTGATTCAAAAATATACATATATTTATAGGAGGAAGAACAACTTCCACAGCTACAAATGACAGGAGTACATAGCTTGCTGAATACCATCCACTAAATCCCATATAAATCTGGGAGACCATGCAGAAAGAACAGTCTGTTAGTCTTGCTACAGCTGCAATGAAGAACGATAAGATCTGTAATACACATCAACTGCAGTCAAGCGCTTGCCTGAAAATTGTTCACACTCATTATAAGCATTATAGTACAAGCTTGTACAGGAAAAAGAAAGTCTGGATAAAAATTTGTATTCTGCTCTGTCTCGCTGTGTCAGCCTCAATACAGTATTTTTTAATCTGAGGCTCATTATTCATAAGGTTTTACTGTAGAGTAAGTGGTTAAGATAAACTAATAACCAAGACTCATTACTGCAATCGGTTTATTCCATCTAGTAACTAACTAGTGACCATCTAGTCCTCTGGTAACAAACAGACCTGATATTGGCGAAATGTTGTACGTGCTCATTGCATTGAAAAACAAAGAATGTTATGTATTGCCTCAAGGAAAATTTAACATGCAATTTTCTGGTCTTTGTTTAATTTAAAATATGTTAGTCTTCCTGTAGTCTTCAATCCAGTATTTACAGTTACTTCCAGCTTAAACAAGTTCATTTTATTTTTGCTGAATTCATTGCTGCTGCAAAGAAGAAAATTTCCTTTGTCGTTTTGAAAAGTTCTTTTTGTATTTTTTTTACCCCATGCAGACTTTGCCAGTTCATGTGTACTTTCATAATAAAACAAGCCTTTGGGGCAGGAAATGTAGCAGTGGAAATGTCTCATTGTGCTCAACTGCAAAGTAATCACTGCAGAACATTTGCAAGCTTAATGATACTTCCTTTTGCTCATCTCACTGTCAATGTTACATAACTTTGATGTCAAGCTTCACTGATAAATATCTTCAGTGCGATAATCACTGTTGTCATGGTCTTCACAATGCAAAACTATCGGGGAAAACACTGATGCTCTCCTCTTGCTCTCCAGTCTGTGATGTTCTTTTCTATTTCTCCAATAGCAGGAACATAACACAGGTGGTCAGATGACTTTCCAGGCTCACATTTGACTTGGTAAGATTTTTACAGTGCTGACACTTTTACAATGTTGCTTTCTGCTTGGCCTGGAGAGTCAGGCCTGTCGTCTCCTTCGGGTGTTGTGGCAGGAGGGCTGGGCATGCTTATTACTGCTGTTGTTATATATGATTGCTCACAATTTAGTTTGACACTTTCCTCTACGTTTGCATTCAAACTGGATCGGCTGCAAGAATAAACACTAATTGTTATAGCTTGTAAGGTACTGGCAAAGCAGGGAGCACCATAAGGTGTGCTATTTAAATAACGTTTCACAAAAAAACTGAAAACAATTGTTACATTAACTTTTGCATCAAATCGGTCATTAAAATAGATGGTATATTGATTCGCTAAATCCTCCAATTTTTGTTTTATTGTTAAAATGATTTGCAAAAGAAATAGTTAAATTGATTCACATAATTTTTTTTAATAGCCCTCACCATCTAGGATACTGCACTTAAAAAAGGCTAAAAATCAAAACGGATTACCCAATTATCATACCTATAATCTTTTCTTTCATATAAATGACTCTTAAAGCTTGGAGTGAATCACATGCATTCAAAGAAATGAATAGACGAAAAGAAACTTAAGGATAGTTCCACAAAAGAATTGATGGGGTCAACTTTGGTCTTGGGTCTGTTTCTGGAGATATTGCACGCCTGAACCAAGAGGCCTGAGGATTGCCAGGATTTGGTCCTTATCTACATGCTTGGGGTGATCTACCGATGTCTGTCGCTCCTCCACGGCCAGCTTGCCACACTCTGGTTTGAATTGTACCAAGTCTCAGGCTCTGATATTCCTTGTTCTCGCACTTGGGAAATGCCTGGAGAGTTCTGGGGCTGCCCCAAAGACTTGAGCCTTCATCTACAACAGGCGCATTTTTAAGGGCAAACATTAGAATGAGGTAGAGAAAGATGTTGGCCCTTCTGCCAAAGTTTCAATTGTAGCAAAATGCAGCAGAGTTGGAACTGCTGCATCCAATGCTGATCAGACAGAAAACTACACATTTACTTAGTTACGTTTAACAAGGCCAGACTTCCGATCCATGATGCAGGAGAACTCCCTCAGTGCAGGAATCCACATAGGAGAGCAGCAAAGAGAATCAGCACAGAAAACACACCCCTTTTTACAGCACCAGCTGCCGTAAGCTGTTTAAGGCCAAGATTTTTGTCCCCGGGTTGTGTTTGCAGAGTTGGGGCATTTCCTGGCTCGGCAAACACGAACTTTAAAAATGGCTGCCCACAGGTCAGACTTTCGGCTGGGGGAGCAGGCTGAAATAGGAGTTGGGGCAGGCAACCCTGGGTTGAGCGCGGAGACTGCCGGATGCGGAGGCGGGCTGGGCGCAAGGCCTGCCTGTGTGCTCCGACATAGTGTTTAAATAAATAAATAATAAGAAATCATAAAACGTTCCTCTGGCCCTCACCCCTTCCTCACCCCCTCCCCCCACAACCACACACGCTCCCTATGCCTCATCTATGCCAACCAATGCTAGACAGCTCTTTAACAGTTCCTTGACAGCTGGACAGTTCCTTGACAGCTGGACAGTTCTTTAACAGTTCTCTGACAGCTGGATAGGTCCTTGACAGCCGGACAGCTCTTTAATAGTTCCTTGACACCCAGACAGTTTCTTGTTAGCTTGACAGTTCCAATGGGTGGGATTTTCCAGGCCTGCCTGCCGCTAGGATCGACTGGTCCTGCCGAAAGTCAATGGATTTTTGGCTGGGCTGCTGAATCCCCCGCGGCAAGTCCTGCTCGGATGGGGCTGGAAATTCCCGGCCAATGAGCTTGTGCATAAAAGTTCACAATCATGGTTACTTTTAAGAATCCCAAAGGGTGCCTTACCTCTGCGAAAGGTGTCCCAGGACCATATACAAAGGGGTACCTTGGCTATCCAAACAAATCCACCAAGTTCAGACCTCCCCTTATCAGGTCTAATCTGCACACTCTGGATTCCACACTCCTGGCCTACAAAAATCCTACTTCAGTAGAGCAGTTGATCATTTAATATGCCAGCTGCCTCCATTAATTGTGTATGCGCGAACCCCA
This sequence comes from Cetorhinus maximus, assembly GCF_964194155.1. Lineage (NCBI taxonomy): Eukaryota > Metazoa > Chordata > Chondrichthyes > Lamniformes > Cetorhinidae > Cetorhinus > Cetorhinus maximus. Next base: position 28,950,841 of record NC_135900.1, read on the forward strand.
GTCTGACTCCAGTCCTGCCCCCGGCAAGACGTGAAATGCCAGCTTCAGGGGTGGGGCTTAGAATTCTCGGCCATTTCTGCGATTTTCGCCGTGATGGGGAGCCTCTCTGTCATGGTGAAAAACTGAGCCTAAATGTCCTGTGCGAATGTTAGTGAATGGCTGAGTGGGTGAATGAGTGGCTAGGGTAGTACGGTGGATGAGGTAAATGGGTAGGGTGGCAAGTGGGTGAAGTGGAAGGTGGGCAGGGTGGCAGGTCAGTGAGGTGGATGAGAGGGTATATGGGTCGAGGGTAGTCAGGTTGGATCGGGAGGGGTTGTCAGGTCGAGTGAGTAGTTGGGTGGTCTGGTCAGGGGTGTTCAGGTGGTGGGGGAGTCAGGTCTGGTCAGAGGGGGGTAGTCAGGTCTTGTCGGGGGTAGATGGGTGGTGAGGGGTAGTCAGCTCTGTTCAGGGGTAGTCAGGTGGTGGGGGCTAGCCAGGACTGGTTGGGGGACAGTAGTCAGGTGGTGGGGGTAGTCAGGAGGTGGGCAGTCGGGTCGGGTAAGGAGGGGTTGAGTCGGGGGGGTGGTTGGGGGTCACGGGAGGTAGTTGGGGGAGTCGGGGGGGAGTAGTTGAAGTTTCAAGGGGGAGGTCGGGGGTCGGGGGGGGTGGAGGGGGGGGCGGGTAGGCATGGGTGACTTGGAGGTCAGCTGTATAGTTACCCAGGATTTAGACTAGGATTTTTCTATCTAATATTTTCTGGGTAACAATCCAGATAAGTCCCACAGAACTATCTGAGGTCTCCGAGTCTAACTCAGAATTGGAGATGTTTTTGTAGAGTCCTGGGGAGCAGGGGAATTGCCCATTGGAAGTTTAAGCTTCCTGGGAAATTCACATGGAATCAGCGCATGGGGTCTTCTGCAGGGTCCCAACATGTATCTTGGGCTGCATGATCTGGAGACTGGAAGATCTGGCCAATGTCGTTCATTGGTTAGAACAATTTAAATCCTACAGTAGTACATTTTGTGTACAAGATGGGTTGACCACCCATGTATTACCAAATAGCTAACAGGGACCTTTTCACTTAATTGATGTGGTATTAGTTTCTATAATTTATAAAGAAGACATTTTTATATTTACTTATTACGTTAAAAATTTTGATTATTAAGCTTTAATTTACAAAAAAAGAGGCACTTCGAAATAGTTACCTATTGGAGAGACCACTCTGCTGCACACATCGAATCTGAATAGTACTGAGCTCCTGTACACTTCCAACGTGACTGCAAGAAATATTGGAATTTGGGAGGCGGAAAGGCTTTTTGCTGCGTCTTGAGCAACATGTTCCTGTTAAGCCATGTTGAGATGTGAGAGAAGGGCTGTGTGAATTTGATCGATTTCTTGTAGATCCTTCTAGACAATTCTCTTCGTATGTTTGCTCATCCACAAAGTCGTGATTCTAATTGAAAGAAAAAAAGGGACAGAGGAAGAAAAGTATTCTATATATAAGTTTTAAGAAAATGTTGGTGCTTCACCTCTTTTTAAAAGAATATGTCAACAGGAAGAATCACGGTTTGAATATTGATTAAAACTGTGGGTACACTGGCTGGCACTTGCTGTTGAATTCCAATCTTGTATATCTGGCTGTGGAGCTCAGCTAGTGGCAGAGGCTGCAATTAGCTAACAAAGATTTTCCAGACCCTGTCTGTCTGTGGTCGCTCTGATTACACATTTTATTTTTCCTACTTTTAGGCTGAGATGATAATGGTGTGGAATAAGGTTTTAGCAGCATCTATGCTAAGTAGCGCTTAGTATCGTGTTAGTACTAGTTGCTGAGTGAGTTTGTCATGTGATAAGTTGATGGACTAAACCAATTTCACAGAAGGGGATTTCAAAATTTGACCACCCAACTTGGAACTTCTCACACCAGTAGTACACATTGGAGTGTGGCACAGAGGTGAGTAGGCTCCACAGGAAAGTTCAAGTGTACTGATCATTGCACCCAATTCCCGACATGGGTCCAGGTGGATGATGCTTTACATTGAGAGCATGGATTTGTAAAATCTACTCTGTAGTACTCTAATGAAGATGGGTGGAAAATAATAACAAAAGAAAAAGCGCAAAAGAGATTGTTGCATGAAATCAGGTGCATTGACACTTGCGTGAAATTCCACTTTGCTACTTTAACGAAGGTTTTGACCTATTCAAAATACCCGGGTTAGCATTCATTCTTAAAATAGCTGACAATGGTGTTTCACATTAACATGTTTGTTAATATTGCACCATAAAATTTTATATCAGTGAAATTAAATTGCTTGTTTCAGTGAAGCAGTAGCATAATTTTTAATACATTCTTTTGTAGAAACACAGCATTCGCTACTGAAGTCCACCAATACATCTGGGCAATCATGATCAGCCAAGTCAATAAAGATTCTGCAGTTGTTGGGAAGATAGATGACTACAGAAAATATCAGTGATTTGAACTACATGTCCAAATTTAAAATAGTTAATAATAATAAAATATTTTGCAGTGGACATATACATAGATACATTAACCCCAAATCAACCTTAGTTCTGACTGAGGGAGTCATTGCAAACTTGGAATTTTAAAAAGCATTATTATACGCTACTTTTCTGCACTTAGTCACAGATAAGAAATGTGGTAGAAATTGCTCATGAAGTTTTCTTGTACTAGGCCGCATCATATTTTATAAAGTCTTATAGATCAAAGTATAATGCATCCATAGTTTACTGTGCACCAAACCACTAATTAACTCTTAGACTGGTCAATGATGTCAGGTCAAGCACTAGGAGCTAAAGCTGGTCCTAGGGCAGAATTTTTCATATGGCGGGTGGGCTTGGCGGGGGTGGACGTGGAGCCGATCGGTGTCTGCGATCAGCTCCATGATGCCATTTTACGTGGGCGGGCCAATTAGGGCCCACCCAGTGTAAGACACGACTGGTAGCGTCTGCGGGTGGGGGGGGAGGAGGGAGAGTTGGGGCCAGCGCAAAAGAATGGAGCTGCCTCAGGGAGATTGAAGAGCTTCTGAAATTATTAAATAAAAGGTTTATAAATTTATTTAAACATGTCTCCTCATGTGACTGCGTCACATAAGATGGGACATGTTTTTATATTTATGAAAAAACTGTTATTTATTGAATAAAAGCTTTAGGTAACCTCATCCTGCTCGTGGATGAGGTTTCCTAAAAAACGCGAAGGCCGCTTGGCCTTTTCGCCTGCCCGTCAATCGTAAGGTTGGACAGGCAGCGTTAACAGGTACTTCAATTAATTTCTCAATGGCCTTAATAGGCTGTTTATATATTGGCGGGTGCACAGCCGACTCCGGTGCGTGCCCACCAAACAAAGTATTGTGGGACTGCGCGATGACGTTGGGACGCACACCCGCATCATTGTGCGTCATTTTACGCATCAGCGTGTCAGGCATGCCCCTGCATGCCGACTGAAAAATTCTACCCCTAGTGTCGCAGTAATGAAGTTATTGAAAAGTCAGGAGTAGCTTATAGCAAATAAACACTCAAAAATAATAAATGCATTGTGCCAGTCCGATCTTGCATTTTAACTTAACTTGAATCTAATTAATATAATCTATCCTAACTTTTCTATTATTATTTTTCTGATTTTTAAATATTTAAACAACTCTGCTTTATATATTTTCTCTATCTCTGAGGACCATTTTGGAGATGGGCGATAGATCCGAAAAACTGGTCTCAAATTGACAGGCAAATGACTCGGAAGCCCTGATTTTACTGGAGCGGGGTTTTGGAGCAGGGTGAGTAGGAGTTACAGTCAGGAAACTCAGAAGTACAGGTTCTTCCCAAATACACTGGAGTTTTAACTACACGGCGTGAGTTGTTTTTTTCAGGCTCCCCACCTAAAAGATCAGCTTGACTGACAGGCTGGCTTGCCCGCAGGTAGGTTTAGTGGTGGTGGTCAGGTTGCGTAGAGTATGGTTGTGGGGTAGTTGGAAGTGATCACAGGTGGATTGGAGTTAATTATGGGGTTGTTGGAGGTGATTGCAGGGGGAGGGGTCAGGGAAGCTGATAGATTGTGGGGTTGTCAGGGAGGCCAATGGGGGGAGGCCGATGGGGAAAGAGGGAGGGGTATTGGCGGGGGCTCATAGTGTTAGCTTGGTGGGCATGAAATATTACCCCTACTCCTCCTGGCCTCCAAGCAGTGCTATAAAGGTACTTAAATTTTGGATCCAGCCCCTCTTAACTCATTTTACCTGCTTGGTTTCCTGAGGCCCTAGAAACCCAACAACGGCAGTAAAAAATATAAACCCTGTTAAACTCTCCTTAAAAGGTTTCAACAACTAACCCACGTCCTGAGAGTGGATTGGTTGTCCGTGTCTTGTCCTGTCTCCTTCAAAATCAGAAGTGGGTGGATTCGAGGTAGCTTGGTTTCCTGTTTGAAATTTTTAGACTTTGATTTCCCACCTGACCCCAAGCCACTTGTTAAAATTCCCCCAATGGTCAATTTATCAGCCAGTCAAAGCTGAGAGGTGTAAAAATTGGCACAGTCACATTGCAAGTATGATAGCAGCTTCTTCCTTTTTTGAGGCCTGATAATTTTACACAAGTCATTTAGTCCTTGCAACCACAGTATTAGTTAAAAAACTGACCAAGGAAACAATAAATATGATGATTTTAACCTGGAACCAGAAAACTAAATAAATGGGAAAATAATTAGTGACATCCCACAATATTATGCTTATTCAAATCCAGTATATGAAAAGTGGCTTTGTATTTAGCAAAAACGCTTTGCATGTTATTTTCATGACAAAATCAATTGTGGCTACACAGTTCACTGAATTTTAGTAAAATGATGAGGAGCATGGACACTGTTACCTGCCCATTAAAAACAGTGGTTTAAAAAATCCTTAAAGTAATATCCCGGTGATTATGCTGGGATCGAACCAATTTGTGTCCTCAGCAGGGACCATGGCAGAAATTTAAAGGATCAGTGGGAGTGTATGGGACTAGCACGTGCAAGTACCACTGCAGATGGATTTCTGGAACTCATCTGTCCCATGCAGTCATAAAAGTTGGTGTCTTCCCTTTTAATGGTTGCTGGGTCTGGGGATGGGGTGGTGGGTTGCCGATACTTGTTTTCCAGATTCTAGCTATGCTCCCCTCAGCCCTCTGTGTAAAGGTGCCAATCAAGATTTAAAGGAAAAATCGGCACCTTTCTTCGGTTGTCCAGGGTTCCTGGCGTCCTCTGGTGGGACCCACTTTAGTCAATCTGAAGGACAGTGTACCACACTTCACTGGCTGTACCAGGTTTCAGTTCTACATTGGGCCCCAAGTGAACCAAAGAAGCAGGAACTTCATTTGCAGAAAGTCCCCACTCCTGGTCCACCTCCTGATGCCATTTACTTTGCAATTAGGGACATACAGATGTTCCAGCCTGTACAAGACATGCTGGAAGTTCCCAGAAACAGTGGAGATCCAGCAAAACCAAATCCCTGCTGCTGCATGGTGGATTTTGCTATTCTTCTGTTAGTGTTATGGTAGAAGAAAGCAGAACCCCAGGGATTTTTGGAAACATAAATTTGTCAAACAATTTCATGATTAAATTAAAGTTTATATATGATGTCAATGAATGTAAATGGTATATTGAAAAGACATTTCTTTGATCTGGCTCAATATTATCCAGAAATCACTGGCCACATGTTTATATAGATATAAACTTATTTTTCCATTACTTTTGAATGTATTCTTGTTAACTTTAAACTTTTACTGCCCAAAGTTTAAAGTTAGGAACCATTTGCACTCACTTGTCACAATCCCTTCACCAGAAATAGATCATTGCACTTCTATAACATGAAGAGTGAAAAATATCTTAAAATTATAGGTCATAAAACCAGTGATGTACTAAATGTATGTGGCATAATATTACCTACCAGCCGTCATTTGTCATTATCACTGCCTTAAACATTTATCAAGTAGTGGGCACTAATGCTAAGCTGATCAATACATTCTAGAAAGAATGACTCTAAACCCATTAAAACAGCAAAACAAGAAACCAGCAGAAAAGCTTTTGCACAATCACAGAATACCAGCATACAACACAAACATCTTCAGACTGTCAAAACATTAACAGCTGCAGCACAAATACCATAAAACGCAGAGTTACAGACATTTAAATTCAGATAGTTCTGACACGAACAATCAAACTGGTACCTTAATGGATGCTGAAGACCGAATTGATAAGAGGGGATCATCCACAAGATAGGACAATCCCTATATGGTAACATGCCAACAAAAAAGAAACAATAACTAATGCATCTTAACAGGTTAAAATGAGTATATTCAAATATATGAACAAAACACCAGCATCTTTTCTGACACCTTCATTTACTGGGAGTATTACATAGATAATCACTATAAATAACTACGTTTAATTATTAGAAAATGTCAAGTATAGTTGATAATTACTAGAAAGATTTTAATGACTTCTTTACAAAAGATATTTTTGGCAAATAAAACTTTAAAAATAAACAGGCTATTAAGAAGACAATAATTATCTTTAATGGGCAAATTTGTCTAAAAGTCTCCTGTTTCATTAATCTATGGGAGATGATTGCACTTTACCCACTCTTTCACAAGTAATATTTTTAGAGTTAGCTACTGAACTTTCTTAAGGCTTCAAAAAGATACTGAAAATGACTTCAATAGTTACCCATTGAATGCCAAGTTTGTAATTTACTATTTTGGCATTTAGCCAAAATTATTAAATGGCACTGGAAAACAGTGTCCTGATCAAAATGGGCTGTGCTAAATTTCAGCAGTTTTGAAGTGACAATTCCCTGATGTGGAGGGGGGGCGGAAAAATAGCCAAACCTATTGACGACTTTCCTGAATATTGCAAGAAACCATTAGATTTCCCTACATGGCAGTTTCTTCGAATCAAGCATTCATCAAGTAAAGCTGGCCAAGTAAATTTATTTCTATTCTGTGTGGAGTATTTAATATAAATGAGGAATGCTTTATGTGATATAGTTTGTGATTTTGAATGTATGTTTGTATTAGGTAACTGAGTGACAAAGTAGGCTAACACAGCAACCTTTTACTTCTGGATTCCATAAAATAAGCTTGGGTATTGTTAATCCAGTTCCTTGCAGATGTGTATCCAGAGCCAAAAAATAATATTAAGTTAGCAATCCCCATCAGAGAGGTCATAAAGACTACATAAGTGTAAATTTTAAAAGTCACTATGGTGCAGTGTGGAGTTCTTAGGTTAAAAGTTAAGGCTCATTGCTGAAGCAAAGTAGAACATGAGTCTAACCTGTTCTCATATCTGACCTGGAACTGATTGGTGCTGAAATTAGGTGCCCAAAATGGGAAATTTTATCCATTGTATCCATTTCCCAGCACTAGCACCTGTTATCTTAATGAGTGCATACATATAAATAAAAATAACATCAGTGTTAGAGAAAAATTATGCAGACAACAAGGACTACAGACACAGTACTACACGCAATAAGATTCCTTGCACATTTCATCAGAAATCATTCCAAGTCATGCAAATCTTTCTTGCAACTTCAGACATTGGTTGGCATATACTTTGCCGCAGATGCAAACACAGATGGCTAATGAAACAGATGGATGGTTTCTGAAAAATATAAATTACTGAGTGATTCTGGGTGCATTCCTCATGAAGGCGTTGAAATTCCTGTGTGATATTTTTAACAATAGTTGATGCGCTTGTAGGAATTGCCTGAATGTATTATTTTAACAAAGTCCTTAACCCATAGTTTATTTTTCATTAAATGTCTATTTCCCAATGCTTATTCTATTTGTATGGTATGGTACTTTGAAAAGCGCTTTCTTTTAGCCAATTGCTGGAGGAAGTGAAACCACTGACTGAAATATTGCAATGTGACTGTGATAGTGTAACAGAAAGAACTCATTATTCCAGCAGTTGATGCATTGGTCGCAGATTACTCCTGGAATAACATCCCTTACATGCGCTTTTTCTTCCTGAATTCAATTACACAAAAGCCAGGATTTTACGGCCTCGCTGCGGCGTGTCTCCCCCTGGCGAATGCAGTGAGCTATTTAAATCTCCATTCAGTTCGGCAGGACCGTAATATCCCGCCAGGCAGGAGGGGCCGTAAAATCCTGGCCAAAGCTATGGGTTGGAAAACTGAAAGGTGAATAACAGTTGCTTGTGCACAATATAAAAGATTTGCATTTTCACTTAAGGAATATAATCCCAATTACCAAAACCAATTAAAATCATGGGCCAAAACTCATTCATACCACCAGTGATGCCATGGCTAAAAGCTTTGATGATGCAGTGCCTCAAGGGCAGTGATCAGAACAATTTCTGTTGCTTGGGCTCATGCAAAAAAAATGGTATCAATATGCATTTATTCTATGGAAATGACTGCTAGCTTTATTGCCCCCATGACTGATATTTCAAAAACGGTATCACACTGGGTGTGAAATTATATTTTCAATGTTTGACAGGAGTGAAAATGTAATTAAGCTTCTAGTAGGAATCATATTTCCTTTAAAACAAACAGAATATCATGCTTGGGAGGCCCTGAAATTGCTTTATACAAGCAAAACATTGGTATGGCTCCTAAGTGCCATGCTATGGATTTATTATCCTAAGGAAAGAAATGTGATAAGTTATTGCCTTTGGCAATATGGATGGTTTACCATTCAATAACATATCTAGATAAATGAAATGTTTGGCTTAGTTTGGTATCTAAAAATAAAACTTTAAATCCTTCTTTTAAAACAAAACCTTTGAGCACTAAATTATTTTGTGGATTTCATAGTACATTTTTAAAGATGTTCAGCATGCATTTCACCTGAACGACTCAGCTCCAGACCTCATTACAGTCTTGGTCCAAACATGAACAAAAGAACTGAATTCCAGAGATGAGGTGAGAGTGACTGCCCTTGACATCAAGACAGCCTATGATTGAATGTGGCATCAAGAAACCCCAGTAAAACTGAAGTCAATTAGAATCAGGGGAAATGCTCTGGACTAGCTGGAGTCACACCCAGCACTAAGGAAGGTGGTTGTGATTGTAGAGACCAATCATCTCAGCCTGGAACATCATTGTAGGAGTTCCTCAAGGTAATGCCTTTAGCCAAGTTGTTCCAATTCAGTTATACCCCTGGCATCTACCTGACAATGTGGAAAATTATCTAGGTATGTCTATCCACAAAAAGCAAGAAAAATCCAATCTGGCAATAACTGTCTCATCAGTCTACTCTCAATCATCAACAAGTGATGGAAGGGATCTCTGACATTGCTTTCTAGGCCTAACCATCTTCAGCTGCTTCATCAATCACCTTTCTTCCTTCATAAGGACAGAAGTGGGAATGTTTGTTAATGACTGCATAGTGTTCAGTTCTATTTGCAATCCCCAGATAATGAAGCAATCTGCATGCAGCAAGGCTTGAACATGGTTCAGGCCTGGGCTGAAAAACGATAAGTAATATCTGTATCACACAAGGACCAGCAATGACCATCTCAAACAAGAGGGAGTCTAAACACCTGCTCTTGAATTTAATGGCATTACCATCGTCAAATCACCTACCATCAATATCCTGATGGCTTACCATTGACCAGAAATTTAACAGGGCCAATTAAATAAACACTATGGCTTCTACAGCAAGTTAGAAATTGGGTACTCTGTGGCAAGAAATTTGCCTTCTGACTCCCCAAATCCTTTCCATCATCTACAAGACACGTGTCAGGTGTACGATGGAATACTCTGCACTCACCTGGATGAGGGCAGCTCCAACAAGACTGAAGAAGCTCAACACCACCCAGGACAAAACAGCCTGCTTGATCAGAACCCCATCCACCACCTTAAACATTCACTCCTCCACCGCCAACACATGGCAGCAGTGTGTAACATCTACAAGATGCACAGTAGCAACTCATTAAGGCTTCTTCAACAGCACCTCTCAAACCCATGACTTCTATTGCCTAGAAGGACAAGGGTAGAAGGCGCATGGGAACACCACCACTACCAAGTTCCCCTTCAAGTCACACATTGTTCTGACTTGGAAATATATTGCTTTTCTTCATTGTAGTTGAATAAAAATTATGGAACTCCCTACCTAACAGCACTGTAGGAGTACCTTCACTACTTGAACTGTAACCGTTCAACAAGGTGCTCACTGCCACCTCCTCAGGGTCAATTAAGGATGGGCAATACATGCTGTCTACAACCAAGAATGAGTAAATAAAAAGAATGTGTCAAATTTAAATTATTTCATGCAAAAAAATGACAAATTTCTAAAGAGATATAACAATCAAACCAGTTAAATCTGATTAATAACCAAAATTTAAAGTATTCAGATTTCCCCAAGATTTTGTACTTTGTATCCTGGAGCAAAAATGGATCCTCAAAGGGTTAATTATTTTGATAGATTATTTTAGACATAACTAGATCCTATTACATATTATTTGGAATATTCTCATTTTGACTTATTCTTGCTTCCAGTATATTCCCACAGGAGGTGAAAGTTTGGTTAGGTGATGGAGGTGAAGCAAGAATGACATGGTGCCATGTAACAGGACTTTTTGATAAATCTATTGGTGTATCTTTTCAGTGAACGGGCAAATGATTTTCTGCAAAACGTACACCATAATCTTAGGATAATTAGCTTTCAAGCAAAAATGCAAAAACACAAAAGCTAATTCTAAGAGGATCAGCTCATTTTACTTCCAGGTTTTGTGAAGCCTCAGATGTCATTCCTTACCGTAGTTTTCTCCAAACAGTGTAAGAGATGATGATGCTGCCTCTGAAATGAAGACCCTGACTTGCTAACTAGGGCTTGTTCTTCATCATTAGACATCTGGAAAAATCAAGAGACAATGAATTAAAAATGTTGTAGCCAATTAATAAAAAGATTTCAAACTCTGTTTCAACATAAATGGACTCTTGCTTTTACTTGTATAAAATCTGAAAAATATATAAGCACCACCATTCATGAGGCTGATGAGGGTGAAAAGCCTGTTTCCATTTGGGGGAGGAATGTGGTTTTGGGACATAAGTCGATTTTCCCTCTGCTCCTCCAATGTCAAGGACTACAAAGGAGCACAGTCAGAAGGCTTCAGGGAACAGGGGTTTTGATTTTTATGCTCTTGAAAGGTCTCAGCCAAGAGCAGGCACTTCTGGAAGAAGACCTTCTGGAAGATTTCAAACCTTACCTCATGTCATTGATCCCAGAAGGGGATTGGATACCTTCTATGACAGTACAGTGGCCAAAGGCTGGAAATGTGTTGCTTGCCAAATTGGTAAAAGCCACTGGCTTCTAGGGCATGGACCTGAAACAGGCATTAGTCCCTTTGTATATGCAAATAAGGGACCTAACCCCCAATTGAGGCTGGAAAATTAGGCTTCTTACAATAAAAATACCTAAAGGAGAGACTGTTCTACTTATTTTGATGTTCTAACACCGAGCCTTGGAACACAATATCCTTTCAAAACTCATTATGTTCAGCCATCCAACTGTTCAAACTGTTTCTGATTCTTAAGTTTATTCAGCTGGATGTCTGAATGGTCACTTGATTTCTTTATTCACTCTGCATCTTCATTGCTCTTGTTTCTCATGCAGTACTTTGCCTCTCGCTCTCCAGTAGATTTTTTCTGCTGCAGTATCCTTTCTCTGCAGTGATTTTTAAAAAATCGGCTGCAGATTTCGTCCCTCTCTGTGAAACTTTATTCTCATTTTTTCCTTCTTTTGTTTTTATTGTTTTCCGTTGGTTTTTAATATTTTTTATTGCAATTGCACTACCTCATGATGTTGGGAGTGCGGTGGGTGGGGATTCTGTTGGGGGCAGTGGGAGGTGCAGCAGGATTGGGAGGGCCAGGAAAGAAAGTAAGGGCTGCTGGAATAATTGGCGTTTTGACCTCTTGGCGCCGTCAATAAAAAAAATCTTTACTTGAAGAAAGGCTTTTCTGATTTCCAGGTGCTGGGAGTGGTGGGGCAATTTATGCTGCACAGTTGGTAGCCAGGGAGTATATGGGTTCATCAGAATTGTATATCGGTAAAAGAACTGTGTGGGTGTTGGGGAGCCTGTCACTGGGTGAAGAATCTGGCAAGGCTGAGGATGTGAAGGGATTGCCAATTTTAATAGCATGAATAATACTGGGGAGTTTAACAGCCAGCTAAATCGACTGGTCAGTAGCTGGTAGCGGCAGGATGCCACAGCTCGTACGGTCCTCAGCAATCGGTGGTGAGCATGTTGGGGTGGTGGTGGTGGCGGGGGGCTCTTCAGGCTATGATCAGGACTGTAACATGGGGGTTGGGGTCAGTAGAAGCTCTGGGCCACAACTGAGAGCTAGGCAAGGAAGCCAAAAGGAGCTGATTTCAGGCAGTCATGCCTCCCACCTCAGATCTGGTGCCTGGCAGCCGAAAGCGTGGGTCTCCTTCTGACTGACAATTATATCCATAATGTCATCAGGCCATGTCACTTGAATGTTAAATAGCCCCCTGCCTGCCTTATACAGGAGCTTCATTGTTGGCCTCCTCGTTAATATGGATGGGATTGAGGTCTAGTTGCTTGATCCTGATATTTTAACCCTCCCCAACATTCTGCCGCCCATTATTGGGGGTTGGGAGGGGGGAGGATGGGCGGTTTTGAAATTGATGCCAATGAATCCAAAAGCCCATGTAATTCATGTTTAATGCTGATGACGAAGGAATATATTTTGCATCTCAATTTGTTTTTTGATTATATTGTGCATTTTCAAATGAATTTGAATTATTAGACATGTTATTTAGTCTATCTTTTTAAAAAATAATTGATTTACTGAGCTAGGAGGGTGGGAATGGTTCTTCAGGAAAGCTCCTCTCCATTGCTATAACTTTAACATATGTTTGGTGGAAATCTCAATTGCTTGGGTAGATAAGGTCTCTGCCCAACTTCTGCATATGTTATGATGCTACAGTGGGGGAAGCTGCGTAATTATTTGCTGATTTCTTGGGGATTGGCTGAGGTATTGAAACTGAGCTATGATGCTTGGTTGCTAAGCTGATTGGTCTCTTTCAAGCTCTCACTCAGAGAAGGAGGTGGTCTAAAAAGGCACATCCTGAGGCTAATTACTGATGTTGTTTGAAGCATCTCTACATTACTCATTGCTCAGCTTCTTTGGTTGGGGCAGGCTACTTTATCTTAAGGTCAGAAAAACTTATAGGGAATAACTTGTCTGCTCTTTTCTGTGCATGTCTTTACACCATTGCTGAAGTTCTGACAATGCAGCAGGAGAAGTCCTGAAGAAATTCTTCTTAATTAATCCTGGCCAGTTATTAAACATTTTTTAAAAAATGAGAGACAAAACAGCATGGCAAATAATTCAAATTTGAAAATGCGCAATGTAATTGAAGAACAGCTTTAGGTACATCATTGATTTGATCTCCAAAAGGCCTTAATTTGGAATATCACATAGAAACCATCACGCTCCACTCTCTCAGAACGCCTAACTGAAGTTCAGCATTACCTTAATAAAGCACATGGTGTTGTTACATGAAATGACGAAAGTGTTCAGATAGTGTCCTGAAACCAGACTTGGGTGATGGAGATTGTCGAAATGTTTCAAAAGACCATTTTAAATCCTAAATTCTTACCTTTTTAATAGACCATCTATGGTGGCTCTAATTAACCCAGTCTTTTTCCTTCAGCAAGCTCAAGTTTCCTTAGCAGTTGATTAGCCAATGCTGGCCTTTCTTTATGTAGTACTGTTCTGAGGCTGCCTTGGATAGATAGCTCCTTGCTTTGCTTTGCAGATTTCGATATTAGTTAGATTGTTTGACTTTCTGGGACAATGTGACCGCAGGAAACAAAGGGAAATGATTTTTTCACTTTTTTTTCCATTTGATACGATCAAAATCCCAGTGAGGATTGAAAACATATGGGCTACTGCCAACAAAGTCACAGCTGGAACTGCTGCTATTAGGTCCTGCTGTGCTCGTAAACTGTGCAGCTTGATGCTGCTCAATGGCTTCCTCTTTTGTAACCCTCCAGTGATTGCCATGCATTCATCACATATTGCCAGCTTGTACTAAATCCGAGCTAGAATGTCCAGCAGACACTTTCAAAAGATACACAACTCAAAGGGGCAATTTGCTTAACCCATTCAGAACATACAGAATACATTCAAGCACCATATTCATGTACAGGATTTCAGTTTCAGTGAAAGCAGTCTCTCTCTGAACATGTAAATGAAAGAAAATAAAAATATCAATAAATATATTGGGTAACAACAGCTGATTTTGTTTGGCTCAATTCTGTTTTCTGAGAAAGGAAGAATAAAATACAACACTGAGTTCTCAGCAGCCCATTACCTGCTCCAGTGAATCACTTAGTAAGCCATTGTGCTTGCTCTGCATAAAAGCATTTGCACTCCCTGTCTTTGCCACACGGATTCTTGCAAGTCTGGCTTTCTGTATAAACAACAACAGACAAATCTATTAATAATTTATCCACACGTTTTCCGTGTTATATTTAACATTGACCATGGAACACTCATATTGAAAACTCTTTAACAATGGATGAGGTTTGCATGAGGAAATTATTTATTAATTATAACTTCAGGTCAGAAACTATTTTTTTTATTCATTCACTGGATGTGGGCTTCGCTGGCTGAGCTAGCATTTATTGCCCATCCCTAGTTGCCCTTGAGAAGATGGTCAGCTGCCTTTTTGAACTGCTGCAGTCCATATGGTGGAGGTACACCCACAGTGCTGTTAGGAAGGGAGTTCCAGGATTTTGGCCCAGAGACAGTGAAAGATTGGTGATATATTTCCAAGTCAGGATGGTGAGTGACTTGGAGGGGAACTTCCAGGTGGTGGTGTTCCCATCTATCTGCTGCCCTTGTCCTTCTAGATGGCAGTGGTCGTGGGTTTGGAAGAAGCTGTCTATGCAGCCTCGGTGAATTCCTGCAGTGCATCTTGTAAATGGTACACACTGCTGCTACTGTGCGTCAGTGGTGGAGGGCGTGAATGTTTGTGGATGTGGTGCCAATTAAGGGGGCTGCTCCATCCTGGATGGTGTCAAGTTTCTTGAGTGTTGTGGGAGCTGCACTCATCCAGGCAAGTGGGGAATATTCCATCACACTCCCGACTTGTGCCTTGTAGATGGTGGTCAAGCTTTGGGGAGTCAGGAGGTGAGTTACTCATCGCAGGATTTCTAGCCTCTGACTTGCTCTTGTAGCCACAGTACTTATATGGCTGGTCCAGTTCAGTTTATGGTCAATGGTAAGCCTCAAGATGTTGATAGTGGGGGATTCAGTGATGGTTATGCCATTAAATGTCAAGGGGAAATGGTTAGATTCTCTCTTGTTGGAGATAGTAATTGCCTGGCACTTGTGTGATATGAATGTTACTTGCCACTTGTCAGCCCAAGCCTGCATATTGTCTAGCTCTTGCGGCATTTCGACATGTATTGCTTCAGTATCTCAGGAGTCGCGAATGGTACTGAACATTGTGCAATCATTAGCGAACATCCCCACTTCTGACCTTATGATGGAAGGAAGCTCATTGATGAAGCAGCTGAAGAAGGTTGGGCCAAGGAAATTTCCCTGAGGAACTCCTGCAGTGATATCCTGGAGCTGAGATGACTGACCTCCAACAACCACCTTCCTTTGTGCTAGGTATGACTCCAACCAGTGGAGAGTTTTCCCTCTGATTCCCATTGACTCCAGTTTTGCTAGGGCTCCTTGATGCCACACTTGGTCAAATACGGCCTTGATGTCAAGGGCAGTCACTCTCACCTCACCTCAGGAGTTCAGCTCTTTTGTCCATCTTTGAACCAAGGCTGTAATGGGATCAGGAGCTGGGTGGCCCTGGCGGAACCCAAACTGGGCATCAGTGAGCAGGTTATTGCTAAGCAAGTGCTGCTTGATAGCAGTGTTGATGATCCCTTCCATTACTTTACTGATGATTGAGAGTAGACTGATGGGGCGGTAATTGGCCGGGTTGGATTTGTCCTGCTTTTTGTGTACAGGACATGCCTGGGCAATTTTCCACATAGCCCAGTAGCTGCTAGTGTTGTAGCTGTATTGGAATAGCTTGGCTAGGGGTGCGGCAATTTCTGGAGCACAAGTCTTCAGTACTATTGCCAGAATATTGTCAGGGTCCATAACTTTTGCACTAGCTAGCGCCTTCAGTTGTTTCTTGATATCAGGTGGAGTGAATCGAATTAGCTGAAGACTGGCATCTATGATGCTGGGGACCTCCAGAGGAGGCCAAGATGGATCATCCACTCGGCACTTCTGGCTGAAGATTGTAGCAAATGTTTGAGCCTTATTTTTTGCACTGATGTGCTGGGTTTACTCATCATTGAGGATGGGGATATTTGTGGAGCCTCCTCCTCCAGTGAGTTGTTTCATTGTCCACCACCATTCACGACTGGATGTGGCAGGACTGCAGAGCTTAGATCTAATCCGTTGGTTATAGGGCCATTTAGCTCTGTCTATCACTTGCTGCTTATGTTGTTTGGCATGCAAGTAGTCCTGTGTTATAGCTTCACCAGGTTGACACCACATTTTTAGGTATGCCTGGTGCTGCTCCTGGCATGCCCTCCTGCACTCTTTAAATTACACAGCCTGGTAGACTAAAGTAAAAAGTCCTATTCATATACCAGACAGCTAATATTTTGATTTAGTTTCACTTACCTGTAACACTGGGCGGAATTGTCCCATATTTGCACTAAGTGCAGTAGCGGGCGGGTAAAACGACGTTTTACCCACCAGCCGCGATGTCGGGTTTTCACACTGTATCGTCCCAAACCCGCAACCTTACTAATGCAATCTAGGGAAACACGACATTTCCATGGCAGGCGAGCTCTCATTTGCCCACCATGCCATCACCTTGCCACTTCAGCATGCCGGGCACCACATTTAAAGTGCAGCTGCACTTAGTGCTTCCAGCCCAGGGCGGCAGCAAAGAAGTCATGGCCCCAAAAGGCAAGATGACTGCAACCCAAAAGAGCACCTTTTGGATGCCATGGAGGCCCGCTGTGATGTCCTCTACCCCCACTCTGGCTGCAGGAGGAACAGCTACATTACCACGCTGGCTTGGTAGACGGTGGCAGTGGTGATCCGTGCCAATGTTGCACAAAAGAGGTTGGCCATCCAATGCAGATCAGGGATGAATGATCTTAATCGTGCAGTCAGGGTATGGCAACCATCTCATCACTTAAACTCACACTCAAGCCCGTCACACATTCACTGGCATCTAACTCACTGCCAGCTCAAGAGACATTACCACCTATTCTCTCACACACCCCCTCACATGTCCATTTGGCCTCATCTCCTCTGCAGACTGCCTCCTCAGCCCTTACCATCTTGAGGCCACTTGTACAGATCAACATGTGTCCCCACACACACCCTGGGTGAATATGACCTCCTGCTGAGAACACTTTCCCTTCTCTTCCTCCCTCTACATTCCAATAATGCCTCTTCCCCATCCTACTCATTTCACCCCATCAACATATTCCTTTCCCCCTTGCATACTTCTCTTATTTTGCCTTAAGGTATCTACGTTACTTGCCCCAACAAGTTCCACATTCACATGGTAGCAAGCTCCACCCATTGAGTAAGGAGGTTTCTCCTGATTTATTAGTGACCATCTTGTTTTATGGTGCCAAGTTTAGGACTGTCATATTTTTATGCTGTCAAACTGTGCTGAATAAAAACCTGAAGCTGCACTTACTTCCACTGGTTACTTGTATTGAATATCCAATTCAAATAATATATGGGAAAATAACAGATTTAGGAATAGCTTAGGAAGGTCCTATGGTTATTTTACATAAAAGACAATGAAAGGTGAAAAACCTACAAGCATGTTTTAAAATGAATCACATTTTCTTTGTGAACCATTAAAAGATAATGCAGCATTTTATGTTTAAGATTAAATACATCATGCTTATTAGAATTCTAATAACTGTCCCTGTAGGCTCGAGTATGCAGGCGGGATGTGCATTGCTTTTACCTTGGGCACTGTGTCTGATCAAATATTTTGGCAAAGAATTTTGACAGATGCTTTCTGTTTATCTTACTTTGCTGTGTACCTAACACTTAGTATAAAAATATGCATTCACATAAATAACCAAAGGGAATATTAGGCCAGTCAGTCGAAACTACTGCATATTTTATTGAAGGATTCATCTTGACATGAAGCCAATTAAAACAATGTTTTGTGGAACTTTCTTCTTTAAAGAAACAATATAACAACTCAGTAATTCAATAACACACTCAGCTTTATTAAATATCTTTCAGCTTTTGCTCCTCCTGTGAAATACAGCTAGCACCATTAAGTGTTACAATTTTTCTGCTGTTAATGGCTAGTTATGATTTTCACTCAAGACAAATGTCGCAAATAGGGCAAAAAGTTCAAATACCTTATAAGGTAACAGAACCATTATAAAGCTGTGATCAAATCTCAAAATAAATTGCATTAGATGAAAGAAGTGCTATTGGGCTGAACTTGACAAAGCACCATGAAAGATGTTGAAGAAATTCACGGTATTTATATAAACTCTGCTAATGTAATGTTTTAAAACTTTGGTGAGAAAGTATAACCTGTGCTTAGACATAGAATCCATCATAGACACTTACAGGATAGAAGGAGGCCAATTGACCTGTCATGCCTAAACTAGGTCTTTAAAAGAGCAGTCATGCTTAGTCCCACACCCAACTTTTGTCCATAACCCTGTAATTTCCTCATCCTCAGGTTCCAGCTGTAAGGAACATATTTTTTAAATTTTTGTTAGACTGTTGTAAAGAACATATATTTTTTATTTTCTGTTGGAATGTGGATTTTAAAATTACAATGGCTGCAGTTTGAAAGACATGTCCACTGGAATAGGATGAGAGATATATACAATGTTGCAGTCCTGGAACAGAGTGTGCCATGAAAGATAGGATGGTGCCGGAAACGAGTGCTGGACCAAGGGATCTGCCTGATAACAGCATTTTAATTGGCTGCTGACCAGGTGACCAGGGTTTGTGTGAAGAGCAGTGCAACTTAAAAAGCTCCTGGCCTGCAATCTCATTTCCTCATATCTCTATAACCTGCTCTCTCTCTGGGGAAACCCCTGTAAAGAGGAAAAGGGGAAAACCACTGAGACATTGAAAAACAAGTTCTCAACCAGTGAACTAAATACTGAAAGTGCTGGAAGACCACCTTGTGTCATCAACAAGAGCTGAAAGGAATTTGGAAGACATTGATCAAAATCAACCCATCAAATCCTGTACCCTGGATTGGTGCTATTGAACTGTTTTATCCCACCCTTAAAATCCCTGTTTTATATGTCTTATGTGTCGTCTGAGAGAGAGTGTGTGTGTGTGTGTGTTTATATGTAGGGACTTTAGAAGGGGGTAGAGTTTAATGTTATAGTGTTAGAAGTTAGCAGTTCATATTTCTTTCTTTTGCCACTAGTTAAAGACAATTTGTTCATTAAACAGATATTTAGTTATTAAGTTTACAAACCTGGTGCTCGTATTCTGTAAACCTAAATTAAACAGTTAGGTAGAATTGGGGCAATCTGGTGGTTTGGTCAAACTTTTTACATTTGTCGTGGCTCAGGAAACAGTGGGGCTTGATGTTACAGCACATTATCCCCAGCGAGTTGGGACACTATCCAACTCCCTTTTAAAATTATTAATGGATTCAATGTCCCCCACCTTTTCAGGTAGAATGTTCCAGAGTCAACTCTCTTTGCAGAATCTTCTGTTTCTGTCAGCAACAGGAATTGTGGCAGGCATTTAATTTGGTGTGAATCAAAAATCAGTTTCCTGATGGTGGGAAAATAATTTGGAATTTTGTTCTCCTGACTTTCAAGGCAGGTCAAAGATGAGCCGAGTTTCCCGTTTAATAAAGTCAGAGACTCCATTTGCATTCATTAGCATGTCATGAATGCTCATTAAATGGCCAACTCATCAAACTCTCATTCTCCCTCCAAATTAAGGTCCCCACCAGCGGCTAATTAGAACGTTCTGTTTTACGACTGTATATAAGTGGCGTGCACCTGGTGAGCTTCAACGGAGGCAGGACTAGGGGTGGGTGAGGGGAAGGGTGGAGGACCAGAGGGAAAGGGTGAGACGGAGGCAGGACGGGGTGGGGGCAGGAGGATCAGAGGGGAAGGGTGAAAGCCTCTCTTGGGTTGGGGGGGCGGTGGTGGAGCAAATTTAAGATACTGTCCAGTGAAGGGTCAAAGACTGTCCAGGGGCATGTCTGAGAGAATGTCCTCGGAATGTGGCCACACTGTCGGGGGCAAGTTTAAGACTGTCCAGGGAATGAGGCCACACTGTCCGGGATATGTTAGAGGGCTCAGTGTGGCGCACATGGCTAGGTCCTGGTCTTGGGCAGGGGAGGTATCTCTGGGTGGTGACAGTCATACTGATCATTGTGCAAAGGGCGTGTTTAGTCACCTAAGGCATTTGGTCCTGAGGGTTTGAGGCATGATACTGGGATGCAGAGGGCACAGTCGCATTCAGGGGAGGCATTTGGATCTGGTAAGTTGGTAATTTTAAGGTTATGGGGTGGTATTAGATGGTCTCATGGAGGGGAATCTCTGAAAGTAAGGGTGTAGGTGGCTTCAAGAAGGGGAGGGGTCAGATTGAGTCAGTGTGTACCATCTACAAGATGCATTGCAGGAACTCACCAAGGCTCCTTAGACAGCACCTTCCGAACCCGCGACCACTACCATCTAGGAGGACAAGGGCAGCAGACGCATGGGAACACCACCAACTGGAAGTTCTCCTCCAAGCCACTCACCAGCCTGACTTGGAATTACATCGCCGTTCCTTCACTGTTGCTGGGTCAAAATCCTGGAACTTTCTCCTTAACAGCACTGTGGGTGTACCTACACCACATGGACTGCGGCAGTTCAAGAAGGCAGCTCACCACCACCTTCTCAAGGGTACTTAGGGATGGGCAGTAAATGCTAGCCCAGCCAGTGAGGCCCACATCCCGAGAATGAATAAAAAAAAGAAAAAAAATTAACAATGGGCATGGGGACATCAACATTGAAGGGAACGGTGGGAGAACAGGAATATCCATATAAACTATCATGGGGTCAAGGGTAATAGGAGAGGGGGCTAGATGGTCACAGAGGGAGTGGAATTAGGAGGCAGTGACTGGAGGAGGATGGGAGGATTTTGGTGGGTGACAGGGGGAGGTTGGAAGGTGTTGGTCACACTCACAAATATTAGCAGAACCATCTCTGTCTTTACTGAGTAATGGCACTGTTGGAAAAAATTATGTAGAAGGGTTCAAAGTGTGTGGGAGGAGTTCAGGACTACCCTTTTGGGCTGAGTGTAGGGGCACCCTATTAATTATTTGCTCAAGCAATGGAGAACAAGGATCAACTGAATACTGGTTTTGAGGGTCAAATGTCTATTGAAGAAACATTGCCCTTTGACTAATGGTGCACATTCATGCAAGAATCCACTGAGATTTGGGGCTACATGTGAGTTGATGTGATTGGCTATCTGTTCCTGACAGGGGCATGTAAAAAGGTTTGAAGGTTAAATCATTCAAGGGCTATGGCTGTTGGACAGAAGCTACAGGCACACTCCAAGCCTCAGTATTCATAGCAAATGATCATGGCTTACAAGGCACAATATTTAAAGTCTTGACATTATGGCAAGGCTATCTTTTCTATATAGAGTGTTTAGGCTCATGGGGGCAAACTGAGTGCCTGATGGAGGGTTCTCGCACATACTTGTATTCACCCTGGTTAAGGCTCGCATGGGCAGCCATGTCTGAAGGGGAGGATCAGCCACCTGCGGTCCTCCAGGATGACTTCACCTACAAGGGGTGGCCTGAGATGCTATGTCTAGACAGAGGCCAGGCCAAGGGCTTTGCACTGGCCTCCTAGCTTGGAGATGGAGAGAAACCAGTCAAAGGAACGTTTAAATAAATTCTCAAATGTGTTCGTTGACAGATAATAAGAGGAGTGGAGAATGCAGGCTGCAGACAACCCTACCTTGTTTATAGCTCCAATATGGATGTGAAGAAGGGCCCGTCATCAATTGGCACAGGTCTGGGAGGAGCAGCGGCATGGGCTGCAAGAGAGAGTGGGGCCCCAAGAACTCAAAGATGTTCCCGAAGAGGGGAAAATTAAATGAAAACCAAGAGTATATAGAAGACTCTGCTCATACATGGAGTTTTTCCAGGGATGTGGCAGCTTAGATTCTTCACCTACTTCATTAAGAACTAATGCCGCAAGGACTTGGAGGGCAGCCCATGCTGGTGGCTCTGAATGTATTGTGCCAGTGGGTCCTTCCAGGGCTCCTGTCAGGACCTTTGCGGCATCTCCCAATTGGCAAGACACAAATGCATAAGGGAGGTGACAGATGCCGCTTTCAATAAAGCTCACCAGTATGTCCAGGTCTGCATGGATGCTGAAAGCCAGGCTGCCAGAGCTGTTGGATTCGCAGCGATATGTAGTTTCCTGCAAGTGCAGGGTGCAATCGAATACGCCCTTGTGGCCTTGGCAGCAGCCTGCGAGATTCATCAATCGAAAAGAATTTCACTCTCTGAATGTCCAATTAATTTGTGATCATGGAAAGCAGATCCTACACGTCTGTGCTAGGTGCCCAGGGAGCACTCACAACTCTTACATCTTGACGCACTCACAGGTGCCAGAAATCTTTGAAGGATCTCAGCACTTAAAGGGCTGGCTCTTCGGGGACAAGGGATACCCCCAGAAGACATGGCTCATGACACCCGTTTGCTGAAGAGAGATACAATGCTGCATATTCCTCCGCCAGGTCCTTTATAGAGCAGATGATAGGCCTTCTGAAGATACTGATTCTGAAGGGTATGGCATGGCAGACTGAATGCACATCCCTGACTCCGAGGAGGAGGGGCACCTGGAGGGGGGTCGAGGTGCCCTGACTCCCCCCTCACCTCGTTACTGCTGAAACCTTGGCTAGAGCGATGATGAGCAGGTCCGAGTGCAAATCCGGCAGAAACTGCTGAATCTGGGACTCCAAGGTGGTTGCCACCCTTACCCATGGAGACTTCGATGTGTTCTCATGTCGAAGCCACGACTACAGGCAGAATGTGGACGGACTCCTCCAGTCTTCAGTCCAGTCTGCCACAGCCTCTGACAATTCCGCCTGACGTTCTCCTGCCTGTCTCTGCATCTCCAAGAAGTCTTTTAGGGCAGAGTCCAGAGGCTTGTCATCAGATGCAGACTCACCAGGGGCCTGGTCTTCAGCAGTCCTCTGAATGTCAGAGACGTCGGCTGTCACTGCCTCTGCTTGCTGTGGACCCGTGTTTGTGAGGTGATCACCAGGTTGTGAACTTGAGCCCGCTCCAGAACTCAGCTGCATGTACAAGAACATAGTGACGGTGCTTCCTCTGAGGATACTGCGGCTTCTTCCTCAGAGGTGCCCTGGGGGCTGGGGCTGTGGAGACTGGAAGATGATGTCCCCATGCTTTTCTTACTGGTACCTGGGAATAGACAAAAGAGAGATTTAGTGATTAACTCAGGCTCATACATTAAAGATCACTCACAGTCATTGCCCGCCTCTTATAGTTGGATACTTGATGCATCCTCAGTAGTTGCTGGGGGAGTCTGATCTCGCCTTCCGCGCGGGCATGGTCTCTCTCCTCTTCTGCCAGCTCTGTGGCCTGTTCTTCGAGGGATTACTGGGATGCCACCTCCTGTCTTCGCACATTCTCTCTTGTTATATGAGATATCTTGTCCTGCAGAAAGACAGAAGGACTGATTGTGAGGTCAGTGGGTCAATGAGCAGTTCAGAAGCACACATGCCTATTGTAGCTGTTGAGTCCTCCCCAGTAAATGATTAAGAAGCTGTTTGTCCAGGCACTAATATGAGATGGACAGCTTAAAGTGGCTGGCACACATTTGGTGCTGATGTCCCCTCTGCTGGTTGTGTGTGACATCCCTGTGCACTCTAACCCTTAGATTGCCTGAAGCCCCTATGAAAGTGTGAGTTTGGAGCGGGTAGGTGTTTCACTTACCTTGGTGGAGTGCAGCAGATCATTCATGCGTTTCCTGCGCTACAGGCCGTTCCTTTATTGGGCTCCACG
This sequence comes from Cetorhinus maximus, assembly GCF_964194155.1. Taxonomy (NCBI): domain Eukaryota; kingdom Metazoa; phylum Chordata; class Chondrichthyes; order Lamniformes; family Cetorhinidae; genus Cetorhinus; species Cetorhinus maximus. The sequence goes on from NC_135900.1 coordinate 28,974,886, forward strand.
GGGCCAGCAACGCGGCGACCACCTCTCAGGCCACCATGGTCAGTGTTGGGGGGGGGGGCTCCTGCTCCCAGACCTCGGAAAGAGTACCTCCCGCCTTTCCTGGAAGAGAATCTCCAAGGATTTGTCACTGAACCGTAGGGCTAAAGGTTGCTTTGTTCTCTTTGGCATTCTCTTTTAATGTTGAATAATAACCAGATTGAAGGTCCTGGACTGCAGTAAGCGACTGTCTATTCGGGTGCTGTTTAAATATGGCGCCAGGACCTTCGACCCCATGTTGTAAAGGTGGGGCAGGCAACTTCCGGCCCACCTCACCACGAGATTTGCCAAGCTCCTAATAGATGCATAATTAATGAGCTGCAAATCAGAAGATTGCACATGTTCAGCTGTCCTGCTACCCAGCGGGAATCTCTCGAACTTTGCTGCTCGCCACCAGACTTAGTTTCCAGAATGGAAGATTCCACCATCTGAATGAAAAGATTTCTCCTCATCTTCCTTCTAAATCTTTAGCCGATGATTTTAAATTTATGATGTGTGATTATTGATTCACTTGCCAGAAGGAATAGTTTTTCCCTATCTCCTCCACCAAAGCTCCCATCATCTTGAAAAATCTCAATTAGTTCGTCTTTTATCCTTCTGTTTCCAACCTCTCCTCATCTCTGGTAACATCCGGATAAATCTCTTCTGTACCCTTTCTAAGTTTTTTAAATCTGTCCTGAAGCATCATACCCAGAATTGTTCACAATATTCTGGCTGATGCCTACCTGGCGATTTACTGTAACTGCTTTTTTATTTGCTTGACGATTTGCTCACACTGATTGGTTTCTGCAATATTCTTACACCTATGATGAAGTATAACTTCTATTCTAGTCTACCCTAACCTTACATCCCTGCTCCGTAGCACACTCTAGGTCAACTGTGATATCATCGACAGGTATTCTAATTTCAAATGGAAATGGATTCTGAAAACAATTTATAGAAAGTGTGGATAAATGATATATTTTTTAGTAGCTGAGACATTTAATATTTATTAAAAATACTTAACAGCTATTCATTATCAAAGCACCTAATTGTAGGGTGCAGAGGCATGTTTCAGTGCACAAATGGCCACACTTTGATCTTTCTTTGAGGAAATCTGATTTTCCTCTGCATTCCTGACCCCGCGCTATTTTTCTTTGGCCTTTTTAAAGGTCGGGAAGGCCCAATGTGCAAAGCGTACATCCGCCTGCTGAGGTCACATTCCCCATTGGAAATGGGGATGAAAACCGGATTTCCTGCTGCACACCATTTTCGTCTGGTGGTGCGGGGTTTTGGAAGCCCATTAAAAGCATGTCATGTTTGAGTGTTCATGCAGAAACCGGAAAGTGTCTGGTGTGTGTGTGTGTCTGTGTGTGTGTGTGTGTGTCTTAATTGGATTAAAGGCAGCTGTCCCAAAGGTTTTGATTTAAACATGGTAAACATGGGGGAAGTTTAGAATGTAAGGTGTAAAAGGACATTTGCACTGTTAAATAAACCAGACTAGATTGTTTTCAAAGGAGGGGTGAAATGTGTCACCTAGCCAGGTGATATTTAGAAACAGTGTGTTTATTTTTCCCAAAGATTACTGGTAAAACTTAGTGCTATGAGAGATTTTTATTATCAGAAAGATAAAGTCCAAAGACATAGTGAAACAATGGGAATTTTCATTCAAAGGGGAAAATATGTATAAAGGAGCGAAGGCTGTGTGTAAGGGTACGCATTTTTAAGATCTAACAAGTTTGAAAAGCCTTCACCATCTATACTTCAAGCTGATGTTTTCAAAGAACTGAAGTTAGGAAAACTCACTTTGAATTTGACTGGTTCAGGGTATTGTGTGTCACCTTGCCTGGGTCTTTTAAAATCTATGTGTCTTACTGTCACCTTAACAAAAGTGTAACTGGGAGTCAGATTAAGAAGGGGATTTAGAAGTTATCATAGTAGTAATTTGCAGATCTATGTATGTGTTTAAAATAATTTCTCTTATTAATAAATGTTTAATCTAGTTTTGTAAAAATCTATAAGACTTGGTGGTTTTATTATGGCTGAATTCAAGGCATGCATCTCGAAACATATACAAATTACAAAACAAGTTGTGACAGTTGTTTCAAGTTTCCCGTTAGGATTTGAACAACTCAGCATTTACCATTGGCTTGCTGAACAGAAAACTTGGAGAGGAATTGGGAGTATTCTGAAGGTTAAGTATAAAATGCTTTGACACTTTCAAATGTCACTGTTAGGTGCTCTAGTGTAATGTAGATGTGTTTTTAATGCAGTGCAGGTTCATCATAGGGATCTGTCTTGCAAAGGTAAATTGACCCTTACATTGACCAGCATTATGTAATAGTTCACATGAATTACAGTAAGGAAAATCTTTAAATTCTTTAAAATGTTTTGCATTTGTAATTGCTTTTAAGAACGTTTGAAAAGGACTTTTAAGAGTTTGTATACATTGTAAAGGGATCAATTGTAATTTTCTTGGATAATAAGAAATACTGGTCCATGTGGACTGGCGACCTTTGACCTGGAAGCTGTGCCAACAGGATGAAAGTTAAGACCAGAAGAAGTGTGGCTGGTAAACACAAAGGAAAGCTGCATACACAAAGAAGAGCTGGAGATTGAAGGCGATCAGCACACAGATGCAGGCAGAAAGTAATGTTGCAGCAGGACACAGTTATCAAACTCCGGGTGTGTTTAACAGCATAGAATCACAGTGTCTTTACCATGCAGAAGGAGGCCATTTGGCCCAACAAGTCTGCACTGGCTCTCTGAAAGAGCATTCCACCTAGTCCCACTCCCCTGCCTTATCCCCGTAACCTTGCATATTCTCTCTTTTCAGGTAGCAATCCAATTCCCTTTTGAATACCTCGATCTAACCTGCCTCCACCACCCTTTCAGGGAGTTTGTTCCAGACTCCAACCATCCTCTAGGTGAAAATATTTTTCTTCACATCACATTTACTGCTTTTGCCAATTATTTAGAATCTGTGCAAGCTGAGCTCTCTGCAAAAAGATCAGTTTTCTGTTTGGCAGTAGGAAGGAAAATAGAATTCCAGAAGCTCTGGGGGAAGCGATGTGCGACCGAGCTAAAAAGGGCTGAATCCTAAAAGTGCTGTGAATGGCTCAGGCATGTGAAAGAGCTAAGAGTTTGCATCAGAGGCCCAGGTTGTGAACCAGGAATTGTTGGTTGAAAAGGACGTCTGGAAAGCTAGATCATGAGGACTGAGTGACCCGAGTGAGAGAGGGTTTGTAGATGAGCTCGTTGTCGGTGTTAACCGTATGCGGGGTGCGGGGAAATTGAATGGAATACTGCTGCCGGTGAACATGATGAGAAGGCCAAATTGATTGTGTGGAAAAGTGAGAGAATATATGTACCAGAAGCTGAATTAGAGAAATTTGGAACTGCAAGTGGTGCCTTATGCATGTGGAGAGTGATGCTGGTGCTTGTGATCGTGTAAGATGTATCTTTGTTGTATCGACTATTTAAAGTGGAATTTACCTTTTTATTTTAAGTACGATTTGCCTGTTAATTTATTTCTAGTTGATTAGTTGATTCTGATTTGTGTAAAAGTAAAAATTACAAGAAGTGAAATCTTGATGGTAATTTCTTTATTGCAGGCTGTCTGGCACATTTAGTTATTTAGGTATACGGTTCTCCTATGGGGATTGTAACAGACTGGAATGCGGACATCGATTTTTGGATCTCAATGCATGTAGCCCAAAGTGAGCCTCAGACTTGAGACACAGGAGTAGGCCTCTGCAAGAGAACATTTCTGAGGATTTCTAAAAGGAAACATTTTATTCTAAATATTTTAATATTTTCATGGCTTTTTAATGAATATACTTTCTCCAATATGCGACTGGACTAGTAAAACAAATGCACTGGCAGTCTCATATATTAAGTAGGAAATTAGTAAGTCTGAAAGGTGAGTTTTTAGGGTCTAAGTATATCTGGATGAAGAAATAACGAATTGACTAAACACTGAAATACTTGCTAACTTGCTTGCATTTTTTGATGAGATGAGAAATGATTGATAAGGGTCATGTGGTTTATGTGCTGTGCATAGACTTTGGAAAGGCATTTGATAAAGTTCCACATAATGGGCTTGTCAGCAAAGTTGAAGCCCTTGGAATAAAAGGGACAGTGACAGCATGGATACGAAGTGACAGGAAACAGAGTAGGGGTGAACGGTTGTTTTTGGGTCAAGAGGAAGATACATAATGGGGTTTCCCAGGGATCGGTGTTAGGTCCACTCCTTTCCTTGATCTATATTAATGGCCTAGACTTTGGTGTACAGGGAACAATTTCAAAATTTGCAGATGATACAAAACTTGGAAATATTGTTAACTGTGGGGAGGATAGTGATAAACTTCAGGTGGACTTAGATAGGCTGGTGAAATGGGCAGACAAGTGGCAGATGAAATTTAATGCAGAGTAATGTGAAGTGATTCATTTTGATAGGAAGAATGAGGAGAAGCAATATAAGATAAAAGATACAATTCTAAAGTGGGTGCAGGAGCAGAGGGACCTCAGGTTATATGTACACAAATTACTGAAGGTTGCAGGGAGGTTGAGAAAGTGGTTAGCAAACCAAATGTGATTCTGGGCTTTATAAATGGGGACATAAAGTACAAAAGCAAGGAACTTATGGTGAGCCTTTATAAAACCCTGGTTCAGCCTCAACCGAAGTATTATGTCCAACTCTGGGCACCACACTTTAGAAAGAATGTGAAAGCATTAGAGAGAATGCAAAAAACATTTATGGTAACAGTTCCAGAGATGAGGAATTTCAGTTATATGGATAGATTAGAGAACCTGGGGTTATTCTGCTTGGAGAAGAGAAAATTAAGAGGAGATTTAATAGAGGTTTTCAAAATCATGAAGAGTATGGGCACAATAGATAGGGAAAAACTTATGCATTGGCAGAAGGGTCGAGAACCAGAGGACACAGCACTGCAGTGATTGGCAAAAGAAGCAACAGTGACATTTATGCAGCATATGGTTAGGATCTGGAATGCTCTGCCTGATAGTGTGGTAGGGGCAGATTCAATCGAGGCTTTCAAAGGAGAATTGGATAATTATTTGAAGCAAAAACATTTGCAGGGCTACAGAAGGCGGAGGAATGGGACTAGGTGAATTGCTCTTCCAGAGAGCCGGCACGGACAGAACAGGCTGAATGGTCTCTTTCAGTGCTGTAACCATTTGATGATTCTATAAACTTGCTGTGCAGATGTGTATGGACACCAAACAGAAAACTGCTGATCAATACATAACCAATTATTATCTTAAAATACATGCCATCACTAGAGAAAAAGTACTGAGCAAACTATTGGGATTAAAGGGTGACAAGTCCCCAGAACCTGATGGCCTACATCCCAGGGTCTTAAAGGAAGTGGCAGCGGAGATAGTGGATGCATTGGCTATAATATTCCAAAATTCCCTGGATTCTGGAAAGGTTCCAGTGGATTGGAAAAATGCTAATACAACGCCCTTATTCAAAAAGGGGGGGAGGCAGAAAGTAGGAAACTATAGACCAGTTAGTTTAACGTCTGTCGTTGGGAAATTGTTAGAATCCATTATTAAGGAAGTAGTAATGGGGCATTTGGAAAGTCAAAATGCAATCCATCAGCATGGTTTTATGAAGAGTAAATTGTGTTTGACTAATTTGCTAGAGTTCTTTGACAAGCAAAGTGGATAATGGGGATCCTGTAGATGTAGTATATCTGGACTTCCAGAAGGCCTTTGATAAGGTGCCGCACAAGATTAATACACAAGATAAGATCACATGGAGTTAGGGGTAATATATTAGCTTGGAAAGAGGATTGGCTAACCAACAGAAAGCAGACAGTCGGGATAAATGGATCTTTTTCTGGGTGGCAAGCTGTAACTAGTGGGATGCCACAGGGTTCGGTCCTTGGGCCCCAACTATTTACAATCTATATTAATGACTTGGATTCAGGGATAGAAGGTACTATAGCTAAATTTGCAGATGACACCAAAATAGGTGGGAATGTAAGTTACAATGAAGAATTGAGAAATTTACAAATAGATATGGACAAGTTAGGTGAATGGGCCAAAATTTGGCAGATGGAGTTTAACGTGGATAAGTGTGAGGTCATCCATTTTGGTCGGAAGAATAAAAAGGCGACTTATTATTTAAATGGAGAGAAACTTCAGAATGCTTCAGTGCAGAGGGATCTGGGTGTCCTCATGCATGAATCGCTGAAAGCTAGTATGTAGGTACAGCAGGTAATAAGGAAGGCAAATGGAATTTTGGCATTTATTGCTAAAGGAATAGAGTATAAAAATAGGGAAGTGTTGTTGCAACTGTACACGGCATTGGTGAGACCACATCTGGAGTACTGTGCACAGTTTTGGTCCCCTTACTTGAGGAAGGATGTAGTTGCACTGGAGGTGGTTCAGAGGAGGTTCACTAGATTGATTCCAGAGATGCAGGGCTTGTCTTATGAGGAGAGATTGAGCAGTTTAGGCCTATACTCGCTAGAGTTTAGAAGGATGAGAGGAGATCTAATTGAGGTACGTAAGATGCTAAAAGGGATAGACAAAGTAGACGTGGAGCAGATGTTTCCCCTTGTGGGGCATTCTAGAATGAGGGGGCCGTAGTTTTAGGCTAAGGGGTGGTAGATTTAAATCAGAGATGAGGAGGAATTACTTTTCTCAAAGGGTCGTGAATCTGTGGAATTCATTACCTCAGAGTGCAGTGGTTGCTGGGACGCTGAATGAATTTAAGGAGGAGATAGACAGATTTTTAATTAGTAATGGGTTGAAAGGTTATGGGGAGAGGGCGGGAAATTGGAGTTGAGGCCAAAATGAGATCAGCCATGATCGTAATGAATGGTGGGGTGGGCTCGAGGGGCTGAATTGCCTACTCCTGCTCCTAGTTCTTACGTTATGTTCTATCCATTGCTTGCTTTCAATCAGAACAAAGAATATCACCAAGTTTATACGTCAGGTGTTTGCTTGGTCTTGAACACCAGGTAATGGATCAAAATAGTTTTCAAAGAATTTGGGTATTAGTAAAAATATAAAAGGGGCTTCTACCTTCAAAGGTCAGTTTGCACCTCCCTGGAACAAGAATGCCATTCAGTTCCAAAAGGTGTTAAAAGCAGTTTATCTGAGATTGTCTAAAGTTATTTCTCATAGGATCTTTACAGCATACAAAGGGGAGAATTTAATCTCAATATTCTGGGCTGAGTGTGTTATTAAAAAGAAATAAATGGTGTGTAAGTAAGCAGGTTGATCAGGATATGAAAGAAGATAGGTTCATTGTTTGGGTGTAGCTCTCCATTAGAGCTGCCACAGTTGGAGAACTATATGATAGAGGGTTGGTTGTCCAGTATGACTATGGCCATTCTAATGAAGGATATATCCAAACATTTCTCTTTTGACCTATTGAAGCTTTATATGCATACCTGAGTCCTTAACCCTTGCTATAAATAGCCAAAGTAAAATATTGAAAATAAAACCTCAAACAGGTCAGTCACTGATAGCTTGGTGAGTGAGTGCTCTGCATCATCAATTAATTCTCCCCTCAGCCTCTTCTGTTCTAAAGAAACTCCTCCCAACTTTCCTGGCACCATCTTTGAAAACTTCTGTACCCTCACTAGTGTGATCAGATTCTTCCAGTAACACAGTGATTAGAACTGTACGTCATACTCTACTGTGACCTACCTAAGCACATTGCATATTTGGCATTGATCCACATAGAGAAGGATAGTTAGAATATTGTGTCCAGTTATGGGCGCCCTACTTTCGCAAGGACGTTAATGTCCGTGAAACAGTATAGAAGGGATTTACGAAGGTGATCTCAAGGATGAGAGACTGTGGATATCAGGAGAGGCTAGAGACACTGAGGCTCTTTTTATTAGATCAAAGAAGGTTAAGAGGAGATCGGACAGTAATATTTGAAATTCTGAAAGGTTTTGACAAAGTAAATAGGGTAAACAATTTCCGATAATTGGTGAGTTGGTAACTAGAATACATAAATTTAAGATCGTTACCAAAAGAACAAAAAAAGAAGTTAAGAGTTTTTTGCTGACACTTATGGAATGCCATACCTCTCTTGACCCATCTACAGCCTCTGTGTTTTCAGAATGCTTGTTTGGCATCCAGTTTTGGATGATCTGAAATTTCCTCTAAAAAACAGTTGGAAGAACAAAGCCATCATTTGTGGCCCCTGCCACACAAACTCCATACTCTAGTCACTGATTCCATCCCCTCCCTGGTCACTGCTTCAGTCTGAAACAGACTGTTCATGACCTTGGCATCCTATTTGACCCAGAACTGAGCTCCTGATATATCCTTCACAAAGATCACTCACATGCATCTACAGAATATCTGCCCCTGTCTTAATCCATCTGCTGCTGAAATCCTAGCTCATCCATGATTTTCTTACTTCCAAGCACGACTATTCCAATATTCTCCTGACTAGCCTCCCATCTCCCATCGTCCAAAAACTTCAGTTCATTGAAAGCTCAAATCTCTCCATGGCCTTGCCCATGTCCATCTCCAAGAACTCTGCCTTCCTCCACCTCTGACCTCTTGTGCATCTGCAACTTTCTTTGTCCACTATTGGAGGCAATGGCTTCAGTAGTTTAGGCCTATAGCTCTTGTATTTAACCTTCCTAAACCTCTCTGCTTCTTTACCTTTCTCTCTTCCTTTAAGAGATAACTTGGACCAAGTTTTCAGTCACTCAAAATGCAAGAATTTAGCCTGAATGAGGGCATCAGTTAGTTTCAGCAAGCCTGTGTTCTGGGAAAACAGGAGTTCTTGCATCTGGCTCAGTTTTATTGGCATTGGATATCACCTTATTATCCTTTTGGGTAGGAATAGCACAATAGCCTGAGAAATCTAAAAGAGATGGATGATAAAACAAGTCAGGGATCTCTAGTGATATTTCCAAACATTAACTATTAGGCAGAGCTTTCAACCACAACCGAAAAACCATTGAATGGGGTGTATAATGAGTAGCCAATCTGCTACTGCCTGTTTTATATAAAAAAAACATTTTATCATTTGTTCATGGGACATGGGTGTCGCTGGCTCAGCCAGCGTTTATTGCCCGTTGCTAATTGGCCTTGTTTAGAGGGCATTTAAGAGTCAACCACATTGCTGTGGGTCTGGAGTCACACATAGGCCAGCAGATCTCCTTCCTAAAGAACATTAGTGAGCCGGATGGGTTTTTATGACTATCAACAGTGGTTTCATGGTCATTATCAGACTTTTAATTGCAGATTTTTATTGAATTCAAATTCCACTAGCTGTCGTTTGAACCCGGGTCCCCAGACCATTACTCTGAGTCTCTGGATTACTTGTCCTGTGACAATACCACTATGCCCCCCTCCCCCAAGGGAGGTGAAACTTCTGCTGCTAGAATTGGAAAGAATAAAGTGATGGATGATTTACACTTTTTAAAGATTCAAAGGACAATAAGTACTTAAAGGACTAAACTACCTTTCTTTCAGTTGGGGTCAACACATACAAATCAGGGTCCTGAGCCATAATTACCAATGCTAAGATGACAGTCATTAGTCTTCTGACAGATAACATTTTAAAAAGAATTGAAAATTTTGCAACTATTTTCATATAGTTGGTTAAATGGAGTTGTTACTTATATTGCTAAACTTACTTTTGGAGACATTGCACTCACAAAGCTCTCTACTTAGCCCACCCCAAAAGAGGAAAGCGGTGAAGCACACCTGCTTTTGCTGATGGGGATTGAATTCTCGTAACAGTTGGTGATGTCCTTGTGGGCACAAAAAGACATTTGTGCAAGTAACCGGTACAAACAGGAGCGACCCTAAACTTGTCATAAATAAGTGTCAGGTCTGTTATTCATTGTACATTAAATAGAAGAAAAATAAGCAGCAAATACCTTCTGTGCCTTGCGTTTATCTGCCCGTTGGTTCTGATGGTAGATACGGCTGAAGTTTGAGACAATCACTGGGACTGGTAAGGCAATAACCAACACACCACTCAAAGAGCAGATAGAACCAAAAACCTTCCCAGCAATGGTCTTTGGTACCATGTCACCATACCTGCACCAAAAAGAAAAAAACCATCAGGTTTTAACAATAAGGTAACTCCCAGACCTTCAGAATGATGTTTAGAAATAAAAGATATATAGCAGATTATAGCAGTATGATCAATTTGATAAGGAACATTTAAAATATGAGTACCAGAGTTACAAAAACCAAGTTTAATTTCAGTTTGAATTTCAGCTTTGTTTAGTCTTTTTTCCATGCTTTGTCCCTACCAGCATGCCAAACCATGTGCACTTGTGTTCATTCTGGTTTTTTTTTAGTAAGGTCCAGAACAGTTTTGTTAAAATAAAACAGCTAATTGGTCAAAAATAATCTCTGAAAAATAAGAAATTATTCTGTTACCCAGCGCTGCCAACTTTTTACAGTATGGACCTGCAATATCTACTCCTTAGACAATGACCACAGCACAGAAGAGACATTAATCTCATTAGCCTCATAACCATTATGGAAATACTGCTGCAGAGTGAGCAAGTTAGGAACTTAATATTTCAGCACACTTGACTTTTAAAAGAGCTAGGCAAAACGGAAAAAGAGGTGGGGGGTTGGGGGGCTCTCTCCAATAATAAAGAATGAGATAAAGGCTGTAAAGAGAAGGGATCATAGCTCGGAAAGTCAAGATGTAGCAGTAATTTGGATGGAGCTAAGGAACAACAAGGGACAGAAAACACTGATGAGAGTAGTTTTTCAGCTAGCTAACAGTAAGTGTAGCGTCAGGCAAAGTAATTTGCAACATTTTCAGGTAAAGTGAAAATAAATCAAGAGCTTAGAGGTGCATGTAACAACGATAAGACAGTAATCATGGGGGACTTTAATTTTCATATAGATTGGGTAAACTAAATTTACAGTAACAATGTGGAAGATGAGTCCATGGAATGTATACAAGATTGTTTGATACGTTATCATGTTGAGGAACCAACCAGGGGACAGTCTATTTTAGATCTAGCAGTGTGCAATGAGAAAGGGTTGAGCAATAAACTTGTAGGAAAGAAGCCTCTAGGGAATGGAATTTTATATTGAGTTTGAGAGTGGCTTAGTTAAGTCAGAAGATCTTAAACCTGAACAATGCAAACTACATAGATATGGGGAGTGAGTTGGCTACAATGGATTTGGAAAATAGATTAAAAGATTTCAAGGTAGATAGCAATGCCAAACATTTAAATAATTAATTCATTATTGATAACAAATAAGTATTCCCTTAGAAAATAGAAGGCCCATGGGAAAAGTGATCCTTCTCTCGTGGCTAACAAGAGAAGTAGGCATATAATATTTTCAAAAAGAATAGAAAGCCCAAGGGCTCAGAAGATTTTAGAATTCAGCGAAGGATTATCAAGAAATTGATAAAGCAAAAGAGGATATGAGACTAAACTAGCAAGAGACAAAAAACAGTTTGTAAAAGCTCCACAGGTTTGTAAAAAGAGATTAGCAAAAATATAGGTCACTTTAAGGCAGAGACAGAACAAATTATAATGGAGGAATAAAGAAATGGCAGAGAGATGAAACAAATACCTTGGGCTGGATTACTGCAGAGTGGGAACAACTCCGAAATCTTTTAAAAATGGTAGCAGGATCCAATTTCAGGATTCCCACCTCCCTTCCTGGCACCGGCAATTTTTGCTGGCACAGGTTAAGTGTAGCGAATCTGTACCCTGCACTCCCAGCCTGGCTGGCTCCACTGCGGGTGATAGGCATCTCCTAGCCCCCTGTGATTTTCAGGCAAGTGTTACCAATGACACATAGTTTACGGTCCCTTAGAGCAAGCGTGAACCGTAGTCTGGATTTGGGAACTTTTCAAAAGGTAAGTTCAAAAGTTCTTACCCATTCCCCCCAGCCACTCTCCATGGCCTCCTCATACTTTCCATGCTAACTCATGTCCAAAGACACTCCTCATGACCCCATAATTGGTTAACGGACAGAAAACAGAATAGGAATAAATGAATAATTTTTGGGTTGGCAGGCTGTACCTCGCAGGCTACTTCAAGGATCAGTGCTTGAGCCTCAGCTATTTATAATTTGTATCAGTGACTTAGATGAGGGGATTGAATGTAATGTAGCCCAGTTTGCTGATAATACAAAGTTAAATGGGAAAGTAAGATATGAGACATATGCAAAGGGAGTGAAAAGGGGTAAAAACAGTTTAAATGAGCGGGCAAGAACATAGCAGATGGAATATAATGTGGGGAAGCATGAAGTTATCCATTTTGGAAAGAAAAATAGAAAAAGTTGATTTTTTTTTAAAATGGTGACAGATTGGGAAATGTTTGTATTCAGAAGGACCTGGATGTCAGTGTACACAAATCACAGAAAGATAACTTGCAGGTACAGCAGAGCGATTAGGAAAACAAATGATATGTTAACCTTGATTAAAATAGGGAGTAAAAGAGTGATGAAGTCTTCATAGTTGAGGGCCTTGATGAGACCACAAATGGAGCACAGTGTACACTTCTGGACTCCTTGCCTAAGGAAGGATATACTTAACTTAAAGGGAGTGAAACCTGGGTTCACTCGACTGGGATGAGGTGATTGTCAATAATGGCAATTACATTATTAAAAAGGTGATGGGTATTTCTACACCCATAAGTAGGGATAGGTGGGATACTGGTGGGTTGGAGCAGTGTTGACTGTGAACTAAATCAATAAACTCTCTCCAGCAAAGAAAGATGCTTTGTCTTAGTTTTAATTTCAATAAGAGACGTGGTTAACAGTGATTACCCCATGAGATTGAGTAGACTAGGAATATATTCCCTATTCCTTAGAAGAAAAGTGAGAGGTAATCTCATTGAATCAGGACATTCTTAAGAGTGTGATAAGGAAGATGCAGAGAGGATGATTTGCTTGCCTAGGGTGTCTAGAATTAGCCCGACACAAGCTCCTTTCAATTTTGATTTTAGAAGCATCGTACTGATGATGTTTATCTTTAGCCTCCCCCTATCCTTTCCCCTCCCCCAATCACCCATATCTTTTCGCTCATCACTGTTGACCCCTGGCATTACCTTCCACCACCCTATTGTCGCCTACCAGCCAGAACCTTTTTCGTTTCAGGATGTCCACGTGAACGTGCCCGTTCCCTAACTTCCCGAAAATCCCACCCTCATCCACATTGACCTCCCTGACCTCCTCCTTCCCATCCCCAGTGTCCGTGTCTGTCTCTGAGTCCCCACCAACCACACTCGCCATCCCTTCTACCGCCACACCCTCACCCTCCAACCCTACCAGGTCACTCTACCCTCCCTCGTACTCATAATTCCCTGCTACCATGCTCACCCTCAGTTCACTCCCCAGGAGGCAGTCATCAACTCCACAGACCCTTCCCTTGCACGTTCACCTGATCCCACCCCCCTTACTTCTTCCTTCCCCTGGACTCCTTGCCCCTTCCAAACTCCTTCCTCCCCCCCCAAAGTCCTGCCCCCTTCCGAACTCCTTGCTCCACCTGAAGTCCTTCCCCACCTCCGAACTTCTTCCCCCATCTAAACTACTTCCACCCCCTGGACTCCTTGCCTCCTCCAAACTCCATCCTACCCCCCTCTGAACTCCTTCCTCCCCCAAAGTTCTGCCCCACTCTGAACTCCTTGCTCCCCTCGAAGTTCTGCTCCCCCCGAGCTCTTTGCTCCACCAGAAGTCCTTCCCCCATCCTTCCCTTACACCTCCCTCCCCCTTACATCTACCTCCTCAGTTGCCCCATTCTCCCCTGTTACACCCTCCCCCATCCCAACCTCAAACCCCCAGACACCATCGTTCCCACCCTCCCAATCTCACCAACCCCCTCACCCCTGGTACACTTTCCTCTCCCAATCAAACCTAGACCTTCCTCTCCCATCCCCCGGTATACCGTTTTCTTCCACTCACAGCTTGACCTTCCTCTCCACCCCCTCGACGATCATCTGTAGCATATCATGGTCAAGACAATGATGTACCAAAGCAGACGCTCAACAGTGACCTTCCACCTTCCATGAGCTTCTTCATGTCCAAATAAATCCACCCAGCATGTGATGCACGTGTTCCTCCAGGCCCCGGTAGCTGTAGGGCTGCAGCATCTTCTGCTCCTCAGGTGTCCACGATCTGAGCAAGGCCCTGACGGTAAGCCCCGACTTCTGAATGTCACACTTGTCAAGACGTGTTCTGCACCGGCATATTTTCCTGCCAACGTGGGTGGTAAATTTGACGTGGGGGGTTGATTCCGGCCAGCAGGGCTTATAATGGTGTGCAGATGTATGAAAATGAAGTTCCCGACGTGCGGCGGTGGGAAATGTGGCCGCCATTGACGGGCAGAGCGGACGATTGCAAACTGCTTTCACTACAGGGTTAAACTGGTTTTTGGCCTTCCTGCCATATTGTCTGCTCATGCCCGCCATGACGCTCGACGCCAATGGGCACAGAAGATTCTGCTCAGTATCAGGTAATTTTAAAAAAACAGCATATAGCTCAAAGTAAATGAATTTACATTAAAAGAACATCTTTGATCCAGTAAAATAATCAGCATATCATTTTGCACAGTGCTTTTAAATAGGCATGTGTGGAGAACTGGTGCCATTACATAATTATAATACAATTTGTTTTAAAGTTCCTAAAGATTGTGTTATGTACAGCTGGCTATGGTCAGACATGTCTGCTATTCCTACATGTGTCGTTTCAGGTATAATATAGCTATATGAGGGGAGATGGTGGCGTAGTGGTAATGTCACTGGGCTAGTAATCCATAGGCCCAGGCTAATGCTCTGGTGATGCACGTTCAAATCTCACCATGGCAGCTGGTGGAATTTGAATCCAATTTATAAAATCTGGAATTAAAAGCTATTGTCAGTGATAGCTGATTGTTGTAAAAATCCATCTGGTTCACTAATGTCCATTAGGGAAGGAAATCTGCCATCCACACCTGGTCTAGCCTACATGTGACTCCAGACCCACAGCAATGTGTTTGACTCTTAACTTCCCTCTGAATTGCCCACTCAGTTCAATTAGGGATGGACAACAAATGCTGGCCTTGCCTGTGACGCCCGCTTCCCATGAAAGAATAAATAAAAGACAATTGGCCTCAAGCAATGTTGCTTACAGCAGTAATGATGGTCTACTGCATCACCCACCAATCACATACAGTAATTCACTATGTACTTGTTTCTTCATTAATAAAAGCTCTTAGTTCTAATGCTACAGTTTAGCATTTCCCCCTTTTATAGCCAGTTAACATTCCTAATGTATCATACAAGAGAAATTATTTTGTTTGAATATGAATAAGAATAGTTATTGCAGTGGCTGATAGCTTCCACTGGAGGGTACATGAACTACATTTTAAAGTGTCTTTATAACCACGAATTTGCACAGCTATTGCAAGTCAATTTAACTGAAATGAGTTTATTACATAATACAGTATTTACTGTTACACTTTACTAGGTGATGCAGTTATTGGCAATACATGTCAACTCTTCCTAGGCATACAGTCTTTGTATTATATTAAAGGGGAAAAGTAATATGATGGTCATCAGTCGTTCCTATTTCAATTTTCAACATAAATTTGAATTGCCAGACATATACACTTCTGCTTCTCCTGGCCTGCAAAGATAAATTAAAGCGTATTTGTTGACTCCTCTCAGGCTGGACCAGTAGCAACTATGGAGCAGAGTGTGCATGGTGAGGACTCCTCCATGACAGCCATAAAATGGCAACTGGCATTCTGTGTACATCATGGGACCCCAATTAGCTTATTAAAAACAGCTGACACAGGTCGGTAGGCCCTGGGGATGAGAGGGACAGCTACATCATCAGCCAGAACAGACTGTCAAGCAGTGTCCACCATTTTTGTGATGCAATTGCCTGCTTGCACCATATGGGAGGCCTCAAACTCTCCCCCAGATTGGTGGAGCTTTTAATTTTGGTGAGCAAGAAAATTGAGTGGTGGCAGATCGACTGCTTGCTTGACACCCCGCCTGGTTTTCCTTGGTAACTTCAATGGTGTAAAATGGGCAACCAATCTGTTACCATCCAACACATGGGTCTGTCAAATTTGAAAACTTTGCCCAATAATTCAATATCATGTTCTGAGATGAAACAAAAGTCATTTGAAATATTATACATCGATTCCTACGAAGTATAACTTGTCTAGTGATTGCCTTAAAACTTTGAACACAATGAGAAATTGAATTTCATAATTTTGGTATGCTAAGATGCAGTGAAAACATTAAAACTACTAATTTTGTGGTGCTATAATTGAATAAATATAGTTGAGGATATATTGTGGAAATGATTTATATTTCAAGACTAGATTGACCAAATCTGATAATTCAGGAGTAACAAAGTCAGTGGTGCATTAAGGTTAACAGTACTATATGACATTCTACAGCTTATAATCATGAAATATGTTCAATGTATTTGTTAAGCAACCAATTAAAATTATAAAAATAAAGATGAAACATTAAATTTTAAAATGCCAGAATGTTGATGTGTGGATTGTGGATGAGTTTCAGTAATGACAGAAAGAACTGTTCTTGCTTAGTGTCTCTGCTTTCATATCATATGCACAAAATAAGAAAAATCTCATAGTAAACGCACAACATGTACAATAGGTTTCTGACATAAATCTCTGACTTATGTGATTTATTTAGGTGCAATGACTTGGGACTAAGTATCAATCTTTACTCAGTCTCCAAAACAAGCCCAGTTATTCAGTTAATGCTTTGGAACAAGAGTATTTTAATAATATCTCACTGTTTGTTTGTCTCAAAATTCTCTTATTACAAGTATAAACATATATTAAAAATGAAGGCTTTGGAAAAGAACTGAACCGTAGAGGCTGTGGTGAATGGCAATGCCGCTAACTTGCCACAAAGACTTTCACTTACAATTATTTCTGAAAAATTTGGAGTGCTGGAAGGTCAAGTCTCGACACTTAAAACTTCATGACAAATGATTAAAAAATGATTAAGACTAAACTGCCTATAATTTAAACTTTTTACTCTTGGATTATTTTGTTATTTTGTGTCAATTCTTAGCACCACCCCCACAGTTTATTGCTTAGCTTGAGGTGGTTGGAGAGCAGGGCTTGGGTTTTCTGGGGCTGGAGGAAAAAATGTCACATTTCTCTGCGTAGGAGAAGATTAAGGCTCCAATCAGAGGGTTAGTCACTGCTTGGTTGCATCAAAAACACTTTTTCAAATCTGCAAGTGGAATACATTTTTTAAATACTTGAGGATAAGGCGCTGCTAGTCTTTATCATGAACAATATATGATTTTATGATATAGAAAGATTAGAGTTATGAAAACTCTCTCTGCAGACTACTAACATGACATGAATATCAATAATTAACAGTTAGGTTGTTGTATAGCTTTTAAGATTAAAACCTGAATGTGGAGCAGAAAGTAGAATTTGAATCTGGTGATGAAAATTCATGAGACATAAAACGTTTCACGTTAATCTCCATTTACGTCCAATTTTATGGCCCAGATTTTGTGGTTGTAATGATGTTGAAACTACATCATTACAACTGTGAAATCAACAGCAACTTCCAGCGACAGCACATGTGCAAATAAAAGTAGAAATTCAGAAGCTTCTGTCAATGAATGTTTCCCTGCTTCTCCACAGAGTGCACTGTTAAAGTCTCTGCAGAAGGCAATCTTTATAAATCCTTTGAACTGCCCCTTTCATACTGCAGTATTACTGTGAAAAAAAACAAAGTAATGACAGAAAGAACTGTTCTTGCTTAGTGTCTCTGCTTTCATATCATATGCACAAAATAAGAAAAAATCTCATAGTAAACACACAATATGTGCAATAGGTTTCTGACATAAATCTCTGACTTATGTTTATTTATTTATTGCAATGACTTGCAATAACTACAGCTGAACAACCTCTCTGGTCTTGAAAAGCTAATTTTCAATTTGTAGAATGTCAAATTTCTACATTATAATATAAATTACATAGGTTTCTAATATAACAATCTTTAAATTTTTAATCCCATGTGTATGTCCCTATCCTTATTTTGCTTCCTGTAAAATTTATAAGTGAATTATAATCAGTGCATTTTGCTTCCTAGTTTGCTGTCTGTGAGAATTATTCAATGTGATTGGCTGCTTAGCTTGTTGATGAACTGTTGCTGCATGTGCTGGGATATCCCCTAGACTTTTTATCATAATCGAACTAACATTAGGAAAGGGAAATCCATGCCACAGAGATCTTTATGGTAGCTTTTTCAAGGTCAATGGTGAGCTCTGTCACTTCACTGCTGACTGCAAAATCCAGGCCAATAGCTATGCATGTAAAACTAACAGGATGTAATACTGATATAAATTTAGTGCAGGGCCTGCCATTCTGTGAAAATCTGATATAGCTCTCCACCATAACCTTTGGAATTAAATGCCTTAATCAAGTATCTTATATATATATATATATATACTTTCTGTAATACTTCATGAATCTAAGGAGATACCAATCTTTTGCATTAGCTTCCTCGTAAAATGTCTATTTTTCCTTGTTACAGTTCATACAATATAACATTTAAATGTGTTGCACTATGCCTAAAAGAGTACTGTATGTCACAATTCCAGGTAATGTGCATCCATGCTCACTTTAAGAAGATTGTCAGCAGCATGGTAATGCCACATAACTTACATAGTGTTATGTTATTTAATAAGTGTTAACTTTTTTCTACACAGTTTTCTTTCACAATCCTGCAGCCATCAAGAAACAACTCAGCTTTCCTGTCATTCCAAGGATTGTTTATGGAACTCGTAGTTTCTGCTCGTGTGCTGAGATTTTCAGTTCTGTTCCTAGCTACTGTTAAGTTACTGAATTTTGTTAAAATCAATTGTTTTACTCAAAAAATGTCATCTGTTTTGCTGCACTATAAATTGCACTTATATTTAACATTCCAAAAACACACATTTTATTTTTGCATACATGTTAATTTAAGTAGTT
Organism: Cetorhinus maximus; assembly: GCF_964194155.1. Classification (NCBI taxonomy): domain Eukaryota; kingdom Metazoa; phylum Chordata; class Chondrichthyes; order Lamniformes; family Cetorhinidae; genus Cetorhinus; species Cetorhinus maximus. Next base: position 28,993,865 of record NC_135900.1, read on the forward strand.
CTAATATTTTCTGATTTATATATTGCATAGCTGTTGTTCAGATTAATCAGAGTAGGGTACTTGGAGCACCCAAAATTCAGTTGGATGGTAGAAGGGTGAATTAAAATTTTAGACCCTTGAGGGCCTCTTCTTGTCCTTTTATCATTTATACTAGCCTCAAACCATCGCAAAGGTTTCCATGGCCAACCATAATGACATAAAAAAGACACCAATGTTTTGTAACAGAACATTACAGAAGCATGCTAGAAGCAAACACAAGTAATAATTTGAAAATAAAAGTAACCTTAAAAAATTAACAGCAACAGTTGTTTCTTCCCTGTGTGGAGTTTGCACGTTCTCCCTGTGTCTGCGTGGGTTTCCATCAGTTGCTCCAGTTTCCTCCCACTGTCCAAAGGCGTGCTGGTTAGGTGGATTGGCTGCGGTAAATTGCCTCCCAGTGTGTGTGTCTGTGTGTGTGCGTGTGAGTGTGTCCTCTGTGATGGACTGGTATCCCGTCCTGGATGTAACCCGCCTAGCGTCCATTGTCTGTCGGGATAGGTTGTGGCTCCCCACAACCCTGAATTAGATGAAGCTGTTCTGGAAAAGTGAGTGAGTGAGTTGTTTCTTCTTGGTCTAATTAACATGCTTCTATAACATTTCATAGCAGTAAGCATTCTTTTAGCAATTACTAGCAGATCCCCCATGACATTACTCATGGATAATCTCAGGTTTGTAGCACAGTTGCGATGTTAAGCTGCTAACTTTGCCTTTGCTGATAAATGGGCAAACCTGGGTAAATATCTAAACTTTTAAACTGCTCATGTCAATCACAAGGCAATTGTTAGCCATCTGAAAACGGCAACCCCCTGATAAATGATCGGCCTCCTCCTTTATTCAGAGATTGCATATATCTGTATCAAAGTGTCCATGTGACAAACTGATACTAGACACAAAACTTATATATATAGATTATTAAATTCCCAGTGGTGCTGCTCACAATAGGTCAGAGTTGCCAGAAGTTTCAACTGTGACAGGGATGTAAAATGGGCAATATGAATTGGTCATGTTATTCACACCGCTTAATTAAGTCAAAAGAAAACTGGACGCCATGTATAACAGGCGACTAATCAGACTTATGTTTGTTTATATGTTACTCCCCAATTAAAGTACTGCTGTTTGTAAAGTCAGAAACATTTAACAAGTAAAGTGTATGATGGTTAGTCTGTTTAGGACTACAAATTCTAATTACTCTTAAGTAAACATTGGGCTTACACAGAACTCAACTAAGACACTGCCACTGTTAAGCAAACACTGAATGATTTCATACGGGTGTCAAGTAAATGACTAGGCACATTCTGGCTCTTGTATTTTGCTATATTTCTGTATAGTTTGTTTGAAATCTGGCACTTGCTTTTAGCAGGCGCGGGGTTGATTTATCTGTTATAAGAAATGGAAGTTAAAACTGCATCTAGCATTTCTGTATCTGAGTAATTGAGTAAGAGACCAAAGGTTTCAGAACAAGGTGTTCTTATATCATTCTGCTGGCTCAATTTTCAGGACGTTTGTCCAGCCACATTAGTATACAAATCACATCCCTATATCTTCCTCTGTGTTGCAAATCACTGTCTGAATGGTTAAACTCTTTTTATTAATTGAATAGTAATTTGTTTTGGTTAGGGAATATTATTTTGAAGAAACTGTTAATGTTTATACTTATAACGTTTTAAGTTTCCAAATAGCTTGTTGTATTGGCATTTATAGTAACCACTTGAATCCAATCGCCAAAATTCTTCCGTGCCTGTCTCGCCTGACCTTCCAACTCAGGCTGGGTGAGGCCCAGGCAGCCCAGCTATCTCTGAAGTCAAGTGTCCAAGTCCAGCACTGTTGAATTGGAGAAGGACACCTCCCTTTCTTATAACACTAAATGCTGTAAAGCAGCTAAGTTTAAAGGTCCCATTGAAAGGCCAAAGAGAAAGTAAATGCCTAAGGTAAGTGAAAAGAAATTGGGGGTGCTCGGAGGTCAGGCGGGAATGGGAGGAGGGGGTCGGACATCAGGGGTGGTGTGGGGAGAGTCAGACATCGGGAGCGGGTGCAGCGGGCTGGACATTCGGGGGGGGTTAGGGGGGTCGGACATCGGGAGGGGGTGGAATGGGCTCAACATCCGGGGGGTGGGAGGCTGGGGGATCGGACATTAGGATTGGGTGGAGTGGGCTGCAGATTCCAGGGGATGGGTGGCATTGGGAGGGGGTTGAGGGGGTGGAGCAGGCCGGATATTCGGGGGGCTGCGGGTTGGAATTACCGGGGGGGGGGGGGGGGGTGTGGGTTGGCCATGGGAAGTGGTGGGGAGTTGGGTCAGGTCGGGTCAGTGGGTATGAGTTGGCCACATGTGGGTGCGGGTGGTGTCGGGTGAGGAGTCCCGTGTGGGTAGAGGGAAATGCATGGAGGGGTCAATGGGGGTGTGGTTAGTCAGGGGTGGAGGTCCCCTGGGGGTTCGGGGCTGTGAAGGGAGTCCTGTGGGGAGATGGTTCTGGGTCTTTAAAATAGTTACCCAGAGGTTAGAAAAGGTTTTAATTCTTTTAACATATTCTGGGTAACTATTGGTATAACCCCGGCAGTACAATTCGAAGTTTGTGATTTAAACTGCTTATTCCGATGGTTCACAGCGCAGGGCAATTGTCCAGAAGAAGCGCACACTTCTGGGCAATTGTTGTGCAGACCCTTACCTGGGAACTTCCCAGAAGGATTCCCCAACGCATCTTTGAGGTACCCCCCCAAACCTGACATTGGGGAGCTCAGAGGTCATGGCCCATTATTCAGTCCAATCCACTTTAAGTGAATTTGTCCTTTAGAAAATAAGAAACAAAGGATTGATGGTGCTAATTCTATTTGGACAGTTATGCTCCCAGGAGCTCTGATACTCATAAACAGAAATAACTTTCACGGGAACTGTATTAGAATCTCTAAATGTAACAACAGGAATTTAATGCCCCTCCCAGAGGTGAGTTTGGAAGCCGCCGGAGGTGGGGGAGGTTGCATGATGGAGATCCTGCCACCTTTCTCAATCTCCCCCCACCCCGAGCAAGTTCCAGCAGGGAAGGATGAAGGGCGGCCTTCCTGCCCGGAAGAAACTTGTGGCCCTTAAGTGACTCATCCCACTGCCGCTGATATTCTACCCGCAATGGACAGGGAACTCGCCACCTGGGAAGACTGCCCAGCAAACCCTTTCAGCATCGGGAAGAAGGGGGCCCCACTGGAAGGCATCCCCCACCTTTGTTATCAACCTCACTAACCCACTTGCTGGCACCCCTCTCCCTGGTACCCCCATCTTGCCCCGATCCATCATCGTTCCTTGGTGAAGGCGAGTACTGGCAGTAGCCACAGCTCCTGGTAGTGCTACCAGTACTGGAGAGCTCCCGGCCTCCGAATGGCCAGCAGATTTCACGGGTGGAACTTGCACTCTACTCAGAGTTTAATTGCTGCCCAGTAAGTGCCAGATTGCTTTGAAATAGTGTTGGACCCTCTTGTAAATGTTTGATTTGGTGTTCCCACTGGTTTTACAGCCAGTGGACATGAACCCCACCTTGAACACTAAATTCCATCCAATGATTCTGAGTTATGTGGCATATATTTGTCTATAATACAACAAATCTGGTTCACCACTGCTTAAGTCTGTCATAAGTGGCGCCTTTGTAATTGACTTCAGTAGAAATTGCAGTTAGCTGCATTGTGCCAATGTGGATGGTTGCTTGTCGAATTGTGAATGAAGTTAGTGGTCGGAACTGTATAACTAGAAAGTGAGCTGAACAAGAAAAGTTGTTAGGCTTGGTAGCCTGTGTTGTCCACCATAATGGAAATCCAGCACATTTTTGACAGGATAAGTGTTTATGGAACTCACCAAGGCTCCTTCGACAGCACCCTCCAGACCCACGACCGTAACCATCTAGAAGGACAAGGGTAGCAGATGCATGGGAACACCACAACCTGGAAATGTCACTGTTCCTTCGCTGTCGCTGGGTCAAAATTGTGGAACTCCCTCCCTAACAGCTCTGTGGGTGGACCTACCCCACAGGGACTGCAGCGGTTCAAGAAGGCAGCTCACCTGCACCACCTTCCCAAGGGCAGTTAGGGATGGGTAATAAATGCTGGCCTAGCCAGCGATGCCCACATCCCATAAATGAATAATAGTAAAAAAGGATTATTTAAATAATCCATAAATAAACAATAAACAAATAATCCAATACCGAATTCAGAAGAATATTCTTTACACAGAGGAAGATTAGAAGGTGGAATTTGCTAACACAAGGAATAGCTTAGGCAAATAAGGGAAAGTTAGGGAGAAAGGAAAAGAAAGTTCTGCTAGATGAAGGAAGGTGGAAGAGTTTCTTGAGGAGCATAAACACTGGCACAGACCAGTTGGGCTGATTGGCCTATTTCTGTGTTGTAAATTCTGTGGAATTCTATGTATGGGCTAAAGTAGACACCGTTCATTCAATTTCCTCAGATTCTCCATCTTTCCCCTTACACACTAAACCAAGCCAACCCCGAACTTCTAGTCCTGCCTGCCAGCCAGCTGCTATCTCCCACTGGCTTTGAGTGGGCAAATGATGACATTTGAGAGTCAAAATTGCTCAGGTCTCACACTGAGCTCAGAAGGGTTTGCCACCAGCAGTGGCCCCAGCCAGCTTGATTCCTGTCCCAAGTTAAAATCAGGGCTGCGTATCTATTTAGAAGTTCCCTCAACTACGAAAAATGCTGCTTAGATTTCTCTGGATGGAAAAGAACACAATGATTCATGCGATCTTCAAATTGACATACGATCACTTAAAACCTGCTGGTCAATTTCCATTTCCAATGGCTCAGTCCGTTAGTCCTATTCATGGCATGTGGATGGATAACACTTTAATGCACAATGACTCTTGCAAGATTGATTACTAATGGCTCCCTGGAGGAAATAATCAGCTATAGCTTCCTGGAGACAGGCAGGGCTAATGGATCATTGGCTTGGAATTTCTTTTCCATTTTGGGCACAACAACAGTATAAGAACAACAAAAACAGAAAATGTTGGAAAAACTCAGCAGGTCTAGCAGCATCTGTGGAGAGAAAAACAGAGTTAATGTTTCGAGTCCGAATGATCCTTCTTCAGAGCTCTGGAGAGAAGTGGAAATGTAATGAAATTTATACTGTTTAAGGGGAGTTGGGGGGGTGGGGCAGGTGGAACTGGATAGAAGGCCAGCAATAGTGGGGACAAAGGAGGGATTGACAAAGATGTCATGAACTGAAGGACAAGCGGAGTGTTAATGGTAGTGGTTAGTACTAAAAAAGGTGCTGATAGTGGCATAAAGGTAAGAAAGCAGAATGTGATAATAGTAGAGCAAGGGTAGCATTGTGTGAAAGAACAACATGGAACAAGTAACAGATGGCCCTGTAGGGATGGAGTGGGGTAGGGTGGGGGGGAGGGGGCAGTGGCGGGGAAAAAAAGGATAGAAAATGGGATAGAAGGGGGATAAAACCATGGATAAATGAATAAAAATAGAATAGAAATGGATAAAAAATAAAAATGAATTTAGATAAAGGGGATAAAAAAAGAGGGTGAGGATAGAGGAGAGAGTTTATGGTCCGAAGTTGTTGAACTCAACATTAAGTCCAGAAGGCTGTAAAGTGCCTAATCGGAAGATGATGGGCATGAGAGCAGGATGCAGTGAGTGTGCGGCAGCTGCAGAGTCACAATTCACTGGAGCCCTGCAATGTTCCACTTAGGTGGGGGTGACAGGGAGGTGATGGGAATCCAGGTACAGGGTGGACTAATCAATGCTCCTCTCTCCTTTTCAGGAGAAGACTGCACACAACGCTGCAGAGCAGATGTGGACTGGCGAAGGCCAGGCCCAGTTGGCCATAATCACCAGATATGAGCAGGAGGGGATGGAGCTGGAGAGGCGCTATGCGCCCAGGTCCATTGCTGGCAGTGAGGCTGGGATGCCTGGGAGAGGTAAGAGTGCCATGCACTAAGGCCACCACGTGTGTCCCAGCAGCCATTCCACTGTTGAAAGTTCAGTGATTGAAGCTTCCAACATGGGTTTCTCATTGATTATGGAGTGATGAGCGCATACTGATCTGGGGGCTAGGCATGCACATTGACATTGTCTCCACTTGAACTAAGCAAATGTCCTTGTTCTTCCTTTCAACATCACTGGAGCAGGGCCGGGAGGAGGAGGCAGAGGGGCCGCCTCTAACACCTGAGAACAATTAGAAGCATCAGCGTCACACCATCTCTGCCAGGCAGGCACCAGCGCAGATACTAGCACCTTGGTGGGAATCAGGTCATCGGCTAGTGTCCCGGAGCACAGTGGTGAGGGCATTTCACACTCGCTTGAGGTGCAGGCGGAGACAGAGAGTGTCCAGGGCGCCGGCAGTCGGAGGACAGCTCGGGACCAGGAACATGCTCAGTCGGTGGCTGATGATGGGCCTCTGGAGCCGTCCCTGAGGCAGCAGATGCTGGAAATCCATAGGGTCTGTGGGAGGATCTGGCTGAGATACATGAGGCTATGCGTGGCATGTTCTCCATGCTAGAGTAGTCCATGCGGAGTATCAGCGATGCAATGAGCCTCATGGCCAAGCGCCATGCTTCCTCCATGGAAAGAGTGATAACTCTCGTGGAGAGGTTCCTCCAGGAGAACAATCAGGGCCTCCTGGGGTTGCATTCGAAACTGCAAGCCCTCACAGCAGCATTGACCTGAGCTGGTCAGTGCCAGTGTGGGAGATGGATTAGGCACCAAGTATCCCAGCTGGGTGCCATCCATCAATGATGAGCAGGGAAGTCCGAAGCGACCTCACATTGGCGCAGCAGCTGCCTGTCGTCTCTGCGGTGTCCTCTCAGGGCCCTCCGGATGAGGATAGCAGCTCCTCCGCCCCTCTGCCAGTGACCGTGGGATCCGATGAGACTGGGGAGATGCCAGCCGTGGAACTGGCCGCTCCCTCCCAGGCGGGGCCATTAAAAGTTCCACGGGCCAGAGGATGCGCGCCAAGGTCATTGAGGCCAACAGGACAGCACAGTGAGCAGGCTGTCTCAGATGCCAGTGCCAGCGAGGGGGAAGCACCCAGACGTAGCACCCGAAAATGTAACCTTAAGGCACCTTAGGCACACCACGGGCTTCTCACTGGTGGTTTTATGTTGCCCCGCTATTAGTTGATTATAAGTTGGTATGATGATGAACACCTTTGCATTAAGTTTCTTTTCTGTTTATTTTGTGAATTAATTAAATGCTTCATATGTGAACATGGCTCAGGGTGATTCCTTACTTCTGCACTTGGATGGGAACCCATGATGTTATGGGTGACGTGTTTGTCATTGAGCTTTATTGACAAGGCACTTAGTTAATGTTCCTAACCAGGCAGATGTTGCTCTCAGGTTTCAAGTATGGAGTCTGCAGCCCTGGCGTGTGTTGGAGGTCCATCTATGGTGTGCTAGCTGAAGGTTCATTGGATTAAAACCTCCCAGGTGTCCCTGCCCCTCTGGAGGATGCCCGGGTCAGCGTCTACCCCCTCAGCGTTCTCCTGTGCGTGCTCATCCTCAGACTCACTGTTGGGCTCATCGTTTGCAGCTGCAGCACCTGCGTCTACATCTTCTTCCTCCACTGCGTCCCCCCTTTCCAGCACCAGATTGTGGAGAGTGCAGCATGCAACCACTATCAGTGACACACGATCTGGGGGGTACTGGAGTGCGCCCCCTGAGCGGTCCAGGCATCGGAAGCGCATTTTGAGAAGACCGATGGTTCTCTCCACCACAGCCCTTGTGGAGGCGTGGCTCCTATTGTACCGCTGTTCAGCTTCTGTTCTTGGATGGTGGAGAGGCGTCATGAGCCACCTTTTGAGGGGAGAGTCCTTGTCACCCAGCAGCCAGCCATCCAGCCGAGCCGGAGCACTGAAGAACCTCGGCACCTGAGAGTGTCTCAGGATGGGAGCTGCCTGGGTACCTTGCACAGACTTGTAGAATCAGCATCCTGTGATCACACACTATCTGCACGTTCATGGAGTGGAAGCCCTTCCTGTTGATGAAGGCACTGGGCTCACCTGCTGGCGCCTTGATGGCCACATGTGTGCAGTCTATTACACCCTGGACACGGGGGAAGCCAGCAATTGCTGCGAAGCCTCTGGCTCGCTCTGTCTGGCTGGCCTCGTCCCAGGGGTAGTGGATGAAAGTCAATGCATGCCTGAACAGAGCATCTGTCACCTGCTTCACACAAGTGTGGGAGACTCCGCAAAGATCACCCACCAACCTCTGGAAAGAACTGGAGGCATAGAAGTTGAGGGCAGCCATGACCTTCAATGCCACTGGCATGGGGTGCTCACCCACATAGTTGGCGCAGATCTCAGGGCCAATCATCTGGCAAATGGAGATCACTGTCTCCCTTGAGAGACGGAGCCTCCTTCAGCACTGCACCTACTGAGGTAGCTGCTTTGCCACCTGTAAACGCAGCAGGTTAGTGGCGTTTTCTGTGGCCCCTTCCGCCTTGCACTTCCTGTTGGCCCTGCGCCTGTTCTCTCAAAGGTGGCTCCCCTGGAGCCTGAATATAGACTCCTGGCCTCCACCCCCTTCTGGCCCTCCCTTCCTCCTCAGAGGAGGTGCCTCCAGTGGAGAGCACAACCCCCATTCCCAGGGTAGGGGAAGGCTTCCTGAAACAAGCATGTCCCCAAGAATGATGTTTACTCCAGAATCCTGACATGAAGCCTGTTACTCCTGTCCAAGCAGCTGTGAAGAGTTTTGAAGTATTCCTGCTCACACAGGCAAGTGGCAGTAAGTTTAAACATTAAATGTCTGCCAAAGAACACTCACGACCCCACTCACCCCTCTTATCCCGCCCATGGATGAGGTTTATAAAAATGTGCCCTCCGCCTGCCCATTGTGCCCGTGTAATGACCTGAAGATCGCACGGGCCTCAAAAAATTTGGCGTCAATTGCTACCTCAAGAGCCTTAAGTGGCCCGTTAATTAATGGTGGGCGCGCATTGGAGATTTGTGCAATCGCCCACCGAAATATCGCGGTGATGTCAGGATGTACGCCCGACGTCACCGCACGTTATTTTACGTGTCAGTGTGTGGGGCCCGCCCCCACACGCTGACGAGAAAATTCTGCCCATGGTGTTCTTTCACACAACGCTACCCTTGTTCTGCTATTATCACATTCTGCTTTCTTACCTTTACAACACTATCAGCACATTTTTTAGCACTAACCACTGCCATTAACACTCCCTTTGTCCTTTAGTTCATGACATCTTTGTCAATCCCTCCTCTGACCCTACCTATCGCTGACCTTCTAACCAGTTCCACCTGCCCCACCCCCTTTAACAGTATAAATTTCATTACATTTCCACTTCTCTTCAGCTCTGAAGAAGGGTTATACGGACTGGAAACATTAACTCTGTTTCTCTCTCCACAGATGCTGCTAGACCCGCTGAGCTTTTCCAGCATTTTCTGTTTTTGTTTCAGATTTCTAGCATCTGCAGTACTTTGCTCTTATAACAGTATAAGAGCCGTGTTGCACCATTTTTAGGAGGAAATTTGCACTTTGGATTTTCACTACAGCCTCACCAAAATTGAATTTTGTCAATCATTTAGGCAAGACTGAAGTTACATTTGTCGAATCCTCTTACCTCATTAAAATAGCTCTACCCTCCATGCAAGAGGCCACAGAACACAACTTTTCTGTATTCATGCCAGCTCTGAATGGTCATAACTTTATGTCTAAAACATTAAGAGCAGAGTGAACCTATTTTGCTGGAACTGAAGTTTCTGGAGTTTGATAGCAATTTTTGTTGTAATTTTTTTGGAAATGTTCTGAGAACTGCAATGTTAATAACCAAAGCCATGTCCTCCAGGATTCTGAAGGACTAAGCAGCTGGAATGGCCTCAACAGTGGGTATACTCTTCATCTGGATAATAATGGATGAGGAGCAGTAGAAGCAATAGGTTGAAGATGGTGCACATCTTTTTATACTTGCCCTATTATCTATAGAGGTGATATTGCACTTGCACTTGTTTTCAGCTGTTTTTCATGACCCCACATAGGGAAATCAGTGCCGCAGGAAACATGGCTCTATGTTCCCATTGGCAAATTCAGAGTAGAAACCAATGCAGGTTTTAGTATAAATGGGACCAAGGAAATTCTGGACCTATTGCATCTTGCACATATAGTTGCACGGGAACTCTTATCAATTCAAAGCATGATAAATTTAGATTATGTATTTGCATAAACTCCTCATTGGTACAAGCACCTGTAAATTTAACTAGAATAGACATTATTAATCTATACATTTCATCTAAAATTGCAGCACAAAGTACCTGCCTTGTTTTGGTAGCTCAAACCATGATTAAAAATACTTTTTTTAATAAAAGGAAGGCAGTGCATGAAAAGCAGAAATATCATGGAACAACATTAATTAATAGAATTAAAACATGTTAAATATGGCAGCAGGAAATTAGTTATGAGGAGTCAGGGCCACTGGGCTTCAAGCAACAACTTAGAGACACTAATATTATGATGCTAGGATCGATAGTATAAAGTCAACCTTAGCATATTTCTATATATCAATCTGAGTATGAGTTCAATGTTGTACAATGCACCTTAACCGAAACCCACAAGTCTAGGTTAAATAGAACATTATGCTCATCCCCAGCTGAAATTATATTTTCAATGCAATTTTCAAATTGAGTTTCACTTTTTAATTTCTTTTGAGGTCAAAGTTTAATACTAAGAGAGTTTAGAAATCCATTTGTTAAAGATTTTGCTTAGCCAGTCTTTGATAGCACAGAGAATATGGATCCATTTAGAAATAAAGATTCACTCTTTTGTCTAAATCTGCTCTTTAAAATTGATCCTCCACACATAAAAGCGAATGTTTTAGATTTAAAAAATCTTTGACAATACTTTTATGACTATGTATTCATTCACATTTACATCTTTATCAGCAGTCCCATGGCTAATCTTTTATAAATATAATCTTACTTCAAAAGTCTGTTCATTACCATGAGAAAAGAATATATGCAAAATGTTCTTAAGGTCTTCTAAAGGCTAGTAAAGTGTTCTTAAAACAGAAATCTCATCATTCACACATATTTAAAATAAACTTAGAAAGATTTATGATTGAATGGAACACTCTTCTATTTTTATGTCTGTTTCCTTTGATTTTTTTGGATTAATCTGCTAGTGCTGGTGATATCATCAGATTCTGCCTTGGAAGAGTTACTGAGACTGACAGATGAAGGAGTTGAATTAACAGTAGTAGATGCAATTATTAACCCAGGGAGCGTTAACAATCTGGTTGTGGGTGTTAGTTCAGCTGCTCGCTCACATTGCCAGGATGAATAACTGTGTCTAGCAAGGTTCCCAGACAATGTCATCAGCACAGTGTTTAGGTCATGAATATGTAAAAGGTAGCAAAAATAGAAGAACCCCACCCCTGATGTTGAAATTAACCATTCTTTTTAATTATTTACTTTTTTTTTAGGTTATTTGGAAAATAATATGGTTGCATGGCATGTTGACAGAGGAGAGTATCAGAACATCAGTTCCATGCAAATGAGCATTTACACTGAAACAGTAACACACCTTTTTGCTTTCAACAGGCTGATGGACCTTTTGTAAATTTCCCATAATGTCTATCTTTATTTCCAATATTGACCATTTGCAGCTTTATCTGAGTGTTGGAACACAATTTCCTACATCACTGCTGTACCGTCCAGAGAGAAGCTTGGGAACTTATTTATTGTGGGATGGGAGAAATCAGAAACAAGTTTAGCTCTTATCAGGGATAAATGTGAAACATGCTACACAACAGAGACAGAAGGTGATACTGGAAGAACAAGAAATGAATTTTGTTGCCATGAATCCTTATTTAAGACTCACTGTAGCATTACTTGCCTCAGTCAGGTCACAATGCATCTATTAGCATTTTTATTATAATCAAAATAATATGCTAAAATTGTTAGCTGCCATCTCAACAGATCTTGTTGTTTTAAGTTATTATCTATGCCAAAACAAATCAAGTCTGAACATCTTAATGGCATTTAAAAATAAACCTGATAGCTATATAAAGATTTCATTGCAGTTGATGATCAGACTTCAGATAGAAGTTTGGAAATCATGCTAATTTCATGCTAGAATACATAATTTTAATGAAATTGAATGAATAAATGATATGACCTGAGGACTAACTCAATGTTAATTTCTTTACATGGCAACATCAAAGAGAAATCAGTCTGAGCGTAAAGACTGAAATATATTTTCTACCTCGTTCTTTGACAGCAGCATGTACAGCATATAGATTATCACCACAGAACAGCAGAAACAAGATGCAAAATTATGAGTTTAGCCCCACTTAGATTAGTACCAGGTTGCTGTTTCGTTTTACATTGCTCCAGACACCAGCCTTGATTTACTTTAATTGGTCATTTTTTTTATACAGGAGTACATGGCAGATTGACTAAGAAAGTGAATCTCAGCAGAATGATACATCCAAATGTAAAAATATAAAGACGAGAATTTTTCAGCCCCATTGGCGTTGGGTGTCATGGTAGGTGGGTGGGCGGGGGTGGGGGACGACAATATGGCAAGCAGGCCAAAAATCAGTGTCATGCTGGCATGAAAGCACAGCGGGATCATCCGATGGTGTCCGCCAGAACTCCAAACCCGCTGGAGGCCAGCGTGAACCCGAAGGTGTCGGGGCACTGACCTTGAACTTGCGAGAGAGGGTGTTGGGAGCAATGAGGCTGGGAGGTGGGTGATGAAGGTGTTGGGGGTAGAGGGGAGGAGGGACTACGGGGTGGGGGGGGGAGAGGAGGGTTTAACAGGGGAGAATGCAGCAAGTGGGGAAGTAGGTGTAAGGGAAGGAGTTTGGAGGGAGGAAGGAGTTCAGAGGAGGGAAGGAGTTCGGAGGGGACAAGAGTTCAGGGGAATGAAGGACTAAGGGTCGAGGAGGGAATAAGGGTGGAGGAGGGAGTAAGTGGGTGATGTCCAGGTGAACGTGCAAAGGAGGGGTCTATGGAGTCAATGACTGCCTCCTGGGAAACTGAGGGTGGGTGTGGTAGAAAGGAATGGTGAGTAAGAGAAGGGACAGAGGGAGCCGGAAGGGTGGGAAGGTGAGGGTGCAATGGTGGCGGTAGAAGGGATAGCGAGGGTGGTTGGTGGGTACTCGGAGGCAGACACTGACCCTGGGGTTGGGAAGGAGGAGGATGATGAGGTCAATGAGGATGGGGGTGGGATTCTCAGCAAGGTAGGGAATGTGCACGTTCATCTGGACATCCGGAAAGGGTTCGGACTGGTAGGTGACGGTAGGGAGGTGGAAGGTGATGCCAGGGTGGGGGGTCAACAGTGATGGGGAAAGGGACATGGGTGACTCGGGAGGGGTACGGATGGGGGAGCTGATCAGAAAATTAACGACTACCATGGCTGCTAAAATCAAAAGTGAGCGGCGCCTCGTGTTGGACAGGCACAGGTGTTGCATGGGAGTGGGATCAGTGGGTGGGTGGAGATGCAGGTCAGCTCAGATGGACAACCGAAAGAGAACCCCAGCAGGCAGCATTGGAAATGCTCGGGACAGTGAGATGAGTGTGATGGATGAAATCTCCACATGCGTGGGAGAGCGCTTGCACAAGGCTCCGAAAGGCCCTGCCACACACACCATTCTCCTTCCAGAACCACTCGTGGTCTGGCTGCGTGCAGCTGAACTGTTAGTGGTGGGGAGGGGCAGGGGGGGACTTGCAAAGCCTGTAAATGAAGCTGAAAGACAACATTACACATTATTCAGTGAAAGTGAATATATTTTCAGATTATAACGTGTCAAAATGTGTTCACCCATGCAACCACTTCTGATGACAATTTCTTAACTTTTCTAGGCCTACCACTTCTTCTAGGTGCTGCACTGACATACACAGCAAGGATGAAGACAGCCTGTGCAATGGTTGGCCCTGTTGCATCTGATGACTTTGGTGTGTGTCCTCTGGAGAGCCAAGGCTTGAGGTCCCTGGGTTGCTTTGGCTGTCCTTCTGTGGGCCAGCTGCTCCCTCTCCGGTGACACAGGATGAGGTTAACAGGGTCACAGACAAAGGGGATTCAGAGGGAGCAGACAGCCTCTGAGGTTCCTGAGAGGATGACCCAGGGGTGTCCAGCTGCCGCGCTTTCTCCATTCGGGTGCCCAAGGGCCCCGGCCTGACTCCTTGAGAGGAAGGAGCGCCTGGAGGGATGTCAAGGTGCCCCGTTCCCTCTTGCATTGCCATTGCAGGAACTCACCCATGGCTACTGGGGTGGAGTGCAAGGCTGCACGCATCTCCACGTTCTGCTGGGCTAGGTATCCATGGCGTGCGCCATCCTTCCCATGGAGACATCCATACGTGCACATGTGGGCTCCACTTCATCAGAGAGCAGGCAGACGCACTCCTCCAACTTGCGTGCCACTCTGTTGAGGGTTTCCAATAGCTCTGCGTGATGTTCCCCGGCCTTCTGCTGACTCTCCAGGATGAGTTGGAAGGCCGAATCCAGAGGCTCGTCATCAGACTCGGGCCTCATAGATGCTTCTTCCTCAGCAGTCCTCTGAATGCTGGGGAGCTCGCCTGAACCTGCCTCCTCCTGCTGCGGACACATGTCCATGTGGTGACCACCAGATTGTGAACCCAAGCCTGCTCTAGATCAAGGTCCCACCAACATGTTTGTCTCTGCGTGGGGCGAGGGTGTGGGTAAGTGCTGTGACGGGTCTTCCAGACTGCTTATTTCCGGCAAGGAAGCACTGAGCTCATGCCAGGACAGGCAAATCCGAGCCCGCCCGCCAGCAATCCGGTGTGTTTCCATGAATGCATTATTAATGAGGTGGGGCACGCCAGGAATGGGGCGCCATTCCCGCCTGCTACCGCACTTTGTGCAAATCTGGGACGATTCTGTCCAAAGGATCAACATGTGTGGTGGATTGATCAGAATGTTGAAAGATTCAAAGGTTAGTATTTGATCCCTATTTGATAATATAGTTGATTTAAGGCTGAAATTTCATATTTAAATTTCAGAATAGCTCTAAAATGCCATCATAAAGAAAAGCATCTGTGAAATGTACAACTCCACCAGGCTGCATGAGGAACCATATGGAACTAAAGAGGCAGAATCATAAGATTATGCACAGAAAGTTATTTCCACACATTAATTCAATCAGAATGTTGAACACCTCAGATGTGATGGAAATAATCTGTATGCCTGAGGTATCTTGTCTCTGTACTGTTAGACTACTTGTCTAACATTCAGTTTTGGACAAGCGGCAATTTCTTCTAGTTAAGCATTGGAAAGATCAAAACTATCGTCTTTGGCCTACACCACAAAGCCTGTAAACGTGCCAACAATTCTATCCCCAACCCCACTGTCTCCAGTTGATCTAGTGTGTTCAGAAAATCTGAATCCTAGGCAAGTCCATGAATCCATGGATCCATGGGCTGGATTTTACAAGGGGGTGCATACTGCTCGCCCCACCCCCACCCCCACCAAAGGAAAGTCAGTCTTGAACTGGCCGACTTTAAGGAAGGCTGCCCTGCAGTGATAACACACTCTGGGTGGCCTAAACAATCTGAGGATCAGGCTTTCACCCCCAGTGGGAGGGATTCCCAGCCTGAAGAGCCAGCAGCCCTAGCAGTGCCAACAGCACCAGGACTCAATAGTGAACACCGCTGGGACTGCAAGGAAGGCTTGGATGAATAGGACATGTCCACTGGAAAGAGGAAGTTTGGGATTTGGATGGGGAGCGATCAGGGAGCCTGTACAAGGGGGCAGAAGATGGGGGTGCTAGTTTTGGAGGCCAGGCAGGGAGGAATGGGTGCAGGGGGGTGGTAACACCTTGGAAAGGGTGCATTCCATGTGCACAGGGGCTCCCGAATGATGTGCTTCCCTTCTTTCTAGACTATTCAATAAAAGCTATTTAAAAAACAGCCTTCTCACTCTTGCTTGCCTGCAACTGTGCAGTGTTTTATGGCACTGGAGGTGGACTGAGGGCCTGAAGTGGGCAATAATTGGTTACATAAGATCCTCAATTGACCTAAGGGTGGGCCGGCTAGTGGGCACCTTACCCACCCCCAATATTAAGGGGAATGGGTCAGGGGTGGGAGGGAAGGCGGTGGGCTGGCCACCCGACATATTTTCTGTGACCCTCTGCCGAAAACATGTCCAGCGTTGGCCGTAAAATCCAGCCCCATATCTTCTCCTAAATAAAGACCACCTAGTTTCACCTCCATAAAATTGCCATCCCTATTCCATCTGCCACTGAAACCCGTATCCATGCCTTTGCCGTTGCCAGATCTAACTATTTCAATGCTCTCATAAGCATCACTTCCCATAATCCACCCTCTTTAAATTTTAGCCCATCCAAGACTGTACTGTCTTATGCTGCACTAAGTGCTGCTCACCCATCACCCCTAACCTCGGTGACCTACTTGGCTCCCAATCCCCAACACCTTAAATTCATATTTCTCTTCGTTATGTTTAAATCCCCATCATGGCTTGGCCTCTCCTCCTTTAAGGCAATCCTTAAAACCCACCACTTTTACCAGGATTTTGGTTACTCTAATATTTTCTTCTTTAGCTTGGCATCCATCTTCTGATTACACATCTGTTTTTCTACATTAAAGGTGTTATGTAGGTAGTCCTCACCTCAAATCATGAAATAGAGATGTTGCTGTGACCATGTGACCCATACTAAGTAAAGAATGAAAGTGTTGGTTATCGACTGACTATCTGACCAAAGGCAAACACGTACATTGGAAATCCAGGGACATCATCCCTTCCTTCTGGAAAGAATATGACAATATCTATTTCTGGTTTTGACATCGGTCAAGAATATTGACATCTTCCCTTTCTTGGAATTCTCTGCTACTTTTTCAACTTTAAAACAGAAATCCAATAAGTCATCAGAGACTATTACTCCCTCTTTTATTTTGTTAGTTGATATAATAGTCTGTTAAATATTCAGTTAATTTGATTAGCAACTAGACAATTAATTCACTATTAAGTGGTTAAGTAGTAGTTATACTGTCATTATTCAAATAAATTGCATTAATTTGTCAAGTACAAAGGTTCAGGATGTTCTTCTCAAACAACACGTTGAAACATTGCAAATTAGTACAATTTAGCCCTTAGTATCACTGGGAATTTCCAAGTTATATTAGCACATGGTCACTGTTACAGGTGCACTCTTATTTTAGGAACAATTCTATCAATATTTGTACTAATATACTTAGGTACAGGTGGTTTACACTACAGAATTACAATTATATTAACTATATACCAGTGTAAACAGGCCATTTGATTTTTTTTATGATACATACCTGTCAAAATCTGTGAGTTTGCTTTGATCTGACTGAAAACCAAAGCCCACCTTTAAAGGGTCAGCAAGTCGATTGAAGTTACTTCACGGTTGGGGTTTTAGGCAGTTCAAGACAAACCTTTTATCAAAAAATCAATATGAAGAGAGGGCACATCTAAACACACATCAAAATATAATATGATCTGTCTTCAATGAATCGTTTAAGTACCAAAGCTAGTCAGGCTTTGAAGCTTTATTACATGGAGTTCAGAGGTTCAAATCCCAGCCGTACAGAATTCAAATTGATTCTAATTCTTTGTAAAAAGTAATGTAACTTCAATAAGTCCATGGGCATGAATTCCCTTGGAGCTTTCCCACTCTACTGTCAAAGTTTCAACAGAAACCCCTGTTTATGCTGTAAACAAGGGGCGGAATCATCCCATGATTTGTACTAAGCCCAGTAGCGGGCAGGTAAAATGATGTTTTACTCGCAGGCCGTGATGGCGGGTTTTCACGCCGTATCGTCCCAAACCTGGCAATTATTTATGCACTCCTGGGAAACATGCCGTTTCGATGGCGGGTGGGATCTCATTCGCCAACCCGCCATCACCGCACCGCTTCATCACACCATGATTAACGTCATATTTAACGTCCAGGTGCACGTACCACATCTCAGTGCTTCCAGCCCACGGCTGCTGCAGGGAAGATGTCCACAAAAGGCAAAAAGACTTCAGCCCCCAGGTTTCGTGATGTGTCACTTGAACGTCTTTAGGATGCCGTGGAGGCCTGTCGTGATGGCCTCTACTCCTGCTCTGGCCACAGGATGGGCAACGACATGACCAACCAGGTTTGGGAGGTGGTGGCAGTGGTAATTTGTGCTAATGCTGCACAGAAGAGGTTGGCCATCCAATGCATATAGCGGATAATTGATCTCATCTGTGCAGCCAGGGTATGGCAACCATCTCATCACTCTAAACTCTCACACTCAAGCCCACCACACGTTCATAAGAACATAAGAAATAGGAGCAGGAGTAGGCCATTCAGCCCCTGAAGCCTGCCCTCTCAGTCACTGCCAGCTCAAGAGACATCACCACCCATTCTCACACACATACCGTCATATGTCCATCTGGCCTCATCTCCTCTGGAGACTGCCTCCTCAGCCTTCACTATCTTAAGGCCACTTGCACAGATCAACATGTGCCCCCACACACTGGGTTAACTTCCTTCCCCAGTCCAGCTCTTGTTCTGTGGTCTCTTCCCGTGCCTGAGGCCACGTTTGCCCCTTCCCAAAGCAAGCTCTAACCCTGCAGCCATTGAAAAGCTACCCACATATGGCTGATCTAATAGGTAGAGAGACCTGCCATGAGCCCTCCTAATAGTGATGTGGTGCTTTCTTTGAAGCCTGGCACTGATGACTGTGAGTGCTGACCGAAGCAAGGTAGGCAAACGAACATTGAAGTCCCGAGCAAAGTGCAGCCCTCCAGGTGCACATCGCTTATGTGCTGTTGTGAAACATGCTGGCGTGTTTTCCCACCGACGTGGGTGGACGATCCAGCGTCGGGAGTTGGGGGGGATGATTCCGGTGGGTTGACCTGATTATGATATATGGATGTATTACAATGAGGTTCCTGACACCCGTTGGCGGGAAATGCGGCCCGCCATTGGTGGGCTGGGCGGACGATCACAAACTGGTTTCACGCTGTTTTGAAACTGATCGTGCCATATTGTCCACTCATGTGCCCGATGCCGGTGGGCACAGAAAATCCCGGCCAAGGTTTCTGCTGAACTTATCCTGCGGTTACGGTAATAATGCCGAAGGGGCCTTGAGGAAATTCAATCTCCATTTAATATTATGACATTTTTGTAGATATGGACCAGGATTTTACGGCCCAGCCGCGTGCGGCGTGTCTCCTCCCCCAGCGGATGCGGCGAGCCATTTAAACCTACGGTCCCGCCGAAGTGAATGGAATGTCCCACCAGGCTGGGGGGGGGCCGTAAAACCCTGGCCAAGGTTCTGTCCTTGAAATAAATGCAAGCATCTGATCAAAATGTGTTTATAATTTCCACTGGGTCACACAGTGTCTTTCCAGCTCTTAAAACCTTTTCGAATGCTCAACATTAATGACCTTCATCAATACAAATAATATCTAAAAATGAAGAATTTAAATTAGCACACATTATAAAAAAGAACTTATTTTGCATAATTGCTAGTAATTATTTGGAGATGCATAGAATTTACAGCAGAGAAAAAGGCCACTTGGCACAACTGGTGCTTATGCTCCACAGAAGCCTCCTCCTACCCTACTTCATCTAACCCCATCTGCATGTCGTTCTATTTTTTTCTCCCTCACACATTTATCTAGCATCCTCTTAAAGGCATCTCTGTTATTCACTTCAATCGGTCCCTGTAATACCGAGTTCCACATCCTAACTGCTCCCTGGGTAAATAAGTTTCTCCTAAGTTCTTTACTGGATTTATTAGTGACAATCTTATATTTATGGCTCCTTGTTTTGGACTTCCCCACAAGCGGAAATATCTTCTCTATATCTATCTTATCAAACCCCTTCATAATTTTAAAGATCTTCTTTAGGTAATCCCTTAGCCTTCTCCTTTCTAATTATTATTTCATTGACACTTTGTTGCATATCATGTTGTATTACAGGCATTTTCTCCTCTCTATTCACGACCCTTCATTGCCAAGTTAGTACAGTAAGAAACACAGTCACGCTTCAGTCAATACTCAGTTCTGCTCTAACTAGCAGCGAGGATATGTGAAAGAGCAGACTCTCGCTTTTAATCTTACTTTGCTTCTTTTGCAAAAAATACCTCTCTCCACTTGATCCTTCTGCGCAATTCTGGAATTCAACATCTTCCTTTCTGTCCACAGTATATTGATCCTTGAATATGTTCTGCCACCATTCTGACTTGTGAAACCTGAAATTCCTGGATTGTGGGAGGTTGTAAATTGGTAATTTTGCCTTTGAGAGGCCAGGAATTATTGACAGACCTGATCAAGCCCAGGGCCTGAATCTTCTGGTTGGCAGGTGGGGGTGGGCCCGACACACTGATCCTTAAAGTTATGCGTGATGACGTCGGGCATACATCCTGACATCATCGCAGTATTTCGCTTGGCGGGCGTGCGCCAGAGTCGGCTGCGCGGCCGCCGAAATGTTAAGGGCCTTTTAAGGCCATTAAGGGATTAATTAAAGTACGTAAGAACGCTGCCCGTCCAACCTTAAGGTTGATGGGCAGGCGAAAAGCCCAAGCGGCCTTCGCATTTTTCAGGAAACCTCATCTACGGACGGGATGAGGTTTCCTGAAGCTTTAATAAATCAAATAAATACATTTTCCCACCTTTACAAACATGTTCCAACCCATGTGACACACGAGGAGACATGTTTGAATAAATCTTTAAATTGATTATTTATTAATACTTTTCATATCCATTCAATCTCCCTGAGGCAGCTCCCACACAGGTAATGCTGAGCGCTACCGGCCGTCCATTACACTGGGCAGGCCTTAACTGGCCCGCCCGTGTAAAATGGCGGCAATCAGCTCTGTGGCTGCTCGCACCACCGCCCAGCCCATCCACTATAGGAAAAAATCCAGGCCCTGGAATTGCTGGAGGAGAACTATGTCAGAAATTCCACTCAGTTTCAGAGAAAAATAAACTGCCAGTGAATTGGGCCTGAATAGCTTGTTCACGATTCGGGCTGGTCAATTATATGCCAATGCTATTCAGTGATTATTTTTTTCAGTGTTACTGGATTTCATTCTATATCTTCCTCCTCTTTCTTATGTACATATTAGATGATACTTAAACAATAAAATACCTTGGGAGCTAAATTTGATAGCTTCTGAAAATGGGCTTGGGAAATGCAATTATCTCTCGTCCACTGCAGCAGGATCCCATCTTCGTGCTGCTAGCTCATTTACATGATTTCTGCATGCAGTCAAAATTTAAAGCGTTGTTGATTGGCTGCAGGTTAAAGCAGGATGGTACAATATTGACACTTGCTAGCATTTCTTAATTCTAGCCCTGCATTGCTTAAAACTGGCATGCACCTCTTAAAGGGGAGGTGCATTGTGACTGGAGCAGATAATGGGGATGCTATAGAAGCTGAATCTGACTTAGGAGAGATTCAAGAATGGCTTAACATGGGAGACAGCAGGAATTCAGGTTTTCTGATGTTGCACTGGAGGTCTTAGTGGAGAAGGTGGAAAGGGCAAGAGACATCCTGTATCTGCAGGGAGGCCCTCCAGACACATGGTCAAAAGCCAGTGGGAGCTGATAGCCATGGAGGTCAATGTCAGGAGTCAAACCTTGATGCAGAGCCATAGAGGTTTAATGATCACTCATGAGTGATCAAAGGCAGTGAATCCATCTTCAAATGCCACACTCTAACAACTGCACCAGTAGCTTCAGCCACAGCTCAAGTCACCACACACCAATCACTCATCCATGAGCAATCTCTATAAATCAGGAATTAGGCTTAGTATGCACATGCTTCACTTCATCCTCACACATTTAGTACTTCTGGAAGCCTCATTTTCACATCTCACAGCTTGAACACACTGCCAACTATTCAGCCACAATAGCCACATTACTCAAATAGACTACATGGCACTCAATGGCAGATTTCTCTCTCTCTTGCAGGAAAAGATGCACAACCGAAGACATCAGGAACTAACCAGACAGGATGAGACCCTGAGGGAAGTGTTGGCCATTTTAAGAATGTCCATTGCTGATGCCAAGGCCAACAGCAGGGCTTAAACAATTGAAGGTGATGGTGTGCTCATACCTAATCCTCCTTCACACATCCCAGTTCCTCCTCATCTCATGGTTTCTTCTGACTTACAAGTTGCAGATGTTTAAGCCTAAGATATTGTCCAACTTTCCTCCCCTCACCACAGCCTTACACTTGTGTCTTTCTCCTTTCAGATACACAAGAAATGCAACCTGGCCAGGCGGTGAAGGAACATCAATAAGAGAGTGATGATAAAGACACAGTACCATCACTTGATTTCACACACAGCCACGAGCTCAGATACTGAGGCTGCATATTTTATAGGACAGAGGTGGGATCTGGGTGTGGTGAGGTACTGTGCCTGAGTGTACTACATACAGGCAGGGGACAAGGATAGCACAGGTGCCAGCTTGTCAGAGGATGAGATCACACACGTGAGGACTCAGATGAAGCTTCTGATGAGCCAGGCAACAGAAGAACACTGATGGGTGTACACAACCAAAGGCTTGGTGAACTGGGGAACCTGCCAGGAAGCCTATGTCCAATGTCAAGGAGCATGGAGGAGACCGGCACCAACTAGGCACAGGGCTTTGTACAGAGCTTTCTAGCATGGAAGTGGTGGCCAATTCCATTTGCACATTTGTAAACTCACCCATGAACCAACATCTGATGGTTTATGTCTCAGCTTCCATTGCAGAACAAGCAGGTTCCTCTAAAAGTCTGAATGTTGCAGTGGAGGTATAGACTGAAATCATGCAAGGTCAGCTTGTTGCTTTTCAGGTTCAGACTGCAGATAGCTGGTATCATGGCTGCAAATACCATTGCTCAAGAGGCTTGCAGGATATCACAGCAGAACAGCAATCTGTCCTCTAACAGATTACTAGGATTGCTGAGGCATCGCCTCTGGGGGACTGGCAGTGGTTCCATGGAGCAGGTCCTTCTATCCTTACCTCAGGGTGATGGTATTCATCCTCTCAACACATCCACTCATGCGAGATGGGCAGTCTGAAGCCAGGTCATCTAGGTCTAGAACTGCTTGAGGTTGTCTTCCAACAAAAATCTGCAGTCACCTCCACTGAAAGTCAGCAACCTTCCTCCAGCCATGCTGTAGTCACAGGGATAGCACTGGCTAGGAGCACTAAGATAGGCAAAGACACCTGGAGGACAGGTACTAAGGGAATGTACAAGGGTAATTAGCTGATATGTCATGCCCTTGTCTCGCAGTAGCCACCCTTTGGCTTGCCATGGAGGATGAAATGCAACTGGCTCAGTGGGCTGTCGCAAAATGAAAGTATCATGACTGCTGCTAGGATACAAGGCATTGACTTGCAATATGTGCTGCCTATGGTCACACACCAGCTGGAATCCCTTTTGGTCTGGAATATAGCAGGGTTGACATGGGGTGTCCACAAAGCAATATGAGTACAGTCAAAGGTACCCTGCACCATGGGGCAGATTTTAATCCTAGCAAATCCTTGTGCTTGCTACACCTCCTTGTCTCTATCAAGATAGAATGAAACGAATTTAGCTCTCATTGACTAGAGAGTTTCAGTGACCAACCCCCCACCCCCACCCCACTCCCACTCCACCCCTCCCCAAACCTTATCCAACAGCAGATGTCAAAGTGTGATATCCAGCTCTAGTCTGGAAGAAACCAGCTCAAAAGATTATCTCCACGGTAAATCTCACAGCCGTTACAGACCTTACCCTGCTCTGAGTTGCAATTGTGACTGCAGCAGGTGGCAGAATTCAGTGAAAACTTCCTTAGTGAAGTGAAGAGGTCTCAGATATTGTTCCTCCTCATAGTTCAGATAGGAGAATTGCTCCTTGAATAGTGTGTGCAGTAATGGTGTCCTGTTGTGAGCCCTTTGAAGGATATACTTACATTGGAGACAGTACAGTGAAGGTTCACTAGATTGGTCCCTGGGATGAGCGGATTATTGTCCTATGATGAGAAGCTGAGTAAATTGGGCCTATATTCTCTGGAGTTTAGAAGGATGGGGGGCTATCTCATTGAAACATACAAGATTTTGAAGAGGTTTGATAGGCTAGATGCCAGAAGATGGTTCCTGCTAGTCAGGGAATCTAAAACACGAGGGCACAGTCCCAGAATAAGGAGATGATCAATTACGAGTGAGGTGAGGAGAAATTATTTCACTAAAAGGGTTGTACATCTTTGGAATTCTCTACCCCAGAGTGTTGTGGATGCTCCATCATTGAATACATTTAAGGCTGGGGGTAGACAGATTTTGGTCTCAGGGAATAAAGGGATGTGGGAGTGGGCAGGAAAATGGAGTTGAAGCCCAAGATCAGCCATGGTCGTATTGAATGACAGAGCAGGCTCAATGGACCATGTGGTCTTACTCCTGCTCCTATTTCTCGTATCCTGCATGGCCTCTGCTCATTCTCCCAGTCATGCTCTCTTCCAAGAGGAAGGCCTACTAACGCATCCATTTCTCAGAGGGCCTGGTTTGTTCAGAAGCCTTGAAGTCAGCAGAAAGTCCTTGTCATGGGTCACATCACTCCCTGTAGACATCTATAACTCAAAACAACTATTGAAAGCACCAAAAACCTGTAACAGCCAGATGAAATCATCCAACAATTAACCTGTAGGCAGTTGATGATCCCCTTAAATTGCGCACGCGGGGGTAGGTGGAGAGGGAGTGAGGGCCCTTCCTCCTGCTTGAATCATATTCAGCAGTACGAGTTTAAGAGAGAGCATGCTGGGCTCCAAAATGGCAGGTCAGAAGTCAAATCCGAGATCTATCTGCTTTGCATGCTTTCGGCGGACGTTCACCATGTCCACTAATGCCTGTACCAAGACAGCATCCAGTGTGCTTTGGTGCCACAAGCATGCAGCATGCTACATATGTCATTTTACAGTTCTAAAGGCACTGGTAACATCCAAAAATGGGCATTATTGAGCCTAATAATTTTACTCCTCTATTTGTTGTGTTGACAGTTTTGATGATTAGTAAGAAATAGTTCACATGATAATGCTCTCCACTAAATAGTGACACATTCCAAGTCAAAAAAAAGGTGAAATGTCAAACATTTCCATTTTAGGCTTTTCAACAGGATTCTCAATATTGTTTTCAACAGGATTATATTTTAAAAAGGTAGCAAATGACTTGGATCAGGTTGAATGAATATCCTTATTAGCTGGGGACAGAAGAAAAACTGAATAGCGTAAAAACAATCCTAATGTAAAACAAATCTTTTTAAGTCCCAAGAGTTAGAAAGAAGACACATGGTAAAATAAAGGCCAGGATTTTCTGGTCCCGCCTGTCAATTGACTTTTGACCTCTCTCCAAACTTTTCTGCCCTGTCTGTGATGATTCCAGCCGCTGCTGTGACCAGAAAATCCCGCCCAAAGGGTCGGATGTTTTTGAAGGAGGCAGGTATTAGGATAAGTTCCTAATTCTGCAAACCTGACTGCCCTTAAGGAGGTCCCCGCCCACCATATATTTGTTCCAAGGAGGCGGGATGCGGGATGGAGTCAGGCCCTGTGCCTCCAGAGGGCAGATGATGAGGACGGCAGGAAGCCTGCCTTCCATTTATTGACAATCGGTCCGGTTATAATGATGAACATCAGGCCCTCAAAACCTCACTCTCACACCCCTTCACTCTCCATCCACCCCAAATCTCCCATGTCTCTTCTATGACCCCTCATATTTCCCATGCCCCCATATATCTCCCATGCTCCCCAAACATTCTCCATGCTCACTCTCCCAGTATCCATTAAGTACAGAAACAATGAGCCATTGGCAAGTTTTTAAATTCCTCAAACTGACACAATAAGCAGAGACTTTAAAAAGATCCTTTGAAAAACACAGCTCAGCTTACAACCTTTTGAAGTGTCATTAACTATAGCCATTTATGGTATCAATGTCAGAGGCTTTAATCCATTTCAGACCTCTTAATCTTGTGAAAATAAATGCACAGGCAGTTTAAAAACTCTTCAAAGAGACAACACATTATTACATGGTAATAGGGATGTCAATCAAACAAACTTCCCCTTCCCTCTGCAGTTGTGTAAACATTTCTTGCTGAGATTCAAGTGGATTAGGCATTTTTGAAGCCGAGCCAAGCATTCATAATGAGGCCTTCTATTCAGCCAGCTTTTGTTGATACACTTGTCCGATGGCTTCAATATGAATGCCTCTTACCTCTAAATTATAAGGCTCCGGGTTCAAGTCTCAGTCCAGGGCTTGAGCACAAAAACCTAGTCTGATGCTCTAGTACAGCACTGAGGGAGTGCTGCACTGTTGGAGGTGTTGTCCTTTTAGATGAGAAGTTAAACCGGGGCCCCATCTACCCATCAGTGTGGATGTGAAAGATTCCTTGGCACTATTTTGAAGAAGAGATAGGTGTAAGGAAGATATAATAATTCTCATAATCTTATTGGAATTTATTGTAAAATAGTGGTATCTGTGTCTGTAATTGTGTGTGTGTGTGAGAGACTTGATTGGGTAAAGGCAGCTGGTCTGAAGACTTTGATGTAAACATGGGAGAAGTTTAGAATGTAAGGTGTAAAAGGACATTTGCATTTTCAAATAAACCAGATTAGATTGTTTTCAAAGGAAGGGTGAAATGTGTCACCTAGCCAGATGAAGTTTAGAAACAGTGTGTTTATTTTTCCCAAAGATTACTGGTAAAACTTGGCGCTATGAGAGATTTTTATTATCAGAAAGATAAAGTCCTCAGACATAGAGAAACAATGGAAATTTGCAATCAAAGGGGAAATATGTATAAGGGAGTGAAGGTTGTGTGTAAGGGAAGGCACTTTTAAAATCCAACAAGTGTAAAAAGTCTTCAGCATCTATGCCTCAAGCTGCTGTTTTCAAAGAACTGAAGTTAAGAAAATTCACTTTGAATTTGACTGGTTTAGGGTATTGTGTGTCACCTTGCCTGGGTCTTTTAAAATCTATGTGTCTTACTGTCACCTTAACGAAAGTGTAACTGGGAGTCAGATTAAGTAGGGGATTTAGAAGTTATCATAATAGTAATTTGTAGATCTATGTATGTGTTTAAAATCATTCTCTTATTAATAAATGTTTAATCTAGTTTTGTAAAAATCTATAAGACTTGGTTGTCTTATTACTACTGAATTCATGGCACGCATTCGAAATTTGTACAAATTGCAAAACAAGTTGTGACAGTTGTTTCAAGTTTCCCTTTGGGATTTGAATGACTCGGCGTTTACCATCAGCTGTGCCATAATATAGTTGGGGGCTCTTTGTGGGATATGTTTGAAATTCCTTGGTTGGCTTGGAGTGGTGAATCTTGAGGTTATGAGTATGAGAAGCACTTTGAATTCAAGAGTTGGTGTGAGGTTCTTTCAAGTGGTGAGACTGCAACATGGATTTGGCAGTTGCAGAGACTTGTCTGGGAGTTGAATTTATAACTTTGGCCGGTTCACAAAAGATAACTAAAGTTAAGTTAATGGAATTGGCAGATAAATTACAATTCGGGTTATCTGCAGGGGTGAAGAAAGCAGGTATAACTGAAGGTATAGCATAGCATTTAAAGTTGGAAATGATACCTGACACTAGTGAGTCACAGCTGGAGGTAGTGAGACTTCAATTAGAAATGAGAAAACTTGAACTTGAATAAGCAAAGGAAATGAGAAAACTTGAGTTAGAGCAGCAGAAAAAGATAAAAGGAAGAATATTTCAAAGGAAACAGGAAGAAAGGCAGGAGAGAGAAAGAAAACAAGAAAGGGAATTAGCAATGGCGAATTTAGAAAAGGAGGAAAGAGAAAAAGAGAGTTCCAGCTTAAATTGCAGGCAGTTAAAAAAGAGATGCCAGTAGGTAAGGAAGGACTTATTTCCAGACCAGAACCCAGTGGGGAGATGTTTAAATTTTCACAAGCTCTTCCAAAGTTTCAGGAAAGAGATGTGGAAGCTTTCTTTATTTCATTTGAGAAGATAGCTAAACAGATGAAATGGCTACAGGAAAACTGCACATTGTTGTTATAATCCAGGTTGGTGGGTAGAGCGCATGAGGTTTATGCTTCACTGTCAGAAGAAATGTCGGTGAACTATGATGTGGTAAAAAAAGGCTATTTTGAGTGCATATAAGTTGGTTCCTGAGACATTCAGGCAGAAATTTAAGAATATGAGAAAACAGCCAGGGCAAACTTACATTGAGTTTCAAAGAGCAAAACAAAGTAATTTTGATAGGTGGATATGGGCATTACAGATAGAAACAACATCTGCAGCTCTGAGAGAGGTAATGCTTTTGGAAGAATTTAAAGATTCAATTCCTTCGGTAGTGAGAACTCATATGGAGGAACAAAGGATTGAAATGGTAAGGCAAGCAGCAGAGATAGCTGATGATTATGAGTTAGTTCATTGAGCCAAACCTTTTATTTCATCACCCTTTTAAATCAGAATAGGATAGAAAGTAGGAAGATGAAAGGTAGGTAGTCAGGGAAGAGAAGGAGTAAGTAGAAATGCGTAGCAAGTTTTTCTCAGAATAAAATACCTGGATGAGCACTTGGCATGTCATAACATTCAAGGCTATGGGCCAAGTGCTGGTAAATGGGATTAGGTAGGTCAGGTGTTTCTCACACGTTGGTGCAGACTCAATGGGCTGAAGGGCCTCTTCTGCACTGTGGTTCTGTGAAAAAGGAAGATGCTGAGGGTAGGGAAGGGAAGAGCGCTGGCCCCAAATCTCCCTCCTCCCCCCCCACTCACACAGGTAGCGCTGAGCGCTATCGCTCGCGTATTACACTGGGCAGGCCTTAATTGGCCCGCCCGCGTCAAATGGCAGTACAGAGCCGATTGCGGGTGGCGGTTGGCTCCACGACAGCCCCCGTCTGCTCCCGCCGAGCCTGCCCGCTGCCTGAAAAATTCAGGCCTTTGGGTTTGGTGTTAGCATTGCAGCATTTTGAGATTTATGTCGCAAACAATTCGTCAGAGACCATTGTTTACACAGGCCATCATCCTCTGAAGTTTTGGACAAATTTCAAGACACGAGTGCAAGGCTATTCAGATGGAGTTTATTACTACAACCATTTAATCTACAGATTATACATGTAGCGGGATGAGAAATTCTGATTTCAGATGCAGTATCAAGGGTTTGAAGCTTAAAGGGAAAATTGGGCATTTAAAACCTGGACACCAAACTGAAATGATGTCTGTTGATACAAAGGATTTGTGTATATATTGTTACATTAATGCATGCATCTGGTAATGTAACAGCGTAAGTATATAGATAAGTATAGGTCCAGTGAACCAAGTTAGATACGATAGTCAGCATCCAGGGATGTGAGTATAAATTAGTGAAGCATAGAACTAGATTAAAAAGAAATATATCCTGACATCTAAAGAGACTTGTTGACTTTCGGAACAAATTGCTGGCCTGTTCAGTTTGTGTGGATTTGCTGCAAATATTCAAATTGGAGCTGGCCAAATTCATGACTGACTAACTGCATAGATAAGGTAGGTGGGTATTTGGACATGTGTCGCTGGGTTTCTTATGGTCTCTTCAAACTTGTTTGATCACCATCAGAGGTCACAGAGGAATTTATGAGTTAATTCTACCGGACTGGCCTGATTTTTGAGCTTGTTTTTGTTTTTTCCAGGAGGTTCTGGGGGTGATAAATGGGTTTGGATTTTCAAATGGTTACAGGTTGGGCATGGTGCAGGTGGGATTTCAAAATCGTGGTCCCATGATCCCAGCGCCTCCAGGACAGTTTCACATTTTCAAAGTGCTGGTGCAGGGAAGGGAAAGGGCCCATTCTCCACCAATTAATGGCCCATTAAGTGCCTTTGGGAGCTCGTTAACGGGCCTGTGTGGTCACGATTGGAATTTTCAATGCTTTTTCCAGCAGCCTGCAGAGTCTGGTGCATGTTACTGCAGAGCTATTGGGTGCACCGTGGGGCGCAAATAAGTTTGTTTTAGAATGTAATTTAATGGGCTAGGTCGATTGCTGCACTGTAACTTGGTGTCCATGACCACTTCCCTCCATGTTTCACCTCTTGGCCTTTTCAGGTGCTGACTGCTCTATCCAGCAAGGCAGTGGTAGCCCTCAGCGGGGACTGGGACATGGAATTCAGCCAAGTGTTGGGTTCCTGACCATGCTTTAAAAATCCGGCCATTGGATTGGGGTATGTTGGAGATTATAGTATGTATAATTGTTATGACTGCTAGAAGTTATAAGATGGTTATGTTTCAAACTGTCTCTTTTAATTTAAGGTAAACAGAATGCCCTGGAATGGAGGTTGGTGTGAAGTGGTACTGAATTCTGCCCAGCAACAGGCTCATGTGATCTGGTTGCTATGGGGACAGGGGGCCCATGTCAAGTCTATTGAAATTCAGGTGTGAGCTTTAACACCTGAATACAAAGGAGAAGGCAGCTGTTCTTGCTGCTTGCAGACTCAGACCAAAAGCAGGTGCTGCATTTCCAAGCAGAAGAAAATAACTACTTTTGGGTTAATTGCCAAGCAGAGTGTAGTATGGATAGAATTCCTATTCGAAGGAACAAAGCTTGTGAAGGGCTGAAGACCAAAGAATCACAACTGGGTGCCTTGCTGCTGGAAGTCCATTCAAGTATGCTCAGAAAATTGAGTGAAGGTTACTTTTTTTAAGAGGACTCTGAAAGATTCACCCTGGCAGGGCAGGCGGTGAATTGCCAGGAGTCATTCGGGACTTTAGATACAAGCTCCGCATCTGCTGAGAACGTGCCATCATGTATAAATATGGCATGGATTTTTCAGTTGTGTTAAGAAGTTACTGGGGAAAACTTTTTTGTCGTTTAGTGTATTAGTTGCCTGCTATGTAAAGGTTGTCAATGTTGATTTTAATTTGTTCATTACAGTAAAATCATAAAACTTGAATTCTTGCTGTGTAATTCCTTTGCACCGGTCACAAGGAAATTTAGATATTTTTAAATAGTTAATGGTCTCCATGGGGGTTGTGACAATAAGTTGCACTAAGACAGTATGGAAGGGGCTTAATGAATCAGCTGGTCTTTTCCTGTTTGTCCTTTTCACGTGTTTGTATGCTCATATTTGAATTATAGGTACAGTTAACACACAAAAATTTAAATGAAGCTTAACTAGATTGTAGTGATACTGAGAAAATGTGCTGCAACTATAAGGCTCATTGTGTGAAATAGAGCTGAGGCACAACCATAGCCTCAATTCATTGGAGTAATCAATTTAAATGGCATTTACAAAAAAATTACAAATGCTTAGCAAATGAATGGTTATGTTCTGTGATGGAAAAATGGCTTACAATTGATAACACTAAAGTAATTAATGAGTTTTCAATGATATTAAAATGTGAGCACTGAACAGTTCTAAATTATATCACCATCTGCTATTTTAATATCCATTTAGAATGACTACTAAAAAATTATAGCAACAACAATCACATATTGTGGTACAAATTAGTTACACCAAGTGCTTTGGCTCCAAATCCAAAACAAGGCAAAAGTTTGGCTCTTGGTTCCTTCCTTAATACTTATTCCAATATGAAATAATACCATATTAGAGCATCATCATCATTAACCATAGCTTCCAGGGGGATTCTACTCTATTAGATTTTCAATCATCTGCAGACAAAAAGATAAAAGGGCAAAATGTGAAATAAAGCCTGAATCTGTTTCCATGGCAAATGCATGCATCAGCATTGCCACTTGGGGTATTTGTTATTGATCAGAATACAAGTTATTTTTAGTTACTAATATAGAGTTGAATGTGCTCCAAAATAGAAGTCAATAAGGCTTATTTTCTTCTTAGGAATAAGTAAGCTTCCTTCAAACTATACTCTCCATAGTGTGATCAGGATGAAAATAAGCAGATTAAAAATTTATTTCATACAACTATATCCACCCACTGCTGTCTAGAAAACTGATATGAAACAGAAGGCAAATGCAAATTAGAAATTGAGAAAACGCACATACATCACATGAAAACACATTCTATTATCATCTATTCATTCACGCTTCTGTCATGATTTTATTTCTTTAGAAAGCTTGTTTTGACAAAACCGGCTGCAATTCCTGAAGCTTGAAATGGCCCAGAAATAGCTGCAGTAGCTGCTTGTGCCATTGCTCTGCTGACGTGATTGTGCCAAAATAACACAGTATGCCATGGATGGGATCCTTACCAAGTTCTGAACCTGAGCAACTTGGGTTATTATGGATCGGCTTATTCTTCTACAAATTTGCACTGTGACATGAGGGTGGGGGACGCAACCAGGATTTTAGTTGTTAGGTAGTTTCAGTGGGGCAGCTGGTTTCAGTTAGTTTGCAGCCTGCTGCAGCAGTGGTGATTTTAACTGCAGGGCCTCGTTAACCTGCTGCTGGCCTCTGAACAAAATCAGGCCATTGGACTCAGCTAAATGGGGGGGGGGGGGGAAGAGGGATACTGGGGGCTCATAGTAGGTCAAGAGGGGAGGTAGGTTGTGGGGTGGGGCGTGGAATCCAAGCCAAGGGATGCCTAGATTTTCCTTGTGGATCAAGGACAGAAAAATTATTTTCCTCTTGACACCGAAAGGAAAAGTTACATTCTTGTCAGAGGGTCTCTTCTTCCTCTTAATCCTTGTCATCTAGCAGGAAAACAGTGATGCCCAAAGAAAACATTGGATACCAATTAGTAAATATGACTTAGGACCCTGCTAACTTTGCATGGGTGGCGTAACCACCTGCCTGGAATGACGAAATTAAGATCAGAAAATGGCAGATTCCAGGTAGCTTTTTAGCGGGTAATTAACTGGAGCATTTTAATCACCAACCTACTTGGTGTTACAATCTCTGTAGAGGCCGGTAATGGTTTGAGAGAAATTCAAACTCCCACTTATTAACTGAAGGAATTACTTCAGAAGATTTTACATTTTAAACTAAAATAAACTTTACTGTACCAGAAAGCAAGCTTGATTAAATTAACAACATTTTTGAAATTACTTAAGTTTTAAACTCCGTTGTAATTTTATTTCCATCTAAGAATTGGTCTATACATTACAGGAACCTGAGGGTTCATTCACTTCTCCTAGGACCAAACCAAGGTGTGCCACAGTTCTTAGGAATTCACTTTGGTTTCTCCTGCATGTTCCAGCTCGTCTTCAAAATACAACATTCTCTAGGGTCCTTCCACCAACATGCGGCTAAGTGACCCTCCAACTCTCTTTCAATACCTCATGATTGCGGACTCCTCAGCTCAAGCATGGTCTTTAGTGGCTTTTAAATCAGAAACACCCCTGGTTCCCAATCGCCGTCTGCTTCTGGTCCCATAGCTACTTTAAAGCTCCTTGGCCTGTTTCAAAGCTGTTCCTAAGTTGACTGTCTGTTTCTGTGTGAAAATACCCAGATAAAACCCAAAACAAAAGGGTACCTTCCTGTCTAACCTTTTTCCATAGCAACGTGGCATAGCTGGTATGTGCCAAACAGAAATCTAAACTAGCTATATTTTACTTTCAAAACAACCCTTTGATTCTAGGATTAAAATGAATAATTTGCATCCCATAATGGACATGACTGCCCTCTTACCAGACTCACTGGCCATCAATAAACCCATTGTTTAGAAGTTGCTTTCAGGGCTCCTTTGATCTGTGGAAACTATAAGAATAATTTAAACCTCCCTGGTTTATACCCCAACTTTAAAACCTTTACTGAGATGCCTTGAGAGAAAGGGTCTCTTCCATAGAGATTGAGAGTAGCCACTATATTCCTATGCATGAACACCTTTCACCACCAACTCAGCAACACAATAAAACTTCCCCTTTGAGCTGTAATTACCATAGGTCTGTTTGATTTGCACTTACTTCAGTTTTGTTTACCAGCTTCTCAACCAGTTTCCATTTATATACACCTTTAAAAAATGAACGCCTAAAACTATAAGTTATACCTCTAAAACATTAGGAATTACGAAATTAGACATTAGAATTGACTAAACCAGTTGGGTTAAAATTCCTTCTATAATGTTTGTTCTGCGTATTTATGCACATGTTTGCGCTTTCTGCTAAAACATATCCAACTGTAATTGTGTATGGCAAATGAAAGGCTGCCTTATGTGCCCAGGACAGCAGCAATACGGGTGTACCAGACCTGGGATCAATTGAAGCATCAGAGCTTCAAAAAGAACAATGTGGTGTGAAATAGTGGGATTAATTATACATGGTGAGAAATACAAATGTTAAAGTTTAGCAAGGTGTTATCCCAAGTATAGTACATATTTGTCAGGATCTTTTCCACTCCAACATCAAACAGATGGTGTAATGCTGCTGGTTTTTCAGTGATTATAATCTATCTTTGGCAGCAGATCCATTTGAAAATGGTTTTGCATCATTTGTATTGTGTTATTGGAAATCTGAAACAAAAACAAAGTGTTGGAAAAAACTCAGCAGGTCTAGCAGCATCTCTGGAGAGAGAAACAGAGTTAACGTTTCGAGTCCGTATGACCCCTCTTCGGAAATGCTTTTCCAGCATTTTCTGTTTTTGATGGAGGAATGATGTTTTGGTCTGTAATTTTAATATAATTTTTAAATTCAATTTTACCCTTCGTTTATTATCACCTTTAACACCTACCTGTTACCTATTGAATTTGATTGTCTATTTTTGTTAGTACATGATTGTTACATGTTTACATGTCTTTAACCTGATACTTAACCTTAATATTATGTTAGTCACACTGCAATTCAGAATTCAGGCTGCAAATGTATTTCTTGAATAAAATACTATTGTTATTATAAGGTACTAAGGGGAAGGCAGACATCTCCCAGCAAAGAGAAGGAGATGCCTGATCCCCATTAGATTACACGTGGCATTGCCAATGATCAAGGAGCAGACTGCACTGTTTCTTGGCCACAGCAGCTGCATTACACACAGGGGCCTATGAGAGAAGAAACTAAATGGGGTAAATGCATACAGTGTTCACATTTGTTTTTTATTCATTCAAGGGATGTGGGCTTCGTTGGCTAGGCCAGCATTTATTGCCCATTCGTAATTGCTGTTGAGAAGGTGGTGGTGAGCTGCCTTCTTGAACTGCTGCAGTCCCTGTAGTGTAGGTACACCCACAGTGCTGTAGGGAGGGAGTTCTAGGATTCTGACCCAGCAACAGTGGAACGACCATGTATTTCAATGGTGAGTGGCTTGGAGGGGAGCTTCCAGGCGGTGGTGGTGGTGAACTGATTACAATTGTCTCCTTGAAGAAAAGACTGCTTGAGGTTCCTTCAAAAAACTTGACTGAGATGATGTGTTAAATATACATGAAGAGCAGTAGGTTTACATCCGGCGTTCAGTTCCTTAATAAAATAATGTGCTGCATTGTCAGGCTATTTTATCAGGTTTCTTATATGGGGAAACTCTTTTGAGTTACCAACAGTCACAGATTGCAACTCTTTTCGAGTACAATCACAGTTCTTGGTTTCCAGGAGTGGGACATGAACCCACAACCCTCTGATTCAAAGGCGAGGGTGCTATGAACTGAGCCACAGCTGACACCTCCTTATATGGGGAAAGGTGGGCGAGTTAGTTTTCCCAGTTCACGAGCATAACAATCACTACGCTTCCAAATAATTGTAGAGTGAAGAGGTTTAAGATATTTCTGAGAGACCTTACAGAGTGCTATATACATAAATATTTCTTTCCCTTTCACATTAATGCTGATGTACTGTATGAGCAATATAATGTCAACTCAAATTGAGTGAAAAGCCTCGAAAGCAGCACTGCTTCATTCAAATACAGCATGTCACTGTTAACATGCTTCGAGTTCTGTGTTAAATGCAAAGCACTATTGCACATATTTAGTGGATCTCTGACTTTCAAATGAAACAAGGGGTGCACAGCAAGGGTGTCTTGCTTCCCTTTGCCACATGCATACACAAGAACCTCATTACTGAAAATCTGCTGGCTCCAGTGAGTGTTGGACTTCATCTGGTAAGGGGAATTTGTTCATGCTGTATCCGCTGCAAAATCATACCCCATCATGTGTGGGTATGACAAGAAGCAAAACAGGGGCACTGAATTCAGAACAATTATTGTACTTTGTTACACTGCCAATTTGGAGCTGGATTTTCACTGAATTCAGTGCTAAATTGTCAGCTTAACAGCAGCATTCAAAGATCATATCACTACATTGGGTATGCTAACCACATGGCATACTGTTAATAAAAACCAAGGGTAAAACTTGGTGCAGTGTATTAACTCATTAATGATTACATAGGAATTAAATCATGGAAACAAGCCCAATTAATGCACATTGGTGTTTATCCTTCCACACAAGCAGTAGTCCTAATTGCATGGTTTACTACTTAGTACTAAGTACTGAATGGTGGTCAGGAATTTCTCCAGAAGATGTGAAGGCATTGGGGAGAGTGCAGATAAGATTCACGAAAATGGTTTCAGGGATGAGGAACTTCAGTTACTAAGATAGAGTGGAGAAGTTAGGATTTTTTCCTTGAAGAGAAGGCTGAGAGGAGAATTGATAGAGATATTCAAAATCATAAAGGGTCAGACAAAGTAGAAGGGGAGAAACTTCCACACTCATGGAAAGATCAAGAACAAAAGGGCACAGATTTAATGTAATTGGCAAAATAAGCACAAACGATATAAAGAAAAAATTGTTCACGTAGTGAGTGATTAAGGTCTGGCTGAGAATGTGGTGGAAGCAGTTCAATTGAGTCAAAAGGAAATTAGACTGTTATCTGAAAAGGAAGAATGTGCAGAGTTAAGGGGAGAAGGTGGGGGGATTGCACTAGGTGAGCTGCTCATTCAGGGAGCTGGTGCAGACACAATGGGCTGAATGGCCTCCTTCTGCGTACAATTCTGAGATTCTGAAATGCCCCCCCTCTGCCGCTGTAACTTCATTACAAGTACAGTGGGAACCCTGTTTATGGGAGTAAATGGGATTTCTGAGGCACTTTTGGTGAAGTTGTGGGGCGATGTGAGAGGAGCTCTGAGGGAATTCTTGGCTGCGAAGGAAGTAACATGCCAAAATGTATTGCTCTTTGCATAACTAGCTTTTAGTTGGGGCTTTTTATTTGTTGAAACAGAAGAGCTTGTATTGGAAAGGAGTATTTAAAATTATGAAGGGATGGGACAGAGCAAATAGAAAACTACTGTTTTGTGTAATTGAGGGCTTTTGAACAGGAGACATAGATAAAAGATTAAACACAAGGGGCCAAAACTTGGTTCTTGATTCACTATCAACTCGCTTCCGCTTCCGTTGAGGCAGATCACATGCAAACTTTGCGCTGCCTCCTCGTTTGAGTGATGGTAGCGTTTAGCTAAGCATGACCTAGAATGTGAACACTCAACAGGGGACCCAATATTGTGAGTGACTAGCACATACTCCAGCTAGCTTGCACCTCCTATAGGCAGCCTGTTCCTCTTAAGGGGAGCCACACTCAGTAGTAGGAAGCTGCAGCTGTCTCCACAGGAATTTGCTGTAGTTGAAGAACCCCACATGGAGCAACAGGAAAGGGAGATGGTTCCCTGGTTCTCGGTCTTTGTCTAGGAGGTGGAGAGGAGGAGAAAGTCAATGTTTATGTGGGGGGTGGGGGGACATAAAAACAGGAGTAGACCAATCAGCCCACTGAGCCTGCTCTGGCAATCAACTAGATCATGGCTGATCATCTACTGCAACACCACTTTCCCGTGCTACCCCATATCCCTTGATATCATTAGTACCCAGAAATATATCGATTTCTGTCTTGAACATGCTCAATATTGAACTTTCACAGCCCTTTGGGGTAGAGAATTCCAAAGATTCACCACCCTCTGAGTGGAGAAATTTCTCCTCATCTCAGTCTTAAATAGGCTGCCCCTCAATATGAGATGGTGTCCCTAGTTCTAGACTCACCAGCCAGGGTGTCACACCCTGTAAGAATTTTGTAAGTTTCAATGACCTCTCATTCTTTGAAACTCTAGAGAATACAGGTTCAGTTTCCCCAATTTCTCCTCATGAAACAATCTCGTCATCCCAGGGATTAGTCCAGTGAACCTCTGTTGCACTCGCCCTATAGAAAATGCATCCTTCCTTAGATAAGGGGACAAAAACTGTACACAATACCCAGGTGCGGTCTCACCAAGGCTCTATACAATTACAGCAAGACATCTTTACTCCTGTACTCAAATCCCCTTGCAATGAAGGCCAACATACCATTAGCCTTCCTAACTGCTTGCTGCACCTGCATGCTAGCTTTTAGTGACTCATGAACAAGGACACCCAGATCCCTTTGGATTTTAACACTTCCCAACCTCTCACCATTTAAGAAATATTCTGCCTTTCTGTTTTCTCTACCAAAGTGGATAACTTCATACTTATTCACATTATATTCCATCTGTCATGTTCCTGCCCATTCACTTAGCCTGTGCAAGTCCCCTTGAAACCTCCTTGCATCCTCCTCACAACTTACATTCCCACCTAATTTTGTGTCATCAGCAAATTTAGAAATATCACATTTGGTTCCAACATCCATATCATTTATATAGATTGTGAATAGCTGTGCCCCATCACTAATTCTTGTGTTAACCCACTGTGAACAGCCTGCCATCCTGAGAAAGGCCTATTAATTCCTATTGTTTTCGGTCTCAATCCATGCCAGTATATTACTCCCAATACCATGTACTCTAATTTTGTTTACTAACATCCTGTGTGAGGCCTTATCAAAAGCCTTCTGAAAATCCAAATACAATACATCACTGGTTCTCCTTTATCTATGCTGCTATTTACATCCTCAAAAAACTCAAACAGGCTTGTCAAACATGATTTCCCTTTCAAAAATCCATGCTGATTCTGCCCAATCATATCATTATTTTCCAAATGTCTAGTTATCACTTCCTTTATAATAGATTCTAATGTTTTCCCTACTACTGATGTCAAACTAACAGGTCTGTAGTTCGCCATTCTCTCTTTCCCTCCCTTCTAAAATAGTGGGATTGCATTTGCTACTTTCCAGTCTGTAGGAACCTTACCAAAATCTAGAGAATTTAGAGGTGCATCCAATATCTCTGTAGCTATTTCCTTTCAACACTGTAGGGTATAGCTCTTCAGGTCCAGGGGAATTTATCAACCCTCAATCCAGTTAATTTTTTTGAGTACTACCTCTTTATTAATGCTAATTTCTTTCAGTTCCTCATTTTCAGAAGCCCCTTGGTTCCCTCATATCTCTGGGAGATTTTCTGTATCTTCCTCCGTGAAGACAGACACAAAGTAATTGTTTAGATTCTCCGCCATTTCCCTATTCTCCATTATGAATTTTTCTATGTCCACCTGTCATTGGCCCACATTTGCCCTTGCTAATCTTTTCCTTTTCACATACCTAAAGAAGATTTTACAGTCCGCCCAAATGCTTCTCGCTAGTTTGCATTCATGTCTCCTTTTCCCTTTCTGTATCTGTTTTTTGGTAGTCCTTTGTTGGATTCTAAATTGCTCCAAATCCTCGGGCTTCCCACTTTATTTGGCAACGTTGTAAGGCGCTTTCTGTGATCTAATGCAATCTTTAACTTCTTTTATTAGCCATGGTTGACTCACCTTTCCTGTTGGGTTTTTGTGTCTTAGAGAAATGTATATTTGTTGTAGACCACGTAATACTTCTTTAAATACTAGTCATTGCCTGTCTATCGTCAAATCTTTTAGTGCATTTTCCCAATCCACCATAGCCAACTTGCCTCTCATACTTTCATAGTTTCCTTTGTTCAGGTTTAAGGCACAAGTTTCGGAATGAATTATATAACTTTCAAACTTAATGTAAAATTCTATCGTATTATGGTGACAATTTCTGAAAGGCTCCTTTACAGTGAGGTTATTAATTAGTCCTTTCTCATTACATAATACTAAATCTAAAATAGCACGATCCCTAGTTGGTTCTCCAACGTACTGCTCCAGAAACCCATCTCGTACACAGGGAGGAGGAAGGGGGTTTGCAGCAGGCCATCCAGGAGCAACCTCAGCAGGGAATGGGAGCAGGTGACAGGGAGGTCAATTCACAGAGTCTGGCCCCGAGGATCTGGCAGTGCTGCAATAAATTCAATAGTCTCGTGTGGGTGGTAAAGGTCAGTGAATGCATCTTCACATGACATCTCCTACTCACCATACCACCAAGCTTTCACATTGCTCAATGTACCACTCCATCATCACACATTCAATAGTAGTCCCTAGAAGTCAGGATTCAGGTCTAACATTTAGATACTCCACCTCACCCTCCTGCACCTTCCAATTATGGCAGCTTCATACTCACCTTTCCCTGCTTCCACATATCTCCAGCTATTCAGCTATGCCAGGCATATCACCCAACACAGTGCAACACAATCACTGACATTCTCCTCTCTCTCTTGCTCTCTCTCAGCATCATGGGCTGGCTGTGGCAGAGGCCATTGCACTGGGCGAACCCGACAGCATTCAGGATGACGGACCTTCTCATTCTCCTGCTCTCTGGCGTGAAATGCAAGCTGCAGATGGTGTGACCATGGACATCCTGCTTTCCACCTCACCTCATGTCCCTCATTTCAACCCTCTTCTGATTTTCTGCTTTCAGAAACCCAAGATCTACCACCCAGCAAGCCACTGCAGCCTCAGGAGGAAGGGCAGGAGCTGCAACACACCTTCGATAAAGAAGCACTGTCACCTGATCTGACAATCACAGCCACGAGCTCAGATACTGGGACATACTTTAGAGGGTGGTATGGAGTTAGAATCTACACGTGGTGCGAGACCAGGCGCCAGTGGGCTGCATTCATGAAAAGGAGATGTCTGTCAGCTAAATAGAGGGCGAGGTCATAGGCAAATTTTGCTACAGGGGGTCAGCTGACGACGTTGATGGGGCGGCCTGCAGGAGAACGCCGATGAGCACAGACACCAAGATGCCTGGTGTATTGACAGGTCTGCCAGAGAACCTCTTGTCACTGTCAAGGAGCATGGAGGAGTTTGGCTCCAATGTGGCAGAAGACATTGTGCAGAACTTGGAGCCCATCTTTTCCAACACGGAAGTGTTGACCAACTCCATGACAGCACTTGTGGACCCAGCTGCGATGCAACATCTGCTGGTCATTGTTTCAGCGTCCACTGCAGCACAGGTGGATGCTACCCAACTGCAGAGGGAGCTCAGACAGAGGTCAGATAAAAGGTCATCAACCTGAAATGTTAACTTTTTTCTCTCTTGTCAGGCCCAGTACAGGCATGAAGATATTACAAATGTTAAAGCTATACTTTAAAAAGTGAGTATAAAAGCTATTAAGATGGCTGCATCTGTGACTTTTGGCATTTGAACTGTAGACAGTAGAATCTGTGGCCAGTACCTGATTAAATATGGACCTGAGTGGAGGAATC
Source organism: Cetorhinus maximus (assembly GCF_964194155.1). Taxonomy (NCBI): domain Eukaryota; kingdom Metazoa; phylum Chordata; class Chondrichthyes; order Lamniformes; family Cetorhinidae; genus Cetorhinus; species Cetorhinus maximus. Next base: position 29,035,195 of record NC_135900.1, read on the forward strand.
TCACAGCCACTTGTGAATTTCACACATTTGTTTAAGGATGGGCCAAAACCTACTGCCAATGGAGATTGCAGACAATTCATCTCCATGTTTCACCAGGAACATGGAAACTCAGTGGGGCCCCTCATTGAAACACCAGGACCTTGATTGCCTCAAACTCTCAAACTGTGAAAAGCCACAACACAGGATGTTTATCAGTCTAACACACCACCTTATTTGGAAAAGGACCCTGCACTTGTATCAGGTCACATGGGTAAGACAGCCCTGCTTGTTGCCTGTTTTGAAAACAGCAAGAATCAGCTCTGCAGAGTCAGAGACCAGCTGAGAGCCATCAAACTAGCTGCAGTCAACTAGGCAGCCAATGTAATAAACAGCCATACCTTGAAAGCAGGAGAAGGACTCTCTCCAACCTGTTCCAACTTCACGTTCACTTGAGAACCAACCTCCTGGCAATTCAACAACAAGAAAGCTCGCAGTTTACTGAGAATTCTCTGTTTTTAAAAGACTTTCACTCCAGCCAGAGCATCAGCTCATCTAAGAACCTACAGGCCGCCTACGAAAGAGACTGAAATAATCCCAAATTGTAACTCTATTGTTTCTTCTTTATCTGTATCTAATGCTTATGTGAGTGATAGCGTGTGAGAAACATCACATTTTTAAACCTCTGGGGCAAGTATGGGATAATCAATACCTTCTTTATTTTAAAAATCATAAAATGGCTTGCTGCTGGGATTATTTAAATTGGGACAATGGCTTTGAGGGTAAAAATAGACCTCACATACAAAACACTTTGATCACGGACAATAAGAAAACACACAGGGGCAGGATTTTCGGGTCATCAGGCGGGTGCAGTGGGTGGGCCCGGGAAACGATCTGCCACCCGCAATCAGCCCCTGGCCATGATTTCACACTGGCTGGCCAGTTAATGGCCAGCCAGCATGAAAGGTACGCTGAAAGGCTCAGCGCTGCCAGGGTGGGAGCGGGAGGAAAGCAAGCTCAAAAGTCTGTGCATGCGTGGAGGAGCGCGCACTGAAAGCTCCCTGAAGGCAGGGAGCTGAACAATTTTAAAATCAAAAATAAAGATTTATAAAATCTGAAAAAAATGTCCCGATATGGGAGTATCTCACAATAACATGAACAGAATAAAAATTCAGCCCAAAAATTTATATTTATTTTTATTTAATTGTGGAAACCTCACCCCGCCCGTGGATGAGGCTTGCTAAAAAATCAAAAGGCTGCCTGGCCAATTCGCCCGCCCGCCAACCATAAGGTTGAACGGGCAGCGAAAATTATGTTTAAGTTAATTAAGGGCCTTAATAGGCCTCTTAATTGTCGGTGGGGGCGCGCTGCCAATTCTAGTGTGAGCCCGCCGACCGAAATATTGCACGAGTGTGCGATAACGTCTCGCCCGATGTCATCGTGCGCTATTTTACGCCCAATCGGGTCGGGCATGGGCCCGCCCACGGGACATAAAGTCCTGCCCACAAATTCTGTCTGTGGCACTCTCCACAGATGCTGACTGGGTAGTTCCAGTATTTTCTGTTTTTGTTTCAGATTTCCAGCTTCCACGGTGTTCTACTTTTGAGTTATTTTGAGATCCATGTTTCCTGCTATGCCAGTTCAGATTACTGTCATCATAGCTGTGGACCTCAGTGGCCAAATGGGCACTCAAGCATTCACAGTAGTCCAGCAATCCGTCCTCCAACAGATTACTAGGGTTGCATTGTCCTGGGGAAATGGCAGTAGCTCTGCGGTGCGCAAACCTTCTGTCCTCTCTCAGGATGACCACAGTTGTGCTCCCATTTTTGCCAGTTCCCTTGCTGTTCCCTCCAAGTCAGACTGCCCAGGCAGCTTCCACCCATGCCGTGGTGGTGTAGTCCAAAGCCAGGATCTCATGGCTCAGAGATGCTTCCGGATGTCCTGAAAAGCCATATTCAGTCTCCCCACTATGTTCCCACAATGCTGCAGTCACTGAAGTAGCAATGTAACTCTTTTCGAGTCAAAACAATTAACTAAATTAAGGATAACAAGGGATAAATCAAGCACAGCCCCTAATTCAGGTCAGCTGTAAAACCAAGGACAAAGTTTAAAGGAAACTTACAAACATTAAACCAAAATGTGATTAAAGGGGTCAACAAAACGCCCCAGTCCCCGCGGCGCCCACCGGGCACGGAAAGCCTCGATGGTGCCGGCAAACACCGCGTGCTCCCTCTCCAGGGACACCCGGCCGCGAACGTAGCCGCGGAAGAGGGACAAACAATCGGGCGGGACTCCCCCTCGATCGCCCGCTGCCTGGACCTGTTAATGTCCAACCTGGCCATGCCCAGGAGCAGGTTCACGAGGAGGTCCTCCTCCTTCCCGACCCCCTTCCGCAAGGAGCACTAGGCCAGTCAAAGGCTTTCAGGTATAAGAGTATGCGCATAGGTGAATAGTTCATTTTTGTTTATATTATTGATGTGTTATTGGATAAGGTTGTCATGAAAAGGTTTGATGACGGTGGCCTTTATAGCAGGATTTTGGCCAAGAGGATGGGAAGTGGCAGATGGATAGGAAGTTGGGGAATTGTACAGCAATGGTGGTGATCAACGATGTTCTAAGGAAACCAGAGTTTCAATAGGCTCTCATGGACTGGAGTGCAGGGGTCTCAGATACCTCATCCTCTTTCTCCTCCTCCTCCTCCCCCCTCCCAAAAGGTGACCTCCCTATGTCTGCTGGCAATGGCTGCATCATTATAATAGCGAGGTTGTGGATGATGCAGCAGACCACCATGGAGACATAGGCCAGGGTTTCCCGGTCAGTGAGTTGGGGGGGCGGGGCCCGCTCGCCGACAAGTAAAATGATGCGGGAAGATGTTGGGTGGAACTCCCGACGTCATCCCGCCCCATTTCAATTTCAGGTAGGCGGGAGCTCAGCAGAATCAGCTGCGTGCCCGCCGACCTGTCAATGGCCAATTGAGGCCCTTGACAAGCTCATTTAAGTAATTAGTGGACCTGCCGGTCCAACCTTAAGGTTGGCGGGCAGGCCGGGAGCCCTGGCGGGCATTAGAAAAAGCATGAAACCTCATCCACGGGCGGGATGAGGTTTCATGTAGGTTTTAAAAAATGTAATAAAAGTGTCTTTGAAAGTGATGGACATGTCCCAACTCATGTGATAGTGTCACATAAGGGGACATGTCAGGGAAATTTATTTTTCTATTTTTAAGATTTTTTATTGTGGAGCCGATCTCCCTGAGGCAGCACTTAGCCTCAGGGAGATGGGTGCGCTCTTTCGTGCACATGCGCGAAAAAGTGCACTCTCGGCTCAGGGAATCCTCCCCCCTCCCCCCCGCCCGCACAGGGAGTGCATAGTGCTTCCTGGCAGACATCACGCTGGGCGGACCTTAATTGGCCCGCCCACATAAAATGGCAGCACGCCCCCGATTGGGGGCGCCGATCAGAGGTGCGCCTCCACGCGCCCGCTCCTAAACATCCCCCCCAACCGGGGGAAAATTCTGCTCATAATCTGGCAAATATTGTAGGGCTCTTGCAATGTTGTTCAGGCAGCAGAACCATTGCTTGGGAATGCTGATGGTTTGCGCCACTATGTTCCTGGTGACAGCACTGCTTTCATTGTATGCCCATTGTCCTCACTTGGTCAGGTAAAGGAGGAGAGTCATCAGTCATATGCACAAGCAGTATCCTTTGTCTCCAGTCAGCCTCTGATTCTTCACGCCGGCCTGAAGGCAGAAGGAATAGCAGATTGTCCCAGGTCACGAAACTCCTCTGCCATTCCCCCACTGCCGTCAGGATGTAGCACTAGTTAGGGGTGGGGAGAGTGGGTGCCTCCCATGCAGCTGGTTGGCACAAGGTGTCCACTGAGCCTGGGCAGTCCAATTTTGCAGAATATGCATCAAATCAGCCTGACGTGTTGTTTGATGTCACAATCTGCCACTGCGAGAACTTCTGCAAACACACAGCATGTCTGAGCTAGCACCCTTCCCAACATGGGTGCCAGAAGTGGCCGGAAGTGCGCGTGAAACTTTGATGGCCTCTGGCTTCCATAGCACCACCTCCAGCTGCACTATGGAGCCAAAATTTCTGGCCAAGAGATTTAGGATGGAAGCGGGAAAAATGTTTTTATGCAGAGGGTTGTGAGGTCATGGAATCCGTTAGCAGGGCTGGTTACTGAAGCAGAGACAGTAACAACATTTAACACATTTGGTAGGAGGTTGGAGGATGGATGAATGAAGGAACAGGGAAGAAATTCTTGGCCACTATTTTGTATTGAGGTATTAAATACTTCCCTGTGAACTGAACATTGCAATTAGGACCACTACCCATATGGAGAATAAACAACTACATTAAAATAAGGTTAGGCTGAACAACCAGTTTCCATTATGTACTTTCTATGTAATTATTGATGAGACAATAACACTACATTCAGGGCTGCCACCAGCAAAAAATGACTGAGAATTTTGTTGCAGGTGTAGCTGTAAAAGGAGATTTAATATCTAGTCATTTCTCTCCACTCATGTTTTCTGCACAGCTGTGAAAAAATGTAGCTAAGAAACTATATCTCCCACAACTTTGTCCCCTCCTCTGCTCTTGTGGCTTTTTCTATGGTGGAGTCCCACAGGTGATGGTCAACCTCTATATTTTGCTCAATTTGTCTATGAACCTAAATAATGAATTCAATCATCCTAAACCCAATTCTGCTTTTAACTAAGATCAACATACATTAAATTTCCAGGAGGGATAATCAGTGATCATGAGAAGGAACCCTGCCTGATCTTTTTCTCCAGGCCCAAGGGGTGACAGATGCCAACTATAGCACTCCCACCACTCCAAATGGTCTAGTAAGGGAACAGCAGGGCTTTTCAAACTTTTTTTATTTGGATTGGGAAAACTAGAACAGAAATGCATCATTTTCTTTATGATGAGATAATAAACAATGAGCTGAATTTATGGTTGCAGCGGCCAGAAAGCTGGTGGCAATCCTGCTGTGGCCATTTCTGGAGCCCCAATAGGATTAAATGTTAATCAGTCAGTTATCTACTTCCGTTGGGGTTCCCGGGCCTTTGAAGATGAGGATCCCAGCTCCAAGACCTTCCAGCCAATCAAAAGGCTGGTAAGCTCTCTAGTCCCAGCAGTGCCACAGTGAGCGGTGGCTAACGCTGGTAGTGCAACAGGCCCTGCACCAAAAGCCAGTAATGGGGGCCTGAGAAGGTGAGTTGGGTGGGCTTTCTGGGGCCAAGCAGGCAGTTAACAGGAAAGTATTGGGGGTGGAGGAGGTGGGAGAAGAAAAAGATGAGATATCCGTTGTGCAGGACAGAGGGAGGAACTTCCTGTAGGGGGCCCTTGCTGCCGAAAGGGGGCGGGGGGGCCCTCTGTGGCGACATGATGCCTGATCAGCAGGGATCCCCCTCCCGGTGCCCACAGGCAGGGCCTCAGGGTGTGCCTGCCAGCCTCCCACGTGACATTGGGCCCCCTCACCCTGGTAGGATACCAGCAGCAATGGGATGAGGGCCGAGGCCCTTAAATGGCCACTTAAGAGCCTCAATTGGTCGCTGGGCAGCAGGGCTGTCCTTGACCTGCTCTGCCTTTGACTTGATTGGGGGGGAATCGGGAAGATGACAGGCTCGCCACCTCGTGTCTTGCTGATCGATTATACAGCAAAATCCCTGCAAGGAGGGGGGAGGGCATTAAATTCCACCCAATGTTTCAACATGATTTATACCATTACATTCTGTGTTTACAAACAAAATCCATCAAAAAACACATTTTTAAAAATAGTGATCTTCTCTGCACTGTCACAAATTGCCCAATAATATGTGAAAGTTTTGAAAATATCTTTTTATATATAGCTTATTGGTTTTACATTTTGTGTACTCCTGTACACAGTGACCAGGTCCCATCTTGTTTACATACCATTTGAACAAATGATTTATTCTTACTGAAAAAAAGGAAAAGTCGGGAGTGGTGGAGGTGCATTGATCACCGATTGAAGCCACTTGGATTAATGACGCTGAACTCTGCTTTTACCCAGAATCGAATCTTTTGGTGTCTTTTCCTAATACACAAAAATATAGGTAGAAATGTAAATTCTAATATTATCAGAAGTGCATGAGTAGCAGATATAACCCACAGGATTGGGCTGCCTTTCGATACTGTCACAAAGAAAATGGTACAAAATTTTTTAAAAATTATAATTGTACAGCTACATAAAGGTAATTTAGCAGATGTTCTTTTTGAGATTTACATGGCAGTAGACTTTTCAATGTTTCACCTGCCTTGAGTTCAAAAGCTCTCAAATAAAATCTATTCAATATATTTTATATATTTTTTTCCAAAAGGGGGCACTAAACTCCAAGCAAGTTCAGAGTGACTGTCAAACTGAGCTTGTTCTGTGTAGCTAGTGATTTTTTTGATAACTAGGTATACTGAAGAAGAAGGATTATCAACTCGCCGAACCATTTAATGGGTTCAAATCTCATGGACTTGGAGGCTTTTAAAACAAAGGACCTTTCACTTTGTGACGACTAGACAAACTTTTCAGATAATAGATCCACTTAAAGGTCATTCAGACCTGGTTCAAAATCTGTAAGGCCTCATTTGCTACTGCATCAGTGCTGTGGCAATGCTGTTTTGCCAGGAAATAGAACATTTGCTGGCCCCTTGGAACCATTAAAAAAGCTAGTGATAGTCATTGTAAATTAACAGGACAGGATGATGGAATGGTAGTTTCCTTTAAGGCACCCAAAAGACTTCCAACTTTATAGAAAGAAAGGCAAAAAAAACTTGGCTATACCATTTAAAACAAATTATTTAAACAGTTCTGTAAAAAAAGGACATGGCTGACCCAATGGCACTTTCCAAGGATGATTATGAGAACTGTCTTATGATATGTGAACATGAACGCTAAAACTTTAACAGTACAGGAAGAAAGCCAACTGTAATCTCAAAGATTAAAGCAATGTGTAACTTGGGGCAGAATTTTCCCGTTGGCGTGCAGAGGCGGGCCCCGCAGTGGTGATGTCGGGTGAGCGTCCCGATGTCACCACGCACCATCGCGATACCTCGCTTGGCGCGCGCGCAATGATTTCCGACGTGCACCTGCCATTAATTAACGGGCTACTTAAGGCCCTTGATTCCCCAATAGACACCGATTTTTCGGTGCCCGTGCAATCTTCGGGTCGGCGCATGGGCGCAATGGGCAGGCGGGTAGGACACATTTGTATTAACCTCATCCACCGGCGGGACAAGAGGGCTCACCGGGGTCGTGAGTGTGTACAGTTAAGTATTTATTTACGAAAGTTTTTGAAATTGCCTGTGTGATCTGTAGTACTTCGAAACGCATTCCAGCTGCTTTTTCTGGACTCTTAACCTTCAGGTCAGCACTCTGCAGTGAGGAATCTTTTCTGGGCCTGCAGGTTTCAGGAAGCCTTCCCTTAGCCTGGGAATGGGAGTTGAACTCTCCACTGGAAGCAACTCCTCTCAGGAGGAAGGGAGGGCTAGAAGAGGGAGATGGCCTGGAGTGCACATTCAGCCTCCAGGGGAGCCACCTTTGGGAGGACAGGTACAGGCACAAGGGGTGCAGGGCCAAGAGGTAGTCCAAGGCGGAAGGGGCCACAGAACATGCCACTATCCTGCTGCCAGGGTATACAGGTGGCAAAGCAGCTACCTCAATATGCCAGATGTGCAGTGTCAAAGGAGGCTCCGTTTCTCAAGGGAGACAGTCAACTATATCTGTCAGATGAAAGGGCCTGAGATCTCTGCTGCGTGGGTGGACACCCCATGCCAGTGGTTCTGAAGGTCACAGCTGCCTTCAACTTCTATGCCTCTGGCTCCATCCAGGGTTTGGTGGGTGATCTTTGCGGTGTCTCCTAGTCAACTGTCCACACTTATGTCAAGCAGGTTACAGATGCTCCGTTCAGGTGTGCATTGACCTTCATCCTCTACTGTTGGGACCAGGCAAGCCAGACACAGCGATCCAGAGGCTTCGCGGCCATTGCTGGCTTCCCCCATGTCCAGGATGCAATAGACTGCACACACGTGGCCATGAAGCCGGGCTGGAGCACTGAAGAGCCCCGGCACCTGGGAGTATTTGAGGATGTAGGTATCGTGGGAGCCGGTGAGCCGGTGCCTTTGTCAACAGGAAGGGCTTCCACTCCAAGAATGTGCAGATAGTGTGTGATCACAGGATGCTGATTCTACAAGTCTGTGCAGGGTACCAGGCAGCTCCCACGATATCTACATCCTCAAATACTCCCAGGTGCCGGGGCTCTTCAGTGCTCCAGCCCGGCTTGATGGATGGCTGCTGGGTGACAAGGGCTATCCCCTCAAAAGGTGGCTCATGACGCCTCTCCGCCATCCAAAAACAGAATCTGAGCAGCGGTACATTAGGTGCCACACCTCCACAAGGGCTGTGGTGGAGAGAACCATTGGTCTTCTCAAGATACGCTTCCAATGCCTGGACCGCTTGGGGGTGCACTCCAGTACCCCCCAGATCGTGTCTCGGTGATAGTGGTTGCATGCTGCATTCTCCACAATCTTGCGCTGGAAAGGGGGAACGCAGTGGACCATGAAGGCGTCAATGCATTGGCTGCGGCTGCACATGATGTGTCCAGTAGTGAGTCCGAGGATGAGCATGCACAGGGAAATGCTGAGGGGGTAGACGCTGACTTGGGCATACTCCAGGGAGGCAGGGACACCTGGGAGGCTCTAATCCAACGAACCTTCAGCTAGCACACCACAGATGGACCATTAGGACAAGCCTAGGCTGTAGGCTCGATACTCGACACCTAGGTGCAAAATCTGCCAGGTTAAGAACAGTCACTAAGGGCCATGTTAATAAAGCCGAATGTCCAACACAGCACTCATTTTGGTTTTGGAAACCATACACATGCAGAAGAAAAGAGGCACCCTCAGCCATGGTGACATGTCTGAATTTAATATGTCAAGCAAACCAGCAGAGTTACAAAACAAAACAAATCATAAGGACCTCATCTCGGGCCGACACAAAAGCACCAGTGAGAAACCCGTGGTGTGTCTAAGGTGCCTTATGCTTTTGTTTCCCGGTGCTACGTCTTGGTGCAGCCCCATCACTCGGAGTGGCATCTGAGACAGCCTGCTGACTCTGCTGTCCTGTTGGCCTTGGCGGTCGTCCTCTGGCCCGTGGAGCCAGTGCTGGCCCCACCTGGGAGGGAGCTGACAGTTCCACAGCTGGCATCTCCCCAGTTGTCATAGCCTCACCGGATGGTACGGTCACTGGCAGAGGGACGGAGGAGCTGCCGCCCTCATCCGAAGCTCCCTGAGAGGTGCCCGCAGAGACGCCAAGCAACTGCTGTGTCGAAGTGAGGTCGCTTTGGACCTCCCTGCTCACTGTGGATGGATGGGCACCGAGCTGGGAAAGTTGATGCCCAAACCATCACCTACACTGGCACTGACCAGCTGAGGTCAATGCCAATGTGAGGGCTTGCTGGTCAGAGCACATCCCCAGGGAGCCCTGAGGGGTGTCCTGGAGTAGCCTCTCCATGAGAGTCACCATTCTCTCCATGGAGGGTGCATGGCGCTTGAACATGTGGCTCAATGCTTCAGCGATCGTCTGCGTAGACTCCTCCACCACGGAGACCAAGCCAAGCATAGCCTCACGTATCACCCCCAGATGCTCCCGCACACCCGGCTGCATTTCCTGCAGCTGCTGCGTCGCGGGTGACTCCAGAGGCACATCATCAGGCACTGACTGAGCATGTACCTGGTTCCCTGCAGTCCTCCGACTGCTGGCGCCATGGGCACTCTCTGTCTTTGCCAGCTCCTCCAGCGACTGTGAAGTGCTCTCACCACTGTGCCCCGGGACACTAGTCGATGCTCGAATTCCCACCAAGGTGCTAGTATCTGCACTGGTGCCTGCCTCGCAGAAATGGTGTGACGCGGTGAGACTTCAAGCCCCTCAGGTATGAGAGGGAGCCTCTGCTGCTCCTCCTCCCGGCCCTGCTCCGCTGATGGTGAAAGGAAGAACAAGGACAGTGGATCAGTTAATGTGGAGACAATGTCAAAGTGCATCCTTGTCCCCCGGATTATTATGCGCTCATCCTTCCATAACCAATGGCCAAGCCACGTTGCAAAATTGAATCAATTAACATTCAGCAGTGCTATGGCTGTTGGGAGAACAATGCTGACCTCACTGTTGGGCATAAATACCTGGCCGTGGCACCCCAGCCTCACCGACACCAGTGGACCTGGGCTCATGGCACCTCTCCAGATCCAGGGCCTCCTGCTCAAAGCGGCTAAGAATGGTGATCTGCGCCTGGCCACTGCTAGTCCTCGCATACTCTGCCGCGTTGTGAGCATTCTTCTCCTGAAAATGAGACACCAGCATTGATTAGTGCAAATTGCACATGCAATCTCTTCGTGCATGGCCCACTTCAGGCAGAGTGGTACATTTCATGGCTCCAGTGCCTCCTCACCCCGCTGCTGCTGAACACTCACACAAAGATGCTAGGCCTGCTCCCCGCACCCCCCAATTTGGACACATGCTACCTACATCACATTCGGCACCGCACGGTATATCATTCCATAGCAAGGAGGCGCAAGTATGTGGAGCGCAGCAGATGGTTCGTTGCCACGACACCTTGAAGCTCCCCTTCCAGCATGTCATCAGCCTGACTTGGACATGTCCTGGAGTTCAAACACAGCACCTAGGTGCAGCTTCTCCAGGTTGCCCCCACACCAGTCATGTGGGACTCAGTGTAACACATGCTGCGGGGGCAAAACTCTTCATCACCCTCTCAGGCTGACCTCAGCATGGGCAGTATCTGCTGGCCCACCCAGCAAAGGACAAATGCCGTCAATGATTCAATGCAGTCACTACACTCAGACTTTGAGGGGGGGGCAACAGGGGGTAAGACGACCTGCTGGGTTAAATGCCCAATGCCAACACGGCACTCACCCTGCCAGAGCGCAACAAGTCGTTGAAGCGCTTGCGACACTGGATCCAGGTGCTCCGTGCCATGCCACCACCTCCTCCCAGGCACGTTTCATCATGTTGGGGGGCCTCCTCCTCCCATCCGGGGGAACCAGCACCTCCCGCTGTGCTGCCACCTCCTCGAGGAGGGCAGCAAGGCAGTCATTCAAAAAACGAGGGACACACTGGCCCCCTGCCTTACCCTCCGGCCTAGCTTCTCCTGCTGCCCTACTCTCAGCCTGGCCTGCTCACCAGAAGCCCTTTGATGAGCCCTTCCACTTGCCATTGTGAGCAGCCTTGCAAAGGTTGCCAGTGCTTCATATAAACTGGCAGCTGGGTCGCTACTGGACCCAGCAGACAGTGCACTCCCGCCGCTGTAGCCCACTCCCGCTATCCTTGGGAATCGCGCATTACGCTGGGCAGGCTTTAATTGGCCTGCCCGCGCCCGCTCCCACTCCGCCCCCCCACCACCAACCACAAAATTCAGCCCCTGAACTTTTCTGTTTTATAACAAACTACACTTCATTTGAGTGCATTTCAAAATTTCAACATAATAGAAACAACACAAAAATCATACAAAACCTTCATATACATTTAAATAGAGAATTTTTGGTTAATTTCTTTATTGCTCATAATATATTACAGCATTACATTAGCTAATTGTATGAACTGTTCATTCATTTCTAAATATGAAAAAACATGCATTGCAAAAATAGGTCCACCACTAGTGTGAAATCTATCTATTTCTATAAATCACTCTACTAGTTTTTTGTACAGTGAACACAAGGATTTCTCCAAATGCAACAACCACACAGTTTCTAGAGCAGCATTCACTGCCTAACAAGGCGAGACTAGAATCAAAATTGACAAGAGGTTTAACCAATGGTCCATCTTAAAATCTTATCGCACCAACCTTATCAGAGAGGGTTTGTGCTACACTGATATTCCCATTCACTGTGACTCATAAACTGATAAATTGTATTCAAACAATAGAAAACATTTGTGGAAAGTATTTTTTGTAATCTCGATATTCCTTATGTATATATATATATATGTGTACAATGATGGGATAAAACATACCTTGGTGGGAAAACTGCTCTGGTCTATTGAGGTGCTATACCCTTTTTTATTAGATAGCTTAACAGAGCAAAGCTTGATAGCTCATGAATTTGAACCTTGCATTGCGAGGAGCACAAAGCAGAGCTGTCAACATTGAGAAAATTCCTCATTGAGATTTCTGTCTTTACGTGCTGGGTGTAATCACTATGTATATCTCTCTTTGCAAATATGTATTGCTTCACATGGTAGCTCTGTGTTTTCTCTCTTTGTTTGCTCTCCATATTGATAAATTGCATCAAGCTCACTGACCCCCTTGGTCACAGCAACCCTTATACACACTCCCTAGCCTCAATTTCTGAAACACATACTCACATCTAACCTGAGGATGAATGGCTGATTTAGCAATCCCGTTGAAGTGGTGCTGGCAGCAGGCAACAACTTGATGGGGAAGTTCTATAGTTCAAATACAGTTAATGGTAATGGACAGCATGTGTTTACAATACTACTGTTTTGTCCATGATAGAATAGGAACGCTTATACAGGGGTTGGATTACGGATTTAGACACTTAATCAATGGTTGATGCTTGATCGCTTGCAGGTGATGTACATCTTTACCAATCTCCTCCTGACAGTTCGTTTCCAACCTTTCTAGCTCTGATTCTGAGATTCAGTGAGATGCTCCCTCTATCACATAGTCAAAAAATGCACACTTAACTTCAAGAACCATATTATTTTGTACATACAATGTCACAACCTATTGCAATCTATCTTAAAGGTCTGTATAATCCCATTACAACAAATTACTGTATTATAAAGTGCCACAGACTATAGAATTACTGTTAAAGCTCAATTTATTTTCTACAGATTTTATAGTTACATATATATTGTTGCATCTTCTTTATTATGTGAAATGATTCATTTCTATTTAGCCTCTGTACCTGAACTGTAATTTCAATGAAGCATCACATTTTTGAAAAATAAATGATATCAAAGATTGTCCCACACTTTCAAATGAATATCAACTTGCAGTTATATACTTCCTCTAAAATAGTAAAATGTCCTAAGGCGCATCACAGGAGCATTATCAAACAAAATTTGATACCGAGCAACTTAAGAAGGTATTAGGATAGAGGACTAAAAGCTTGGTCAAAGAAGTACGTTTCAAGGAGCATCTTAAAGGAGAGAGAGGTGGAAAGGTTCAGGGAGGGAATTTTTTTAAGACTAGGTAACTAAAGGCAAGGCCACCGCCAATGGTAGAGTTATTAAAACTGGGGAAGCGCAAGAGGCCAGAATTGGAGAAGTGCAGAGATCTCAAGCAGTTGTAACGTTGGAGAAGGTTACAGAGATAGAGGGGGCCGAAGCCATGGGGAGACTTGAAAGCAAGGTTGACAATTTTATCAGCTCTGATGAAGAGTCATATGATCTCGAAACGTTAACTCTGTCTTCCTCTCCACAGATGCTGTCAGACCTGCTGAGTTTCTCCAGCAAATTTTTGTTTTTGTGACAATTTTATAGTTGAGGGTTTGCTGGACCAGGGGCTAATGAGGGTCAGCCAGCATAGGGGTAAACAGGACTTGGTACAAGTTAGGCTAGGGTGGAAGATGGGAGACCAGCAGGACAGCATAGGAATGGGATGAAGGGTTTGGCAGCAGATGAACCGAGGCAGAGCCGGGGTCAGATGATGTTACAGAGGTAAAAGTAGGCAGTCGTAACAATGGTGCGATATGTGGTTGGAAGCTCTCGTCTTGGAGTCAAATATGATACTAAGGCTATGAATGTAATGGTTCAGCCTCAGATGGTTACCAGAGAGAAGGATGGAGGCAGTAGCTGGGAAAGGGAATTTATGACTGGGCTTTGGTGGTCTTAATATTTAATTAGAGTAAATTTCTGCGCATCTAATATTAATTTAGAGACAGTTGCAGGAGGGGGATGGTGGTTGAGAGAGATGGTGGTGAGGTAGAGATGGGTGTCATCAGTGCACATGTGGAGACTGACATGTTTTTGAATAATGTCACTGAGGAGCAGCTGTAGGGAAGGAGTCAAGGACAGATCCTTGAGATACTCCAGGGAAAAAAGAGCTAGCCTGTTCAGCCTTTCCTGGAATGTATACCCATACGTTTCTGTTGTCATCCTTGCAAATCTTCTCTGCACCTTCTCCAGTGCCTTTATATCCTTTTCATAATACAGCAATTCGAACTGCATGTAATACTCCAAGTGTAATCTAACCAAGGTTCCATGCAGGGTGAACATAACTTCCTTACTTTTCAATTCCATTCCTCTAGAAATAAAGCCTCGTGCTTGGTTTGCTTGTAAACCCGTGTTAACCCGTGATGCAACTTTTAGTGATTGGTGTATTTGTACACAGATCCCTTTGTTCCTCTACCTTACCTAGACTCATATCTTCCAAGTAATAAATTACCTCCCTATTCTCCTAACCATACATCTATCTATGTTGAACATTTGCCAATTATTTGTCCATTCTGCAAGTTTAATTTTTTCTTCGTAATGTAAATTGTGAACAGGAGGAGCCCAGCACTGATCCTTTTAAACACTATTCCCACCTCTGCCACTCTGAATAACTACCCATCTCTATTGCTGCTGCTTCTCTTTCTCTAGCCAGAATAGAACAGCCAAAAGGATGACCAGTTATAGGAAAAGAGCTTTGCCAGTTCCCCAGTTAAAGCAAAAATTCTGCATTCAAAATTACTGTGAACTAACAGCAAGATACTCTTTCGAGTTATCAACAGTCACAGATTGCAACTCTTTTTTGAGTACAATCACAGTTCTTGGTTTCCAGGAGTGGGACATGAACCCACAACCCTCTGATTCAAAGGCGACGGTGCTATGAACTGAGCACTAACAGCAAGATGTTGGCCAAATGTTTGCAGTGATTTAAATGGGCACAGGTGATGACACTTTAACTAACAATGGAAATGGCCACTTCCTAATAGCTCCCCTAATTAATCTGACTCCCAGTTACACCAGCGTCAAGGGAACAATAAAACAACATAGATTTCAACAGACCCAGGCAAAGCACATAATACCCAGGACAGTGATATTTAAAATTAATTCTTTTAATTTTGATTCCTGGAGACAGCAGCCTGGTACATAGAGGCTGGAGGCTTTTCACACTGGTTAGATCTTAGAATTCCTTCTCCTTACACATAACCTCATTTCCTTTATACGTGTTTCTCCCTTTTTAATGTAAATCTCATTGTTCCAATATATCTTTGGACTTTACCTTTCTAATAATAAAAAATCTTTCATAGTACCAATTTTATCGGTAAGCTTTGAGAAAAATAAACACAGTTTGGCTTCTTCTGGCGAAGTGTAACATTTCACCCTCTCCTTTGAAATTCAAATGCTCTAGCCTATCTAAAAATGCAAATTTCCTTTACATCGTACATTCTAAAACTTCAGCCATGTTTACTTATTTAGAATTTCAAACCTAGCTTCTCTTCTGATGCATCAAAGCCTCCAGACCAGCTGCCTTTAATTCAATTAAGTTCCCCCCCTCCACCCCCACACACACACACACAGAGACTGTCCGGCTCCCACTATTTCTATTTTACAATAAATCACAATAACATTGTGAAAATTATTATGTTGTAATGACAGAAATCTATAATTGCAACCTCTGTTTAAATTTGCAATATCCTATATTACAGCTGTCTGTTTGTACAGATTCATGTGCCACCAGTAGAGTTATGATCACACATGCTTGTCACCAAATTGTCCACCAGAATGGTACTAGAAATCAATATTGCAAATGAGTGATTTTTAGCATTTGATTAGCTAATATGTGCTGCCACGTTGTGCTGCCTCTCATGAACGTTATGTTGAGGCATATTTACATGTTTTATTTTACAGCACATTAGCCAAGATTAGAATCAAGCAAACATTTTGCATTTTCTAGATTTTCACTGTGACCATTATTTCACTTTATTAGAAAGTAAGATTTCAGGCGCAGGGCTGAATTTTTGATGTTAAAAAAAACCCCATAGTTAATTTCAAACTTTCTGTGGAATGTAAAATAGAACATGGAATGCATATGTAGAAATGTTCAAAATTAGCATTTTCAGCTCAAAGAAGCCCCAAACAATGCTTGCTCACAAAATATTCTTCCATCCTGTACCACAAATTCACAACCAAATGCCAAATGGAATCTGTGCACAGGCAACACGTGTAAAATCTCACCATCTTTGAAGATTTTCTTCAGACACCTGGCAGGCTTTGCCCTCAATAAGATTCTCGCAGCATCCCTAATCAAAACATCCAAATTGGCTACTTGCCGATGCCTGGCAAGGTAGCCCTTGCCATTTCCACCCTGCCTCCTGCATGATCAACTGTCACTTAGCCTCCACAGTGGGGTCAATAAGAGTTCATCTTTGTTTCTGAAAGCGGTCCTGCTGTGTACAATAATTCCATTTTCCATTTCAGGTGAAAATTTAAAAAAGCAATGAAACTGCATACATTTTTTTTCTCATTCACCAGAAACTGAACTGGACCAGTCATACAAATACTGTGGCTATAAGAGCAGGACAGAGGCTAGGAGGTCTGTGGAGGTTAGGGTAACTCACCTCCTTACTCCGCAAAGCCTATCCACCACCTACAAGGTACAAGTCAGGAGTATGATGTAATACTCTCCACTTGCCTGGATGAGTGCAGCTATAACACTCAAGAAGCTCAACACCATCCATGACAAAGCAGCCTGCCTGATTGGAATCCCATCCACCATCTTAAACATTCACTTCCTCCACCACCGCTCATAGTGGAAACAGTGTGCGCCATCTACAAGATGCACTGTAGCAACTCCTTTGGCAACAGCTTCCGAATCTGCATCTCTACCACCTAGAAGAACAAGGGCAGCAGATGCATGGGAACACCAACCACCTGCAAGTTCCCCTCCAAGCCACACATCATCCTGACTTAGAAGCATGTCACTGTTACTTCACTGTCGCTGGGTCAAAATCCTTGAACTCCCTCCATAACAGCACTCTGGGTGTACCTGCACCATATGGACTGCTGCTGTTCAAGAAGGTGGCTCACTATCACCGTCTAGAAGGCAATTTAGGATGGGCAATAAATGCTGGCCTAGCCAGTGATGCCCACATCCCATGAATGAATAAATAAATAAATAAATACACAAACAGCAGAACATGCATGCAGGTTTTCACTAGCTTGGTGTAAACTTTAACAATGTTCATCCAATTTTACTCCAGGAATTGGAGCTGGGTCCAATTTTATCCCTTGGTACATATAGCTGTTTTAGGGTCAGGCATAGGCAATACAATCTCAAAATTTGTGCTAATACAAAAGTAAGAGTTTAGCAAACAGTGAAGAGATGGCCATTTTACCAGAATAAGCAGAGAGGTGACAGATGCAATTTAATACAGATCAGTGAGGCAACAGTAATATGGAAGAAAACTGAAAATTGAGATAAAAATCGAATGAAGCTTAAGGATTTGGATCAACACAGAGACCTAAGGGATCAAATAGATAATTGTCCAGAAATGCAAGTATATATAGATAAAGCTATAAAAATAATTTTGAGTTTTTAAATAAGAGTAGAGCCATCATATAAAATTTATTCAAAACATTGGTAGACCAATCAGAGTTATGTGTGCAGTTTGGGACATCCATTATAGAAAGGACACTAATGTCATAGAGTCATAGAATGGTTATGGCGTGGAAGGCCATTTGGCTCCTTATGTCTGTGCTGGCCCTTTGCAGGATCAATTGACTCAGTCCCACTCCCTTGCCTTTTCCCCGTAGCCCTGAAAATGTTTCAGTTTCAGGTACTGATCCAATTCTCTTTTGAAAACCTCAATTGACCCTGCCTCCACTACACTCTCAGGCAGTACATTTCAGATCCTAATCACTTTCTGCGTGAAAAAGCTTTTCCTCATGTCACCATTGCTTCTTTTGTCAATTACCTTAAATCTGTGCCTTGTTGTTCTTAATCATTCCAGCAATGGGAACAGTTTGTTCCTATCTACTCTGTCCAAACCCCTCGATTTTGAATACCTCTATCAAATCACCTCTCAATCTTCTCTTCTTTACGGAGTACAACCCCAACTGCTAAAATCTTTCTAAGTAACTGAAGGTCCTCATCCCTGGAACCATTTTTGTAGAAAACAGAGCACAGGTTTACCAGGAAGAGGCCAGGAACGGGAAGCTATAGTAATGAGGAGAGACTTGAAACAATGCAACTTTTTCCATTGCAGAGGTTAAGAGGAGGTTCAACTGAGATTTTTAAAATTACCAAGCTTTTTGTTACTGTGTGAACTGTGATAAACTATTTCCACTGGTGACAGAGTTAGTGATGAGCGGCCTTCAATTTAAATTGTTGCTAAGAGAATGAGGAGCTGGGTGAGGAGACTTTTCTTTTACATTATGGATTATTGGAGTATGCAATGCTTTTCCACAGGCAGAGACCATTACATTTTCTAAGGGAAAGCTGGATAAATCCTTGAAAGAGACAAATATACAAGGTTATGGCAAATGAGCAGGGAATTAGAATTAGCTTTGAATTGCTCTAGTAAAGAGATGACAGAAATATAATAGTCCAAAAGTGGCTTCCTCTGCTGCAAACGATTATGGCTCCATGAGCTCTACTTATTGTTATTTTGCTCGTTTATTTCTTTTATCTTTCACAGTGGCTGTACAGCACCTCAATTGCATGTTGATGTTTTTAACACATGCATGAAATCACAGTAAGTATTGGTAACTCCTGAGCCATAAGAAATATGTACGCCAGACTTATTAGTGCAGGGCAGTAGAGGAATGGATATGCAGACAACTGTATCACTGTTGTACAATTATTGAATAAATTATAATACAATGTTAGTCTACTGAATATATGAAAAATGTCTTTAGAATCACAGAATTTTGCAGTGCAGGTGAAAGCAATTTGACCGACTGGGCCTTTGCCAACTGTTTGCAATTCATTACCAACTGTTAAAATATTGAAATCACCTGTGCAAGGTTGTGCGTCACTATTTTTGTTTTGGTTGTGGTGGAGCAGAGGGATCTGTGACTGCGAAGGACAACTGCACATAATTAAATGGGATGAGCCCAAGGGAAAAAAACAATATTTTCAAACCTTTTGAAGCTGTTACCAATTAGAAATACATGATTGTCATCTCACTATTGGTGTTCTAGCTCATAACTCTGATTTACATGTGGTGCTCCCAAAAAGAGGAAAGCAAGTTTAATCCTTTTGATTACTGAGGCCTAGGTTGGAACCAGATGTGGAAGACCCGCTCCCATTTCCAACAGATCCCTTTTGTGCCAAAAGGGGAAAGGGGGAAGGGCGTGATTCACACATGAGCGAATCTCAAACTCAGGAGGGCTATTTGAACTCAATGCTAAGCGCAAACAGGCCCCATTTTGGCTGTTGCAAGGGACTTAACCAACTGTGTGGGAGTCACAAGCTTATGTAGTCAATGTAAAGGCTCTTGAAGGGTAGATAAGGTCTGTATAACTGTCATAATATGAAGTTATTTAAATTTCCATCCCATTAAAAATGCAAGCATTAGGCCGCAGGTGCCAGTGAGAGCAAAAAAAAACATCTGTTATAGCAGTTTCAATAGCTTTTTGTTGACATTTCGCTAGGGCTCTTTATGAATGCTTGGCTGATTTCTAAATTCTACAAGTATATGAACATATGAATTAGGAGGAGTAGGCCACTCGGCCCCTTGTGCCTGCTCTGCCATTCAATAAGGTCATGACTGATCCGATTGTAACTTCTGCTCCACATTCCCAGCTAATCCTGATAACCTTTCACCCCCTTGCTTATTAAGAATCTATCTAACTCTGCTTTAAAAATAGTCAAAGACTCTGCTCCGACCGCCTTTTGAGGGAGAATTCCAAAGACTCACGATCCTCTGAGAGGAAAAAATTCTCCTAATCTCTGTCTTAAATAGGCAACCCTTATTTTTAAACAGTGACCCTTGTTCTAGATTCGCACACAAAGGGGAACATCCTTTCCACTACCACCCTGTCAGGACCTCTCAGGATCTTACATGTTTCAATCAAGTCATCTCTTATTCTTCTAAACTCCAGCAGATACAGGCCTCGTAGGTTCAACCTTCATCATAAGACAATCCACCCATTCCAGGTATGCATATAATAAACCTTCTCTGAACTGCTTCCAACACATTTATGTCCTTCCTTAAATAAGGAGACCAATACTGTGCACAGTACTCCAGATATGGTCTCACCAATGTCCTGTATATATCAGGAGGGTTCTGAATTCAGTTTGATTGACAACTTAAAGACACTATTAAAGGATTATCACTCTTTGATTTGGGCTTTGAATAGAGGTTTTTTTTTTAATGAGAGATTAAGCACTTGAGATTTAAAACATAATTTTGAATGGATTTTCATGAATGGAAGCTTTTCATTATCAAGTCTATAATGTAAAATCTGTATTAGATTTTTAGAACTTTAATTTATTTCATTTCCACGTGGCTCTGAGATCTGCCAGGTGGATGCTGGGTTGGCATGGTATCAGAGGCCATGGGGGTATCAGAGGCCATGGGGGTATCAGAGGCCATGGGAGATGGGTGGGCAGGGCATGAATTTGTATGAGGGTATAAAGGGTCATGGAGGCGGGTGGGGGTGAGGGAGTGTGAGGGTGAGGGCCAGAAGGCCTAAAATCTTACAACACTACAGGGACAAGACCCAGGGAACTGAGGCAGGCCTTCTAACCAGCCCACCTCAGAATCAGCCAACTTTGTGTTTACCTACACTGTAGGGATCTGTCTGGGAACAGCAGGTCTGACTTCATCCCACAAGCACACACCCTGCCCGGAGCGAAGATCATATCAATTGGGGGCCTTTTTTCTGAGGTGGGTCTGGAGGGTGGGGGCATTTCCCGACTCAAGCTAGCTGCCTTGGTAGTGA
Source organism: Cetorhinus maximus (assembly GCF_964194155.1). Lineage (NCBI taxonomy): Eukaryota > Metazoa > Chordata > Chondrichthyes > Lamniformes > Cetorhinidae > Cetorhinus > Cetorhinus maximus. Next base: position 29,056,102 of record NC_135900.1, read on the forward strand.
AAATCTGGGCTTGAGTGTTCTTTTTTATGCATTCATGGGATGTGGGCGTCACTGGCTGGGCCAAAATTTATTGCCCATCCCTAATTGCCCTTGAGAAGGGGTGGTGGGCTGCCTTCTTGAACCGTTCCAGTCCATGTGGTATAGGTACATCCACATTGCTGTTAGGATTTTGACCCAGCAACAGTGAAGGAATGGTGATACATTTCCAAGTCAGATTGGTGAATGGCTTGGAGGGGAACTTCCAGGTGGTGGTGTTCCATTGTTTCTGCTGCCCTTGTCGTTCTGACGGTAGTGGTCGTGGGTTTGGAAGATGCTGTTTAAGGAGCCTTGGTGAGTTGCTGCAGTGCACCTTATAGATGGTACACACTGCTGCCACTGTGCATTGGTGGTGGAGGGAGTGAATATTTGTGGATGTGGTGCCAATCAAGCAGGCTGCTTTGTCCTGGATGGTGTTGAGTTCTTGAGTGTTGTTGGAGCTGCACTCATCCAGGCAAGTAGAAAGCATTTAATCACATTCTTGGCATGTGCCTTGTAGATGGTGGACTGGCTTTGGGGAGTCAAGAGGTGAGTTACTTGCTGCAGGGTTCCTAACCTCTGACCTGCTCCTATAACTGCAATATTTATATGGCTAGTCTAGTTCAGTTTCTGGTAAATGGTAACCCCCAGGATGTTGATAGTGGGATATTCAGTGATGGTAATGCCACTGAATGTCAAGGGGCGATGGTTAGATTCTCTCTTGTTGGAGATGGTCATTGCCTGGCACATGTGTGATGCGAATGTTACTTGCCACTTGTCAGCCCAAGTTTGAATATTGTCCAGGTCTTGCTGCATTTGGAAATGGACTGCTTCAGTATCTGAGTCATGAATGGTGCTGAACAATGTGCAATCATCAGCGAACATCCCCACTTCTGACCTTAAGATGGAAAGAAGGTAATTGATGAAGCAGCTGAAGATGGTTGGGCCGAGGACACATCCCTAAGGAGCTTTCTTTGGAGCTTTCAAAGCATGCACGTAATCCCATCAATATAGTTTTGACATTTAATCTTCCGTGACAGCATTTGAATCTTTATCTTTTGACATCCATGTATTTTAGGTTTCGAAGGTCATGCTTGTCCTCCTGCCAAAAAGATTGAAAGGAGATCGCCACTGTCAACCGAACTCTTCAGCCAGGAAAAGGAAGCTGGGTTGATTTCTCCTCTCTCCTTCACTTAGTCCTGGGGTGTCCAAGTTAGAATTTATTTAGATTATCTTATCTACTGTAGACCAAGGATTAAACAAGGTGTTTTCAATGATCATGAAATTTTATAGCTTGGAAGGAGTCCTTCATGCCTACAGTTCTCTGAAATTGCTATCAACTTAAATCACATTGTCCTGCTCTTTGCCCATACTCTGTACATTTTTCTTTGTCAAATACTAATCGACATAACTAAAGCCTCTTGTCCCTGATACCATCGCAGTCATTCTCATCTCTACTTCCTGAGTGGATTTATATGGATTTAGCATTAGCCTTGCTTTAGAACTCAATGCCCTTATTTATATAACCTTGAATCCCATGTGCAATTTTTTTTAGCTATCCTATTGTTTTTCAAGATTTGTATTAAGATATTACCTCCATAGTTTAAAGGAAAGATTTTAAATGATGTTGGGATTCAAGTGAATTCCAATTTATGAAACCAACTAAAATGTTTAGGATCCTACACAGACAGCACAGTCACGTCCAGTCTAATGTTTTCCTTGCTCCGTTAGGAAATAATAAAGTTTACACTGCTTAGAATGATTGGCAAGGGTATTCGGTAGAAACTCATCTTTTCCTAAAAGGGTGACTGAATAACATTCTTGAATACAAAATTTACTTCTGATTAAGCGACAGAGGGCTAAATTTCAGAAAGGTTAATTAGCAAGAGTGGGGACTGAGATGTGTGATCACTCTAAGGCTGAGATGTTTCAGGCAGCACGCAACCTTTATATTGCCTTCCCATCACTATGATGATAGCCCAGCGCTACTGACTGGCTGCACCCTCAGCAGGAGGCCTGAGCATGTGCGTGACTATTACTTACACTTCTTAAACGTAACCTGCATCTCTTAGAGGGGAGCTGTACTCAGACTATATCAGTTGGTGGAAAAAGTCCTTCAGAGCAGGAATAGGATTACCAATGGCCAGACCACCAACAAGAGGGCTCCAAGGTTCTCTGATGCGGCACTGGAGGCCTTAGTCCAGGACGAGGAGAGGAGTAGAGGGGTCATGTTCCCACAGCAGGAGAAGAGGCCATCCAGGCACACACAGCAAAGGGAATGGGAGCAGGTAGCCACCGAGGTCAATTCGAAGGCCAGAATTTTACACTCTAGAAGCGGGCACGCGGACGACCCAATTTTGCGTGAAATCTCACGAGAAAATGTTGGGCACGCCATATTCCGGTGGGTGGGCATGCACGGGAGTCGGAAGCATGTCCGCCGAAAATTAAACAGGCAATTAAGCCTATTAAAAAGGCAATTGTACGAAATTTTGTGGCCTGTAAGATTTAGTGGTTGGCACATGGGCCACACAGCCAGGCAGCCATCCCGTTTTTAATAGAAACTCAATCCAGGGCAGCATAAAAGTCAACCAGAGGCATGGCAATGTGAGTTTTGGTGAGAGTTGGTTGTAGGTGATTTTCTGACAGTTCATTGCATTGCCTGCATTTTCTGGAGGACTCTGGCTTACAAGCTTTCTCAGAAGCTTTCTGCCGAGTTCACCCTTCAGTGCACTATACTTTGCCGTCTGTATTCCAGGAAATGAGGATTGTCTACTCTGCTTGAGAGACCTCCTTTGAAGAGGATGAGAGGGTCAGAAGGGATGGGAGATCTGGTGTCCGCAGGCAGCGTCCCAGAGATCGACCTGTGGGAAGAGAGGCACAGTAAGATGGGGTGCAGAGCCAGCAGGAAGTGCAGTGCAGATGGGTCCACAGAAGACGCCATTATCCTGCAGCGAGAGTCTTCAGGCAGTGCTCTAGCTACCTGGACATCTGAGGTCCAGTGTTGAAGGAGGCTCCGCCTCTCCAGTGACACTATGAACTCCATATGCCAGATGATTGGCCCAGAGATCGCCTCAAACTTTGTAGGTGGCCACCCTATGCCAGTGGCTCTTCAGGTAACAGTGGCATTGAACATTTTTGCCTCCGGTTCCTCCCAAGAGTCAGTGGGAGATCTATGTGGTTGTTCCAATCTGCAGCTGCATCAAGCTGGTCAATGATGCTCTGTTCAGACGGGTCATAAGTTTCATTCATTTCTGGACAGACGATGCCAGCCGGGCTGAGCGAGCCAGAGGCTTCGTTGCAATTGCTGGTTCCCCTGCATCCAGGGTGCCATAGGTTGTATGCATGTGGCCATAAAGGTGCCAGTGGGTGAGCCAGGTGCCTTTGTCAACAAAAGAGCTTCTGCTCCATGAACATCCAAATTGTTTGTGACCACAAGACTCAGATTTTGTACATATGCGCCAGGTACCCAAGCAGCTGCCATGATGCGTACATCCTGTGACACTCCCAGGTGCCAAGGCTCTTCATCGTTCCAGCTCAGTTGGATGGTTGGCTCCTCAGTGACAAAGGCTATCCCCTGAAAAGATGGCTCATGACACCACTCAGACATCAAAGGACGGAAGCGGATGAGAGGTACAATAGAAGTCACGCCTCTACAAAGGCAGTAATTGAGTGGACCATTGGCCTGCTCAAGATGAGGTTCCGCTGCCTGGACCAATCAGGGGGAGCACTGCAATATCCTTATTGTCATTATGTGCTGCACAATATGGCTCTGTCAAGGAGGGACCCACTGGAGTATGAAGACAGTGAGGCAGCTCCCCAGGCTGCAGAGGATGACTCAACTGATGGTTCTGATGAGGAGCTGGAGGAGGCCCAGGGTGAGGGCATGGCTGCAGAAGAAAGAAACCTTGTGGGAGACCAAGGAGGCCTTGATTCTCCATTCATTCAGCGAGGCATGGCTTGAAAGTGAGGGCAATGGTGACGCCTCCTTACTTAACGTTCCTGATGTGACCTCTATGCCAACGAACGACCTCTGACATAAAGCTTGCAGCCTTTCCTGTCTGTCACAAGCCATTCCCATGCCCAATACCTCTGAAAAACATGAAGCACATTCAGTCTATGACATAATGTTCTTTTAAAAACCCCCTCTGGGTCACTATTGGAACTCCTGCTCCTGCTGGCAGTGCTGAGCCAATGTCCGGGCATGTTTCACGCTGACTGGCCCTTAATTGGCCAGCCAGCATGAAATCGTGTCCGGGTTGCGATCACGGGCAGGAGCGGATAACGCTTCTGCTTCTGGGCCCGAAATCATGCGCGTGCATGACATGTGTAAACTGTAAAATTCAGGCCAAAAAGTATGTCCCCAAGGGCTTGACACCAGTGCTGCAAAAACCTCAATGACCACCATGAGTAGTCAAGGTCAGTGAATGCATCTTCAAATGTTATTGCACCATTTACCTCACACACTGACAAATGTCCACAACTGCCCATTACTCACATCAGCAATCAGGACTCACGCCTTACATTCAAAAGCTTCACCTCACCCTCACATACTTACTAATACTGCAGGCCTCACACCCAGCCATGTCTGCATTTCCTGAGCCCCTTGGAGAAGACAGCACTCCAATTATTGGGCTGACAGTGACTAAGGCCTTTGTAACTGGTATTACCAGAACAACAGTGTGTTCCTGCCTGATGAACCATCTCAAATTAGACTTCATCTTCATCCTGATATTTGGCATGAGGTGCAAGCTGACCTCTTGCTTTCCACCCAAACCTCACTCCCTCATCCTAACCCTCCTCTCCTGCATTTTCGCTTTCAGATACCCAATTCATGCTCCATGACCAGCCAATGCAACCGCAAAATAAATGATGTGAGCAAAAACTGACATCTGATGAAAACGCACTGTCACTTAATCTGATTCTCGCAGCCGCCAGCTCCGGTATTGACACTGCATAAACATTAGAGCACAGACAGAAGATCAGTGTTGCAGTGGAAGCTCAGACTAAGGTGATGAGATCCATGCTTTTTGCTATGCAAGTCCAGCCTGCTACCATCATGGCTCTGGATACCAGTGTTCACAGGTGGTGACATAGTGGTATTGTCACTGACTAGTACTTCAGAGATCCAGGGTAATTCTCTGGGAAGCCAGGTTCAAATCCCACCATGGTAGATGGTAAAATTTGAATTCAATAAAAATCTGGAATTAAAAGCCTGATGATGACCACAAAACCATTGCTGATTGTTGTAATCTGGTTCACTAAAGTCCCTTTAGGGAAGGAGATCTGCTGCCCTTACCTGGTCTAGCCTACATGTGACTCCAGACCTGCAGCAATGTGGTTGACTCTTAAATGCCCACTGAACAAAGGGATGGGCAATAAATACTGGCCTAGCTAGTAATGCCCATGGGATGTTCATATTCATGGGATATGAACGAGTATTTTAAAAAAAATGCGTGCAGGCTCTCACAGCAGTCCAGTCAAATCTGTGCTCTAGCAGATTATTTTAACTGCTGAGGTACCACTTCAGGGAAGTGGCAGTAGCTTCGGGGCATATCAACCTGCTGCCTCTCTCAGGAAGTATTTGTGATCCATCCACTGCCACTTTTCAAGTGACGTTGCTGTTGCCTATCAACCAGTCAGGGGGAGGTGATGGCATAGTGGTATTGTCGCTGGAGCAGGGACCCAGGGTAATGCTTTGGGGTTCGAATCCCGCCATGGCAGATGGTGGAATTTGAATTGAATAAAAATTTGGAATTACAAGTCTAATGATGACCATGAAACCATTGTCCATCAAGTTTACTAATGTCCTTTCGGAAGGAAGTCTGTCTGGCCCAGCAAGCCACTCAGTTGTAATAAACCAAAGACACAAAATAGGAATGAAACTGAATGGACCACTTGGCATTGACCTAGGCACCGGAAACGACAATGGCAATCTCAGCCCTGTCAGTCCTTACTAACTTGGGAGAGCTGTCTCACAGACAGACTAGTCATGGCACAGCCATCCTCATGGAATCATACCTTACACATAATGTCCCAGACACCACCATCACCATCCCTAGGTATGTCCTGTCTCACCGGCAGGACTGACCCGGCAGAGGTGGTGGCACAGTGGTATACAGTTGGGAGGGAGCTGCGCTGGGAGTCCTCAACATCGACTCTGGACTCAGGCCAAACATGGGCAAGGAAACCTTCTGCTGATTACCACGTACCGCCTTTCCTCAGCTGATGAATCACTGCCCCTCCATGTTCAACACCACCTGAAGGAAGCACTGCCGGTGGTAAGGGCACAGAATGTACTCTGGGTGGGTGCTTCAATGTCCACCACCAAGTGTGGCTTGGTAGCACCACTACTGACCGAGCTGGCCGAGTCCTAAATGCTAGACTGGGTCTGCGGCTGGTGGTGAGGGAAACACATACTTGACCTCAATCTCACCAACCTACCTGCCGCAGATGCCTCTGTCCATGACAAAGTCCCAACTTCACATTGAGGATATCCTCCATCATGTTATGTGGCATTACAACTGTGCTAAATGGGATAGATTTCGAACAGGTCTAGCAACTCAAGACTGGGCATCCATGAAGCGCTGTGGGCCATCAGCAACAGCAGAATTGTACTCGAACACAATCTGTAACCTCATGGCTTGGCATATCCCCTACTCTACCATTACCATCAAGCCAGGGGATCAACCCTGCTTCAATGAAGAATGCAGGAGCAGCACCAGGCATTCCTAAAAATGAGGTGTCAACCTAGTGAGGCTATAACACAGGACTACTTGCATGCCAAGCAGCAAGTGATTGACAGGGCTAAACAATTCCACAACCAATGGATCACATCTAAGCCCTGCAGTCCTGCCACATTCAGTTGTGAATGGTGGTGGACAATTAAACAACTCACTGGAGGAGGAGGCTCCACAAACATCCCCATCCTCAATGATGGAGGAGCCCAGCACATCAGTGCAAAAGATAAGGCTCAAACATTTGCTACAATCTTTAACTAGAAGTGCCGAGTGGATGATCCATCTTGCCCTCCTCTGGAGGTCCCCCGCATCACAGATGCCAGTCTTCAGCCAAATTGATTCACTCCATGTGATATCAAGAAATGGCTGAAGGCACTGGATACTGCAAAGGCTATGGGCCCTGACAATATTCCGGCAATATTACCAAAGACTTGTGGTCCAGAACTTGCTGCGCCCCTAGCCAACCCAGTACAACTACAACTCAGCTATGCGGAAAACTGCACAGGTATGTCCTGTACTCAAAAAACAGGACAAATCCAACCCGGCCAATTACAGCCCATCTATCTACTCTCGATCATCAGTAAAATAATGGAAGGGGTCATCAACACTGCTATCAAGCAGCACTTGCTTAGCAATAACCAGCTCACTGATGCCCAGTTTGGGTTCTGCCAGGGCCACTCAGCTCCTGACCTCATTACGACCTTGGTTCAAACATGGACAAAAGAGCTGCACTCCAAAGGTGAGGTGAGAGTGACTGCCCTTGACATCAAGGCAGCATTTGACAGAGTGTGGCATCAAGCAACCCTAACAAAACTGGAGTAAATGAGAATCAGGGGTAAACTCTCTGCTGGTTGGTGTCATGCCTACCACAAAGGAAGATGGTTGTGGTTGTTGGAGGTCAGTCATCTCAGCTCCAGGACATCACTGCAGGAGTTCCTCAGGGTAGTGTCCTCGGCCCAACCATCTTCAGCTGCTTCATTAATGACCTTCCTTCCATCATAAGGTCAGAAGTGGGGATGTTCGCTGATGATTGCACAATGTTCAGCACCATTCGCGACTCCTCAGATATTGAGGCAGTCCATGTCCAAATGCAGCATGATCTGGACAAAACCCATGCTTGAGCTGACAAGCAGCAAGTAACATTCGCACCACACAAGTGTCAGGCAATGACCATCTCCAAGAAGAGAGAATCCAACCATCGCCCTTTGATGTTCAATGGCACTACCATCACTGAATGCCCCGCTATCAACATCCTGGGGGTTATCATTGACCAGAAACTGAACTGGACTAGCCATATAAATACTGTGGCTACAAGAGCAGGTCAAAGGCTAGAAATCCTGCGGTGAGTAACCCATCTCCTGACCCCCCTAAAGCCTGTCCACCATCTACAAGGCACAAGTCAGGAGTGTGATGGAATACTCCCCACTTACCTGGATGAGTGCAGCTCCCTCAACACTCAAGAAGCTTGACACCATCCAGGACAAAGCATCCTGCTTGATTGTCACCACATCCACAAACATTCACTCCCTCCACCACCGAAGCACAGTAGCAGCAGTGTGTACCATCTGCAAGATGCACTGCAGGAATTCATCAAGGCTCCTTTGACAGCACCTTCCAAACCCATGACCACTACCATCTAGCAGGACAGGGGCCGCAGATAGATGGGAACACCACCACCTGGAAGTTCCCCTCCAAGCCACTCACCATCCTGACTTGGAAATATATCAGAGTTCCTTCACTGTTGCTGGGTCAAAATCCTGGAATTCCCTTCCTAACAGCACTGTGGGTGTACCTACACCACATGGACTGCAGCGATTCAAGAAGGCAGCTCACCACCACCTTCTCAAGGGCAACTAGGGATGTGCAATAAATGCTGGCCCACCCAGCGAAGCCCACATCCCGTGAATGAATAAAAAAAATGTCAGCTTAGATTGCGGTCAGCAATGCTGAGGTGATGTAGTCAGAAGCTGTGTCCCCAAGGCCCAAATGTGCTCAAACAAATGCAAAATACTGCGGATGTTGGAAATCTGAAATTAAGACAGGGAAGGCTGAAATTATTCAGCAGGTCAGGCACCATCTGTGAAGAAAGAAACATTTAATGTTTCAGGTCAGTAACCTTTCATCAGGACTCATGAAAGGTCATTAGCCTGAAATGTTAACTCTGTATTCCTCTCTTCACAGATGCTACCTGACCTGCTGAGTATTTCCAGCATTTTCTATTTAAAATCCAGAGCTTCTCAGAGTTATCCTGCAAGGCCATCAGAAGTCCCCCGCTCCACTGAAATGTCTTCCATCAGCCATGCTGCAGCTGCTGGGGTGGCACTGCAAAGCAGCATCAAGACAGGCAAAAGCTCCTACGAGACAGGCACTAAGGGAAAGAATAAATATGAGTATTTGAGTAATTAATGTATGATTGAAAGGGTTGTTGGATAAAGTTGTTGTGACATGTTTTTTTCTGGTGTCTTTTATTTTAGGATTTTGCCCAAGAGGATCCTGTGATAGTCTGCAGCAGAGGGGTGGAAATATAGGGAGCTGTGGAACAGCAGCGATGTGGGGATGAGATTCTATTGACTCTGATTAGCTGCTCAAGGACAGCCACCCACAGCAATAGGGGCACATAATCCTTCTCCATTCCTCCTTCTGAGGTCTTCACCAGAGGCTTGGTGGCAATGGTTAATTCAGCATGGCAGCCAGGTTGTGGAAGACATGGCAGATCACCACAAATTTGGAGACACGCTCCGGCGAGTACTGGAAGACTGTTCCCACCATTCCATGCACCCCCCCAACCTTCTGAGTGATCTAGGCAGCAAATATAAAAACTGCTTTAGAATGTTGATGGTTTGCTCCACAACAGTGCTGGCTGTAGCAAGGCCCTCGTTGTTAACTCATGCTAAGCTGAACTGTTGAAGAGAGGGCATTAACAGAACCTGCGAGGTCCAAAAAGGTAAGTTGGGCATTAGTGTTAGATACTAAATGATGGCCTGACTGCTCACTCCACATGCTTCCTGCACATGCCCGTGTTTCTGCCCTTACGAGCAGCAATGGATCAACCACTATTGTTGGATCCCTGGAGCACTATGGAGATGAACTTTGTGACTGGGGAGTTTTCAGGTAGGTTGTCAAAATAGCTTGCTCTGATTTTCACACTTTTGTGTGATAGCTCACATTAACTGCCATGTCTGTGCTGCAGCGGCAGATGTCGGTCAGATTCTATTCTTCCAGATGCAGGTTTTAGAATGGTTGGTCGTTTCATTCCGCACCACTTCTTAATTAGTCTCAGTACCAACATTTTTTCAATTACTAAATGGTTGGTTTTGTTTTACACCGGGAGCAACTAATGGCGCATTTATGTTTGAAGGTTCCTTCCTCAAGTGGTGTTTCAAAATTGCCTCTGAACCCTGCTGCTGCAGAAACTGTTTACGTTGCTGTCAGAATTCCCAAATCATCCATTTTAGCACTCTATATTTCCTGCAATGCAATACTGCTTTGTTTACTAATGAGTTTGAGCATTCCATTGACAAGTGAGCTATCAAAATGTTGTGTTAGTGTAGTTTATACTGCTATTATCTTCAACAGCTGTGCAGGCAGATAGCCACACAACTGAATCATTAACCTTTCTTTCTCTTTCAGGTGCTATCAAGCTGCTGTACATTTTCTGTGTTGTCATTGTTGTACCTAAGGCGTGGTGAAAAAGCAGCAGTCCATCTTTGTGTACTCAAGCACATGCACAGACAATGAAAAATAAAATTTAATGTAAAAATACTGCAATTAGAAATGCCCCAGTAATGGTAATGAAATGGCTAAGAATGAATCTGAAAAGCATCTTAAGAGTCTTAGGCCAGGATTTTCCCCTCGGCGATTTGGGGGGCGGGGCCCGCTCGCTGAGGGGAAAACGACACGGGATGACATCGGGAGGAACCCCCGACATCATCCCGGTCCCTTTAGATATTCACGAAGGCGGGCGGACAGCGAAATCAGCTGTCCGCCTGCCGACCTGACAATGGCCAACTAAGGCCATTGACAGGCTAATTAACATTATTAAACACCCTGCTCGGCCAACCTTAAGGCTGGCGGGCAGGCCAGGAGCCCCAGCGGGCTCCAGATTATTAATGAAACTTCATCCACTGGCGGGATGAAGTTTCATGTCCGTTTTTTAAAAATTTAATAAATTTTATGTGTTTATTATTAACATGTCCCATCTCATGTGACATTGTCACATGAGGGGGACATGTTAATAATTTTAATATTTAACTATTTTTAGATTTTACTTACCTCTCACAAATCTCCCTGAGACAGGACTTTGCCTCAGGGAGCAGTGCGCTCTTTTGCGCACATGTGTGAAAGAGCGCACTTTGACAGATGGAGATTCCCTCCACCCCCCGCACAGGAAGCACATAGCGCTTCCTGTCGGGCAGGCTGCTGGGCGGGCCTTAATTGGCCCGCCCACTCAAAATGGCAGCACTAGTGCACACATACAAAAAAAATGAAATGACTAAGGGAATTTTGACCTTTATCTCAAGAGGCTTTACAGTTCCCGATTTTGAGTATTACTAAAAAAGAGACTTGTCTAGGCTTTTCGTCTTGCACTCATTTTTTTCAGCAATATTCAAGTTCTAGATTTCTACTACCCTTGTGTGAAAAAAGTGAGGGAGTGATCTATCAGTTGGACGGAAGCTGTGTTGGATTCCATCTAGGGTACTGTGTTCAGTTTTGTTCACCACATCTCAGGAAGGATGTAGTGGCCTTAGAAGGATATAGAGCAAATTCACAAGGATAACACCGAGGCTCAAAGGGTTAAATTATAAGGCCAGGTTACAGCAATTTAGTTTATATTCCCTTGACTTTAGAAGTTATCACATGCTCCATTTGAGGTGTTTAAACTGTTAAAAGATTTAATGGGGTAGACACAAAGGTATGATTTACTCTGGTGCAGCATCCAAGAACAAGGAAGTATAATCTTAAAATTAGAGTTAGGCTGGTTGGCAGAAGGGCAGTAGAAATCTGGAACTCTCTCCTCCAAAAGGCTGTACATTCTGGATCAATTGAAATCTTCAAGATTGATATCAGTAAGAGTTTTTGTTTGGTAAGCATGTCAAAGGAGATGAAGTAAAAGTGAGTAAATGGAGTAGAGATTGGGTATGATTTAATAGAATAGGCAGAACTGGTTCAACGGACTCAATTACTCACTCCTGTTCCTATGTTATTCAAACATTTGTTCTCTGTCCTCTGTTTAGGGGAGATATGTCCTGGCCACAGTCTGTGGCATACATGTGAGATCTGAATTTCCTCTGAAAACATTGAGATGAGCATCAGGACAGCCATTCCAGACCCAAGCCCATTACTTCTATGTACTTACTTTTCTCTTGCTCCCTCTCACACCCTTCTGTCCTGTACCGTCACCCAGTTATTCCATCTTCCATTTTTCCCCTCCTGGGTAGTTTGTTCCCCCCAAATCCCTACCCTAACCCATCACTATTCCTCAACCCTTGCTAATCTTTGCTACTTTCATCCTTTCATTGTCAGTTCTTACCTGTGCATAGTGATTTTCATATTATTTAGTTTAGGAACCTGACTTCTATGTGTTATCTCATTGCGTGTTGTCTTTGTGAGGTCAGTTGGTATAGCCTACATCCCCCCTTCACATCTGTATAATTATAGTACCGACTATCTTCCCAAAAATAGGCAGTATGACAGAATGACAGTAAATGCTAGCTCCAGTAGGAAATGAGTGAAAGTCTACCTTTATTAGTTTTGTTCCTGACAGTTATCTCAATAACTACCATGGATGACGATGTTATGTCAGTAAAATATGAGATATTTTCACTGCCTTGATCATAGGAAAATTCTAATGAGTACAATTTTCAGATGAGTTGTATTTTTCATGTTCAGGTTTAATCAGTTCAGCTTATACCGACTGCCCTGATTCTGCTAGCTTTTTTCTCATTTTGCTGATCACAAAGTATATTTTATAATTAGTTACCAAATGACAGTGCCTGAATCAAATATGCTTATGCAAATAATGCTTCATATTCTGTCCCATCCAAGTTGTAGTTATGCAGAAAATTTGGATCACACATTTAAAGAAGAATTTGAGGTCATTTGGGTTTGAGGTGATATTAACTTGTGCCTAAGATGGCATCGTTCCTATTTCTTTGATGTATTCTGGAAGCATTAGGCTCAAGTCCCAGCTGACGTCCACTATTTAAGTCACATCCCTTTAGCACAGTGATGTGAATTAATTATGAAAAAAAAAGAAAACTTTACCCTTGATCCTGTCAGAAGGAAAAAAGCTTCAAACAGACAGTAAGAACAACCAAATAGTTTCCTTCCTCAGTTGGCAAAGTCAGATTTAAAAGCAAGAAAGACACAAGAGCTATTGGGAACATTGAACCCAAAAGTTAGGGACTCTGTTTCATACCCTTACGCCCTCATCTCAATGAATTTCGGGCTCGGCACGATGCTGAACTCTTCTTCCTGTCAACTGGGGCCCTGTCAACCAATTCCCTGGCCCCAACCGCCTACTCTTCACCATGGACGTCCAATCCCTCTACACCTCCAGCCCCCACCTGAGTCTGAGGGCTCTCCGCTTCTTCCTTGAACAGAGGCCCGAACAATCCCCATCCACCACTACTCTCCTCCGTCTGGCTGAACTTGTTCTCTCACTGAACAATTTCTCCTTAAACTCCTCTCACTTCCTCCAAATAAAAGGTGTGGCTATGGGTACCCGCATGGGCCCCAGTTATGCCTGTCTCTTTATGGGGTATGTGGAACATTCCTTGTTCCAGTCCTACTCCAGCCCCCTCCCACAACTCTTTCTCCGGTACATCGATGACTGCTTCGGTGCTGCTTCATGCTCTCGTCTGGACCTGGAAAAATCTGTTAATTTTGCTTCCAATTTCTACCCCTCCATCATTTTCACGTGGTCCATCTCTCACACTTCCCATCCCTTCCTTGACCTCTCTGTCTCAATTTCTGGTGATAGACTGTCCACCAATATTCATTACAAGCCTACCGCCTCCTGCAGCTACCTTGACTATAGCTCCTCACACCCCACTTCCTGTAAAGACTCCATCCCATTCTCTCAGTTCCTTCGCCTTCATCGCATCTGTTCTGATGATGCCACTTTCAAAAACAGTTCCTCTGACATGTCTTCCTTCTTCCTTAACCAAGGTTTTCCACCCACGGTGGTTGGCAGGGCCCTCAACTGTGTCTGGCCCATCTCCCGCGCATCCGCCCTCACACCTTCCTCTCCCTCCCAGAACCATGATAGGGACCCCCTTGTCCTCACTTATCACCCCACCAGCCTCCGCATTCAAAGGATCATCCTCCACCATTTCCGCCAACTCCAGCACAATGCCACCATCAAACACATCTTCCCTTCATCCCCCCGGCAGCATTCCGCAGGGATCGTTCCCTCTGGGACACCCTGGTCCACTCCTCCATCACCCCCTACACCTTAACCCCCTCTCACAGCACCTTCCCATGCCACAGCAGAAGGTGCAACACCTGCCCCTTTACTTCCCCTCTCCTCACCGTCCAAGGGTCCAAACACTCGTTTCAAGTGAATCAGCATTTCACTTGCACTTCCCTCAATTTAGTCTACTGCATTCGCTGCTCCCAATGCGGCTTCCTCTACATTGGACAGGTAAACGCAGACTGGGTGACCGCTTTGCGGAACACCTTTGGTCTGTCCGCAAGCATGACCCAGACCTCCCTGTCGCTTGCCATTTCAACACTCCACCCTGCGCTCATGCCCACATGTCCATCCTTGGCCTGTTGCAATGTTCCAGTGAAGCTGAACGCAAACTGGAGGAATAGCACCTCATCTTCTGGCCAGGCACTTTACAACTTTCTGGACTGAATATTGAGTTCAACAACTTTAGATCATGAACTCTCTCCTCCATCCCCACCCCCTTTCCAATCCCCCTTTTTTCCAATAATTTATATAGATTTTTCTTTTCCCACCTATTTCCATCCATTGTTTTATCTCTACCTTTTAGCCTATTTCAATCCCTTCCTCTCACCCCATCCCCCACTAGGGCTATCTGTACCTTGCTCGTCCTGCTTTCTACCCTTAATGTCACCTATTATCATATTTTTTAGCTAATATCACCACCGACAACACCTCTTTGTCCTTTTGTCTATGACATCTTTTGGCAATTTCCACCTATCACTGGCCCTCTGTCCAGCTCTACCTGTCCCACCGCCCCCCTTAAACTAGCTTATATTTCACCTCTCTTCTATTTTTCCTTAGTTCTGTTGAAGAGTCATACGGACTCGAAACGTTAACTGTATTCCTCTCCGCAGATGCTGTTAGACCTGCTGAGTTTTTCCAGGTATTTTTATTTTTGTTTTGGATTTCCAGCATCCGCAGTTTTTTGCTTTTATTTTGAACCCAAAGGTTAGTTGTTTATTTTAATGTTGGGCTCCTCTCTGGTGGTTTCACACAGTAACATAAAAACATGCTGAAAGTTACGTAAATTAGTTAATATGCATTTATTTTTCTCAGTAAAATATCATTTTTATAGGGAATCACACACATAGATCCCCCTCTCCCTACCTAAAACATATTTTTCAAAGGTCCTTCCTATAACGAGGCAGAAATCCACTCCAAGTATCCAATTATTGTACATCTTCCTTTGCATTTCAGGTTTTGTTCTGCTTCCCATTTACCTTTTGCTACAGCTTGAGTTGCATCAATAAACAGGGAACAGGAATATTGTTTCTCATTTTTAAACAGTAAATATGAGATCATTTGAACTCTGATAATATTCCACAGTAGTGATGTGAAAATGCACTGCAAAAGATTATAATGATCTCATCAATATTTAGTGGTCTATCAAACAGCAGTCTCTTGTGCAGTGACGCAATAAAATACAAGTTTATGGACAAAGATAGGAACAAAGGGATTAGATTAAATAAACGGCAGACTGATTATTTTATAGGACAACACTACACAGGTGTAAATAGAATTTGGTACGGGTTGAACACATACAACTAACTGATTTATTCCCTGTTGTTTTATTTACATAGCTCACTTGCTTCATCATTGTTCATTGTATAATTAGCCATAATGTTTAATTTATTTGTTTCCCTTCCCTCATATTGTACTCTATTGTTCAGATACATTTTTCTGCTTGCCTCCAAGTAACATTCCCATTCTACAATCAAAAGTTCAGACTAGAACAATGCAATCATGGATTTCACGTGTCAGTCTCAAAATTAGTTTGTATTTTTTTCTTTTAATTTTCTTCCTGCTTGAGTTAAGTAATGTTCAGGTGTGGTTCCCAGGGTACTGGTAAGCCTTGAGTACCTTACTTAAACAGTCACTTTTCATATGAGAGCCTATGCGAATTGATTGTTGAACTATCAGAAGCATCACAGCTAAATTTGATCCTGCTCTCACCTGCTCTCCACAGCAATGTTCTCTTTGAGCTGTGCAGCAGTTGGGAAGGTGCTGAATAGGAGACAAACAAACAGTGCACAAGCAACAGTCCCTTTAAGTTGTGTGCATGGGTGGCCATACTGCAATTTTAAAGGGACTGCATAGTGCACCAAATAGGCCATGCATAGCCAAGGGAAATTAGAGGGAACATTGGTCCACTGACATGCACTTTCAAATAGAAAAATAGCTGAACAGGAACAGGACCTGGGATTGAATTTTTTACCTACTAGCCCAAGGACACTGAGGTCAACTCATGCGCCATTGAAAGGGATTGCAAAGGGAGTTCCTGATCTATGTGACACTTGGGAATGCATTTTCTCACTGAGCAATAAAGGAAAGAAATATTCAATAATAAAGGAAAGTTTAAATTGCTTTGGGGAAATCTGATCAATAGCAAAGTTGTTACCTTTTTTGCTTTCTGTTCTCCGCTCTCCAGAATATATTCATGAAAAAGGAGTCAGAAGAAATAGGTGGAAGTGAATTTATTCAACTTAAAAAGAACAGGACAACACAAAAAATGTCTGCCATCAATTATTTTTTTCAGCACTGCTCATCCACAAACTGACAGTGATCAACTATGTTGGTAGGTCAGTTTGCAGAAACTGTTGGGGATGAATTTTACAGGTGAAACAGATGGATGGACACGCAAATTTGGGCACCCTACCATCGGCAGCGTGCCTGCCACCAGTCTTCAAACCCCCACCCCAGCCCCATCACAATTTTACAGGTGGTGGGGGAGGCACCAGGTGGGTTGCTCACCTTGCGAACCACTTGAGACCCTTAAGTGGGTGATGAATGCCCAACTAAGGGCCTCTTTCTGCCCCTTCTCTATTTAATTGATGGCATGAGAGGCCTCTTTCTGCCCAATATGTAGCCTGTAGGTTTAACCCTGCAGGCTGGTGGTCAGTGAAAGCCGGAAAGGGGTGCCTCCATCTTGTGTCAATTGGAGACCCTCCCTCACAGTTTCGCCTCCCAATGTCCACCCTCCCCTCTCCCCTGTCCAACATGCTACCCCCACCTCACCTGGGCCTGTCAGCCTGGCCCCAATGAGATCTCAGACTTACCTGACAGCCCTGCACGCTGCCTCCTTGGCCAGCTTGGCGCTACTTGCATGCACAGCTGCCAGCCTTCAATTGGCGATCAGCTCTATAAGGTAGGGCAAACTCCTGCAGATGGACGGAAGTCCCGCCTCATACCAATTAAATGCCGTTGCCCGAAAAATTAAGGCGGGGTGAGCCTTGAATACTGCTAAAGTGAGTCAGGCTACTGGAGGTTCAAAATGTTTCATCTTGAAGAGAGAAGTGTTCCCTTACTCCTCCAACAAATTAAGTAAACAATTAAAATTTCGAGAGATACTGGGGCAGATCAGTCATTGATGGTGGCTGATGATACAATTTGTGTTCCAGATAGTTTGATGAAGGAAAAGGTATTAATAGCCGGTGTTAATGGAACTTATGAATCTTTTCCCTTGTGTAACGTTAATTTACGAAGTGACATGGTAAACGGACCAAACTCCTAAAAATTACTGTGGCCATCCACAAGAAGCTTTAGTGTTGATAATGAGCAATTGAAGGAAAAATTGGTCAGTGTAGAGAAGCAATTTTCACGCACTAAAGGTGAGTTTGCTAATGAAAAACGAGAACTGGTGAGAACACTGGAACGTTGGTCACAGGAAGTAAAACACTTAAATGAGGACTTGAAATGTCTAAATCATAAACTCGTTGAAGCAAATTCAACAAAGATAGATCTTCAGTTGAAACTTGATGAAATTCAAGCATCAGAAGTCTCTAGGAAGTATCACCAAGAACAGGAAAAGGAATAGCTGATGAATCAGAACAGTTGGCTGATTGCAGAATTAAAAACCAAAACTGATGAACTGTTAGAGCTTCGTCATGAAAAAAATAATGAGCTTAGAGATAAAATTATGCCTACAGCTAACGAAAAGGACGGGAATTGGGCTGTGGACTTAAGTGAAACATTCTTTGCCGAGTTAAAGACTGAGAGTAAGAGGAAGAAGAAAAGAAGCATTGAGTTATGATAATTCTGTAACATTTAAATCCTGCTAATCCTACTTGTTACATGTTTTGTCTTTTGTTTTGGTTAAACCTTTGTGAATTGTATAATGTGATATGTTTTAACACCCAGAGACACACATATCAATGGATTTCATAACACCTTCCCTTGGAAGAAAGTGAGTTTCACTATAGTGAAGGTTGTAAAGAAACCTTCACCATAGTGAAACTTTCTTTCTTCCAAGGGAAGGTGTCATGAAATTCATTGATCTGTGTGTCCCTGGATGTTAAATTCGCAGTCTGTGGAGATTGTAACGTTTAAGGTATAGGATGTTCCAATGCTTGTTACATTGGTCCCTGCCTAGTACCAAGGGTGGAACCCTTTGGGAGTGCTTTGATAGGTCAACAGATCAGTTCAATGGTCAGTGAACATCTCCTCATGAGGCAGTCAGTTTCGAGGAGTCTGCCAGCCAAGAAGTGCCACAGACAAAGGGACAGGAACAGGTCTCAGTTTAAGTTAAAGTTAGAGCTGCACGGAGCAGACTTTAAGTAAAGAGACCCGTTGGGGCAAAAGTACCCCTTTGGATCAGTGTTTTTTTGCAAAGATTTGAACGTGCTTGTAAGCTGGATTGAGTATACTCGGAAATCTAGGGAGAAGGAATCTTGGAAGGCAAGATTGAAACCCTGCGAGGTGGACCATTGTTAAAGCAGTCCGAGTGGGAGCGATGTTCAAAGCAGGATCTTCAAATGTGGAGATTGGAAACCCTCATGAGAAAGACGAAGTTTCAGTGAGATTGGGTGACTCACAGTGAGACTAACGTCTGGGTGGGGGTGTTGATAAATCTATGGAATCAGTTTTGGTTGCATCTGTCATTTACTCTGTCATGTGGTGAGTTTGACCACAGTTCATCTGTTAATTCACATGTACCTTATACTTACCCTGAATGTTGCGAGTATAAGATACATGTAAATTGTTTTATCTTTCTGAATAGTAAATTTTGTTTTTTGCTTGTTCAGAACCTGTGGAATATTGTGGCTTTACTCTTGAATCTCAACCTTCCTCTACTTCAAACAAAACGTTATTGGTCGTCAACTGGATCTCCCCCAATGTCCTGGGGTCTGGCCAAGTATTGTAACAGATTTGACAAATCTTCACCAAGCCTTATAATAACCCAATTTTGTATGCTCAATGTACAGAATGAAAATTAGCATCCCTAACTGCCACCTCCCCACCCCCATCACAAATTTAAGTTCAACTTGTATTTGACAGTAGTTTTCAGGTAAATAGGAATTCGTGAGGATTTACAAGGAACAATAGATTTTTGATACTTCAATCCTCTAAATATATATTCAACAGTTCCATAACAATAGGAAACATGAATTGGAATTTCTTTCCACATGACTTCAAAGAATTGGATAGATCAGGAAAATGACATGTCAGAGCGATAGGATGAAAATCTCACCTCTCACTGAAGGTAAGGTAGGGTGACTATTTTCAAAACCAAATCTGGGGGGACACAGCCTGACACTCACCCACACCATCCGTGGCCACGGAGCCAACATACTGGCCCATAACTTCCGTGCTCTCCAGTGTTGGATTTGGGGGGGTACCCCAAAGATGCACTGGGGAATCCTTCAGGCAGGTTCCCAGGCAAGGGTTTGCATGGCAATTGCCTAGAAGTGCTAACTTCCTCTGGACAATTGCGCTGTGCTGGGAACCATCCGAAAATGTGATTTAAATTGCGAACTTCGATGGTTCTGCTGGAGTTATACCAATAGTTACCCAGAAAAAGTTAGAAGAATTAAAATCTCTTCTAACTTCTGAAACCACATAACCCTTAATAGTTAGGGCATTCATTCAGGGATGAGTTTTGTGAATCGGGGACATTTTTTGCTTGGGGACACAGGACCTCATTGGGAGTCTGTCCTCAGAAAATGGGAATGTATGACCATCATAGTGCAAGAGTGGTTTGAAGTGAAATCAATTGAACGGTTTCAACTTGGTACCCAGTGGGTATGAACCATTAGTGCTGATCATCTGCATGAAGCTGAAAGTTACATCCAGAGAGGCCATAATGATGTCTAGCATTGCACACTGTCACAATTTTACCATTCGGTTTCAAGGTTATCTCCAAAGGTAAGGATTGAGGTTCTAGGAAATACATCCAGTTCCTCGGACAAACTGCACATCAAAACACTCTTCTTGAAAAATTGAGCTAATTATTAGAGAGTTTCCATTCCACTATGAATTATTTCTATGTTACAGACCTTTCAAATATCTGTCAACTTCATGACACATTCAAACAACTGCAATTTTACAGTCCAGAGGTTATTTAGAAAGTGTGGTTCAGGAGGTTAGTACTTTGACGTTTCTACTGTGCAGCCTCTAGAAATATATATGTTTGCAACACAGCAATGGATCACTAGGCTCATGTCTGTGGCAGTTCTCTGTTATGGCAATCCAAGTCAAGCAACGCCTAGTTTTTAAAATCCTCATCTGTGTTTTGAAGTGCCTCCATGGCCTCGCTTCTGCCTATCTCTGTAATCTCCTCTAGCCCCACAATCCGCTGACATGTCTACGCTCATCTAATTTTGACCTCTTGAGCATCCTTAATTGTAAATGCTCCAGCATTGGTGGCTGTGCTGTCTCGGCCCTAAGGCTGGATTTCCTGTCCTAAACCTCACCAACTCTCCACTTCACTTTTCTCCTTTAAGACATCCCTTAAAACCTATCTCTTTGACCAAGTTTTTGGCCATTTGCCCTCCTCATGTGGCTCAGTGTCAAATTTTGCTTTATAATGCTCCTGTGAAACACCTTGGGATGTTTTACTATGCTAAAAACACTTCATAAATTCAACTAGTTGTTGTTATTGATCTATTCTCAAGAGCAGGTTACTCGTCCATCTCCCAACCTGTCTAGTTAAACTGGAAGTAGGTGTGCTTGCAACAGGTGTAGTCAGGTTTCCCAAATTCTTGTTACGATTTAATTCCCAAACCCTGTCTGGCAGTGTCCATCATCATTAGGAGTTAAAATTCCCCACCTTAGATTGGAGAGTGCCCTAATGAAGGTCTTGATTGACCTCTATGGCTTTTCATATCATCTAGAAGAAGTCAGAAGCTACATTTCCAAATAAGCACTTTATTTGCTGAAGCTGTTTTTGCCTGGGCATTGCATCCAGTTCCCACATTGATTCTGATCTGTTCTTTCATAGCCAGATAAGACTTAACCAGGCTAAGCATCACTATGTCTTACTTTCCTCAGTTAGATCTTCTTACTATTGCTAGAAGTTAAAGAGACCTATGGCTTTTTCCCCTCACAATAAATCAACTCCTCAAATAAATTTTCCTGTTCTTCTGCACTAGCCTTGAAGACCATGCAAACAGCTTAGATTTTTTCATCTGTAAATAAGAGACCACAAAGGTAATTTTAACCTGGCCTGTCCAGCGTGAGATTGATGCGATTGGATTGGCTGCCTGATTTACACTCTGCCTGATTTTACTTGCCATTGGCTTTAGTTTCCCGCCAGGTGAGTAAGGGTAGAATCTGCCCTGATGTAAGCAGCTGCTTTTGCCCTTACTCCTTTCCTCTCTCACCTGTGGCTTTCTCCAATCTGTCTCTCTGTAGTCCCATTTACCCCATTGCTCTGTAATTGCTCTCCAATCCACCATCCACTCCCACCTACATCATCCTATTTCATAAGACTCACTTGCTGCTTTCTGATCTCTCCGCACTTATCTACTGATCACTCAGCAAGCCATCCGGGATGCCATGCTTTCTGACATTGGAAATGGCTTTCTTTGCTCAGGTACAGTTCATCTCCATACAAAACTGCTACCTTTAGCCCATTCCTCCAAAAACATACGTTTGAGCTATCTATGGTCATTTGGTAGTAACGAATTTGAGTATTGCTGAAAAAAGAGACGTGTCAAAGCTTTTTGTCTTTCACTCATCCAGACACTTTGCAAGAATACCAACATAAGGGGAAAACAACAATTTATATTGTATGTGAAGAGAGTGCTATATTGCTATTTTTAAATCCACAGCTGCATGTAATAATTTCCTTACCTGTCTTAATGGGCTCCATCCTGTGCTCAAATTCACCTTTGAAATGGAGCAGTCAAATGACCTCCCTTTCCTTGACATACTAGTTGAGAAATCTGCCAGGGGGTTCTCCACCACGGTCTACCGCAAGCCTACCTTCACTGGTCAATATACGCGTTGGGATTCTTACAGTTCCACATGCTATAAGATTGGTCTTATCGGCAACCTTGTAAAAAGGGCACGAGCTATTTGTTCACCACGCAAGCTTGATGCTGAAATAGGGCACATCAAAGACATCCTGCAGGATAATTGCAGCACTGGTCTGGTCATTTTGCACTGTATATCACGCAAACTCAAGAACCGGCCTTTAGCCGTCACTTTTGGCCCTGAAAAGTGCCCGGTCTACCTCAGATTACCCTAAAAGGCAAAGTATCTCAAAAATACGAGCAACAGGTGAAGCTAGTTGTTTCATGCTGCTACTAAGCAGTAGCAACACAGTGGTATTCGCCACTAACATGATGCTGTTGTCAAGCCAAAAAGACATTCTGCTTAACATGCTGTTGTCAAGCCAAAAAGACATTCTGCTTATCATAAAAATGAGTAATGTGATATATGAATTTCAGTGCCAGTGTGATGCTAGTTATGTAGGCCCTATGTCTCAAAGACTAGCGGATTGTATCAAACAGCATATCCCAGCTACTGTTCACAAAGGGCAAGGTAGAGACCGTATCCAACCAGCCTGTGCTTGCATAACTCAAAACACAGTGTCCAGCATTAGATGTGATTCTGTGATTGGACAACATTTGCTAAATAATCCTTAGTGTGCTAAGAGTTACACTGATAACCAATTTAAGATTGTCAGTTGGGCTTGCAGTGTGGCACATTTGCATGTACTGGAAGCTACATATATTAGTACACAGGGCCCTGTTCTTTGCAGACAGAAAGAACACATGCATACATTGCGCCTGTTTCAGCTAAACAAAATAAGTAACAGCCATTCGCTGACTCATTCCTCAGGGCAATCCCTTGAGCAATCAGGATCAAGCTGCCTGATTTAAATTTCAAACAATGCTCAGCAGTTAACTGTCAGTCACCATCACTGGTGCATTGTCCATGGCAACTTCTCTACCAATCAGAGCTCACTTGCCAACCAATCAACATTCTCTTCACATACAGTATAAATTGTTGTTTCCCCTCGATATTGGTATTCTTGCCAAGTGTCCTGATAAGTACAAGACGAAAAGCTTCGACATGTCGTTTATCAGCAATACTTCAGACATCTGTTCTCTCTAATCAAAGTACCAGCTCTAATTTTCTTTTCTCTTTTAGATCCTTTGTGCCGTTATTTCCCAGTTTTTCACCCATCTCTCCCAAAACTCATGTAAGAATCCTAGCAATCTGGATTATGTCCTGCTCACAGTATTATCCTGCCATGCCTACCTTGTCTTCTCTACATCATTTCATAGTGAATCATGCTATTCTCGCTATCACCTGTATTCCAACATCCGCTCTATTTGATCACTTTTGTGAGGTTCCACTCCTAACTGTCCATGCATAACCAGCGTGTTTGCAGAAATGGCTTTTCGTTTCACCCCTGCTCCCTGTGGAGTTTCCCCAAGATAGACCCTTGGCTCACCTCACTTCATCATCTACCAACTGCCCTTTGGTGACATCATACACAAACATGGAGTCAGCTTCTACATATGCTGATGATATCCAGCTCTACCTCTGTACCAGTACCACTTCTCTCAAAAACCTCAGTGCTATTTCTATCAGACAGCCTGTCTGACATAATGCCATGGATGAGGCAAAATTTCCTCCAAATGAACACTGGAAAGACCTAAGCTATAACTTTTCACCCTTGTCATAAACTCCAGTGGAGGCGATGGGAATCTCGGCCGCCGCTGGAGAGCCAGTGAGAGCCCCATATTACAATTTTTCTGTAAGGCCTGCCACATCTTGTTCCACTCAGGCAGTTAACAGGCTTTCCCACGGGATCAAGGACCCTGGGGGTGGACATCCAAAGGCCAGCAGCTCTACTGAATGGCAGCGCCACTGGGGAGGCAGTGGTTTCTGCTGGTATGATACCCACCTGAGGCCCAGGATTGTTACTGGATAACACGCCAGAGGTGAGTGATAATGGGAGGGTGTCATGGAATGGATGTCACAGGGAGGGGAGAATCCCTGTGGGTAGGGGTGTGGCTCACTGGGCTCCCCCCTTCCTGATTATGGGTCCCTTGATTAGGTACTAAGCACCTATGAATGAGGGACTCCCAAGAGCTGCAAGCAACCGCACAAGGGTTTGCTATCATGCTCTCTGCATGGTGAGGCCCCTGCCCGCTGCTGGGTTAATACCAGCAGTGGTGAGATGAGGCCCTTAAGTGGGTGTTAGTTGCCCAGTTAGGGGCCTCAATTAGGGCAGGGTTGGAAGGCCATTCAGGGGCCCTCTGGAAAAGGACTTAAATGGGGTGGAGGCAGGAAGATGGTGGGGTCCTCACTCGCCAACCTCCCACCTGATTAAATGCCTTGTGGGCATCAAAGTTGTCATGGTGGAGGGCACAGGATTCTGCCCTCCGTTACTAATTCTTGGTGTTATCCTGGTGTCCTGTATAGGCTTGTTGTGTCAGAGAACCGAGGCGGGCCATTTAACTGGCCTGCATCCGCACTCACACACCTCATGAACTCTACTGCGGCACGCAAAATGCACTGTGAACCCAACTTCTGTATGAAGAGACAAAAATCCCATGCAAAGTCAAGCATAGGTTGGGTATGCACTTCGGAAAGTGCAAAAGTGCACAGATTGTGTTTTCCTGAGCCCATGGGAAAATGTGGCCCATTGTCTCCAAATCTCTCCATTCATCAGCATCCTCTCTCTAAAGCTCCTTAAGTCTTGCTCCCTCCATAGGCATAGGTCCTCCAACTGTGGCTTTTGTGTGTCTTTGTCCTCCTCCCCACAAACCCTCCACAATCAAACCCCTCCTATCTTCAGAAAAGCCTAATCAGCTGCTGTAGCCTCTCCTGCAACTCTGCTCGAATCATTGTTTCTCCAATTTGCTCTCCGTTATCAAAAACCTTCTTCAAATAATGCTTTTTGGGCAAATTTTCAATCTCCTCACCTAACACTTGTGCTATGGTTCAACATGTGCTATATTATATTATCTTTCTTTTTTCTCTATTTAAAATGTCATGGAAATTTATTTTACATTAAGCTATTATTGATTTGTGTAACTGTACAAGTGGTACTTGTTCAGCCTGTGTACAAAATCATGCTGTTGTAAAAATTTATATCTAAGGCAGCTGTTCTCTGCAAAAGCTTTGCAATTCCCTTTGCTTCAGGACTAATAATATTTATCAAACTGAGTTGCTTCAAACATCAAAGACATCAGGCAATAGAAAGCAGCCTTTTCCAAAACTTATGCACTATTCAATTGATTAACCTGTTACCTGCCTTAAGATATCTCAGCATTACTGAATTAATTCAAATTCAGTATTAAACATCAACAGGCTGTGGTTGCTAAAGAAACAACATTAATAATTCTGGAAAACATCCAGAATTCCTAGAACTGTCATATTGAAGCAAATGGTTAATGACAAGCTCTGCTGTTTCCCATTAGGAGTGAGGAATTACAAATGCTGCAGTTAAGGGAGCTCATCTGAACTGGGCAATGCCTGGAAAAATGCCAGCATGAGAAACTAACACATTACTCATGACAGAAGGACCTGAGTGGAAAGGACCTCAATGTTTTGGGCACTTTGTGTTCTCCACAGGAATATGGGAAGACTTCTCTAGATCACGAAGAACTCTTCATCACAGTAAACTTCACCCAAACTGATCATTATGCACATATAAGCCTTGTTGTGATTTAGTAGCGCAACTGCAGGACCTGGGAATAGGGATATTGGAGAAGAACTCAATTAAGAATGATGAGCTTGCAGATCACACCCAAACCTGTTATTTGGTTTCACTGTTGAACTTTCCATGCACTCCCTTGTGAGGAAACCCACTGAAATCTTGCTAGCTGCAGATTGAAAATTTTTCCAGGTGTAAGTGATAATTTTGTGGATGCTGGCATTGGCGGTGGCTGTTCTGTCTAGTGCATAGCAGCTATCTGAAATGATTCACCTCCATGCACTATGGATTGATGAGCATGGGTTAAAGGTTGTGCAATGAATTATCATGGCAGAGCAGCAACAATGGTATGATGGGAATCAGAAGAAACAAAATTAAATGAAAGTGGCAAACCATCATAAACACTACCATGGTGCAGATCTGTGGGAGTGTAAGGAAATGACCCTATCTTATGTTGCAACCATGGCCTAAGGATTGACTTACTAGTGGGCCTGAAAATCCATCAGTGTAAGTGTGGCCGAATGGACTCTGCCGTTGCTAGTTATAATAAAGTCAGTCCATGCTTACAACCAACATGGATGCATTTTGCGTGTCTGCTGCAGGAGTATGTGGGAATTGGGGTGCTGGATGGTTGATTAAGAGGAGGTGGTTACTGCCAGAATTGCAGGTAGACAAATGGATAGGAGGGGAAAACCAACTCACAAGAAACAAAGATTTCTAGTCATCTTAAGGCTATGATGTTAACCTGGAGGGTTGCAGTTTAGGCAGATGAATGAACTGTATTCCCACAGCGTCCACCTCCAACGTCATGGGCTACGTTTGTAGTATGAGGGTCTGGAACATATAGGGTTAATGTGGGACTGAGTACAGTACTGCCCACATAGTGATGTAAGAGAGCACATGACCTGCACCCAGGGTCACTTGAGTGTTGGACAAAGCCACGTATAACAGTGAGCATGGAGACGGCTCCTAGCTTGTACCCTTTACTGTATATTTGTAAACAGTTCTAAGAGTCAATAAATACATACAGTTAACCTATGTGTGACGACAAAGACCTCTTCAGATCTATTGAACAGTAACCAATGCCCCACAACATGGTGGCAGCTTGTGGAAAAACCCAAAACCTCACAGAAAATGTAGAGAAAAACTAAAATGCTGGAAGACTGCGAAAAAAATTAACAAAGCATTCTGACCTGAAAAGAAGCTCCAGAAGCTGAGGAAAAATTGCCAGAAAACAGCTCCAAACAAAGGCCTGGAAGCCGAAGGCAGAGATTTAAAATTCCTTATTGCAGCAGAAGACTCCACTCCATCTCCTTTGGAAGTCCAGCTTAAAATCCCAGAGCACAGAGTCAGCAGACGTAGCAAGAGTGAGCTAAATATTTTAAAATTCCAGGCTATAGCAAGTCCTAATAAATGTTTTAATAGTTCAGAGTCAGAAGTGCAGTTTGAAAAAACCCATTGTTAAAAACCTGATCCCACCTTAACACATGGTGTCCAAGCTCGCTCCGAAAATATTTATAAATAATTAACTGAATGCACTGGGAGATTCGTAACTTTTCAAACCCAGCTAAGGCAAGCAAAAGCCAGGATTTGACGAACTTGCGACTTCAAACACAAACACTGAGCAAGGCAGCCATTCCAGGAAACCATTGTTGAGAAATGTTTTTCAAGCTGAGCACGATCGCCATTGCAGTGAAGCCTGCTAAAAGCAGCAAGGACGAGAAATCCCTTCGTCGCTAAGTGAATAGCGATGCCATCTTCGAAATTTAGAAAGCTCTTAGAGCAAAAGAATCCACTGTGCGGATGAAAAGAAGAATCTGAGTGAAGGCAGAGTCAATGGATCTAGGCAAATCACAAGGGTGAGCAAAATACAGTAAAAAGTCTGAGATTACCTTTTAAAATAGGCAGCAATCAGGATCAGCCAATCCAGAGCGCAGCTACAAGATCCATAGCCAGCACCATAACATGTAGGGGCCCAGCTCGACTGAATGAAAACAAGTTTTGAAACTGAAGGCAGGGCTTAAAAATCACCTTCCACTGTATTTTCTCTGATTTAGAAATCTACTAGATGCCAAAGGCCTCTTGGTTTTAAGTTTCCTGCAGAGAGAAGAATAAGTTTAAGAAAAACAGCCCCGTCAGAGCAACAGAGACCTACCAAAACCTGACCAGTGTGGGAAGAACAAAAAGAAGAAAAAAAATTACTGTGGAGCTATCTTGGAAGAAAAAGAAATGAAGAGGTACTCACCTATTATGAAAGCGGCCATGGATAGTAAATTGAAAGTACCATATCAATTTGGACTTATCCAACAGCCAAATCTAACAGAAAATTTGGTGTCTTTGAGAAGAGAATTTCTAAACTACCGGAGTACATCAGGTCCAAGTAGGAAGTTAGAAGAAGTCCAGATTAATACATTTTTACACAGGTTTGGTGAATGGTCAGAAGAACTAATCCTAACGCAAGGCATTGACAAATTCTCAGCCTGCTTTGATGAAATATTAAAAGCCTTTGACGAATATTTTAATCTTCAAGTGGAGTGCATGGAGCTTAAAAAGAGGCATAGAAAACCCCCAGTAAAGCTACAAAAGGGAAAAAGACATTACCTGAGCAAACCACATGAGTGCGCCAGAGAGGCCAAGAACTTTCTGTAAGTCCTGAAAATTTATCTTTTTGGGAAGCCTGCATTACTCAAACACAAACAGCAGGTGGCTGTGCAGAGTGAGCAGCTGACTGTGAATGAAGGAAAGCTATTGTCCAAAATACACAAACCCTGCAAAAGCAAAATGAAATAAGGCAGGAAAATGAAATAAGGTTGGAAAATCTTTGCATCAAAACTGAATTGGAAGATTTGAAACACAAATCTTTGAAAACGCATGATTAAAGTCTTCAGTGAACCAAATTGTTTGAGATCTGAACAAACAAATTCCTGAAGCATCACAAAGGTACCTGGAGGAAATAACAACTCTGAATTCCATTGTTGGCAAATCGAAGCAGGAGTTGGGAAAATTCAACCAGAAATATAGAAATCTCAACCAGAAATAAACCAGGTACAACAAGAAGCAGAAAATACACTCAAAGAAGTTGAAGACTTGAAAGAACTGAAGAACCAGTTGGCAGAAGAGACTCAGGAATGTTCTATATTCCAGGACTGAAGCCAAGAGGTACAAGAAAGAGACTACAGAGCTGAAAAAAAACAATTGGACGTTTGGAAGAAAACTTGGAAAAACATTACATCACCAAAGATATGAAGAGATGAAAATTAAGAACCTAGGATGACAAGAGCAAGTAGAACTCCTCACAAAAGAGCGTGAAGAGTCTCAGAAACAATTGGCAGCAGTACAAATACAAAAGGTGAGTTTGAAGGATAGCGCAGAGGAATTATGTTCTGCTAAAGAAAAACTGATCAATCTTCTCTCTTTGCAGGGCAGGTTTGTCCCTTCTCGTTATAGGTGCCAGAAAACCTTCAATGGTCAGACCAACCAACCAGGAGGCAACCACAATGCCTGCAGTGGAGGATGTAAAAGACAGTGATCAGCAGTCCGATGAGCCTTAACCTACAGCTCTGATGACGGTACAGCAGGTCAACACTGCACCCACTGAACATGCGTTGCAACTCCCAGCCAGCATGAAAAAGCCACAGAAGATGCTGGAACCTGGTAGCAGTTATTCACCGCCGACAGCGAAACGCTGAGGTGTGAGTACCACGAAACCTCATTCTAGTCACAGGAATGCTCATCCTCCGCCACAGAGGACATTACTACGATTCACATGATGATGGAAGAAGCAAAAGAAACAGGAGACGAATGCAATGTTCCTCCACCCTGCAAGAAATGAGTTAGGATAGCAACCACTGACCAGCACAACAGCCAAACTGATCCAGCGCGGCTCAACAAGAATGGAAGAAAAGGATGAAAACATATGCAGATGCCAGAGCAACCCTCAAACCTACAAAAAGAACCAGCAGCAACATAGCCTACCACTCCTCCAACAGTAGGGCGAACAAGATATGGAGAGTTTATAAAGCTTCCAGACCTCCTGCACCTTTGAATTCCAGGACTTAAAGGAGGGAGATGGAGTGGTGATAATGTAATAATCATCACAATGTAAAGGTATGATAGTGATAACAATGTAAGACATGAGGTAAACAATAATCATTTAAATACATTGGATAAAGACTTGGGAGGTGTAGGGTAAGGGTCTGGCACATATAGGGTTAATTTCAGACTGAGTACAGTACTGCCCACACAGTGATGTAAGAGAGCACATGACCTGCACCCAGGCTCAGTCTAGTGTTGGACACAGCCGTGTGTACCAGCGAGCATGGAGACAGCTTCTAGCATGTACCCTTTACTGTATATTTATAAATAGTTCTAAGAATCAATAAAGACTTACAGTTAACCTATGTATGACTATGATGACTTCTTCAGACTTACTGAACTATAACCAACATCCTACAATAACGTTGAGGGCAAATGGAGGTTTTTCCCAGGCCCCCAGGCCAGAAATCAGCCTGAGGCATTCAGGTCTTGCCTGATTTTCTTCAGTTGCTTCTGCACTCCTTGCTTAACTTAAACCAGGAGGATCCTCAGGCCCTAAAGAAATTTAGGACCACAGTTTATCAAATTAATGGTTTCAAAAAGAGGAATTGTCAGTACTATGATAAACGTTGTTACATTCTTATTACCTGATAACTTGAAAATACAAAGCATATTTATTCTATGTTTACATTTATGTAATGTATTCCCATGCTTTTGAAATATTTCAAAACTTTTTTTTTAAACAAAGAATTAGTTTGAATTGCAGGGGCTGTTGAAAGAAGCTTACTGGTATCTTACTTTGCCTTCAGTGTTAGTTAACTGGGTTCTGATAGCAACACAGAACAGGCATTTGACTATATTGAAGGTTCAAAGACTTTAGGCCGGATTTTTACTGCTGGAAGGGGTTGGAATGGAAGTGGGCAGCCAGAAAAAATGCGCCAATGGCCTGAGACCTTGGCTATGTCTCTGTTCTTGACCCAGGCGATTTTCATGAGGGTGGGAGGAGGATGAGCAAGCGAACTCGTCCACAGCAATGATCAGGCTATTAAAGAGACTTAAGCAGTTCATTAGGAGCCTGCCTTTCAATCTTTCCAAATTTTCACAGGGAGAGGCGGCCTTTGGGAGTTGTCTAATGCAGACCAGCTCAAGGGTAGCAAGAACAGGGTTGCTGCGCTCTAAATGGAGGGGATCAATTTATAAGTGGTGATGAATAGGTTTAATTGAAGCGGGGGGGGGGGGGGGGGGGGGCTACCCATCGCAGGAAAAGTAAAAAAAACACAATTAACAAATTCTTCAATTTCTACCCTACCCTGGGTTCCAGGGCTCTATCTTTCCTCCGATCTGTGAAAAGTCTATATTTACCATTTCTTCAGCAGCCGTTAAGTGAGTCAGAACGTGACCCATTTTCAGTGACTCACCTCTGTCCCTACACCATCTGGCCACTAATTGGCCGGCAAACTCACCCCAGCCCAACTGACAGCTTACCTCCACCAAAATAAAGTTTCTACTTCCTGGAAACTAACCCGCCTCCTGACTCCTGCCTCCACCACTGTTACAGATCAATAACTTTGAGTACATTAATCATGTAGCTTATCATTGTCACTCCATTGGTTTTCTCATCAAATTATCATAAATGAAAACAATGCAGTTAAAAATATTTTTAAAAATTAAGTAAATTGTTTAGTAAAATCATTCCATTTGTATTTGCGTTCCAAAATTTTAGCCATTGGTCAAAAATACAATTTTTTTACTTCAAATCACTAAAGGTGAAATAGTAGGTGCCTCAAATTTATTGAAACGAAGGGCAGTTAGGAACAAGTAGCGAGCATTAGTCTAGAAGGTAGGCGATCAGATATGCTTCAAGTGAAGAGAGGAGTATGACAAGGCTGCATACTGTTGCCTAAATTATTTAATCTGTACACAGAACAAATGTTCAGAGAATTAGGTGTACTTCCAATTGTAAAAATTGGAGGCAACATAACAAACTTGCATTATGCTGATGACCAGCGCTACTTGCAGAATCAGAACAGGCCCTACAAATTATCGTAGATCAAGTAAAAATTTAGAAGTTTAGAATATGGATTGAGTATGAACACCAAAAACGCAAAACCAATGGTATTTAGAAGGAACACATTAGAAGA
Organism: Cetorhinus maximus; assembly: GCF_964194155.1. NCBI lineage: Eukaryota > Metazoa > Chordata > Chondrichthyes > Lamniformes > Cetorhinidae > Cetorhinus > Cetorhinus maximus. The sequence continues at coordinate 29,088,379 of NC_135900.1, forward strand.
AACTAGAGTGAAGATTGAAGTGGATGGTGTCACACTAGAACAGGTAGTTTTGACTATTTAGGACAAATGATAGCAGAAGATGGAAGATGTGATGTCAAAGTCAGTAGGATAGAGATAGCTAGAAGTAATTTTGTGAAGATGAAGGATGTGTTAACAACAAGAAAACTTAAGTTTGTAACAAGGAAAAAAACTCATAAGATGCTACTTTCTATCCACTTTCTTGTAGCCTCAGAAACCTGGACAATAAGATCTGTGGAAGAAAATAGAGGCCTTTGAAATGTGGATGAAGACGTATGGTTGGTCTGTATATGGAATTTTAAGTATAAGACAAATGAAGAGGTGCTTGAAATTGCAAGAGTAAAAGAACTCTAAAATGTGACATCCAGGTAAGAAATTGTTAGTATTTTGGTCATTTGATCAGAGCTGAAAAGCTAGAGACCTCTTCGAGATAGAAAAGTGGAGGGCAGCAGAAAAAGGTGCAGTTGGATGACAATGTCACAGAGCAGTTGCAGACAAGCTACGGTGAACGTGTGAGAATGGTGCAAGACAGACGAGTGTGGCATACCATGACAGCAGATCTACTGGCAAGTGTAGCTACAAGCAGCAGCAGCAGAAGGTCATTTGAGATTAAGATAAGTCATGTTGGAAGCTGGTAATTACTTTACTATTCAGAGAAATCAGATTCAAGGATTTAATCAAGTGCTGCTTTTTCTCATGACTCCTGAATGTAATTTGTGCATTTAATAAGTCTGCTAACCAGAAGAGCATAGCAAAGGCTTCTATTTCAAAGCATCAATTGCTATACAAAGTACAAGAGATCATACTTTTTCTTTTAATATAGCATGCTGTTATTATGAAAGTCTAATGTGTGAATGTGTGCTGGCATAATACAAGTGCCAGCACTTCATGTTGTTAAATGCTACTTTGTTCATGCAGGATAATAGACGGATGGCAGCGAGTTGCAAGGCAGTAATTTAATTGAACCATAATGATCACAAAGTCGAAGTGATTTATGAACGTCAGCAAAACCCCATGACAAAATTATGGCCTTGAGCTCACAAGCACACATTTTTTAGTCTTAATAATACACTGTGCATTTTAGAATCTGTCGATTTATAATTTTTTAAAACTACTCTGTACTTTTGAGAGTGGAAGTGTAATAAAGACAACAGTGATAACAGCAGTGAGGGTACAAGCTATTACAGAGCTACTATTAAAGCATAATCTAAGTTAGTAAAGTTGATTTTCTAGTAGGCTAACAAACACTGCATTTTAATTTATTAATTTGCAATACTAGTATACTAAATTCTAATGCAAAATAGATAATTCAATCACATGCATTTAGTGAATTGTATCAGCTGCAAGCATTTTTCATTCACATCATTTGAAAGAGGTTATATCTATTGTGCAAAAAGACAGCTAACATCTGAGAACAGCTGCTACAAGTCAAGATTAATGTTATCCTTGAGGCAGTTTGTTTAAAACAATACACAGACATCCACTAACAAAAGGGTTAAATATGTTGCTGTTTAATTCTCAAGTATTTAATGAACTGTTTGAAACATTGCACATTTATTCAATCTTATGGGTTGTGCCTTGTGGGAACAAATCGAATGCTTAACATATTTACCCAGAGGACATCCGGCAGACTGGGAGAGCTGTAAACAGCAACAAAGGAATACAAAGGAAGTAATAAGATATGAAAAAAGGGAACATGAAGAAACCTGCAAGCGATATCAAAGCTAACAGCAAACAGTTTGCTAAATATACTAAGAGAGAATGGTAAATGGGAATGTGAGCCTACCAAAGATATGCAGGTGAGGGGAAAAGGGATAAAGAAATGGCAGACTTGTTAAATGAGCATTTTGTTATCAGTTTTCACAGAACAGGACAAGGACAAAATCCCAGCAGTACAAAGGACAAATAAGTGAAAGGGAGGAACACAGTAAATTTACTGTAAGTAAACAATATGGTAATAGAGAAAATAACAGGTCTTTAGACAAGTTTCCTGGGTCAGGTGGTTCACACTTTCAGGTGCATTAGTCATAATTTTCGAAAGTTCTCTAAAGTTGGTAATTAAATTTTTGGATAGGAAAATTGCAAATGCCACTCCATTAGTTAAGAAGGGAGGGAAAAAAATAAGCTAACACCAGGCCTGACAATTTTATATTGATTTTGTTCACCTTCAGTTCTCCGCCCGAGGGCAGGTCTGATCCACAGCGCCTCCACCAACAGGTCCTGAATCCACCCCAGCCACAATGGGGATTGAACACCATGTTGTTGGCACCAAGCTGATCCACGTTTGCCGTCAGGTCAACTGAGGCAACATACAGTTACATGCATGTTGTAGCCCAGAGCTACGGATAGTGATCGTTGAGGCTCAAATTTTCTTTCCATCACATGACTGACCCATCTCTTCCACTCTTACCGTGGCATTGGCATATGTTGGAAGGATTTACAAGTTGATACTCAACCAGTTTGGCAGCATTATGAACACACCTTCCATGCTCATGAAGTCTTGGAGGGGACTTGAACCTAAGGCTTCTGGTTCAGAGACAGAGACAGTATCACTGCACAACAAGACCTCTGCACATCAATTTGATATCAACTAAATTAATTTTATTTCAATCTTTTATATCAATTATTATGTCAGGAGGCAGGAGTAGAGTTCTTTTTTTATTCATTAGATGTGGGTGTCACTGGCTAGGCCAGCAATTATTGCTCATCCCTAATTGCCCTTGTTCAGGGGGCATCTTTAAGAGTCAACCACATGGCTGTGGGTCTGGAGTCCCATGTAGGCCAGACCAGACCAGATAAGGACAACAGATTTCCTTCTGGAAAGGACATTAGTGAGCCAGATGGGTTTTTACAACAATCGATAATGGTTTCAAGGTCATCATTAGACTTTTAATTCCAGAACTTGATTGAATTCAAATTCCACCATCTGGTGGAATTCAAACCCTGGTCCCCAGAGCATTATGCTGGGTCTTTGGATTACTAGCCCAGCGACAATACCACTATGCCATCGCCTCCCCTGGGTTTTGTAGCTGTGGAATTTTTAGCACTTTTATTTCCACAGGTTCCCCACCTGGAAGCCCACCTGATTGATAGCCTTGAATCCCTGTTGAATGGGGAAACACCCTGGAGGATGCTTTAGCCGCAGGACCAGGTAAGGAACCTGCTGCTATGCTTGTGGGAGCACTGAGAGTTGGGTTCAGACCCTCCAATGAGATGAAGTAGAGAGGTGTGAGTGCTCATAATGGCTTCTGTGGGGGGCAGGGAATAATACCCTTTGTGGAGCGTCATTGTGAGGCATGGGTGTGAAAGGGCAATAGACTGAGGATGAGTGTTGGCTACTCAGATGGGGAAGTGAGGTGCTGGCAGAAAGAAGAATGAGTCGATCTGTAAGGTGTGTTGACCTGAGGTGTGTTCTGTAGGAGAATACCAGGCAAGTTAGGCTGTGGGGATAGGCACATGAATTTATGACGGAAATTATCTGTCTCTGTCATGCCCAGCGAGGTCCTGGATCCAACCTGGAGACAGTGCACCTCTGCTGATGACTTCCTTGGCCACTTTCATACACACCTGCTTGTAGAGATTCTCCTGTTCCTCCTATTCTTGGGAGAGCTCATCTCACTGCATCCCCTTAGATCCTGTAGAAGGACTTCCACTGGGGAGCGGAGGTGGGGGATGCGAGGGGGGTGTTGGAGAGGCGTAGCCTTCCCAAGTCTCCTCTTCATTCCTGTTGTTGTTGCAACTTGAAAAATCCAAGTACAGGTGAGATTTTCTGAAACATGTTGTGGTCTCTTTAACTAGAAATCCTTTGTTTGGAATGCATGTGTGATCCCACCCTCCCTTCCTAATTGATCAGGGAACCCAAAGGCATGCTGTTAATTGGTTTCCTCTGTTACAGAACAACTGTTGGGCATGCAGTGCAGGGAGTTGGGTTCTAAACCCAAAAGAGAGAAATCACAAAGCATTTTTTTTCATATAAAGGGCAGTGAGAAATTTGGAATTCACTTTTCCAAATCTTTGGATGCTGGGTAAATTGAAACTTTCAAACCTGGGACTGACAGTTTTACTGAGTCAGAGTATCAAGAGGGATGGAGTAAAGGTGGGTAAATGGAGTTAAGTGACAGATCAATCATGATTTAATTGAATGGTGGAGCAAGTTCTTGTGGCTGAATGGCCTATGTCTGTTCCCATGACACTTGCTTACACCCTCCTTCGCTCTTCAGCATTGGCTTAGTTGGCTTTATTGTCAACATTTAGAACATATTGATATGTTATAAAAAAAACTTTTCTGTAAAGCAGAACATTTTGCTGTAATGGGATCTGCTTCGAGTTGAAGAAAGATACCTGGGGGCAGAAATTTGTTCATGTAGCCTACTCAGACATATTTTGATCCCTTGGGGCAGGCAGCGCCGCAGGCCATGGCTCATGCTACATTCTTCAATGATCTCAATGAAGAAGGTATCGGTTTGTGGCACTTCCTGTCCCCGGAGAATCTATGTCATCTGCATAGTGTCAAAATAATTTCTATCCCTCGTGTTTGGTATTTCAGAGTGTAAGTTTGAATGTGCTGTATCTGTATCAGATTAAGAACTGTAAAGTGTTTGAATCATATCTATGTAGAATTTAATAAGAAACCTTGATATTGTCTTGGGAAGTTCGCAGGGATTGCCGGGAATTATAGCAGATAACCTGAGCAAGCTGCTTGGAAACAATGTCAAAATTACACAGAAGCAGCAATGTTTCCCACTTCATTGGATGCTGCCTTATAGTTTTATAGATATTTCTTGTATTTATAACAGCTTTTCATTAGACAGTAATTAGAACGTCATATAATCATTTCACTAAATTCATGCTGCAGTACATTTATCTTAAATTTTCAAAAACAACTGGGAATAGTCCATGCCCAAGATTAATCAGGGAACATCTTTTGCAATGAAAGCACTATATTTATCATTAATCAGAAAGCAATAAACCTTAAGTACATCTTCACTTTGTTTTAGATATCATGACTATGAAAGGAGTTGCAGTGCAATGCTGTGAAAGCAAAGGATTGACGACAAGGAACAGAAGATTACTGAAGAAACACAATGATTGCTGGTCAGTACATGGCCATATTTAAAGAATAATTGGGCTAATTTTTCAATAGAAATTTTTCCTTCCCAGTGAATCAACACTCACTTAAATCATGCTCTTTTGTAACCGAGGTTCAATTAATTAATTAATTGCTACTAGAAAACAAATAGAAATATACAGTTTACAGCCAAAATACCTCACCTTGACTTTAATTTGGGTCACATCAGAAAGACGATAGTATATTAATTCACTGTAATGTCTGGTTGCTTTCAGTAGCCCTATGAATGGGTTGCATATAAATCCTACATGGATCTTTTAGCAAAATATGGAGCAAGTTATTCTCATAACATTCTGCCACAATCTAAAGGATTATTTGGAACTCACAAATATAGTTAATTTCTTTTGCACTGAACTTTTAAACCAAGAGTCCATTGGCCTTTCAGGCTCTTGCCAGAGGAAGAAGAATATCACTTCCACCATTTAGACAAGTACCTTGACGTTGCATCTAAGTCTCAAAGGGAAGTATTTTAATTTCCAGTTCTGCCAGAAGGACTTTGGCTGGAGAGCCGTTCTACTTTCATTTTACTAAGAAGGTAAGGCTTCTTTATGGCTTTGCAGTATGTCATAGTTTTGCATGAATGGATTTCCATAATGTGACTTGACAAGAGGGCAGTTCTGATGATATAAATTGGACTTGGCTGAGGGGTTGCATTTGAGTGAATGCTCCCATTTTACTTGAATCATTTCCTATGAAGGCTGGTTTAAATACAGCTCTCTCTATAATTCAGAAACATCTGCTTGTAAATTCAGCAAGTGCTTTAGAATCAATAACAGGAAATTGCTTTAACTGTGCTTGTTTACTTTTTCACTATTTTAATTCAGAGAGTATAGAGTAGTCCTATTGGGCACAACTGTTGTCTGCCAAATGCCACTGTGCTCAATCTGTGGTTTAAGAAATATATTGGCAATATACACCAGCTAATTAAAATATAGCAGTTTTAATGAAACCCCCAAGACTTTTACAGTGGGATGCTGCCAAAATCCCATCCATCAACTTTGCCGTTCATAAATTTCAGAGACCTTAACTAGTTCCATGCTAATCATATCAGTTAGCAGCTTGTCATATTCTTACAGACTTATTAGCCATAGTGACTAAAACCTTTTCACTGGCCCAATGTGTTTCTGCAGCATGACATGTTCTATATCTTGATAGCTGACTCACTAGGAGGTGCAGCAAGAAGCCAGGACCTTACATATTACATTGAATTTACAGCACAGAAACAGACCATTCGGTCCAACTGGCCTATGCCAGTGTTTATGCTCCACACTAGCCTTCTCCCTATGTCTAGCAGTGCTGATTTTATATTTATGATTCCTAGGGTAGAATCTAATGCAGGAGGTAGGAGGACATTTAATCGGGTGAGGGGCTATGATGTGGGGACCCCGCTGCCTTCCTGCCTCTGCCCAATTAAGTTCAAGGCAGGAAGGCTCCTGGATGGCAGTGGGGGGGGTTTCCCACCTGGGTCCTTAATGCCAGGTAAGGTCCAGTGCTGACCACCTAAGTGCCTGAAGGGCACTTCATATGGCGGGCCTTCCCCAACAGAGGTGACCCGGGGCCCAGTTCTCCAGTCGGCGGGCATCTCCCTCCTTGCAAAAAGTAAATTCTGCCCTTAACTCTTCACTCCCGCAAAGTGGAACCACCTTAGGCTATCTTATCAAGTTCCTTCGTAATCTTAAAGATCTCTATTAGACCATTTCTCAACCTGGCCTTTTCTAGAGAAAAGTGCCCCAGCCTGTTCAGTTTTTCCTGACAGTTGTTATCTTCTGTTTTCTGGTATCCTGCTTTTATGTTTTTGGTTATCAGTTTCACTTTGTCCGGCGAACGCTAGCTGAGCCCTTGATATTAACACATTAGTTGATGCTTGAAACAATATAGGCAGAGAGACCAATTAATTGAACAAACACTGGTGGTTTATTGGAACTAAGAACAGAGCACTAACACCATGTGTGCTTCTTTAATCACCTCCAGCTCTAGACTTACAGTTACCCAAGAAGCCCGCACTGTGTAGCGATTGGTCAATAGTCACATGGTTACCTAACTACATTGTCTTAAAGGTACATAGCACTCCACTTTACCACATCCCTCCCCCTTTACTTGAAAGTACAATTGACGGACATCACAACATCCCAATTATTTACATGAATAACTATTTACAAGTCAAGTTTCTCAGGAGGCTTCCTCGGATGTGTTGAGCACCGTAGCTCAATGGCCTCAGCTGGTTTTTCCGAGACCCCCTTCTCAGGGTGTCCACCAGGTTCTTCGGTGGAAGTGAGCAAGTTTGTGTCTTCGACCATCTCGGGTCTAACAGGCTCCACCGGTACTTCCAAACCGTGTGACATTTCTTCCACATGTGGTGCAACCTCAAACGCAAATGATGACGGCATTCTTTTTTGTAGGACTGTCTCTATTCTCCAGAGATAATCCACATGTCGTCTAATTATTTGGCCATTTACCGATACATTATAGGAGAGAGGTCCTCTCATGGCATTCACTTCGCCTAATAGTCAATTGGGCCCATCTCCAAAGTTCTTCACGAGAGCTGTGTCTCCCACCATGAAATTTCTTTCATGAGTATAGCCATCATGTCTAGGCTTCTGGGCCTCTTGGCTTCTCTCCACCCTCTCCCCCAAATTTGGCCTGATAAGCGTTTGACGGGTGCGGAGATGTCTCTTCATTATTAATTCAGCGGGAGCTGAATGACCGTGTGTGGCATCGTCCGGTATGCGAACAGGAACCGTGACAATCTGGTGCTGATAAAACCCCCGTCCGGCTTTTTCATCCTGGACTTAAAAGTTTGGACTGTCCAAACCATTAGAGGCGGAGTGGTAAGGTGAGGTTTTGACATGAGTTATTCTGTTGAGGGTTGTAAACCTGTGGAACTCCCTGCTGGTAAATGCAGTCCCATTGTCTGACAAGAGCACCTCTGGTAAACCGTGTTCTGCAAAACTCTGTTGCAAATGGTGTATGGTGGCAGAAGACATGGGTGACCGGACTTCGTAGACATCCATCCACTTGGAGTGGGCGTCTATTAGTAAAAGGAACATCGTGCCCAAGGAGGGCCCCACGTAGTCGACGCAGAGGCACACTCATGGCCGCCCCGGCCATTCCCAGGGGTGCAATGGAGCTAAGGGGGGTAGCTTTTATACCTGATGGCATTGAAGGCAATTTTTGACTAGGGTTTCAATGTCCGTGTCCATCCATGGCCACCACAAGTAGCTGCACGCGAGCATCTTCATCCTACTAATGCCAGGGTGAGCACTATGTAATTCGGCCAGTAATGGCCTTCGCCCTCTTGGGGGCACGATAACCCTTGCTCCCCAGAGCAATATGCCGTCCTGGCAAGTGAGTTCATATCTGCGATTGAAATAGAGTTTAATGTCATCAGGCTTTGGCCTGCCTGACCATCCATTCAAGACCTGCTCCCGGACGTGAGATGAAAGTGGATCTCAGGTGGTTCACTCACGGATTTGTTTGGCCTGAGCAGGGGAGGAATCCAAAAAATTTAGTACTGACACAAGTTCCTGGGGAATTGGAACCTTCACGTTGTTATCTGGCACGAGGAGGCGGCTCAGCGCATCAGCATGTGCGACCTGGCTTCCCGATCCATGAATAAAAGTGTATTCGTCAGCAGCCAATATCAGTGCCCACCTCTGGATGCGAGCAGATGCAATGGGGGGGTATTGCCTTATCCTCTCCAAATAATCCCAGGAGAGACTTGTAGTCGGATATAATCTGAAAATAGCGACTGTGGAGGTATTGATGGAATTTCTGAACACCAAACACAACAGACAAACCCTCCTTCTCAATTTGAGAATATCATCGCTCTGCAGCACTGAGCGTGCGAGATGTATAACCAATGGGTCGTTCGGAGCCATCCGCCATCCAATGTGAAAGTACAGCCCCTACTCCATAAGGGGACCTGTCGCAAGATAAAATCAATTCTTTCTTTGGGTCAAAGTGGGCCTGTAGGGGCGATGATCTTAACAATTGCTTTACCTTCAGAAACGCATCCTGGTGCGAAGCTTGCCAAATCCATTTGTGGTTTTTCTTAAGCAATGCGTATAACGGAGCCAGTACAGTTGATAGATTTGGAAGAAATCACCCATAGTAGTTTATCATGTCTAAGAAGGCCTTTAGTTCTGTAGTGTTTCTCGGTGCAGGTGCCTTGTGAATAACCTTGACCTTTTCTTCCACGGAATGCGCATCGACCTTATGGCTCAAGTAAACTACCTCTTTAGCTTGAAAAAGACATTTTTCTTGCTTCAAGCGCATTCCCACTTGTATCGTTTCAGCACCTCCTCCAAATTAGCTGAGTGTTCTTCGTCAGTTCGTCCAGTGACTAATACATCATCCAGATAAACAATGACATGGGGCAGTCCCTGATGCAGATTTTCTATGGTACGCTGGAAAATAGCACACGCCAATGAGACCCCAAAAGGTAGTCGAGTATATTGATACAATCCTCTGTGTGTATTGATGGTCACGAATTCCCTGGAGCCTTCTTCCAACTCTACCTGTTGGTAGGCGTGGCTCATGTCAAGGTTTGAATATGTGATGCCCCCTGCTAATTTTGAATATAATTTGTCAATCTTTGGTATCGGGTGTCTATCAAGTTTGGCCACTCTGTTTACAGTTAACTTATAGTCATTGCTTAAGTGAACACTTTGGTCTGGCTTCAGTACAGATACTATGGGTGCTGCCCACTCAGAAAATTGCACCGGTTGTAAGATACCCAACTTATCCAGCCTGTTTATCTCGGTCTCAACTTTGTCCCACAGAGCCTAAGGTACTGGTCTGGCTCTGATCAATCAACGTTAGGGTCTTCTACGAGTTAGTAAGCATTGTAAAAAACCACCTGAAGCCAAAGTCCTCAGTCATTGTGCGGCGTTTTAAGTTCAATTCAAGGAATAGGCTTCCGGGAGAGACAATCGCTGGCTATGTAGCTGCTTTGAAGGAACTAATCGAATATTGAGAGTTCGGAACTTCAATTAAGGACATGTTGAGAGACTGATTGATTTGCGGAATCGGGGATGATGCTATTCAAAAGTGATTGCTATCTGAAACTAATACAGACTTCAGGAAGGCATTAGAATTGGCAACAGCCATGGAGAGCGCTGTTAGAGACTCGGAGGCGATAACGAGATACACAAAATGGCGCCGTCCATCTTGTAGGGCTGGAAGGGCCGGTAACAAAAGGCGCAAAAACGTCGGACTCCGCAGAAAAGCCGGAACACTCACTATGTACAGACCATTGAAGAACAACAGGACTACAGTGAAAACCCATGACATTAATGAGAGAAATGCATCCAGGCAGCCTGTAGGTGATCGACAGTTCAGAAATTTCGATTCTGGCTTGTAGCCCACAAATCCTTCCTAGCTCGTCACTGAAAATGGAAGTGTACTTTTGTAACAATTCCTGTAAGTTTCTCGTTCTGATTTGAAAAATCTCGGCCCATGGCAATTTAATCTTTTTGAGCCAGTTGCAATCAATTAAACTGGGGCCCGCCCCAGCTACTGCTATAAGGCGTAAATTTGCAGATTGACCCCCATACTGCACCAGGACTTAACACATCTCTTGAACTCTTATTTCTTCGCCTATATATGTTTTAATCTAATATCCGATTGTTCCAAACTTAAAGGATGGACTCCTTTATTCAAATGTCTGAACATATGTTCTCCCATGACAGACACTGATGCCCCAGTATCAACCTCCATCTTGATGAGTTGTTCACTGACTCTAATGACTACCTGGATTGGCTCAGTTCAACCCACTTTCAGGTTGTATAATGAATAGATGTCAGATTCTGCTTCCTCTGGTTCTTCGATGAGACAGATTTCGTGATTTATACCTTTGTTTTTAAAATGCTGTCTCCTCATTACGTGACCATTGAGGTGACAGAAAAAGCAATCGATATTTCTGAACTGTCGATCACCTACAGGCTGCCTGGATGCATTTCTCTCATTAATGTCATGGGTTTTCACAGTAGTATTGTTGTTCTTCAATAGTCTGTACATAGTGGATGTTCCAGCTTTTCTGTGGAGTCCGACGTTTTCGTGCCCTTCGTTACTGGCCCTTCCAGCCCTACAAGACGGACAGCGCCATTTTGTGTATCTTTTTATTGCCTCCGAGCCTCTAACAGCGCTCTCCATGGCTGTTGCCAATTCTAATGCCTTAGTGGAGTCTATATTAGTTTCAGATAGCAATCACTTTTGAATAGCATCGACCCCGATTCCGCACATCAATCAGTCTCTCAACATGTCCTTAATTGAAGTTCCGAACTCACAATATTCCATTAATTCCGTCAAAGCAGCTACATAGCCAGCGATTGTCTCTCCTGGGAGCCTATTCCTTGAATTGAACTTAAAACGCCGCACAATGACTGAGAGCTTTGGCTTCAGGTGGTTTTTTACAATGTTTACTGGCTCGTAGAAAGTCTTCGTATCGGGGGTATTAGGTGACGTGAGGCTGCAGGTCAGCCCATACGTTTTGCTCCCTCATGTGGACAAAAGAATCACCCTCTTCTTGTCCTCCTCTGCGATGTTGTTAGTGGTAAAGAAGAATTCTAGTCGTTCAATGGAATGAGACAAGTCATCAAAAAAGGGGTCGAATGGCTCATGATGCCCAAACAGCAGCATACTCAATGACTAAAGAGACCATGCTTTCAAACAGCTTTCAAGGTAGTGGCGAAGTAATGTAGCTGGCTTGCCGCGGCTTTCTTGACTGCCGTCAGTTGATCCGGTTTATCCTCATCACCAGTTTTACGTTTTTGGTTATCAGGTTCGCTTTGTCCAGTGAATGCTAGCTGAGCCCTTGATATTAACACATTAATTGATGCTTGAAACAATATAGGCAGAGAGACCAATTAACTAAACAAACACTGGTAGTTTATTGGAACTAAGAACAGAGCACTAACACCATGTGTGCTTCTTCAATCACCTCCAGTTCTAGACTTAGTTACCAAAGTAAACGGTGTTGTATCCCGATTGGTCAATACAGTCACGTGGTCAATTAACTACATTTTCTCCACTTTACCACAACTGCACAGGATGGTCTAAGAAATCTCCATTTCTTCCTTGAATGGAGGCCCAACCACCACCACCACCCTCCTCGATCTGGTTGAACTTCTCACATTGAACAATTTTTTAAACTGCACTCATTTCCTTCAAATGACTGGAGGTCATCAACTTGAAACACTACCTCTGCTTCTCTCTCCACAAATGTTGCCTGACCTGCTGAGTATTTCCAGCACCTGCAACATTTTGCTTTTGCAAGAATAAAATTAAATCACTTATTAATCAACATGACTGGTTCTATTATCAACATTGATTAAACCTCTACCTGGTCTTGTTTTCTGGCTTCAAACTTAACTAGCCCCTTCCTGGACTCTCCATCACTTTCCAGTGCTTCAGCTCTTGCGCTCTGGTTCCACTGTCACTATTCCCAATAGCAGGCCTCACATCCTGCTGCTCTCCACACCTGTTCCGCAGCCCTTCCCTTGATAATAAAAATAATTTCATATATTTGTACATGTATATTTTTCCATTTATTTACGTATGTCCAATTTTTATATACCTAATATTTACATGCAGTTTTCTTTATTACCTATCCTTGATCCTCAATTATTCTATTTCTAATTATAATACAACAAAACACCCAAGAGGCTTGGAATTACATATTTATCTGTTTTTCTAACTGTAATCCATCACCAGAGATTACATTCTTTGCCTAACTATCTTGTGTACTGACATATAATCCATAGCTACTTCCATGAAGACCCATTATAATTTGACACTCATTAAATTTGAATCAACAATTCGTAAGCACACTGCCCAAGTTTCCATATCTTGACTTGAACCAAGACTCATACTGCAATTTTCAGCTCTTCTGGCTGTACATATCCCAACTTGAACACCTGGGGAGATCCACTGCTTTACTTAAAATATTGGTTCAACTGCAACTTTATTGCATTTCATTCATAGTTTAACAGGTATATTGACAAGATTATCATTTAAACAGGAAGCAAAATAGATGAATTTTATAATCACTTTGGAATTAAAAGTTTGCAATATCATGATTTCATTTTATCAACAACCGGTGGATCATTTCAATATATTTTGGTGCGTTTTAGTGGCATTTGATGTCTCAGTCACTCTACAGCTGTATTACTAGAGAAGGCTCTCATTCTAGTGGCAGCGCTGTAAGTTAAGTAACATCTAAAGAAGTGGAAGCTGAAAATATGTACACCTTCCAGTGCTCACCTGTTATAACTTTGTTAGGAGAGGACCTGAAATTTGGTCTGGACCTAAATATACATAAGTCCTGCTTCCAACAGGGATTCCAGGATAGCTTGCAAAAGCAAAATACTGTGGATGTTGGAAACCTGAAATGAAAGCAAAAAGTGCTGGAAATACTCAGCAGGTCAGGCAGCATCTGTGGAGAGAAACAGAATTAATGTTTCAAGTCGATAGCTTTTCATCAGAACACCAGGATAGCTTACCACAAGCAGCAAAGGCGAACAGCAGCCACGACGGGGCATGCTGCGGCCTTGCAGAGGAAAGCAGGCAGCAACTCAAGAGGGCCAGCAGCCTCGCCACACAAGGAAGTGGCCAAGCGGACAAATGAAAGATAACGTGCACGATCTGGCACAAGATCAGCCAAGCCCCCAAATTTTTCACCATATTAAAAGAAAACTTTAACTTTAACCCGCATTGAACCCAACAGTTGTGCATTGGCCTATGTCAGGCTGTTCAGGCTTGCCGACTTACAGATTGAAAATTCTTTGTGGCATTTTAACAATCTCCTCAAGGAGCTAAACGGGCTGTTACAGAAGGCGAGCAGCTTCCCGACTCCCTGCCCGCCCTACCCCCTCCACATCATCACTTTAAAATTTGAGCGTGTCCCAGAGGCATCAGGATCCAGCGCATCGCCTTCCAGTAGCGTGGTGATCAATCCACACTTGTACCAGTGCTCACCCCAAAGCGCTTTGAAAATCCAGCCCAAGGTGTCCATTTTGCATGCAACTTAATACTATCAATTTAACCCAAATCTAGCAATATAAATAGAAAACTATTCAACGTGAATGAAATTCAACTTTGGTGGACCATAGCAAATCACCTCTAATTATACAGTGCGCCTGATTTTAATTTTCATAGCCTTCATTTTATGGATGACATTTAGTTTGAATATCAATATACATTAAAACTGGGGTCCAAAAATAGAATTAGCTTTGGTTTTCTTGATGGCTTAATGGATGCACATAATGTGGTTTCACACTTGGCTAAGTCAGAAAGCTTCCAAGTTCAATTCCTAGTCTGAACTGATTTAGTTGATCTCAGCCAGGGCAGCAGCTGTTGCATTACAACTGGTTTCAGTGCCTTGGAGAGAGCAGAAATATCAGTCAAGGTTCCTGCTGCTAATTACTATTCAGCGGCTCCTGCTATAAGTGCAATGGTTGTGAACATAAGGCAAGGACAGTACAAAGTTCATCTATAGCATACAAGTACATAGCAAACTGTCATTTTTATAATTTTGTTGTCTAACATTATTGGAACATAGTAATGAGAGGCTATTTATTATGACTACTAATTTTCAGCAGCCAGTAAAATTTAATGGAAGATAGCTCTATTGTAATTTGGGGACATTCTTTTTTTTCTGCTAAAATACAAAATTTACAATATTTTGCTTTGAATAGAGTTAATCGAGCTGCTGAGAACCTGCCTTAAAACTAATAATCAAGAGGATATCGGGACAGTTTTTAACTCCCTTCCAAAACGAGAAGCAAGTTGGTAGAGCAGCCACATGGCCTTCCCAAAGCAGGGGCCATGATGCCTTAACCATTTTCAGGTTTGGGCCTAATCTGAATCTGAATGTAAATATAAGAACATGAGAAATAGGAGCTGGAATGGACCATACAGCCTCTCGAACCTGCTCCACTGCTCAATATGGCTGATCATTGGCCTTAACTCAATTTTCCCACCCGCTCCGCATATGCCTTGATTCTCTGAGTGACCAAACATCTATCTATCTCAGTCTCAAATATATTCAATGATGAAGCATCCACAACCCTTTGGGGTAGAGAACTTGAAAGATTCACAGCCCTTTGAGCTAATAAATTTCTCATCTCAGTCCTCAGACTGTGCCTCAATGATCTAATCTGTCTAGTTAAAAGGTTGGTAAGGCAGCTGACTCAGCTGACTGTGTGACAGTTAACTGTCAATCAGCTGAAGCATGATTAGGGCCCGAATAGGTGTTGATTACTATTTGAACCTTAACTAGTGTGAGCCATCTCAGCTCACCTGAGCTCTATTTAAGAAAGGGACTCTTAGAAGCACACGATCAGTGAGCTTGCGCACGAACAGGGGAGAGACCTAATCGTGAGTGAAACACAGCCAGAGTGCGTGTGGGTATTGGTAATTTGTTGCACAGTGGGAATTTGGTGCCAAGGGGAAGAGGTGCTCTTGGCATTTTTTCTTTGCTTTCCAACTTCTTAAATCTTCAGAAAGTGGTCTTGCCCTGCTGCAGCAGTAGAAGCTACAAGGGAGAGAAATGACTGATAAATAGTGGGTAAGATCGGGTAAGTATTTACTACTTTTATCACGTATAGTTTAAAGTCTTTTTTTGTGGTTTATAGTTTGTCTATTCTGTAGTAATGAGGATCAGGAAAGAAGGACCCTAGAGTAATTGATTTAAAAGGTTTAATTTAAAGGGATAAGTCATGGCAGGAGAGCTCAAAGCCGTGGTGTGCTCCTCGTGCTCCATGTGGGAAGCTGGGAACATTTCCAGTGCCCGGGACCAGCATGTGTGTAGGAAGTGTGTCCAGCTGCAGCTCCTGGAAGCTTGGGTTTCAGAGCTGGAATGGCGGCTGGGGCCACTGTGGAGAACCGTGAGTCTGAGAGCATTGTGGATAGCACGTTTAGAGAGGTGGTCACACTGCAGCTGAAGAGACTTGAGGAAGGAAGGGAATGGGTGACCACCAGGCAGTCCTAGAGAAACAGGCAGGTAGTTCAGGAGTCCCCTGGGGTCCCGCTCGCAAATTGGTATTCTATCTTGGAATACTCCATCTGCCACCTTGTTGCCCCCTCACTTAACCAAATCTCTTTGCAGCCTCTTTCTGTCTTCTTCACAGTTACATTTCCACCTAGTTCTGTATTGTCAGCAAACTCAGATCCATTACTCTTGGTCTCTTCCTTGAAATCATTAGCATAGATTGTATATAACTGAGGCCCTATCCTTGTGTCACTCTACTAGTCACAGCCTGCTAACTTGAAAATGTCCCATTTATCTCTACTCTCTGCTTCCTATATGTTAAGCAATCCTCTAACTATGCTAATATATTACCCCCAATTCCACAAGCCCTTGTCTTGCCTATTAACCTTTCGTGAGGCACCTTATCAAATGTCTTTTGGAAAGCCAAATATACTACATCCACTGGTTCCTCTTTATTTACCCAACTAGCTACAATGTTGGCAGTGTACCACTTGCAGGCACCAAGTCAGTTCAGTCAATCGTCTGGTTTCTAGTCAAACAGGGCTGGAGAAGGAAGCCGATCCCAGAAGAGTAGAGCATGTGCTGGCAGTGGTCCATGGTATTTTTGTGGGATCAGGAAGAGAACCATACTTCTGCCCAGAAGAATAAGCCATCCTTTAATGAGGTAGCTGGGATGCCTATCTCTGATTTTCAGCCATTGACTGTCCATTTTTCAGGTGAGAAACAGGCAGACTGGAGTTGAAAATTAGCCCCAGTTACATCAAAACTAATAAAAATAAGTGTTTCTTTGGAGTATTAGCACATTTATAGTTTTCAGTCTTGGTTGATGGCTACTTAATTAATTTCCATTTTTATGTGCAGTAGAAAAAGAGCTTAAAGAATGCAAAATTTCCTAGAAACTGTTAAGAGACATGATGGATATGAAACTGGGCTTGATAGCACCCGTTATTTGAGAGCTATGGGTGCTGTTTGGGAACCAAAATGGTGTCCAATATGTGGGCGTACACTTGTATTACAAATTGCACTATACATCCGCTTGGTGAGGGCATTAGCCCTTATGCAGTTAATGTCTGTCGGAAGTATGTAGAGCATGTTGATCATAACATCAATCAGCATGCAACATGGAACTGATGCCAGCAATGCCATTTTGGAGCTTAAAACTGCAGCCAATGTCCTCTCTTAACCTTGTACAGCTGAACACACGATAAGCAGCAGGAAGGACACCCCACCAGTGCTATTTAAAGAGACTATCGACTACTTACGGGTTAGTTACTGCTTGAAATTAGTGACAAAGATGATCAACGATGAAAGGGCAGTGGATGTTATCTTCATGGATTTCAGTAAGGCCTTTGACAAGGTCCCTCATGGCAGACTGGTACAGAAGGTAAAGTCGCACGGGATCAGAGGTGAGCTGACAAGATGGATACAGAATTGACTTGGTCATAGAAGACAGAGGGTAGCAGTGGAAGGGTACTTTTCTGAATGGAGAGCTGTGACTAGTGGTGTTCCGCAGGGATCAGTGCTGGGACTTGGCTGTTTGTAGTATACGTAAATGATTTGGAGGAAAATGTAACTGGGCTAATTAGTAAGTTTGCAGACGACACTGAGGTTGGAGGAGTTGCAGATAGTGAAGAGGATTGTCAAAGGATAAGGGGGGGTGGGACAAATAGAGCTGGATAGAGGGCCAGTGATAGGTGGAGATAACCAAAAGATGTCATAGACAAAAAGACAAAGAGGTGTTGAAGGTGGTGATATTATCTAAGGAATGTACTAATTAAGGGTAGAAAGCAGGACAAGCAAGGTACAGATAGCCCTAGTGGGGGTGGGGTGAAGGAATCGAAAAAGGCTAAAAGGTAGAGATAAAACAATGGATGGAAATACATTTAAAAATAATGGAAATAGGTGGGAAAAGAAAAATCTATATAAATTATTGGAAAAAAAAGAGTCCACCCTGCTCTCATGCCCACATGTCCGTCCTTGGCCTGTTGTATTGTTCCAGTGAAGCTCAACGCAAACTGGAGGAGCAGCACCTCATCTTCCGACTAGGCACTTTACAGCCTTCCGGACTGAATATTGAATTCAACAATTTTAGATCATAAACTCTCTCCTCCATCCCCACCCCCTTTCCGATCCCCCCCATTTTTTTTCCAGTAATTTATATAGATTTTTCTTTTCCCGCCTATTTCCATTATTTTTAAATGTATTTCCATCCATTGTTTTATCTCTACCTTTTAGCCTTTTTCGATTCCTTCACCCCACCCCACCCCCACTAGGGCTATCTGTACCTTGCTTGTCTTGCTTTCTACCCTTAGTTAGCACATGCCTTAGATAATATCACCACCTTCAACACCTCTTTGCCCTTTTGTCTGTGACATCTTTTGGTTATCTCCACCTATCACTGGCCCTCTATCCAGCTCTACTTGTCCCACCCCCCCCTTAAACCAGCTTATAGTTCACCTCTCTTCTACTTTTACTTAGTTCTGTTGAAGGGTCATTCGGACTCGAAACGTTAACTGTGTTCCTCTCCACAGATGCTGCCAGATCTGAGTTTTTCCAGGTATTTTTGTTTTTGTATTGAGTATAAAAGCTGGGAAGTCATGCTGCAGTTGTATAGAACCTTGGTTAGGCCACGCTTGGAATATTGCGTGCAATTCTGGTCGCCACATTACCAGAAGGATATGGAGGCGTTGGAGAGGGCGCAGAGGAGGTTTACCAGGATGCTGCCTGGTCTGGAGGTTATTAGCTATGAGGAGAGGTTGGAGAAACTTGGATTGTTCTCACTACAGCGATGGAGATTGAGGGGCGACTTGATAGAAGTTTACAAAATTATGAGTGGCATGGACAGAGTAGATAATCAGAAGCTTTTTCCCCAGAGTGGAAGAGTCAATTACTAGGGGGCATAGATTTAAGGTGAGAGGAGGAAACTTTAGAGGAGATGTGCGGGGCAAGTTTTTTGTGCAGAGGGTAGTGAGTGTCTGGAATTCGCTACCAGAGGAGGTGGTGGAAGCAGGTATGATAGCGGTGTTTAAGAGGCAGCTTGGCAAATACATGAATAGGATGGGAATAGAGGGATACTGACCCCAGCAGTGTAAAATGTTTTAGTTTGACAGGCAATATGATTGGTGCAGGCTTGGAGGGCCGAAGGGCCTGTTTCTGTGCTGTACTTTTCTTATGAAATCTTCTGGTTGTTGCTATGATTGAACAAATATTTGGTGCATTGTATGGTGTTTTCAAGTTACAAAGGTCTGCAGGGAGTGGTTTGACAGATGCTGAAGTATTTTTTCCTGACTTTAAGGCTTCAACAAAAAAATCAGTTGCTCACAGACATAGTTGCAATAGTAAGCATTCCCCTTGGAATACAGCTTAACTAGGAAAATGAGCAGAGGAGGGGCCACACTGAGTAGGAAATGTGGGTAGAAGGGGGCGGTCAAGGAGAGGGAAGAAGGGCTCTCAGCAGGAAGCCATGTCTATCCATGGTATTCAGGGAGCAATTGGTCTTGGTGAATTAAGCAACGCTGAGGCTAGTAGTGAAAGTGGTAGTATACAATATTGGAAGATGTAGCGACTTTGACCAGTCCTGAGACTACTGAAACTCTGTGGTACTGCATTCAGAACTTAACTTTGGGACTTAACTCCTGGCACTGAGCTTCACAGCTATCTGCTTCCACTGCCTTCTGGAGGGTCCCCTCTCCCTTTGTGGATATAGGGCATTTCTTTTCCTTTCCACCACCTCCATCAAGTGCAACATTCAATAACCTTGACATCTGCTCTCTCTGATGTTGTGCCATTCCTCACTGTTTGCGAGGATGTAGTCACTTCCTGTGTGACTCCCAGAACCTTCTGCAGCCACAATCCATCTTCTCTTAAGAGGTGCAGGCTTACTTTTAAGCACTGTAGGCTAGCTTTAAATGGTACTAGGAAGTTACAATTTTGAACCCCCTGCTGAGGCATACAGTCAATGAGTGTGGTCAGCACTGGCTGCATTCAGAAATCAATATAATGTGTTGGCATGTTGCCTGCATTTCAATCATTAAGCAAGGATTAATTGTGTATTGTGCTTTCCATGCCTGTTTTCAGGGACTATCTAATGTAGTCCCAATTTTTTCTCTTTATTTTGGTTCAGTGCAACTGTGGACACTTGATACAGATACCAGTGTGGGAATTTTCGCAGGAACCTGGAGGCGCATTTGGAAGTAGGGGGTCAGGAAAATTGTGGAGAAAGGGGTTGCGCTGGTTCCACAATGTGCTCCTACCTTCTCGTGATTGTGCTGTTGGTGGCTTCAGTGCGGTGATGGCAACCCGCCCAGCACCAACAGGAAGCCAATTAAGGCTCACCAGCAACCAATTAGCAGCAATCTTCCTATGTAAATGAGCTTTTACCAGCTTTGGGAGGTGTGTTGTTGCTGCAAACGGGGTCAGGGCCAGAAATGGTCCTGCCTGCTGCAAATTTTCAACATCTGGAAGATTCAGCCCCTGTTTTACATTAACTCTTTTTGACTCTGTCTGAAAATACAATTAAAGCAAAGACTTCAAAGTTTACAACAGTCATCAGATACAAGATACATTACACTTAGCTTATCATCCATCTTCAGTCCTGCTTTATGAAACAAAGGCCCTAGCACAACATGACCGCAGTTAGAACATGCAATCAGATACAATGATAGCTCACTCTATACTTATCCTAACAAATGACTTGTAGTCACCAGTGACACCATTATTACAGCATGTGAAACATGATTCATTGTGTGGTATTATCTGATCTAAATGGAACTAAATTGGACTTCCTTTATATTGAAAATAGTTCACAATTGGCTTTACTTACCATAACAGGTCAATATTGTTCAAGACATTTATATCCCCAAAAGACCACAACCAGTTAAAACAAAGCTTCCCATCCAAACAATCGAACATTAGCTTTATCAATTCACACTGTCACTACAAAAAGCTTCTTTTTAATTTTGCTAATTTGCCTAATAAATCTACAACAACCTTGAATACTTTGACTTGAACAGGCTGCACTAAGAAATGAGTCTGATATTATTACAGCTCACTAATATGCACTGCAGCACCATGGAAGTCTCAGCATTTTTTCCGCTGCAGTATGTGTATATTGATACGTATTTTATATATATTACACACAACTAATGTGGCGAGGCATGCTATGTTTATGGAAAGCATTTGGAAGTTAATCCATGTGAGAGATTAGTTTGATAAATATAGATGCCTCCACAGTCCCCAACACAGCAGGCAAGATTTTCTGCAGGACTAGCACTGGCTCTAGAGCTGTGCAGCTAACCATTTTTTAAGGAGCTGCTCTGCCAGCTGCCTGCTCATCTCCACCACTTCTGACACTTCCTTTTAAACTGGCAGGAACATTGGCTTATATTTTGCCTGCCCAACTATGGGAAGGCATATTATTTCCATTATTTGGTTCTCATCATACAACCCAAAACTACGAGTTTTCATATCCCTAGCTCTCAGAGGTGCCCAGCATAGGATGGGCGGTGGCATACCTAGTGAAACCAGGCATACTGATCTGCCAAATGCTCGTTATTAGACTTCAACAGTTGGTCCAGTTTGGAATTGCAGCCTTAAACTTCAAAGATAAAGAAGTAAGTTTTGCTTTAAATTTTTTCAAACTAGCTCACATACAGAGAGTTCTTTCTGAGTGTGTAGGAAGGCATTGGACATCAGCAAAAATACGTCCCCAATCCTGACATATTTAAATCCCCATAATCCTCCAAATTACATTGGAATGTGTTCTCATTTTGCAGCAGCTCCCCTCCCCAGTGCAGATTTTCCTCTGCAATTTTCTACAAACTGCATCCAGATTTTACTCAATAATTCTGAAATGATCTACAATACTTAATACATATGAATTAGGAGTAGGATTAGGCCATTCGGGTCCCTCGACCTTGCTCTGAGCCTGCATAATATATTTTACATTTCTTTATGTACTGTTGTCTGTAAAGTTAGTCAAATCTATTTATACGAGTTATTGAACAGATTTGCTTGCAACTGAGTTTCACTTGTGCTTTTTAACCAATGCCATCAAATAACATTATATGGTAATTTATTTTACTGGTGTTTGAGGCTTTGCTATGCACAAACTGGCTGCTGCATTTCTACAGTCTACACTTCAAAACTACCTCATTGGCTGTGAAATGATTTGGAATGGCCCAAGGATGTGAAAGGCGCTATGTTAATCCAAGTTTTCTCCTTTCCTTCTTTTGCTTTCTTTCCTTTCTCTTGCAAGACATTAAGATATTTGGTCAGATTTAACATTTTATTTGTAATGGCAAAATGCGGCACCAAAGCACATTTTATATATTATGTGCTTTGTTCATGTTCTAGTGCACAATGTATGTTTCTGGTGCATTAGACCAGTCAGTGGTCTACTATAACTTATATTAAATTAAGTATGATAACCATCCATGATAAAAGGCTGCATTTGGCTGTGGGAATTTGTTTAAAAAAAACTGTGCAACCATAAGGGCAAAATATACTGAGCTGCAATAAAAATGTTTCTTCTCATTCTCAATTATGTTAATGTTCTGTCATGGACTTTCAGTAAAAGTATTGGATATACAGTGTTGTCTGCCTTATACTGTCTGGCAAAATTATGCTCAATTATTTCTGTGTTGATTTACTTTTAATAGAATCTAGGTAAGGTATGAATAAATTTTGATTTCCTTTTATTTTCCCAGTATAGCCGAGTAAAAGGTCACACAGAATCTTCAGAAGCTCTTTGTCTGTTTATGAACATTCAGCATTACAGAAAAGGACTGATTCTTCACTCCTTTGTTGCTGGAGCATACTCAAACCATGGGAACAAGCAGTTAGTCCAAGCGTCCACAACCTTTCGGTTGTCTAGGGATTTTCTGGCGATCCCTCAACAGGCAGTAATGCACCAAGAGAGGGACAATCTATATCATTTTCCTCCCACAATGCCAGAAGGGTTCCCTGAAGTGAGTAATTGGCCACTTAAGGGCCTCAATTGGGCCGAGGGTGGGCGAGCTGCAGGCCTCGCCCGCCCCCTGTAAAATTGTGGATAAGTAAGGGGCAGGTTCAAACAGGGACAAAAGAGCTGAACTCCAGAGGTGAGGTGAGAGTGACCGACTTTAACATTAAGGCAGCATTTGACTGAGTGTGGCATCAAGGAGCCCTAGCAAAACTGGAGTCAATGGGAATCCGAGGGAAAATTCTCCGCTGGTTGGAGTCATACCGAGCACAAAGGAAGATGGTTGTGGTTGTTGGAGGTCAATCATCTCAGTCCCAGGACACCACTGCAGGAGTTGCTCAGGGTAGTGTCTGAGGTCCAACCATCTTCAGCTGCTTCATCAGTGACCTTCCTTCCATCATAAGGTCAGAGTGGGGATGTTCACTGATGATTGCATCTTGTTCAGCACCATTTGCGATTCCATATATACTGAAGCAGTCCACGCCCAAATGCAGCAAGACCTGGACAACATCCAGACTTGGGTTGACAAGTAGCAAGTAACATTCGTGCCACACAGCTCCCTCCCTAACAGGTGATGACCATCTTCAACAAGAGAGAATCTAAACATCGCCCCTTGACATTCAATGGCATTACCATCGCTGAATCCCCCACTATCAACATCCTGGGGGTTACAATTGACCAGAAACTGAACTGGACTAACCAAATAAATACTGTGGCTACAAGAGCAAGTCAGAGGCTGAGAATCCTGCGGCAAGTAACTCACCTCCTGACTCCTCCCCAAAGCCAGTCCACCATCTACAGAGCACAAGTCAGGAGTGTGATGGAAAACTCTCCACTTTCTTGCTCAAGAGGCCCGATACCATCCACGACAAAGTAGCCCACTTGATTAGCACCGCACACACAAACATTCATTCCCTTTTACCAGCAGTGCAGTGGCAGCAGTGGGTACCATCTACCAGATGCACTATAGGAACTCACCAAGACTCCTTAGACAGCACCTTCCAAACCCATGTCAGCTACCCATGTAGAAGGACAAGGACAGCAGATAGATGGGAGCACCACCAGCTGCAAGTTCCCCTCCAAACCCCTCACCACCCTGACTTGGAAATATATCACCTGCTCCTTCACTGTCCCTGGAACTCCCTCCCTAACAGCACTGTGGATGTACCTACACAACATGGATGGCAGCGGTTCAAGAAGGCAGCTCTTCTCAAGGGCAATTAGGGATGGACAATAAATGTTGGCCTAGCTAGCGATGCCCACATCCCGGAATCAATATTAAAAAGGTGGGAAGGTGGTGGAAGGGCCACCCAGGGGAGCATAAAATTCTTCCCCTAGTGTTTCTTGGGTGAGAATGCTATGACTGATATTGTGTTGTTATCTACACTACAGCTTATGAATATAGTATCTTACAATTTAAGTTGTATGCATGAGGTTGAAGTATCTTTGCAATGTGCAAAATCCACGGGCTGTATTTTACATAATTACCTTGTGGCCACAAAGCTGCTTTTCATCCCTTGGTGAGGCTCCCAGAGTATCATCTGTCTAAATCTCTAATAAGCAAAATAAACCACCTCCTTATCATTGGTCAAATGGCATTCAAAAACCCCACTTAATCTATAGCAGATGAAAAAGTTATTTAATTCATTTGTTTTCAAACGGAGGGATATTCTATATTTTGCTATTATTTGGTCTCTTGTACGTATGTTTCCAAAAAAAGCTTCTGTAACATGTTCTGCAGCAGATTCCTTTTCCAGCTTTTAGACTGTCCAGCTCTGGGAATTCAAACTAAATGCCGCTGAACAGCAATCTAAAGACTAATTTCTATATTTCACAGAACAGTTGACATGTATTTGTTTTTCAGGTGGAAAACACCAGGTCCAACACATTACTGTCAGCCTCTTCCACCTGCAGCTAATTGCTGAATTCATTAGACCAGTTGTCTTACTGCGCCATTTATTCTGAGAAGAACAGGGATTGCCTACCATGTGGTAAGAAAGTGTCTTCATAGTCTGATCATTATTTCCAATAGTTCCTCATTCTAAATACAGGAAATTTTTATATCTTGATTAGAAGCAGCACAATCTTGGGGTCAACTAGAATATGAGTACAATTAAATAATTATTTCCATTATAGAAAATATGTTAGTGTTTGACATTGATTATTCTTCACTGTAATTTATAAGCTAAGGTTTTGGACTAACATTAGCACCACATGGTTGGCTTCATCCAATGCCAGTCTGCTTACATCCATATCCACAACTACAAGTCAAAAATGCTATGACCCATATTCTCACCAGCACAAAAACTCACATCCTCATCACACCTGTCTTTTCCAAGCTCCACTAGATTACTGTGTCCTAGAAAACTAAGATTATTCTCTTACCTCATCCCTGCCTACCTTTTCAAACTCCTCCAGTATTATGCCCTTGGGTGCACCTTTTGTTCTTCCAGGACCCTTCATTGCTTCTCCTTTCAACATTGTGTACCTGGAACTTTCTCAACGTCTCCATCTTAACATCTTCCCAGTTTTCAAAAGCTTATTCTAGGGACTTCACTGCTTTTGCTCACTCTTGTCCATCTTCCCCTTCTCTCTCTTGATCCGTGTCTTCTTGTTATCCATTGCCTATATAACACTCCACAATTTCTCTCTGCATAGTTAAGTACTGTTGAAGTGCAAGTTTTTGTAAAACTGAAAGTACTTAGTAGTAATTGTTCCATATTCTTCATTTATGTGATTTCTTGGAGTCCAGGAGAAGATAGTTTATTAACTGTAGATTTAATCGTTCTCTGAATGAAGGATACCAATGATAGGGCACATAGCCAACCTAGATATGCCATAGTACCATTTGTTCCTTTCAGATATATTTTGATTGGTATACAATGATCTGCTCTCTCAAGTACAATACAAGTTTCCCTAGGTTCCAGTTTTAGTCCTTTTCAAGGTCAGATCAAGTGTATCATGATAACAAGCAACACACTACAACAAAATGCTTTCTTGTGAAAGGGTACGCTCAGTTAAATTAAGTATAATGAAAACTAAACAAAGGGGCTTAAGAACTGCACTCAATGTCAAGGAAAACATTCATACAATGCTTGGATAGCTTGGATAGGGGAAGAGCCTTCCTCAATTTGTGTGGCCAGCTTGCTTTCAAAGAAGTGGGAACAGAAGGTCATGTGAGCCATTCGTGCCTAAGAAAACTCACCATTCAGCCACCATTGGATCGATCATTTCATTCTTTTAAAACAAAAAATATTTGATAACATTGGCAAAGCGTGTACAAGCTGAAATCACAATTTGTGAAATCACTAGAGTGATTTATTATAATTGCTAGATGCAGTAAAGTTAATTTTGAAGATAGGATCTGATACAGACAAATTAAATTTGATTTAGGACATTTAGTTAAAATTGAAATGCATTGTAATGGAAAACACAGCAACTTGCAAGACCGCTGTTTTAAAGAAAAAGAGATCCTATAATTATTGTATAAAAGTTTTCCCTTACACAAACAGGCAGCACAGGAGCTACTGATGATGACAACAGGAGAAAAAGAACCAAAGATTATCACTTGAGGGCTCCCAATAAAGAGCAAAAGGAAGAGAATCAGGTCATTTAAATTGGAATAGGCTGGCATAATTTGTCAATTTTCTCATTAATCTGCCCAATTTACTTATGGTATCTGGAAGATAATGAAGTAAGAAGAACTGCAGTTACCCCTTAATCCTAGAGATTATTCCAGTCACATCATTTTATCTTGCTTTCTGCTTTGCCAAATGCATTCATCAGAAATCTGTGCCAGAAGCCATTTTAAAATGCATTCATAAGATTATCATTAAGAACAAATGAAGCCGGTAAATCATTTTGATGCTATATATTCAAGTGATTCTCGAATCTGAGTCTCATGAATGGCCCTTCACCAGTTGAAAGAAGTTATATAATTGAACTATTGTTGCAGAAGTGTACTAAATGAAACCAATTATTTCAGTTTCATGCAAATCATTTTAAAATTATTTGTATCACACCTGATTTACATTGTTTTGCAAGACTGATCACACGGACACATTAAGTCATAAAAGAGATATCATTGTTTTGTTTTGGTATAGAAGAGATGTGTAATGTGAGAAAAGGCACCAACCTTCAGATGCTCTTTTTGTGTCCTTGCTGGCTGTGACTTGTGCAGTTAGAGGTTGCTATCTGTTGATTCGATGCAAGCGCAGATAACAAAAATCAGCAACACTTCACTGCAAATATAATTTATTGATCACACTTTACACTATCACACATAATCAGACAAGCAGTCATTTATGGGAGCAGGTGCTGAATCCATTTCTATTTTAGCTTTCGCTCATTTATCCCTTCCACCCTCCATAAACTTGGCGTCATGGAAAATCACATAAAGAGGGCGGTGAATAGGGCTTTAAACCAAAAGTGGGGAGGGGGAAGGTTCAATTGAAGGGAATTATAGAAATCTAAAGAGTAAAATCAAGGTAACAGAACAGTATAGTGATTTGGGTAAAGACAAGCAGAATTGAACAGGAAAGGACAAAGAGTTTAAAGGTACTAGTGCATTAGTGGATAAGGTCCATGCAAATAATAGTCGCAAAATAAATTACAGGAACATCATTAATTGATTCCTGGAAAAGACAATGTCATGTGAAACAACGTTAAGCAAAACATAGGCCCAGGCTTTTGCTCCCGGATCAGGTATGCAGAGATGGGACAGTTCCTGAGTCCGTGAACTCAACCTTTAAAAATGGCTGCCTGGTTGTCAGATTTTCGGTCGGTGGGGGGCTGAGCGGCATAGGAGTCGGAGCATGTGGCCTGGGAAGAAATGAGGAGGCTGCCAGGTATGAAGGCGGGCTAGGCGGAATGCTTGCCTTGGGGCACTGGCACCATGTCCAAAAATGAAAAATTAAAACACGAAGCATCCCTCCAGGCCTCACTCCTCACATCATCCCATGTCCCACACATTTCCCATGCCCTTTCCATGCCACCTCATGCCCTGTACCCATCCCCTATGGTCCCTCATACTCTCCATGCCAACCTATGCCCCAGTACCCACCCATGGCCCTTTACTGCCTCTATGCCAACTTAATGCCAACTCATGCCAGCCTAAGCTGCCCACCCACCACCCTTTGCCTTTACAGCTACCATGAAAACTTACCTAGTATCCACCATGGGCAGACATCAGTACCCATGCAGAGATGAGATCAAATAAATTTCTAAGTATTTATTGCAGACTTCACTGTGTTGAAAAAAACACTCTCATTCACAAATACCCATTTATTACATTTGCATTCTTTCACTAAATAAAGTCTGCTAACAACAAATATTTCATTTAAGCGCACACTTATAACAACAAGCATTGAAATCCATAGCCCCACATCAAAGAGTCTGTAACCACCTGTCAATCAATGGATGTTTGCAAAATCAGTCATGCAACACTAATCCAGTAATGAAAGCCCTCAGGCTTATGTCAACAGACAGAGTGACATTTTAACACTCCAGGCATTTTTTCAAAGAGTTAAAGCGCTGGTCTTTTAAATGCCTTGACAGTTTGATAGGTCCCTTTTACAAGTCCCTTTGACAAGTGTTTCTGACTTTTTTGGCAGGTGCTTCTGGCAGTTTTGTTAGTTGATTTTGATAGGTCTGTTGACAGTTCCAATGAGCTTGACAGTAATACTTTTATGCACTTTTTACACATATTTATACCTGCTTTCAACACTTTTAAACAGCACATGACCTACCCCAAAGGGTACCTGACCTCCCCCAAAGGGCATCTTACCTTCGCCCAAAGGTGTCCCGGGACCAGATCCAAAGGGGTACCGATCTCTCCAAGGGGATATCTGGCTATCCAAACAAATCCATCAAGTTCAGATCTGCTCTTACCTGGTCTAATCTAAACACGTCAGGTTTCACACTCCTGGCCTACAAAAATTTCACTTCAGTGAATGCAGTTGATGATTTAAATGGCCAGCTGTAACTGTCAGCCACTCATACATGAAACACGACCCACCCCTCCCCAAAAGGATGGGACTTCCGATTTTCTTGCATTCCTGCTATTTTTGCCACGTTTGAGAGGCTCTCCATTGTGGCAAAAATCTGGGCCATAATTTCTCATAGACACAATGTTATAATTAGGGATGTCAGGTTTTGAGAACATCAGATCTTGGGGAAGGCTTTTGGAATATGCATTTCCATACAAACACGTATATTAACGTCATAAAGTTAAAATGTAGAAAACATCAACAATGAATTTACCCTACCGTGAGAAACTCACCAAGCTGTGAAACCTTGTTTCACTCAGGGGAATGGATGGGTGTTGGTGGAGGTGGGCTTTATGGGTAAAATTAACTAATAACACCACAATAATTCAAGACAACCAAGATGGGGATGGGAGATGAATTCTGTTTTGTGCGATTTATCTGATTGCAATGTTGATGTACGAATGGGTATGGCACACACTCTACTTGTCTATATAAGGTGGTGAGTATTTGATCAGCAGTCTTTAAAGGGACCACCGAACATCACTACGGGCAATGCAACCTGGACCCAATACAAATAAAAATCTGGGCTGCATCTGGTCTGTCTGAGGCACATACTGCATCCCCCCTCCGCCCCCCCCCTCCAAGATTCCCTGCTCCCCACCTCACCAGCTTTCGCAGGCTCAACATGGGAGTTACGCGAGAATCTCCAGGCACAGTTTCATGTGTTCAGACAACGTTAATACGAAAGACATCAATGCAATATGAAGACAAGGTAATAAGTGGAGAGAACATTGTGAACACAAAATGATGTTGTGCTAGAGAATGTTAAGCGAGGGCTTCCTGTAAAGGCTCTTTATCTAAATGCATGAAGCACTTGCAATAAGATAGATGAATTTGTGGTACAAATACAGTTAAATGGTTTAGGACTAAGCACCATTACGGAGACATGGTTATAAGGCTACCAAAGTCGGGAAATAAATATACTAGGGTACACCACATTTTGAAAAGTTAGACTGAATGGAAAGGGAGTTGTATTAACGCTGATAATAAAAGGTGACATAAGGTCAGTATTGATAAAGGGTCTTAGCTCAGAAGATCAGAAAGTAGAATCAGCATGGATGGCGATTAGGAGTAACAAGGGTCAGAAAATACGGGGAGTAATTTATAGGCCCCCCAACAGTCATTATATCATTGGACACAGCATTAAGAAATAATTGGAGTTTGTAACAAAGACAATGTAATAATTATGGGAGACTTTAATCTCCATATAGACTGGACAATCAAATTGGCACAGTGGTCTGGGTGATGACTTTGTAGAAAGCTTTCGTAACAGGTTCTTCGAATACATTGTAGAACTGACTAGGGGTAAAGCTATTATTGATCTGGAGTTGTGCGAGGAGACAGGGTTAATTGGTAAACTCATGGTAAAAGGTGATCATAATACAACTGATTTTCATATTAAGTTTGTAAATGACATACTTCAATCCAAAACAAGAGTCTTAAACTTTAACAAAGCCAATTATATAAGTATGAAGGGAGAGCTGGCTAAGGTTGATTGGGTAAATTGACTAAAAGGTATGGAATTAAATACTCTGTTGGAAACTTTAAAGAAACAATTCAAAATGTTCAACAAAATTTCAATCTAAAAACTCAGCAAGAAAGATCCATCGGTGGCTTACTAGGAAAGTTAAAGATTAGTATCAGACTAAAAGAAGAGGCTTATAATGTGGCAAAGAATAACAGTAAACTTAAGGATTTGGAATGTATTAGAAACCAGCAAGATCCACCAAAAAGTTGATAAAAAGGGAAAAAATGGAATATAAGCATAAACTAGCCAGGAATACATAACTAGATTTAAGAGCTTTTACAAGTACATGAAAAAAGGAGAGTGGCTAAAGCAAACATTGATCCTTAGAGTCAGAAACAGGAGACATTATCATGGGGAATGAGGAAATGGCAGAGACATTGAACAAATATTTTATGTCTGTCTTCACAGTAGAAGGCATACATTACATACCTGAAATAGAGGGTAACT
Source organism: Cetorhinus maximus (assembly GCF_964194155.1). Lineage (NCBI taxonomy): Eukaryota > Metazoa > Chordata > Chondrichthyes > Lamniformes > Cetorhinidae > Cetorhinus > Cetorhinus maximus. The sequence continues at coordinate 29,119,498 of NC_135900.1, forward strand.
TAGAGGCTAAAAAGAGTGAGGGCCTTAAGGTAATTAATATCGGCAGAGAAAAAGTATTGGAGAAACCTAAGGCACCAAAATCTGACAAATCCCCAGGTGCTGATGGTCTACATCCTCGGGCTCTAAAAGAGGTAGCTGCAATGATGCACTGATTAAAAATTTCTAAAATACCCTTTATTCTAGAACAAATGAAGCAGGTTAGAAGTTAACAAATGTAACTCTGTTATTCAAAAAAGAGAGAGAAAGCAGGGAGCTACAGGCCAGATAGCCTGACATCAATCATTAGGAAAATGCTGGAATTTATTATTTGAAGCCTCAACAATGCACGTAGAAAACCATAGTATGATCAGGTTGACTCAACATGATTTTATGAAATGGAAATCGCACTTGACAAATGTATTAGAGTTTTTTGAGGTTGTAATTAACCGTGTAGATAAAGAGGAACCAGTAGATGTCATATACTTGGATTTCCAAAAGACATTTGATTAGGTGCCTCATCAAAGCTTAATATACCAGATACAGCTCAAAGAGTTGGGGATAATATATTAGCATGGATAGAGAATTGGTTAACAGACAGAAAGCAGAGAGTAGGGATAAATGGGGCATTTTTAAGTTGGCAGGTTTGATTAGTAGAGTGTCACAAGGATCAATGCTGGAGTCTCAGCTATTTATGATCTGCATGAATTACTTTGGCAAAGAGACCGAAAGTAGCATATAAAATTTTGCTGATGATACAAAGCTAAGTGAGAATGTAACCTATGAGGTGCACACAAACAGATGGCAAAGAGATATAGTCAGGTTAAGTGAGTGGGCAAGAAGGTGGCAGGTGAAGTATAATGTGGGGAAGTGTAGTAGTAAGAATAGAAAAGCAGAATATTTTTTAAAGGCGTGAAACTTACAAATGATGATGTTCAGAGGGACTTGAGTGTACTCGTACAAGGAACACAGAAAGTTAGCACACAGGTACAGCTCGCAATTAGGAAGGTAAACGTTATGTTGGCCTTTATAGCAAGCGTATTGGAGTACAAGAATACGGATCATTGTGCTATGCAGGGTTTTGGTGAGATCACACCAGGACTACTGTGAGCAGTTTTGGCCTTCATATTTAAGGAAAGATATATTTGCACAGAGGCAGTGCAGCAAAGGTTCACTAGATTGGTTCCTGGGGTGAGAGAATTATCCCATGATGAGAGGCTGAATAAATTGGATCTATATTTTCTAGATTTTAAAAGAATGAGGGGTGGATCTCATTGAAATATACCAAAATTCTGAAGGGTGGACACTGAAAGGTTGTTCCTCTTCCTGGGGACTCCAGAATATGGAGGCACAGTCTCAGGATAAGGGGCCGATCACTTAGGACTGAGATAAGGAAAAATATCTTCATTCAGAGTTGTGAATCTTTGGAATTCTCTACACAAGAAGGTTGTGGATGTTCCATTGTTGAATATATATTTTTAAGACGGAAATAGATTTTTGGTCTCTCAGGAAATCAAGCGATTAGAGAGTGGGTGGGAAAGTGGAGTTAAGGTCGATGATCAGCAACAATCGTATTGAATGGTGGAACAGGCTCGAGGAGCTGTATGGTCTACTTCTGCTTCTATTTCGCATGGCTCTCATGAGCTCATCCAAAATTCAGCTGCCCATATCTGAACTTGCACCAACTGCTGTTCAGCCATCTGCCCTGTGCTCATTGACCTATTTAAGCTCCCGGTCTGGCAAAGTTTCAATTTTAAAATTCTCATCCTTATTTTCAAACCTCTCCATAGCCTCATCTTTGCCTATTTCTGTAACCTCTTTCAGCTCAGCAATCCTCCAAGATCTCTATATTCCTCCAATTTTGACCTCCTGCATGTCCAGATTTTAATCCCTCCAATTTTTGCAGCTGTGGCTTCAGTCATTTAGGGTCTAAGCATTGGAATTCACTCCCTAACGCTCTCCACTTCTCTACCTATTCCTCCTCCTTGAAGGCATTCCTTAAAACCCTACATCTTCTGCTAAGCTTGTGATCATCTATCCGAATATCTCCTTATATGGATCAGTATCAAATTTTATTGATAATGCCCCTATGAAGTGCCTTGAGGCATTTTACTAAATTCAAAGCATTATTTAAATGCAGGTTCTTTTCATTCAATTCATGTTATATCCTCCTTAAAAACTCACCTGATTTGAACAATAATTTTGAAACAAATTATAAAATTGAATAAATTTGCAATAAGTGTATGGTTTAAGTATAATACTCCATTGAAGCATTGTGCATTGAAAGCCAAAAGGTAATGAACTGTAATGGATTATTTATTTTAATGCAGTAAATGACAATGTCACATGATAGCAAATATGCTAAACATTCACAAGATAAATATCAATTATACCATTGATCACGGTACGTATATTGGGCAGATGTGGAAATGGGACTTAATCAAAGCTTCTTACTGCTATAAGTTGTACAATGGCAATAAATTTTTGTTGTCATAGGTTACAAATAAGCACTATAAAGGCTTGGAAAAGAAATGTGGTTAAAGTCTATCAAAAAACAACATTTGTACAATGTTTCTCAAGTGCTGCAGTGATCATAATTAAGATTTCTTTAACAAGAGTGTGACAAACCATTTCACTCATCCTCTCCTAAAAATTAAAGTTTTACTGTAGAGAGCAATGATGAATATTCACTTTGTAAGGTGTGCAGGATACAGTCATTTCCGTAGCTTCAATAGATGGTAAAGATTTAAGTTTTGTACAAGAATAAGGACCATTGTGCTATGCAGGGTTTTGGTGAGATCACACCTAGACTACTGTACCTTCCAAAATAAAGAATATAAGGACTTTGGGAAGAACACATTCTGACCGCTTGAACGTAACATTGGCATTAGAGAGCCCAGGTCAAGTACAGCATGGGTTAGATGTACAGTCACACGTGTGTTCTGATGGGCTATCATTGTAACCTCTCTGAAAAAGACTGCCAACTGCTGCTAAATTATTGGTACTTTCTTTTTTATTTCAATTAAGGCATTTTCAAGGCTGCAGGGAATGAAGGAAATTTCAACGCACTACTACAAGCTGGATCATTCGCCACAGGAGGACTAACTTTTGGTCACTGTAGCTCCACAGTAAACCTTTCAGTTAAGTAGCTAGAAGCTGAAGCAATGTGGAAGAGAAATGTTGATTTTGTTGTGAGCAGATTGACTGGTGTGATAATCTTCTCTGGTATCTGTAGCTAATCCAAGTGCACGATATTACACAACAAAAACAAAAATAAAAATATTTGGAAAAACTCAGCAGGTCTGACAGCATCTGCAGAGAGGAATATAGTTAACGTTTCGAGTCCATATGACTCTTCAACAGAACTAAGGAAAAATAGAAGAGAGGTGAAATATAAGCTGGTTTAAGGGGGGGATGGGACAGGTAGCGCTGGATAGAGGGCCAGTGATAGGTGGAGATTGCCAAAAGATGTCATAGACAAAAGGACAAAAGGTGTTGACGGTGGTGATGTTAGCTAAGAAATGTGCTAATAGGTGACATTAAGGGTAGAAAGCAGGACGAGCAAGGTACAGATAGCCCTAGTGGGGGTGGGGTGGGGGGAAGGGATCGAAATAGGCTAAAAGGTAGAGATAAAATAATGGATGGAAATACAATTAAAAATAATGGAAATAGGTGGGAAAAGAAAAATCTATATAAATTATTGGAAAAAAGGGGTTGGGGATGGAGGAGAGAGTTCATGATCTAAAGTTGTTGAACTCAATATTCAGTCCGGAAGGCTGTAAAGTGCCTAGTCGGAAGATGAGGTGCTGTTCCTCCAGTTTGCGTTCAGCTTCACTGGAACATTGCAACAGGCCAAGGATGGACATGTGGGCATGAGCGCAGGGTGGAGTGTTGAAATGGCAAGCGACAGGGAGGTCTGGGTCATGCTTGCGGACAGACCGAAGGTGTTCTGCAAAGCGGTCACCCAGTCTGTGTTTGGTCTCTCCAATGTAGAGGAAGCCGCATTGGGAGCAGCGAATGCAGTAGACTAAATTGAGGGAAGTGCAAGTGAAATGCTGCTTCACTTGAAAGGAGTGTAAGGGCCCTTGGACAGTGAGGAGAGAGGAAGTAAAGGGGCAGGTGTTGCACCTTCTGCTGTTGCATGGGAAGGTGCCGTGGGAGGGGGTTAAGGTGTAGGGGGTGATGGAGGAGTGGACCAGGGTGTCCCAGAGGGAACGATCCCTGCGGAATGCAGCTAGGTTGGGGGGGTGGGGGGGGGTGAAGGGAAGATGTGTTTGCTGGTGGCATCATGCTGGAGTTGGCGGAAATGGCGGAGGATGATCCTTTGAATACGGAGGCTGGTGGGGTGATAAGTGAGGACAAGGGGGACCCTATCATGGTTCTGGGAGGGAGAGGAAGGTGTGAGGGCGGATGCGCGGGAGATGGGCCTGAAATGGTTGAGGGCCCTGTCAACTACCGTGGGTGGAAAACCTCGGCTAAGGAAGAAGGAAGACATGTCAGAGGAACTGTTTTTGAAAGTGGCATCATCAGAACAGATGCGACGGAGGCGAAGGAACTGAGAGAATGGGATGGAGTCCTTACAGGAAGTGGGGTGTGACGAGCTGCAGTCAAGGTAGCTGTGGGAGGCGGTAGGCTTGTAATGAATATTGGTGGACAGTCTATCACCAGAAATTGAGACAGAGAGGTCAAGGAAGGGAAGGGAAGTGTCAGTGATGGACCACGTGAAAATGATGGAGGGGTGGAAATTGGAAGCAAAATTAATAAATTTTTCCAGGTCCAGACAAGAGCATGAAGCAGCACCAAAGCAGTCATCGAAACACCGGAGAAACAGTTGTGGTAGGGGGCCGGAGTAGGACTGGAACAAGGAATGTTCCACATACCCCATAAAGAGACAGGCATAACTGGGGCCCATGCAGGTACCCATAGCCACACCTTTTATTTGGGGGAAGTGAGAGGAGTTTAAGGAGAAATTGTTCAGTGAGAGAACAAATTCAGCCAGATGGAGGAGAGTAGTGGTGGATGGGGATTGTTCAGGCCTCTGTTCGAGGAAGAAGCGGAGAGCCCTCAGACCATCCCGGTGGGGGATGGCGGTGTAGAGAAATTGGATGTCCATGGTGAAGAGGAGGCGGTTGGGGCCAGGGAATTGGTTGACAGGGCCCTCAACCATGTCCGGCTCATCTCCTGCGCATCCGCCCTCACACCTGCCTCTCCCTCCCAGAACCATGATAGGGTCCCCCTTGTCCTCACTTATCACCCCACCAGCCTCCGCATTCAAAGGATCATCCTCCGCCATTTCCGCCAACTCCAGCATGATGCCACCACCAAACGCATCTTCCCTTCACCCCCCCGGCGGCATTCCGCAGGGATCATTCCCTCCAGGACACCCTGGTCCACTCCTCCATCACCCCCTACACCTTAACCCCCTCCCACGGAACCTTCCCATGCAACGACAGAAGGTGCAACACTTACCCCTTTACTTCCCCCGTCCTCACCGTCTAAGGGCCCAAACACTCCTTTCAAGTGAAGCAGCATTTCACTTGCACTTCCCTCAATTTAGTCTACTGCATTCGCTGCTCCCAATGCAGTTTCCTCTACATTGGAGAGACCAAACACAGACTGGGTGACCGCTTTGCAGAACACCTTTGGTCTGTCCGCAAGCATGACCCAGACCTCCCTGTCACTTGCCATTTCAACACTCCACCCTGCTCTCATGCCCACATGTCCATCCTTGGCCCGTTGCAATGTTCCAGTGAAGCTGAACGCAAACTGGAGGAACAGCACCTCATCTTCCGACTAGGTACTTTACAGCCTTCCGGACTGAATATTGAGTTCAACAACTTTAGATCATGAACTCTCTCCTCCATCCCCACCCCCTTTCCAATCCCCCTTTTTTCCAATAATTTATATAGATTTTTCTTTTCCCACCTATTTCCATTATTTTTAATTGTATTTCCATCCATTGTTTTATCTCTACCTTTTAGCCTATTTCGATCCCTCCCCCTCACCCCATCCCCCACTAGGGCTATCTGTACCTTGCTCGTCCTGCTTTCTACCCTTAATGTCACCTATTATCATATTTTTTAGCTAATATCACCACCGTCAACACCTCTTTGTCCTTTTGTCTATGACATCTTTTGGCAATTTCCACCTATCACTGGCCCTCTATCCAGCTCTACCTGTCCCACCCACCCCTTAAACCAGCTTATATTTCACCTATCTTCTATTTTTCCTTAGTTCTGTTGAAGAGTCATACGGACTCGAAACGTTAACTGTGTTCCTCTCCGCAGATGCTGTCAGACCTGCTGAGTTTTTCCAGGTATTTTTATTTTTGTTTTGGATTTCCAGCATCCACAATTTTTTGCTTTTAGCACAATATTACACATTGTGGCCATGGAAGTATCTGAATGTACCCGACTCCGAGCACTGCTATGGATGTTGTTAATGGTTTAAAAGCAGATTCTTGCTTCTTTTTTGAAGCAAGCTTAGAATAGTTGTGAATGTGTTGAAAGGCCAGCACTTGTGATTGATATGTACCCTGACCTACTGTTGAAAACCTTGCTGTTTGTACAATATATAAGATCCTGTAGACCTGTGGTTGGATAACTGCTGATAAGTTTTACCGCTGATCTGTAACTCCCTGGGTGATATAGGGCAGGATTTTCCTTGCAGGCTTCAGAACCCTGCCGTCATGGTCAAAAGGGGGCTAGAAGCCGGCACACTGTGGGAAACAGTCAGTACTATGATTTTCCCAAAATTGGCCAACTAATGGCCAAAGGGCAGGTTTGCTGATGGTGGAAGGGCTCTCGAAGCTGGAGGACCAATAGGGGGACCCTCCAGCACAGAAGAAGTGGCAGGCTGCCATTTCAGGTACGTGAGGGAGAGGGCATGTCAAGATGGAGGTGCCATGTCTCCAACCTTTTTTTTAAACTTTAACTCAAAAAATGGCCTCAGGAGCCGAGTTATCACTGTGGATGGGGAGGCCCTCCGTAGGGTGGCCTGTAGCTACAGCTGCAGCCAGGCAGGCAGAGAGGGCCTGTAAGCCTGCTTAGAGCACAAGCTCCCAGGTCTACCACACTGTTCGCTGATGCCTCCGGGGACCAGAATTCTAGTTTGCCCCTGACAATAGGCCTTAACAGGCCTTTAACGAAGTCAATTGACTACCCAAGGCTCTTCCAGCCACAGATTGTTTCTGTTCCACATTTGCTTCAGCAAATAAGCCTGTGATCAGAGGAGCAGAATCTTCCATTCAAACTTACCTGTTTGACTGGCATTTTGAAAACTGGTTCCGGGGGCCGCATAGCGAGGCTTCACAGTCTGCATCCAGCCTGCGGGCCGTATGCTGGATAAGCTTGTCCTAAAGTTACCATTGTTGATTGTTGGAATGTACAGTATTCTTGCCTAGATTTACTTCGTATAATTGTATGAAATGAATTAGCGCCCACAAGTAAGGATATTGCTACTTTATACATCAATTGTGACTAAACACTAGCAGATGGATGCTAACTTCTGCTACTCTTTAGTTTTGCGCATGTTTTGTTGAGGGCACCACAACAGTTACAGTTGCTTAAAAAAATTACCATTTTCACTCAATCTTCATTTCATATCTCTGACATTTTACGGTTCCACATATTTTTCTAGTTTACAACTTCAAAAGGGGACCTCAGACAAGATCTAGAGCAAATCTATTTTTTTCTCGGGTCAACAAACTGTGTTAAAGCAGAACATTGAGTGCTTTAGTGTTGCTATGACAACAGTTTCTATTAATCTGTCACTGTCTGGTATTTTTGAGTGTTATGAGTTGAACTTTAGTTGAAATAACAACTTGAAATTTATACTGTTAAAACAAACATGTGGAGTAAAAGGTCATTAATCAGATGTTTCAATTAAGAAGAGTGTTATGGTGTTACAGTGCAACTGTCTCACAGGGACTGATTTATGTATCACTATTTTTCCATTTACACTGTAAAACAGGGTGAGAGACAAGCAATTTAAAAAAGAAACGTCCACTGGCCATTTGAGGCCTGCCTGATTCGATTTCTAAGTGGCCCTTGAAATACCAGCAAGTAAGGGAATAAGCGGGATCCTCATAAATTTTTCAATTGGGGTCCTATGCTTGTGCAGCACCTCAATGCAATATTCATGGACTAATAAACTGGGAGGGAAAGGGAGCATCCGAGGAGAAGTGGATCAGGTTTTTACAGTCTATGCATGGCTTCTTTCTGACCCAATATGAAAGTGATGTAGTGGTGTTTGCCCTAGTAGTGGGAAGTGGACTTGAGCAGATAAGAGAAGCACAGGAGAGCATTTAGGAATAGTGAGTACAATATAAAAAGGGTTAAAGTTATTATTGAGAGGGATATGGACAAGAGAAAGACCAACATAATAGATTGGGAAAAATAAACAACTATAAGTGAATGAGGAAGAAAAATATTGACAGACAAGGAGGTAACAGTAGACAATATTTAAAGGAGAAATCAATAGAGTTCAAGGGAAATATATTCCACTAAAATTAAGAACACACTAGCCATGAACGAGGTGCCCCTTAAGTGCATTTATAATGCTAGTCACTTCACCCAGTCCCTGTGGTAGTGCGTTTCACATTCTCACCACTCTTTGGGTAAAGAAGTTTCTTTTGAATTCTCTCTTGGATTTCTTGGTGTCTATCTTATATTGATGTTCTCTGGTTAGGTTCTTCCCCACAAGAGGAAACATTCACTCTATATCCACAGTATCAAAGCCTTTAATAATTCTAAAGACCTCTATTAGGTCACCCCTCAGGCTTCTTTGCCAAAAGAAAAGGGGTCCAGCCTGTCAATCCTTTCCCAATACATCTACCCATGCATTTCTGGTATCATCTTTGTATCTTCTCTGCACCCTCTCCAATGCCTCCATGTCCTTCCTGTAATATGGTCATAACTCTAAGTGTAGCCTAACCAAGGTCTGATGCAGGTTTAGCATAATTTCCCTACTTTTCAATTCTATCCCTCTAGAAATAAAGCCTCATGCATGGTTGTTTTTTTAATGACTAACCAGTGGCTCAACTTTTGATGATTGGTTTATTTGTACCCTTTTTTCCTCTACCCAACCTGGACTTGCAGGTTCCGAGTAATAAGTGATTGCCCTATTCTTTGTACCAAAAAGCTCTGCCTCATGTTTATCTGTATTGAATTTCATTTGCTAATTAATTACCTATTTTGCAAGCTTATTAAGATCCTCCTGTATTATGTTACAGTCAGTGTTGACTATCCCCCCATTTTGGTGTCATCCGCAAAGTTAGAAATTAAATTTTTGATTCCAAAGCTCAAAGCATTGATGTAAATTGTGAAGTGCAGCAGTCCCAGCATTGATCCTTGTGGAACACCACCTCTCACTTGCTAAATAACTATCCTTTTCTCCCACTCTGCTTTCTGTCTTGAAGCTAGCTAGCAATCCATTCTGCCTCGTGTCTCTTTATTCCACATTCCCCAACCTTGTTCATTAGTCTGTTACGGGGTACCTTACCAAAGACCTTTTGAAAAACCAGATAAATTATATCTGCTGCCTTATCAATGTCTGCTCTCTGTGCTACCTCCTCAAAAAATTCAATAAGGCTGGTTAACCAAGATTTTCCCTTTGGAAATCCATGCTGACTATTCCTTATTACATTTGTCATTTCTAGACGTTCTTCTATTCAGCGGAGTAAAGGTCATGGCCCAAAGAATCAAGATTAAACAGAAGAAATTTAGAATAAAAGGCGGAAGAGACATCTTTGCACAGAGTTGTGAGCTGGGGAATTTCATGGTTAGTGGCTCAGGCAGAAAATATGTCAATATTCAAGGTTAGATTGAATAAGTGCATGAAAGAAAAAGGTTTAAAAGAATATGGGAACACAGTACGGAAATGTGGAGGATAATCTGCTTGCATCAAATGTCCTATTTCCGTATCGTAGTTTCTATATCATTCCATGTTCTTTAAGTAATTGAAACCTAGATTTGAAGATGAATTTGAATTATTGAGTACTTTCTGTTGGATGCCAACCATGCAATCATGCAAACTACGTCACCTCTTTATTTTGACTATAAAGTCAATAACAAATAATTTTCATTTTAAAGGCAGTATGCCATTTTGGAGTTCAAGGCTTTTTTTGTAGACATTTTTGTGAAAAAAACTTAGAAACTTTATAAATGAGGCAGCTTTGAGCTGGACTCATTAATATTGCATGTAGTGTTTTAAAACATCAGTCTAAAGGCTGCTGGTGAGTAGGATAGTTGTGTGGGATGGCTGCTGATGGCTCCAAAGTGGCTGTGGACAGGTTGGGTGAGGAAGGTGGGCTGGATTTGCGCCCATAAAACAGGGCCAATTGGAGGCGGGACAGCAAGAAAAAAAGCCGCCAAGCAAGCAGCATGGGTGGAAGTCCCACCTCTATTTTTGTCAGCAGCCATTTTGCAGGACGCACGACAGAAAGCCTGCCCGCCCAGCCCTATCAAAAGGCCCAAGGTCATACCTTGCAGTATTTTCACTGGGATAAGCGGGCTTCATAAAAGCCCTCCCCGTCCCCGCTAACTGAGCAGAGGAGGGAACAGCCACTGAGGACGGACAGAAGGCCAAGAAACTTAAGTTAGAGGAGTTTTTGGGGCTTAAGGGTGGCATGGGAGACAAGCGAATGTTGAGGAAGGTCATTAAGGGAGAGAATAGAGGCAGGGAGAGAATAGAGGCAGGGAGATACTCCACATAAGGGTCAAATTTTGGGCAGGCATCATTTTTGATGTGCCAGCCACTGAGACCTGTTTCCGGCACTTATAAAAGGATCATGTAAACTTTTGAAAAAAATGGAGGCGAAGGTGGGTCCTTCAGCCAGCCCGTTTCAGGGCTGTGGGTTCACACCTTGGGAGTGGAATTTTACGCTGGTGAGATTTTACAGTCCCGCTGAAGTCAATGGACCTTTGAACGGTTCGCTGCAGTTTACGGCCCTGCCTCCTGCCACAAAAAGGCTGTAAAATTCCACCCCAGCTCTGCTGATTGGCCTAACTCTGGCATAGGATGGGGCCTTCTACCAGGAAAATTCCATTTCCTGGCAGCCTGATGACAGAGACGGAATCACAAAGGCAGGATTAGGCCTGTCTCCTGATTCCCACCTCTGTCATGAAAATCCAGCTGACAGTCAAGGGTAGGAGAGTTTGAAAATGGTCAAGGGTGGTTGCATTCTCCAAGGACCTCAATTCCTCATGACTGCCAGAATCTATTCCCCAATACGACAATGGAAGCAATTGATTTTATTGTGTCTCACTGCAGATTTGAGTTCCCTCCTTCAAAGTGCTCATAACTCCCTATTCTGCCCTTCCAGTGCTGCCTACCAGGACCACCCCAAATGCTCTTAGCTCCCAAGATTTCTCTCTCTGTGTTACTAGTTAGTAGAATCTGTCCCATACCCTCAAAACCACATTCCTCAATTCCTGAAAAGATCTGGCATAAGAATCCATTCTTACAAAACCTCCGACTCACTGAATAAAGTCACAGGTCATCCCATTTTAGGAATGGCTAATAAAGCGATGACCAAAAACCGAGAATGAATTTTTAAAAAGATAGTGTTCATAAACTTTGCTTATTAACTAGTGACACAAAGGATGGAATTTAACGCCCCCTGATGGTGTTTTTGGAGGCGGGGGGGTAGATTCAATTGGGCAGGAGGGTGGGGGTGGAGACCACATCACCTTCCGGCCTCCTCCCAAACAAGTACAGGGTGGGAAGGCTCATGGATGGCCTTCCTGCCCTGAAGCTAATGGAGGCCCTTAAGTGGGAAAGCCCGCCTAACAGCCTCATCCCACTACTATTGAAATTCTACTTGTACCTCTGACAGGTTTGCAGCTCTGGCTGGGCAGGATTTCTGCATCTGGGGTCCTAAATCCCGGGGAAGGCCTGACGCTGGCCAGTAAAGTGCTTAATGGGCACTTAATCCTGATGGGCCTCCCCCAAGGGAGGCAACGCAGGGCTCCAGCTGGTCCTCCATCAAACGGGGGGAGATCCCCAGCACCAACATTAAATTCTGCATGTAGTTTTCTACTTTGGAGTAGGAGTAAATTTCAATGTACCATTCGGTATTAGGCCAGAACTTCCACTCCTTTTAACTTACCTTAGTCAGGTGCTGCACCTTCCTCGCCTGACCTTCCGACTCGGGTCGGGTGTGAAAAATGCAGTGCAGCGGGTTCCTGAGGCCTTCTGTCGAGTGCAGGAGAGTCAGAGGAAAGGGAGCCACGCTCCCTTTTATACGGCACCAACTGTCATAAAGCAGGTAGGTTTAAAGATCCAGTCACTTTGAGAAGCCAGGGAGGAGGTAAGTGTGTAAGGTAAGTGGGTAGAATGGGGGTTGTGGGGGAGGTGGGGGGTGGATGGGGTTGGGTGGTCAATGTGGGTGTTGTTGGATGGTCACTTGAGGTTGGTTTGGGTGGTCTGTGGCGGGGGTTGGTTGGTCATTGAGGGTGTCAGGTGGTCAGTAAGGAGGGGTCAGGTGATCAATGAGGGAGTAATCAGTGGGGATGCTGGGTGGTCAGTTGGGGAGGGTGTCGAGTCATCAGTGGGGGAGGGGTTGGAAGGGTAGTCAGGGGAGCTGGGGAGGTAGTTGGGGGTGGGAGGTAGCCAGGGGGTCGGGAGGATAGTCAGGGAGGCGGGGGATGGTCGGTGAGTTGGGGGTAGTTGGGCAGGGTAGTCTGGGCATCCCACTGCAGGGTAATTGCCCAAAAGAAAACGGAAGTTTGACCTTCCCGGGTAATTGCTGTGCAAACCTTATGTGGGGACTTCTGGGGGATGGGGGCTCCTCCAGCACATCTTTGGGGTACCTCCTAGGTACGATGCCCGGAGATCAGAAGTTGTGGGCCATTATGTAGGTTTGTGAATGGGTCATTTGGTGGCATATACAGGCAAAGTATAAACCTCTTCATGAGAACACAGCAGAATCTGTAAGTGTGAAATGCCCAAGTGGATTAGGAATTAAATAAGTTTTTACATTAATTTTTAAAGTATTCCTTAGCTGTAAGACAGTGAAATACTGTTGGTGTACTAGTCTTTTGCTTAGCTACAGATAAAAATATAGAATATGCCATCAATTCATTTACGCATGGCAAGAATGTTCACATTTTGACATTATTTAGATTTAAATGTTTTCATTATGCAAAATAGTATCTGTAACAAGATTTGTAAATGGCACTGTGGATAAATACAAGTCTCTCACTCAGTGGGCTGGATTTTTTCAGCAGGGGATGCATAAAATACAAGGATGCACCATCCATAGTACAGGGGGTGGGTGGATGCCGGAATGGGCAGCCTGCCCACCATATGCAAATAAATAATTAAGGATCAATTGGTCAAGCCTGTTTGCAAGCCAATTGACCCCAATGTTATGCTGCCCATGGCATAACATGGTTGGTGTGGGCAAACGGGTGGAAGTGGGCAGCCTGTTCTTTCAAAACATTTTTTGAAAAGGCGGGAAGGAAGGAAGTGGTGCCTATCTTCGAGGGGTGTGCCCTGAAGATAGTAGCACCCCTTTCCTTCCTCTCCACCTGCACTGCAAAACCCACAGCTCTACCCCCTCGCACCCTTCCCTAAGGTGCCCGAGAACTCCTAGCCCAAAGCTCCTGACTTAACCTAAGTCTGGGGTCCTTTGGGGCCTACATCCTATGCCTGTTTGAAGTCCCAGCAGCGCTCACCACTGAGCTCTGGTGTTGCTGGGACTGCAAGAACTGCCCGTCAATCAGATTGGCCAGCAGCTCCCGAGGGTGAGACATTCTCCTAGTGAGGGGCAGAAGTCCCACACTTTCCTTGTTGTGTTATTGCTACGGGGCTGACTCCTTTTCTCGTTGGCCGGTTTCCGACCAACATTTTAGTTGGGGGCCGGGGGGGGGGGGGGGGGGGTGGTTGTGAGCAGTATGCCCTCCTGTAAAATCCAGCCCAGTATCTCTGATAATGGCCACAAGAAGAGTTGATGTGAGAGACAAAACAATGAAGGACAGGTTACCCTTTTGAGACTGGGATAAAGGCATGTTTCAAGGTAAATTACAGGAAGTTTTACCCATGCTATAACATAAATTGCTTACCTTTTAGTTTTACTGTCTACCACTTATGGCAGGCAGTTTGAAGTTACCACAATAGGCCTGTTATATGCAGTAAAACCAAGAAGGAAAGTAGCCGGTATAATATTTTTAAAAAAGGAAATCTCACTTTGCAACTGCATCTTCTACTTGTTAGTAGTTGCATCCAGAATTTCATCACCAAGGTAAGCATAGTCTAACGAGGTACAAACCGCTCATTGAAACTGCTTAAAGACCTGTTAGATCAATATGTACAGGGTAAGACTTATTGAGCTGCCTGAAATTGTTGGCAGCTCCAACAATTATAAGCAGCTCCTTCTTCTTGCGTTCTCCATCAAAGGTAAGTCCTTGGAAACTATTTGCCAAACCACAGCAAAGTGCTGTGATTTTTTACTGCAGATAGGCCCTGAAACAGGGATCAAACTCCACGCTGCTGGCATTAATCTGATCCACACGCTATCCATCTCGCCAGCTGAGCTAATCAGCCCCCTATTTGAGTCCTATTGATAATGGAAAATGGTTATCAACATTTGTCTGATGTAGGTGGTTGCCTATGCTAAACATGGTGCTGGGGACTATATTCTGATGTTAAGCAAAAAAAAACAAAGTGCACAAAAATAACTGTACCACCTTGATAAGTGTCTTCGAATAAAATATAAAAATACTACGATGAGAATTGTTCACAACTTTATCTTGCAGGCTCTGCATAAAATAATGTTTCAATAATTTACTATTCAGCTTTCCATTAAGAATACACAGGGTTGGATTTAACAGGAGCAGGGGGCCTTTCGCTCTCTCCCACTCCACCCCCGTTGCAAGAGTTGGCTGGCAGCCAACGCACCTAAAAGAAGCCAGTCCCCCCTGTCATAATGCGATGCCTGGGGGCTAAACAGGCTGAGAGTGGAACTTGCACCCCTTAGTGGGAGAAGTCCCAACCTCGAGAGCAGCTGGCCAATCTGACTGACCAGATCTCTAGCTGTCCCAGCAGTGCCAGTACTCAGTAGCAGGGTCTGCTGGGACTTCAAGTAAGCCCAAATAGAACTTTGTGAATCCTGGAGCCAGGTAAGTTCCTTGCTTTTTGGGCATGGAGTGATCGGGCAGCCTAGGGAGGAGAGCAAATGGGTGGGGGGTGGGTTTTGGAGGCCAGGCAGGGAAGAACATAGAGAGGGAACATCTTGGGGATTGCCCCAAACATGCACAGGACACACCCCCCCCACTACACCTTCCCGTTTTTTAACTGCTTGTTTTTGAAACCAGCCTGCCCACTCCCACTCGCCTGCCCACACCAACTCTATTATGGTATGGGCAGCATAATATTGGGGCAATTGGCTTGATAACAAGCTCAATTGACTGTTAATTATTTTATTAAAAATGGAAGGTGGGTTGCTGAAGTTCATATGACCCTTAGTCGCCTGCTGAACTCTCGTTAAGCAATGGAATCGCTTCTCAGGAGTAACACCGGGAGGTCAGAGGAATGGGGACACTGCTTTCCTTCACCTTCACCTGCTGCAAGTAGTTTTGGAATTTCAATAGTGATCATTTAAATTAGTTATTTTAATTCATTATTAACTATGAATGAAAAATTAGGGTAATTACAATTACTCCACTGTTTGGAATCAGCAAAATTCATGGAAAGGCAGAGGCAGATATTAAACTAAACAATCAACAATGATTTTGTATACTCTTCTCACTAAATAATTATCAGTTTCAAAAATTATCTATATTCATTCTGAGTTGTTCATTCTGCAGCACCTTGCATAATGCATTATTGAATTTACTGCATCTCAGTGCAGATAGAACTATGTTTAGCAGCATATTGACTGAAGCAGCCAGTCGAAATTGAAGTCCTGAGTTACTTTGTAAAATGAAAAGAAAATGACAGCAACAGACTGTACAGAGAGTGTCCCATCAGTATAGCACAGTGTGCTGTGAATACAGAGTCACAGTGCCAGCTGGTCCATGCACAAATCACTGGGGTATTACATGAGATCAAAAATTCTAACAATTAAAATCTCACTTCCTCTTACTAAAAAATAACTAATACACAATTGTAAGATCTGCATATTATTACCTATTTGGGGGGTTTACTAATAATAGGTGCAAAAAAAATCTTTCATTATTCAAATAATGTGTGTCCCAGATACAACTAAAAGGAAGCCAGACATGCATACGCAGAAACAAATCCCAACAGGCTAAATTTCACAATGATAAAGGAAGCTTTGCTGCAATAGCCTTGATTATGCTCCTTATTTTTAAGGCAAGATAAACAATATAAGGCATTGGGTCAAATCCCAAACAATATACATCTGTTTACACATTAATATATCTCATTAGGAAAGGATAAATTAGTGGTATTTAGTAAGTTATTCTAATGATGCTGCAATTCAACATAGAAAAATATACAGAGAAATGTCAGAAAATTAGTTAGTTACCCATAAACAAGGTGAAGTGTGCTAATCAACAAATATCACCAAAGCCTACACCCGACTTAAGCATTTCTATCCTGAGTTTTATTTATTGTGTTAATGATAGAGGCAGGTACAAATGAGCAACGAGGTAAAATTTTTATTTTCTCCCCTACTCTGTTGATGGCAATGACACATGTTGGATTATATTTCCACAGCGACTGGCAACCTTCCAATAACTCAACAAGTGGTCATACTTCAAATGTGCACCTGTATATTTGACAATGTGAATGGGGACCTCATAGCCAAAACTAATTCTGACATTCGCAAACATGTACTTTGTGTGAGGTATTATCCGGATCAGAAGAAAGCATCCTGTCCTTTCTCAGCGGCATTGAGTTCACCTGGAGCGCTGCTGTGTATTTAAAACGAATTAACTTACAAGGATCAAGCATGAGATGTTCCTGATCTTTATAGCTCCGTACCAAACAGGTGCCTTGAAACTAGGCTCTTCAAATGCTAGTATACATAAATTCTTTTGAAATTCCTTTCTCTGCTATTTTAATAGAGGCCCTAATCCATTTAAAATAAACGGATAAAAATTGCTGTCAAACTAACACATAAAATTTTTTTATAAAATCATAATTTAAACTACAAGGATGCCATTCAGCAAATCAGGCTCATGTTAGTTCCACATGCAAGCTGTTTACTATTTCTTTAACAGTGTTCAAATAATTACCTTTTAAATGTCATGACCGATTTAGCTTCAATAGCTTCTTGAGGTAATGTATTATATTTTCAAATAGTTGTGTGAAAAGAAACCTTTTTAGTGCTTCTAGTAATATGCCTAAAAGAATGTCATACACATGATAAATACTAATGCGCTAACCAATGAGTGCAATTTCATGGCATACACGGTGCCGTTATCCATTTGGCGATTACACATTAAGGCTTTCAGTGCCAACAGGCCTTTTCAGCATTCTATGCTTTGTATCATTTTCACAGATAAGAATTAGTGACTAAAATATTTCGATAAAACTATATCATGAAGAGTTAAAGGTATGAACCTAAAAAAAGTCGTGAAATATTTGGACTGAATTAAAATATATATTATTTTATTGCAGATGTTCCAATGCAATGCTCCAAGTATTGTCAAATATTAACTTGACATGGGGCAACTTAGTCACAGGGGGTGAAGTTTACGCTTTTCGGGGGCGGGTGGCAGTCCGACCCAGAAGTTGACCACCAGCTTCTGCCCCCGCCTTTTAAAGATGCCGGATAAAGCGTCTTGAGGCAAATTAACAGCTGCCTGCCGGGAAGCTAGTGAGTAATGGTGGGAAGTGTGCGCAACCAGCCATTAAAGGCGAGATGTCTGGAGACAGAGGGGGGCAGATTGTGAACCGGAAGTCGGTCACAGACACCCAATTAAAGGGACCCTGGCATGGGATTGTGCCAGGTATAGCAGAATTGGTGTTCTGGAGGCTGAGGGTAGAAGACTGAAAATTTAAACTCTGAATTCCATTAACTTATTGGAGAAGCAGCAGCAGCAGGTAAAAGCTCGTTTTTAAATGTTGATGATTATTGTGTTGGGAGTGAATTATTCAGAATCCTTGCCAGGGAGGAAAGAACATTTGAATACATTTGACCCATGCCCCTTATGAATAACAAGTGTTTAGGAAAAGAGTCAAAATATAACTTTAACTCTCTTTGTCTTTCCACAGATGATTGAGAGGATGGAGCCACCAGCTGCTGAGGGGCCTAGAACAAGTAATGGAACGGTTTGATGACTCCCCCCTCCAGGATGTGTGTGATTGGAGGTACTCATGTCTGCAGACGGGAAGTGGGAACCTTCCAACCAGACCAAAGCAGCCTACAAAGGAGGTCAGCAGCCACAGGGTTATCCAGAGAACCTGGTTACAGTGCCATAAAAAGTTCAATGACCTCTTAAGATCTGCCAGGGTGAGTGTGTAACCATTTCGGAGATGGGACCTATATGGGACGGTGTTAGGATGATATGGGTCAAATGTGGGTTGCATAGTGTCGTTCCCAAGTGTAGAAGGCGGCATGAAGCAGACATGCTGCTCTGCATGGTGACAGGGGATTTTTCTTAGCAAGGTGTGCGTGTGGGGAGGGGTGGTTAGTGCAGAATTGCAACACCTGTTAGTTGCCAAGGAACATTGAGAAATGTTGACCGCTGGAGAAGTAGATGTTGGCCACACATTTGAAAGCATGATTGTAGCACAGCATATTCATTACAATGTCCTTGTTGTTTGCAGGAGAAGGGAACCCATAATGCCTGAGAGAAGACCAGGACTGGAGGTAGTCAACCCAACATCGGCATTCTCGCCCCGAAAGCGGTGCTGGTGCTCTGGTGCCAATCGATGGAGTCGAACCATTGGGTGAGGTGAGGTTGAAGGAAGGCCCCAGGGTGGTGGGATTCCAAGGGCACAGAGCTCTCTCCTGTAAACAGTGCTTAAGTAGCTTGGGTGGGGGTGGGGAGGGGATGGAAACCAGGGAAGCTAGTGGGGAGGTAGCATTGATGGCTTTTGACTTTGGAGGCTTGCAGAATTCGAGGAGCAAGGTGTGTCTCAGTGTTGAAGGACCTACGGTTCAAACACTGGCTGCATCGCTCAATGGTGCCAGTGTGTGTTTTAAGGAAGCGTGTCTCTCTGATCACACCTCAAACGATGATGGTACCCTCTCATTCTCCTCATTTTCTTCCCCCATAGGACAACCATCGGCAGCTGCAGCCACTAGCCCTGAGGGACCAGTTTTAACCTCTAAGGAGGAGGACAGAGCCTCGAAGGGTGCAGTGTCACATCCTTGCTTCGCACCCAGCACCAGTGCAGATATACACGCTTCAGTGGGTATGCGCTATTCGGCTCTAAGGGATCCTCACACTGGTGTGAGCGCATCACAGTCGCAAGACCAGCTATCAGTATCTGACACTTGGAGGGGCACTGGAGCTGACCTAGATCCTGAGCCCCAGTCTGAAGACGGGCCTGTGGAGTCCAGGCAGCAGATGCTGAATGTGCAGGGCGAGGTGTGTGGAGATGTGGCAGAGATTCCAGAAGTGGTTGCATGGACAGATATGGACAGTGGAGGTGTCCATCCGGACCATGAGTTGCGATGACCCACTCTTCAGAATGCATGGCTTCCTTCATTGAAGGACTGGCAGCTGTTATGCAGGGCCAAACCCAGCAGCTCACCGATGAGATACTGGGCATGCGTGCTGTCCTGCACTACATCACCTTATCTTAGAGCTCCAGTGCCCAGGGCCAGGTTGAGAAGGGTCAAGGAGCCTGGGATCACATCCAGGTCCTGGTTCCTCTAAGGAAAGCAGGGAAAGCCAAATGGACCTCATGGCAGTGGATGAGCAGCTGCTGACATCATCAGGGGGCACCTCTCCGGGCACTTCTGCTGGGGACCGCCCTTCCTCTGCCTTTGACACAAATGCCTCAGAGCACCATGGTAACAGATGAGCCCTCCTGCAGGAGGCAGGAAGCTCCCACCATTCCAGGGCCCTCACAGGCTCAGGCGGCCTGAGAATGCTAGCCAAAGTAATCCCAGGCAAAGGATCAGCAGCCTGTCCCCGGCACAGTTGGTGGCAAGTGGGAGCAGCATGTTGCAGCACACATAAACGAGTTTAAAAAAAAAGACCACAGTAGTCACATATGGGTTGACATGGGTGTTTTTCATATTTGAGAGTTATGAATATTGTTGGATCATTTTGTAATTAAATGATTGTTCCTTTCACTTGATGCTCTGGCTACATTCGTGTATAATCTGTGTGTGATGTGATGGTTTTGAATTGGATTGACTGGATGCTGTTAAGGGAGTTTTGCACTCATGTGGGTCCCTCTGTTCAGCCATATTTAGTAACTCTACATTGGCCTTTGCAGGTGTGGCCCCGATGCTCATGCAAAGGAGATAACAGGAAAAGGTGACACTGGCCAAGATGGTGTCGCTGAGTAAGGGATACATTACTAATGGAATCTTCGCAGTGTTAGAGAATCTTGTGTCTCCCAGGTTTGCACAGCCAACTGGTGTAGTTCACCCTCATCAAACCCAGGGTTGGAAGATGGGTTGTTTCCATCAGATCCTTCTCTGCCAGGACTTCCTCTCTCTGGAGGGCCGGGTTGTGCAAGGCACAACAGACAAAGGCCAAGATTGAGACTCTGCAGGTGCATATTGTAGAGCGCCACCTGATCTGTTCAAGCATCTAAAAAGCACTTTGAGCAGACCAATGGCCCTGGTGGATGCATGGCTATTGTTATGCCTCTTGTCAGGCTCCATGCGTGGATTCCTCACTGGTGTCATTTAGCCATCTCCTTAGAGGATATCCTCTATCTCCCAGAAGCCAGCCATCCATAGGTTCTGGGCCGGTAAACATGCCTCGTATCTGAGAGTGCCTAAGATTGTATGCATCATGACTGCTACCTTAACAATGTGCACATACACATTATTCTTTGTGTTCACACACAATCTGGACAGTGATGAAGTGATTTCCTGTTTACAAATGTACCTGGTTGTCCAAATGGAGCTTTTATTGCAACGTGTTCAACCAATGACCCCTTAGACCTTTGGAATCTGGCAATACTACTGAAGCCTTTGGCTCTCACTGCCTGACTGGTGTTGTCCTTGCTAAATGAAACAAACATATGGGCAGGCCTGAACATTGCATCTGTAATAACCTTGATGCAGTGATGGGTGCTAGCTGTGATATCCCAAAATGGTCTCCAGATGATGCCTGGAAGGACCATGAGGTGCAAAAATTCAGCGCCAATGTGACCTTCAAGCAATGGCTGTCCACCAACACAATTTGATGCAACCTCCACAGCCAGCATGTCACAGATTGATGTGGCTGTCTCTCTGGAGAGATGGAGCCTTCTCAGACACTGGTGCTCTGACATTTGGAGGTATGTCATCCTTTGCCAGTACACTCTGTTCGCAGGGTGGTTCCTTCACCTCCCTCTGCCTGCCTGTTGCTACTGTCTCCCCTCCACAGGCCCTTTCTCAACAGCAAGTTGCACAATTTCCTGGACCACATGGCTCACCTGCTCTTGGCCAGCTTCCCTCTTCCTTCTCCTCCTCCTCCTCCGCAATACACTATGTCTATTGGGACACTGATCTCAGGGTCCAATAGTGGGGTGCAGGAAATACACTTAACACCTGTCTCTAGGCACCCTTCCCTGACAAATAACTCCCAGTGCAGGCTCAAAATGATTTTAAAACTAATTTGTAGCACTAGCCCACTCAAGCACCTTTTCCAGCAGACTCTTCTGCTAAAGTCATCCACAGTCCCTCTTTCATCCTTTATATCTGGCTTGGCAACACTTCTTGATACCTGGCATGACTCCCTCCAAACATTTTTCCCATGTACCCACCGCATGAAGGCATGGACAATGTGATATACCAGTCTATTGGCTTATTAACAAGCTCAATTGCCCTTTAATTAGTTTGTTTTAAAAATGATAGGCCACCAATTTCAGCACCCGCCCAATTTCCGTATTATTGGAGAGCAGTGTGCTAACATCGGGTTAGCGACCTGGCGCCATCATGCCCGACTTTATGCATGCGCTGGATGGCAGCAATCCTTATTTCTAAACATAAAATTCCCCCCAGGGATACTATACAATGGGATTCCAATACAAAGGTTAGCAGACAAGGTTATAGTGACATTCATAGGTTAGCACGTTCAGCTAAGCATATGGATACTTGATTATAGTGAACAAAAATTGGCTGGGATTATAAATAGAATTATACAACCACATGTCTCAGAATGGAGTGCATCAGGGCATTCCTGCATAATTTGCAGTAGCATGCTGTTCTGACCATATCGCCTCTGACAATCTGGTGATTATCCAATATATTTGTACGGCTAGGTGCACCCTCTCAAACAGAAATAAACTGTTAGACAGGTGTTTCTGACTAGGCGTCTGCACATGTTCCTGGACCTCTGTAAAAAAAAAATTCCATGAACTAGTCACAGTAGCTACATCACTTTAAGTATCATGTTATGACCAGGATGGGAGGAGTGTACAGTTTGGCTAGCTCCACTAATCCGCAGGTTCAACCATTAGTTTAAAAGTTTGATTCATTCACCAAAATGGCCAATTGTTTACCTTTGCTACTGTTACCCAGAATAAAACAGACTTTAACCAGGCTCCTTACAATAAACAAACTTATTAGTTTATTATAAAACATATCTTGTCAAATAGAAAGGCAAAGCTTATACAGTATGAAATGTGAAAGTATACCAATTACTCTTTCAAGATACCCTAAGTGGCTCTCTCTCTCTCACACACACGCACAGACACTAAAAAATAAATAAAAATAGAGGAATTCTGTCAAAGTTTAAAAGTCAACGTTTCAAGGGAAATGGAAAGATGATGGAGTCCCTGATTTGGTGTCCGGGTTATGCGGTTGGTTTCTCAACGCTGATCTGCAAAACAATCGATGACCCTTGCACTGCTTTTCAGGCGGACTCGAGGAACACCTGCAGGTACTCAATTCCAGCAGCTTTGAAGCAGCTTATTTCATTTCCCGCTGTGGACTGCAAAAAGGCTGCTGTCTTCCTTCACAAGCAGTTGGTCCTCTTCTTCTCAAAGCAAAGCAAACCAACTAGATATCGTCTGCACATCCACTTATTGCACACACCCACTTATTGCATAATGACCCACTCACTGCTCGACTTCATCGTGAGGCCCGATGCGGTGCGATATTGGGTAAATCTTCGGTGCCAGTTCAGCAATGCTTCTATTTGGTTGACAGAAACTTTTTATCCCTAGATCCATAAACTACCATGTGACTCCTTTTGTGCACAGTCGATCAGGGTCAAGAGGTTTCCAGCTTCTTTATAACTGCTTAATTACCTTTTCTTGTAAGTGGATATTTCTCCCAAGCAAAGCAATCTGAGTTCTTGCATTTACCCTTTAAGGAAAAGTGTCTTTTAAAACACAAATTCAAAAGATGGCAAGGTCCATGAAATAAAAAATATCAATGATATGGAGATGCCTTTCCTTGGGAAGATCCAGGAATCACACGGAAGCTACTGCAGTGCTGATATCCTAGTAGAGGGAAACAAGACATGTTTTAAGTTAGACACAGGTGCTGCAGTTTCAGTTCTTTCTGATTTTGAACAATGACTAGAGAAAAATTCTCTTACAGCCATCATGCAAAAAATTACATAGGCCAGAAGGTACAGAGCTCGAGATCATAGAATGCAACCCTTCAATATAGAGAGAGAAAAATCACTGAAATCTTATATGTGATCCTGAACAAGAGTTGTTCACTCTTAAACAGGAAAGCCTGTACCGACTTACATCTGAGTTGCAGAGTAGAGGAACTGGAAAGCTGAGAAGAACAATCTAAAAATTTCAGAGCTGAAGTCCCACAGCTGTTCACCGGATCAGGAAAGCTGAAAACAGCTTATCACATTACTCTACTTCCTGAAATGAAGCCAGTGTGCCCGTTCACATCCAGAAAAGTTCCTCTCTTGCCAAAGGTAAAGAAGGAAATGAACTCTTATGTTGAAGGAAGGAGTTATTTCACCTGTGACAGAACCAACAAGCTGGTGCTCGGGGACAGTCCCAGTGCCAAAACCCAATGGAACACTAAGTGTAGGTCTTACTCAGCTGAACAAAGCAATTGAACGCAAAGTTTATCCTACGTCGTCTGCGGATGAGAGCTTAACAAAATTGTGAAAGAGTTCAACCTTCATGAAGCTAGATGCAAATAGTGGATTTTGGCAACAACCCCTCGATGAAGAAGCTAAGTTGCTCACAACCTTAATTACATTATTGGGGAGGTTTTGTTTCAACAGATTACCCTTTGGCATCACGTCAGCGCCAGAAATCTTTCAGAGGATATTGTTATATATTCCAAGAGGACTGGATGGAGTCGTATGTCACGTGGATGATGTCATGATCCATGGATACACTCAGACAGAACATGACATTAGAGTGTAAGTTGTGCTGCATTGCATACAGGGCTCACACTCAGCAACAAATGCAAATTCTCACAGCTAACTGTCAAGCTCCTTAGTCATATATGGATGCATCCAATGTCAGAGTTGATCTGCGGAAGGCAAGAGCAGTCAAGGAGTTTCCAGCTCCTCGGAATGTTACTGAACTCCAGAGGTTCAAAGGTATGGTAAACCAAGACGCAATGTTCTTGCCCAACCTAGCTGTCATCAATGAGCCACTATGTGACTTGTTGCAAGACAATACATGGTGCTGGGTAGAAGCATAACAGAGGTCTTTTGAGAAAAATCAAAGAAATGCTGATATCACCTGATATTTTAGCTTACTCTGACCCAGAGCTACCCACAATCATTGCTGTAGATGCATCTTCTACAGGATTGGGAGCTGTACTCTTTCAGACGCTACAGATGGAAAATGTGGAGCAGTTTACTGTACATCCCGTTCACTGACAGAGACCGAACAGAGATAGAGAAAGAAGCATTAGCTGCTACTAGGGCTTGTGAAAAGTTCACAAATTTTATTCTTGGTCTCCACTTCATGATAGAGACAGATCACAAACCCATAGTAAATTCTAAGGATTAGCAAAAATGCCTCCACAAGTGCAACGATTCAGACTGAGGATGATGAGGTTTGAAGCAAAGACATGTTTCAGGAAAAAAAGACCACAGCAGATGTTTTGTCCTGTATCCCAGTGGCAGGGCCTGAACAAGGTGATGTAGCCCTTGTTGAAGAGGTAGAAACCTTTGCATTGACAGCATGCACAACTCCAACAGCAATAAATGAGCAACTGAATGAAATCAGAAATGCACAGTATAGGATTAGGTTTTCTTTTTGTTAATATAGTACTATTGGAACTTAGTTGACATATCTTTAAGTAGATCTGTTAAAATTGTATTTTGCATGTGACATAACCCAAAGCATGATGGATAAACTCAGTTGAATGTTAACTGAAGTTTTGTACAAGTGATATGAAATGCCACGAAGCGATGTAAGATGGTTCATTCAATTAGTGCAAAACTTCACTGGAAACACTTTAAAATGTGGACAGCCTCAGGGAAACTTTTGATCCTTTGTACAGTAAAAGCCTGTAAGTATTCCCTATCCAATAAAGAGTTGTAGAGACAGACTGCACATATTGAGCCTTTTAAGCTGCCATTGTTAGGTAAGTGACCATGGAGCCAGAGCAGCAGGAGTGAAAGATAAAAGACATAAGTTGCATAGAGTTAACAATATCAAGGAAATGTGAGATTGAAGCCCATGCAAACAACAGAGACACGAATCATCGTCATGAGGGTCTTGAAATATATGCTAGCTCAAAGTGTAACTTTGGCAGAACAATTAGGTAATTACTGACCAATCATATGGTCAGAAAAGGAGTTTTAACTAATATAGTACAGCCAGGGCTGGAAAAGGATAGAAAGTAAGAACTTGTAAGACCCCAGAATACGCATCAATCAAGAGACAAGTGCCACAGTCAACCGGAGGTTGAAGGCCAGTGTTCCACAGTGAATGCGACTGTTACCACTGCCTGTTGTTAAGTATTACATTTTTGCACCTATTGTGATAGACTTAATAAATTCCACAAAGCCTATGAAAACAGATTCATACCCAGAGTGGTCTGTAGCTAGTTTGAACTGAAAGTCCCTTTTAGATTAGCTCTCCCAACTTATTCTGTAATTGTAATTGACTGAAGTCTTACAATTAAATTTAAATGAATCCCAGATCCTACAACAGGAATCTGATGAAGAATGTGCTCAGGTCAGACAGTACTGTGTCAAACGTTGGCCAACCGACTTGCCACACAATCCCATTCTCAGACAGTACTATGAACAGAGAGGACACCTCAGTGTAGGTTATGATTTACTCATCTATGGCAAGCGATTGGTCATTCCGAGAGTTCTGAGGCTCGATATACTGCAATGTTTCCACCAAGGGCATCTGGGCATCACAATATATCGAGCCAAAGCAAGATATTCTGTTTGGTGGCCAGATCTCTCAAAGTTGTTGCAAGAGATGATATCAAACTGTATTACTTCTGCTATTCATCATCAGGAGACAAGAGAGCCAATGCTGTCATCTTCCTTTCCATCAAGACCGTGGGAATATCTTGGGATGGACCTCTTTGAACAGAGGTAAAATGTTCTTGATTGTAGTAGACTATTACTCAACTGCAGGGTCACATTTCTGAATCAGTGATTACATTGCTGAAGGAGATAATTGCAACACATGGAATCCAGACCTTGTAAACTCAGACAATGGACCGTAGTTTGCCGAATACTTAAGGACCTCACAGGATTGTATAGATTTGTCTATATTACCAGCTCACCAAGAGACCCTCAAGCCAATGGTAAAGCAGAAAGAGGGATGCGAACAGTGAGAGCATTGTTGAAGAAGAATGATGACATCCAACTTGCATTTCTGAGCTATTGTTCAATTCCATTCAAAAATGGTTTAGCACCATGTGAACTCCTAATAAGAAGAAGACTGAGAACTCTGCTCTCCTACACATACTCATGCGTGAGTACAAGCTGATGACTTGGACAACATCGGGGAGAAAAAGGATGAGTATTGTTCCAGCCAGATGTAGAACTATGACAAATGTCCCAAAGCATGCAACCTACCAGACCTCCAACCAGGAGAGATAGTTTGGATCCGAGACCAAGCTCACTATGGACAAGTGGTTGAACAGACACCACATCCATGGTCCGACCTCGTTAAAACCCAAAATGGTATGGAGAGACAGAACAAGCATCCACTAGTTGCCAGACAGAAACAATCTCCTACATGGTCAAAGCAGTCATCTACCCAACTGAACAAACCAGAGATGCTGTGTTCATTGAGAGATCTAGATGACAACCAGACTGGTGAACCTGAGTCATCTACAAACTCTCCTTGAGAATGAGGTTGAACATGCTTAGGCTGTATCCATTGGAGTTCAGAAGAATGAGAGGTGATCTTATCGAAACATAAAGAATCCTGAGGGGAGTTGACAGTATGGATGCTGAGAGGACTCCTTTTGGGAGAAACCAGAACTAGGGCACACAGTTTAAAAATAAGGGGTCTCCAATTTAAAACTGAAATGAGGAGAATTCTTTTCTCTCTGAGGATTGAGAGTCTGTGGAACTCACTTCCCCAGAGTGTGGCAGGGTCATTGAATATTTTTAAGGCAGAGGCAGATGGATTCTTGACTAACAAAGGACATTAATGGGCATCAGGAGTAATCAGGAAAATGGCACTGAAGCCACAATCAGATCAGCCATAATCTTACTGAATGGCAGAGTAGGCTTGAGGGGCCGAATGGCCTACCTCTGATCCTAATTTGTTTGTTTCTGCCCAGCAGAGCCGCCCATGAGATCACATGCAGGACTCAAATCCCCATCCTCCTTCAAACGAGCAGAGGACCCAGTCGGGTAGACTTGTGAAACAGCAATAGCGGTTGGCCCTCTGAAAAAGAAATTGAAGTCAGAGACTGGGTAGGGTTGGGGGTGGGGTGGCGAATGTAGTGTAAGGGGTTAATTCTAACTGTGTGATACGCTCATAAGGCAGTATGATGCAATGTCTTATGATATTGCTCTTGTACAAACTCGTGGTAAGATGTAGCCTGCAGTAGGAGATGTTTCAATAAAGTTAACATTTTCCTTACCTCAGCATACTCTGTAAATATTGTGTTAGAACAATGAGACCAAGAATATTATAGTGCTCTTTTCTGCAAATGGGAGGAAGAGGCCAGCCCCTCAAAGCAAGCAGACGTGGATGGAAGTGGCTGAGGAAAGTGAGCAGCAGAAGTCTGGTCCCTTGAACCTGGAAATAGTGCCACAAGAGATTCAATGACCTCATGGAGGCAGGAAAGATGCATGGCATCCCACTTTCAGGTGCCAACCCACATTCTGAATTCCCTAGAATTCTCTTGCACAGTATTCCTCCAGCCAACACACCTTACTGCTCCACTCATTCCTCTCTCTGAAAGCAACTTCTCACATCCCCATCTGAACAGCCAATGCTCACAATGGCCCTTATCATATTGCCATTTCACACCCATGCCCCACAATCACCCTCTACAATTGGTGTAATTCCCTCCTCTCCACAGAGTTCATTTCTCGCTGTCATAATTCTCTGATTTCTCTATTTGCACGCGAAGAGAATGCAGGACTCCAGGAAGAGGCAGAGAACTGAGATTGGTCCTCCAGTGATAGGCACCTTGATGGCCACTGGCAATGTGTGCCCACAGTGATGGAGATCTTGCTCCAGGAAGCTGTAGATGTCAACAACTACCTACTGTGAAAGCCTGAGCGTCCTGAGGCTAATCCTCTGTCTATAGACCCTGTGTCGCAGGTATCACTTCCTTCAAATTTGATCTTTGACCATCCTCTCTGTCCTATGGAGTAGCATGTGGCTGAGGAGAAGGTAGCTGGTGCTGCTGTTGATGCTGTTCCTGCTGCTGCGAGTGTTCATGTCACTGCTCCTCTTGTTCTTCACCAGAAGGCTAAGGTAGAGCTGTAAAAGCTGCTCCAATGCTACAGTGAAGGCTGACAGCAGGGAAGATCAGATCAAGGTGTCCAATGTAGGTGACATGACATCTGGAAATTTGGAAATCACTTGTGGAATAGTAAAATCTGGCTCTCTGACCAAATGCCATTAGCAAAGCTTTTCACAAAGGCAACTCAGCAGCTAATTGAGTTTCACTGTTTAAAAGCTTTCTAGCCTGTCAGTTTCATTGAACAATGATTCTCCCGCTGTGCTCTCACCTTGTTGACTCTGATGTGTTACACACAACTCCGGAAACTGTGCTGGCTGTTAAAGCTAGAATTCTGGGTTATATTTACAATTAATTGCCAACTTAAGTTTGAGATTATTTACCGACAGTTCCATAGGGGGCTTCCTCACTCACTTACAAAGCTGCCCGGTTAAACCTGAAAGTGGTGGAATCAACTGGGTTTCCAACTTAATGCCACTTTCTGGGGTTTTAAACACCCGGCCCACGTCCGAACCTGCTCCCACCTTGGCAGTTAAAATTCTTCTTATTGACTCCAACAGCTAGTCACATACAAAGAATAACCAACATAACTTTGAACTGCACCCTCAGTTCTTCACAAACTCCCACAGAAACATCTCCACTTTGTATTTACTGATGGCTTCCGAATCAAAATGCAACACAGAAAGCCTGAGAAGCCTGAGAGTAAAATCTAGGCTACCAGATAACAGGAATAACAGGGAGAAGTAAATTCTCAGAACTGCTACGTGCAGAAATATGTGTAAATGTCAGGTTAAGATAATACATCAAGTATGGTGTACATTACACTGACTCCAGAAATTCTAGGAGACACACGTAGCAGGCCTATGCCAGAAGGATGCACTTCTGACCTCTCATGGAAGCAATTTGGAAAACAACACAAGAGTTATAATCCTTGATGATCTGAGCCTGCTGAATCTACCCACTAAGGAGAAAATTCACCCCTGCAATAGATGGAATAGAGTAACTGTCACTGCTCCCCATAAGACAACATACCCCCACTGTGACAATTTGCAACCCTACCCATTAAAAATATGCAGATAAAACACTGGCAGGACATATACCAGTCAGAGAGGTGATACAGAGAGCTCATACAAGGCAATTCAGAGCTCATTCCCAGAATCCGACTTGACTCATTTACATCCTACATATGCTCAATCTATCCCCCAAGAAATTCAACAATCCTTTTCCAACTGGTCCACAAAAGACAAAAGCTTCGATCCTCCTGCCCAGTGTTCTTTCCTCAGCTGCTGCATTGCCTGCGTCAGTAAACAGATAACAAAAATGGTTCTTAAATTATTTTAAATCCCTCTTATTTCATACTGCAATTGATTACTAGTCAAGGTAACCCTTTCATGTTTTAAAGCCTGTTGCCTCTGCTGTCTTAGAAATTCTGAATGCAAGTTCTTGAATTTGCGCTGAAGTGGCCAAGTCCCAGGAACCACAGCCAATTGAGTTTCCAGCAGTGCACTATGTTCATGTGCACAAGATGTAATAACCACCCAATGCACACTTAATACCAAGACATACCTCTAAGTACAGCTTGAAAAATTGTAGAGTAATTTTGTAAGATGCATGTATTTTGAAAAAAAGGAAAGACTTGCATTTCTATAGTACTTTTCATGACCACCAGATGTCTCAAGCGCTTTACAGCCACTGAAGTACTTTTGAAGTTTAGTCACTGTTGTAATATAGGAAATGTAGCAGCCAATTTTACGCACAGCAAACAGCAACGTGACAATGATCAAATAATCTGTTTTTGACATGTTGATTGAGAGATAAGTATTGGCCAGGACACTGGAGATAGTTCCCCTGTTCTTCAAAATAACGCCATGGGATCTTTCACATGCACCAGATCAGGCAGATGGAGCCTCAGTTTAACATCTCATCCGAAAGATCACCGACAGTGCAGCACAATCAGTACTGCAGGTAAGAGTGCTACCAACTGAGCCATAGCTAACACACATTTTAGAAGGATTCAGCCTGTAGACAAGCGTACCGATAATTTAAAAACCTTACAGGGAGAATATTTCTATATTTTTGCATTAAAAGTATCAATGAAAATAGGCTAGTTTTCACCTTCATGGGCAGGCTCGGGCGGGCGGGAGCGGTCGGGAAGCCGACTATCACCCACGATCGGGGCCAGACTGCGATTTCACGCTGGCGGGCCAATTAAGTCCCACCCAGCATGAACGCCGGCTGGAGAACCTCCGAGAAGGGGCGGGTGGGGATGGGGGCCTGTTGCCTGCCAGGTCCAATGGCATCCCGGCGGCCAGTTCAAAAACAGTGCACCGCGTCAGAGTTGCTGCACCGACATGGCTGCAAACGAGGATGCAGAGACCAGGCGGGAGGTGAGGTTGGCTGGGCACTTGGCCCTCCGTTTTTCCGACGAGTGCCTCGCTGCGCAGCTGGAGGAGGAGGCTGTCAGAAGGGACACCCTTGTCCCCAGAGGTGGGAAGGGGAGGCCCTCGTACCTCACAAAGAGAGCATAGGAGGAGGTGGCAGCTCAGGTGAGCAGCCATGGTGTGGTGCGGTGCACCTGAGTGCAGTGCTGGAAGCACTTCAATGACCTCAGGAAGGGTGAGTACCATGTTGGCGTGGGTCAGTTTGTTGAATTGTTTTGGGCTGGCCATCCCCCCGTGGAGCTCAGGGGTGTTAGAGTCTGAGTGCCAAGTGTCAATCACACCGGAGCTGGCCAAGGGGCTGAGCCCTGGCTTCTTTGACTGAATGCCTTGCGCCTCAAGGGCCACGACTTGGATCTGCCCTGCAAGGTGCTTCTCAGCTGGGGTTGGCCAGGCTGCAGTGGCACTACAGGTAGAGAGTGGACTAATCAATGCTCCTCTGTCCTTTCTGGAGAAGACATCCCATAACAATATTGAGAGGTTACAGACTGGCAGAGGAGCGCCATACCTCCTCATCCTCTTCCAGTACGAGCAGTAGGCCTTGGAGCTCGAGAGGCGCCATGCACCTCAGTCAACTGGGCATGGAGAGGCTGGGGTGTCAGACAAAGGTAAGAGTGCAGTGCAATGAGGTGAGAATTTCAACTTGTGCAACTATTCTAGTGTAGTCTCTTCATTGATGTGAGCCTCGAACCTGGAGTCCCCATTGATCACTGAAAGACAAGGGCACCATGATGCAGATCTCCACTGTCTCACCAGGGTGCCTGGCATGCACAGTGACAGTATGGTGACTTTAACTAATGACATGTCATTGTTCTCCCTTTTAGGTTCGCCAGGAGGCATTCACTAAAGGGCCACCCCTGACCCCGGAGGACCACCATGCTCCCCAAGCACCTGCGTCACAGCCCCTTTCCGAAACAGGCACCAACACAGATACAAGCACCTCGGTGGATATTAGTTCGGCGGCTGGTATCTTGGTACACATTGGTGAGGGCACTTCAGACTCGCTTGAGGTGCAGGCAGAGGCAGAGAGTGCCCAGGGTGCCGGCAGTTGACGGACTGCTAGAGACCAGGACGATGCTCAGTCGAAGGCTGATGATGGGCCTCTAGAGTTGTCCATTAGGCAGCAGATGCTGGATGTCCAGCAGGACGTGTGGGAGGATCTGGCGGAGATCCAAGAGGGTATGCGTGCCATGGTCTCCATTGTGGAGGAGTCCCTGCGGAGCGTGAGCACTGCATTGACCCTCATGGCCGACCGCAATGCCTCCTCCATGGAGAGAGTGGCGACTCTCATGGAGAGGCTGCTCCAGGAACAGAATCAGGGGTTCCTAGGGTTGTGCTCGGAGCTGCAAGCTCTCACACAGGCACAACCTTGGCTGGTCGGTGTCCGTGTGTGAGATGGATGAGACACCCAGTATCCCAGCTAGGTGCCTGTCCATCAATGGTGAGCAGGGAGGTCCACAGCGACCTCATGTTGGTGCACGAGCTGCCTGTCATCTCTGCAGGCTCCTCTCAGGGCACTCTGGATGACGGCAGCAGCTCCTCCACCCCTCTGCCAGTGACCGTCGCATCTGATGAAGCTGCAGCAACTGGAAAGATGCCAGCCATGGCACTGGCCGCTCCCTCCCAGGCAGGGCCAGCACGGGCTCCACTGACTAGAGGACAACCGCCAAGGCCATCAAGAACAACAGGACAGCAGAGTCAGCAGGCTGTCTCCAATGCTGGTGCCAGTGAGAGGGGAGCACCTAGACATAGCACCCATAAACAAAAGGGACTGAACACGGGTGATCTTTTGTTCCCCCATTTTGTTTTTTTTTTAATGGTGTGACTACCAACACCAGATATTGTTCGGTTCAATACTATGTGAGTTCCAACATTAAATTACAGTTGCTTTTGTGTTATTGGCCTGAATATGCTTCATTTGTTTTGTAGGTGCAGGGTAGGCCAGTATGTAATGCTGGACGTTGGTGGCGCAAAACCTTATTGAACAGGCACTGGGTGTATCTTGGCGGCCAAGAAAAGGGTCACTTCTGCGATCCAGGATAGAGATGGCAGCCATGGCATGAGGTGGTAGTTCTTATTTGGTGGCCTAGCTGAAGGAGCGTTGGATCAAGGCGTCCCTGGTGTCCCTGCCTCCCTGGAGGTTACCAAGGTCTGGCTCCACGCCCTCAGCATTCTCCTCACCATGCTCCTCTTCTGACTCACAACTGGATTAATCATCTGTGGCCTGTGCAGCTGTGTCAACATCCTCTTCCTCCAGTGGGTCCCACCTTGCCAGTGCCAGATTGTGGCGAGCACAGCATGCAACCACTATCAGTGACACCTGCTCGGGGGGGTTTATTGCAGTGCACCCCCTGAAAGGTCCAGACATCGGAAGCACATCTTGAGAAGGCGTGCTTCTCTCTACCACCGCCCATGTGGGGGCATGTTTCCTGTTGTACTGCTGGTCCGCCTCTGTTCTTGGGTGGGTGAGAGGCGTAATGAGCCACCTTTTCGAGGGATAGCCCTCGTCACTCAGCAGCCAGTCGGGCTGGAGCACTGAAGAACCTTGACACCTGCGAGTGTCTCAGGATATACACGTCATGGAAGCTGCTAGGGTACCTTGCATAGTCTTGCAGAATCTGCATCCTGTGGCCACACACTAACTGCACATTCATGAAATGGAATCCCTTCCTGTTAACAAAGGCACCCGGCTGACCCACTGGCACCTCGATGGCCACATCTGTGCAGTCGATGGCACCCTGGATGTCGGGGAACCCAGCAATTGCTGCAAAAAAGCCTCTGGCTCGCTCAGCCTAGCTGGCCTCGTCCATACTGAAATGAATGAAAGTCAATACCCACCCGAATAGAACTTCTGTCACCAGCTTGGCGCAACTGTGGACAGCTGATTGGGATTCTGCACACAGATCCCCCACTGAGCCCTGGAAAGAGCCTGAGACTTAGGAGTTGAGGGCCACTGTGACCTTCAGCACCACTGGCACAGGGTGGGTTCACACAGCCGGAGCTGATCTCAGGCCCAATCATCTGACAAATGGAGGTCACAGTCTCCCTTGAGAGGTGGAGCCTCCTTCAGCATTGCACATTGGACATATTGAGGTAGCTGCATTGCCACCTGTAAACCCTGGCAGCAGGATAGTGGCGCCTTCTGCGGCCCCTTCTGCCTTAGACTACCTGCTGGCCCTGTGCCCCTTGTGCCTGCGCCTCTCCTCCCACAGGTCCCTCCCTTGGATGCTGCATTGGGACACGTGTCCTCCTCTCCCTTCTGCCTTTCTCTTCCTCCTCAGAGGAGGTGCCTCCAGCGGAGACCATAGTCCCCATTACCAGGGTAAGGGAAGGCTGTCTGATACCTGCAAAGGTCCAGATGGTCCGAATCATAAGGGGGCCTGGAAGACACCAATGAGCCCAGAAATTAAGCCTGGAAATGCTAAGAATGAAGCCGCAATGAGAGATTAAGCTGACAAGAACCAATAAGCCACCAGCAGCAAGTTATCTCCAAAACTCCTCACTCCTCACATTGACAAAGCTGCTGACCCTTCTTATCCAGCCTGTGGATGAGGTTTTGCAAATTGTGGGCTGCCCGCCTGCCTGTTTGACGAGTGAAAAATTGCACGGGCAACGTTAAATCACCATCAACTGGGTTGCCAAGGGCCTTAGCTGGTCCCTTAATTAATAGTGGGTGTGGATCCGACTCCCGTGTGCATTCGCCCAGCAAAATATCACCTGTCATTTTATGCTCATTCATGTCGGGCAGGCGCCCACCCAATGAGCAAAAGATTCTGCTCCATGTGTAAGTTTGTTCTAATTTAGTTTGAACTGCCTGAAGACTGCCGAACTACAAATGCAAATGACACTCAATGCTCTTGTGTAAACTTATTTGCATAAATACACATTTCTTGGTGCTCACTCAGATGAGTCAAGGGATTATGTTACTAGCATGAGTGAAAAATTCTTTGCAAATCTGATTTAGAGCAAATGGTACAATTTAAGGACAGGGATAAAAATCCAAACAGGTAAATGATGGCACAGTCCAGTCTCTGTCCTCCTCTTGATGGGTTGTTGAATTCTTAAGGCCCGAATCTTACGTTCATCGGGCACGCACGATTGGAAGGCCCGGAAGGTCCTGCGATCGGCCCCCGAACGCCATTTCATGCTGGCTAGTCAATTAACGGCCAGGCAGTGTGAACCGTGAGCTGAGAAAGCCTCAGCATTGCCAAGGGGGTGTGGCGGGAAGAGGGGGGCTGCAGACAAAAGTGATGGTGTGGGTGGGAGCTTCTAGTGAGCTCCGTGAAGGCAGACAGCTGCTACAGAGCTGCCTCAGGGAGCTGCAGACCTGGACAGATTAAATGACAAGAAAAAAATGCACCAAACTGTGTCTATACAGCACATTCAAGCACCTGACAGCAGGGCTCAAAAAATCTCAGTTCCCAGATATCTTTTTTTAAGTAGATTTCACCCCTGACATTTCATCCCACCCTGGATCGAGGTTTCAACCAAAATGTAAAGGCCACCTGGCTGATTGGTCTGTCCGCCAACCGTAAAAGTGGACGGGCTAATCTCAATAGGTTTAATTACCCGCTTAATTGTCGGCGAGTGCACTTCCAACTGCTGCGCGCGCCCGAGCGAAATATCGCACGAGTGCGTGATGATGTTGGAATGCGCACCCGACGTCTTCTCGCGCAATTTCATGTGCAGTCGGGTCGGGCACCCACCCGCACAGCTAGCGTAAAATTCTGGCCTAAGTGACGCTGCATGAGATGCTCCCGAGGAACAGTGCCCTCAAGTTCACTCTGTAGCATTATTCCATTAGTCAGCACTGCAGCGTGCCCATAAATGGGTGTAGCCATGTTTCAGGCAAAAGCAGACCACTGTTTTCCCTATATCCAGCATAGCTCAAAATATGCCTCTTTGCTTCCCTAGCCTGTGAGAAGGCAGGGTACCATGGTCATTAATTCCCAGTTGTTTTCTGGCGCCTGCAAAAATGATTATTTGCATTTTGGCAGATTTGGCCAAACAAGAAACACTGGCTGCTAAACACTCTGGCACGTAAA
Source organism: Cetorhinus maximus (assembly GCF_964194155.1). Classification (NCBI taxonomy): domain Eukaryota; kingdom Metazoa; phylum Chordata; class Chondrichthyes; order Lamniformes; family Cetorhinidae; genus Cetorhinus; species Cetorhinus maximus. The sequence continues at coordinate 29,155,881 of NC_135900.1, forward strand.
GCATAGCATATCATAAGCTTCTGTAGCATCTTCCACCATACTAATTAAAGCGGCATTCACATCATGGTAAAGTCACTGGGGGAGATATGCTGGTGCAGTCACCTTCAGGAAGAAAAACCCCGACTGTGGTAAGGGTGTTTGTGGTCTCACTAAGAGGTCTGGAGGCTTGTACGGTTGAACATAAAGGGCAGAATTTTTCACTGAGCGGGCAGGCACGTGCCCGAACCGCTCGAGCACAAAATAGCAAGTGATGACGTCGGGCGAGCGTCCCGACATCATCGTGCACTTGCATGTTACTTCAGCTCGGCAGTAAATACCCCAGACAAATATAAAAACATATTAACTTGGACTTCTCCTGATTTCCTACTTATCCTGTTGTACTCCTGTAAACTAAAATATTTTTTCTTCATGACACCCAATTCTGCATTAGGTTTGGCCCTTGCATGAATCCAAACTGGTCTGATAAGGTAGATTTTTGATTCATAGTCATTTAAAATTAAAAGCATGTATAGCTTTAAATGCTGTAAGGAAATCCAAGATGGTGCTGCTGTACGTTTCTTCACAATGAGGTTTCCCGCGCTTGCCGCTTTTGGCGGGCTCGCACATTAATGGCGTTCATGATTTCTGTGTTTTAAATTTTTCAGTAGCGACTCCCTGGATCGACTTTTTTGAGTCTTCCCCGCAGTATCTAAGTATTTTTGGGTCACGAAACAGTCGCTCTTGTTGTGTTTTTTAACTGCTAATTTTTTTTTTAAATGATATCTTTTTCCATTGGAGTGAGCTTGGCTGCCATGTGGTCAGACTCCTCGAGCTGTTCACGGTGTGTTTTAAAATGGCAATTCTGACTGCTGCTGACCTAAAAGCTTTTTAAACGCATTCTGGCCGAGAACTTATGTTTTTTAGCTCACCCGCGCTAGGTCTCCTGACTTTGCACTCTCTGGGTATTGAAACCGGACTTCCACAAGTTTCAATGGAGTCTTCTGCTGCAGCGTGGAGTTGTATTTCTGCTCTCTACTTCCAATCGTGCTTTGGAGCTTTCCTCTGGTGATTTCTTCTGTGTCTTCGCTTCTGGTGCTTTATGTCAGGTCAGAATGCTGCTCTTTTATTCTTCCAGGTTTTAAATTTCTTCTCCAGTCTCCGTGAGGTTCTGAGTTGTTGTGATCACCACCATTGTCACCATGTTGCAAAGTTGTTTGGGATCTCACTAAGAGGTCTGGAGGCTTGTATGGTTGAACATTAAGTGTTTATTAGCAACTCATAACTACATACGTCTTCTGACTAGGTGTTATCTCCATGCTGGCTTCTGCTAGACTACTACTGTACTCAATCTACTAAAATGTGATCCTCTACATCATTCTGTATCAGGTACTGTTTCCCCAGTCCCATATTAACCCTTACTAACCCAAACATCCTTATACTACACCGACTAATTCAATTCCTTGTTGAAGCAAGGTATGTTACCTCTCTCTGAAAATATGGTGGTATTGATATGGATGGAAGACATGCAGCAACTCTTAAGAAGTTTGAGATGTCTAGCACCCCAATAAATGCTATTCCTTCTTTGAGTGCATCAGCTCAGATGATCCCAATTAGCAAACCCACTGGTACCAATAGACCGGGATGGTGAAGAATAGATAAATAGGGCTCGGGGAAACATAAGTGTCTAAGCAAAAGGGAAATACAAGAAGCGCCTTTAAAATATGTTTTTAAAAAACTTGTAAAATCTATGGGCCTTTAACTGTTATGCAGGAATGTTCCTCAGAAGGCCAAATCTGTAGGTTTGCCACGTTTACACATACACAGGCATGCAAGGAGTTTGGCATCTGGCATGCCTAGAAGCTGGACAATTGGGCGGTACTCTTCCCTGTTCCCCTTCTAAATTATAAAGGAAGGTTTCACCTGTTTCAGGATGGAAGCTCTGGCCACCTGGACATCCTGCTCCACTTACCCTTCCCTGAAAATCAGGTAGTTTTGAGGCAAACTGGGTTGGGTGAAATGACATGTCTGAGCCCAAACAGGGCGTAATAATAAGACAAAAAAATTCACCAGTGTGTTTACAATATTAATATTCTACAGATTTTGAAACAGATATAATTTCACGTCATTAATTCTGAAGAAACAAACATTAGATAAGGCACTGTAGGAGCTAATCAGGAATACAAGCTCAAACTGAAGACTAATTAGTTTACTAAAAATGTTATGGTCCTGCAAATAAGTTCACATTGTAAGTAAGGCTGACAATTAATCTCAGTTAGCTTCTGCAATTAACATGTTAATATTTTTTGGAGATTAATTTTTAAACGCTCATTAATCGTGGAAGTTACACGGAGAGTAGCACTGACTAATGAACGTCAGCTGAAATTGTGGCATTCCATTATATTTTGAACATACGTTAATTAACCATTCAAGGACAAAATCCATTTTCAAGAAGGGGAAAACAAATTGTTCTGGAAATAGAGGCTTGTTTAGCCTTGGCGTTTTCAATGCAGTACATTTCTTGGATCCAAGGACTCCTGATGTGGAGGTTTCTAAGTTTTCCTGGTAAAGCTTTTGATACAGTGATAAAGCTAGACAGCCTTTTTGGTTTGCTAAGTGCCAAGTTATATAGCACAATATATTTGATGTTACTGATAGTGGTAAATGGATAGGAAAAAATTGTACACAAAGTACAAAAATAAGAAAGGAAGGAACATGACTTGTATTTCTCTGTGCAAGACTTGGAGAGGCCTATTTATTTTCAGACTTAAATGCAGGAGAAGGTTGAAACATGCACAGTTTACCATTCCATATCAATAACTTATATTGCAGTTAAAAGCAAATGTCACCATTCTTCCCAATAACAATGTTTCCAAAAGAACCTTTATAGTGCCTATTAAATTGTTTGGCACACTGTTTTACTAACAGTATAGGGACCTGGTTTACTGAGTAGGATATGTTTTGATTTATCCAACTACATTAAATTGTATGCAAAAAGGGGGAATTTGCCTGGAAGCCGAAGGCAGAAGAAGGGAATGGGAATCTGGGCACAATAATAAGTGAGAAACAGTATTCAAGATGAGAAAGGAATCAATTGCATATAGTAAGAGGAAATTCTCCTACATTCCATTGTATTAATTGTAAATAACTGGGTAAACAGCATCTGCAACAATGTATAATTCCATGTAAATAAATATTAAACTATGGGCAGGACTTTCCATTCGTTGGGCGGGTGCAATGGACTGGCCAGGGAGCGGCTGGGAAAACGTCCGCCACCCACGATCGGCTCCCGACCAGGAATTCATGCTGGCTGGTCAATTAGCGGCCAGCTAGTGTGAAAGGCATGCTGAAAATGCTCAGCACTGCTGGGGTAGGGGCAGGAGGAGGGCGAGCGCGGGAGTCTGCACATGTGTGGGGGAGCGCATGCTGAAAGCTCCCTGAGGGTACAGAGCTGCCTCAGGGAGCTGAACGATTGTACAAAGGAAAATAAAGATTTTAGAAATGATATAAACATGTCCCCACATGGGACTCAGTCACATGAAGAGGGACATGTTTAAAATGAAGTTGAAAATTTTTTTCTGGCTTTTTATTTACCGTTGGAAACCTCATTCCGCCTGTGGATGAGGTTTCATAAAAAATGCAAAGGGCGCCTGGCCTATTCGCCCACCCGCCAACCAAACGGTTGAACAGGCAACAAATAACACAAGTTAATTACTTGCTGAAGGGCCTTAATAGGCCACTTAATTGTCGGCGGGCACGCTCTTGAATCATGCGCATGCCCACCGACCGAAAGATCGTAATAGTGCGCGATGACGTCGGGACGCTCGCCCGATGTCTTCACGCATGATTTTCGGCCCGATCGGGTCGGCTACGCGCCCGCCCGCCAGATGTAAAATTCTGCCTTATAAAGAGGGATTAATGATATGAAACTAGAAATAACAGGGTTTTTATGCTGTGTTATTTACTGGTAATAATAATTGTAATAAAATGAACCTGAATGAGGTTTATGAATTAATTACATCAATTAAGTATGCAATTAAAAGCAGGATGAACTGAGATTAAAATCTCATAGCCCCTGCCTTTCTTCTATCATTGGTGGCTGTGTCTTCAACTGCATAGATCCCATACTCCTACCATAAACCCCTCAGCTTCTTTCACCCCTCTTTTGCTTTAAAATCCTCCTTGGAACCCATCACCTTGATCAAGCTTTTTCATGCCCTTCTTAATATTTCCTTCTTTGGCTCGGCATCCTTTTTTTTTTAACATAAGCCTGTGAAGTGCCTTGGGATATTCTTCTACATTATGGGCATGATAAAACTGCAACTTGTTGCTAACACAGACAAACTTGAGATGGCTTGCACAGCCTAATAGTCTACTGGCATTCATTGTCCAGCGTCACTTGGATGGCTATGAATGGCCAATGAGTGAAGAAATGAGAAGCTGACAGAACCATCAATGGGAAAGAAATGTCATGGAGTGGCAGTTTACTGCTTCATGCTTATTGTCCATGAAACAAATTCCAGATCTTGATCTACTGATAGGAGAAGCCATGAAGTATAAGTTGGGTAATCTTCTTGATGAAACTGAGGATATTGAAGCAGAGTCAGTTTGGGGTGCTTTTATGCATCCTTAATACGTCTGTGCTGAAGCGAACAATGGAAGCAGGTTGGCCTTACAATTGGAGGGTACTACATGACATGGAAGGTCCCTAACACAAGGGGAAAGAATCAACTTCAAGTTGGGCTCAAAAAGTTTCTGAAATTCTGAAAAGTTTTCAATTTATATCATTCAAAAAATACATAAATAGTATCAATTACAGCTGGCATAGATGTGTAATAAACTTAATCTTCTGTCAGATTGTTGAAGTTATAAAGTAATAAAAAGTATAGATTTCAAATTTTACTCAATGTACAATACAAACTCAAGATCACTTCAAACAAGGCAATGGCCAATGGCCAGGGTGTCTTTTTCATTTCTGTTTATTGTGTTCTGTTTATACTTGCTGCTAAATACTTTGTGCTTGTGATACAGACCTAAGAAGTATAGTTTGTAGTGGGAAACATTATGCATGAATAATGCAAACCAGTAATAGTTTTCCTTAAGTTAGTATGTCCTTACTAAATATTTGGAGGTTCAGTGAGGCAGTAGCTCGTTTGTACAGTACAATGTTCAAGGAAATTTAATACAATTTTTAAACTCTGCAGAATGCAATGAGTGTTGAAAATATCAACTTACTGGGCAGAATTTTTCTGATAGTGGGGTTTGCCACCCCACCGATGCCAGCTATCCCGCAGCCATTTAACGCTCTGAGGAGTGTAAATTGGCTGGAGGCGAGATTTCTGCCCTTCACTTGGATGGAAGACCTGCCTCAGAGAGCTGATTGGCCAGAAGGTCTAAGATCTAACAAGTGTAAAAAGCCTCCAGCCTCTGTGCATCAAGTTGCTGTCTACAGGAACTGAAGCTGAGAAAACTCACTTTGAATTGACTGTCTAGGGTAGGTACTGTGTGGCTTTGCCTGGGCATTATGACGTGGCAGATGATGTGTGCCAGGCGGATCAAATTCACAAGGGAAACTTGATCACGCGGTCACAACTGTTTTGCAATTTGTATTTTATTTTGAGATGCGTGCCCTGAATTCAGAAGTAATAAGACTACTATGACTTCACAGGTTTTTAGAAAACTAAATTAAACATTTATTAACAAAAGAAAAGATTTCAAGCACATCCATAGGTCTACAAATTACTACTATAATAACTCCTAAAACCCCTAATTAATCTGGCTTCCAGTTACACCCCCGTTAAGGCAACAGTAAAAACAAACAGATTTAAACAGACCCAGGCAAAGCCACACAATACCCTGGACATTCGAATTTAAAGTGAGTTTTCTCAGCTTTGGCTCCTATAGATAGCAACCTGATGCACAGAGGCTGAAGGCTTTTCACACTTGTTAGATCTTAGAATGCATTCCCCCGACACATAGCATAATTTCCTTTATACATGTTTCTCCCTTTTTAATGCAAATTCCATCGTTCTGATATGTCTTTACAACTTTACCTTTCTCATAATATAAATTTTTTCGTAGTGCTCATTTTATCAGTAACCTTTGGGAAAAATAAACACAGTGTTTGGCTTAGCTTCTCCTGGCTAGGTGTAACATTCTACCATCACTTTGAAATTCAAATTACCCTAATTTATCTATAAGCGCAAATTTTCTTTACACCTCACATTCTAAAACTTCAGCCAAGTTTACATAGTTAGCATTTCAAACCTAGCTTCCTTATTGACAATTCAAAGCCTCCAGGCCAGCTGTCTCCAATTCAATTAAATTCCACACACACAAACACACAGAGAAACTATCCAAACCCCACTATTAACCTACTTTTACAATAAATCACAATAATATTATGAGAATTATTATATTTTCATGACATCCTGGCACCGCCACCGGGAGCAGTGGCTACTGCTGGGATTACAAGCAATCCCTGGAGTGAAAGTGCCAGAACCCCAGGACACTGGGAAGTCTGGGGTCTCGTGGTGGGGAGTGGGTGGGGATTGTAATTTGAAGAGCAGGCGGGGAGAGAGCACAAAGCGGGGCCCAAACCTTGTGAGGGGCCATCCTATCTTGAAAGGGAGCCAGTAGTGGAGGTGACCACCCCCCACCAACCCACTCCCCACATCCACCCAAGGCCCGAGCAGGATAATCTGCCAGGCTTCCCCTTTGTCCCTGAAACTCATCCTCCAGCCTCAAAATTGAGGCCAGATGGGAAGTGACTCTTTAGTGGGCATTAATTGGTTTCTTAAGGGTCTTAACTGGAGCATGGACAGGCGGTCCGGCCTAGGGCACACCCGCCCCATGTAGAATTGCGGACAGGTTGGGAGAATGCAGGAGGGTAGCGGAAAGGTCACTTGGGGAATTTTACCGCCCCCCCGCCTGCAAACCTGTCATTGGGGGCCCTTCAAATGCTAAGGATTTATCAATGTTAGCCGAATCATATTTTCATCATTTTATGAAGGTACCATAGATGATAAATTGGGTGTTTCTTCAAATTTGATACACATTTTTCTAAACCTAAGATCGGAGATCTACATAATGATACTTCAAATTGCTTTTTAAATCCTATTACAATAATTTCTAAAAATTCTTAAATTAGTTTTTTTTAAAGTTTGCATGAATTACAAAACTCTAATCTGGCATGCTACTTATTTTCTGTGCATCTCCATAGAAACTGTCATCTTATTTATTCATCTTTGCCTCAATAGGGGAAGATCTTCACTGTTCTTATTTATAACAAAACCATAAATGCCTGTTTTTGCTATGAATAATGGAACAGCAAACATTTCCCTCCACTATTATACAAAAGTAGAATTATTTACCATAATTTTACAGAATAGCTAGCTGCATTTGTGATGATACTTCAACCTTTGTTAACATATTTAAGAAACTTTGATATAAAGTTTGATATACATTATTTGCCCTAAGGCATATATTTTTATGCCATAACATGATCTACGTATTTTACATAACCACTGTTTCTAACATATCTTAAATATGGAAGATATTGTAAAACCTAATTCCTGCCATACTGCCAAGAGGATCGCACATCAAGAATGCCTAAAGGGCCTCCCTTATAATGTAATTTCAAATTTTTGTGGAACAAAATCTTAAAAATACATTGCTAGGTTTTTCCTTAGCTTTTTTTGTTCAGTGAGCAATTTTGTTTGGATAGCAGAACAACTGGCATCAAAGTATTTTGGAATACTTTCATTTATTATTACTGAAACAGCTGTACCCTCTCAAAATCCTTAAAACATGCAGCTCTTGCACAGGCATAAAAATCAAATAAAAATGACATTTGACCAATATTATGGATGATTATGATGTGAAACCTAGGAGAACACCAGCTTGTTTTAATGCCTTTGTTTTGTGTCAATGCAGTGCAGGAAACTGCTATATGGAAAAGAAAACTTTAAAAAATGTTTACACGCAATAAAATATTCATAAAATTTGTTTCACTACTGTTGCTTAGCTGCAGCATCCAAATCCTGTATCTGTAATGTTGTATGTTAGTGTGTCTGCAGTCAACTTAAGCTATTGCTGATTGGTTCATGACACTAGACCAAATAGAACCCCGCAAGAAATATTTTTAAATTTTTATTTATTCAGGTTTCCATTTGTAAATGCTTTTTTTTGCCCCTTCTTTTACATTATTTTTATTTTACTCCTGCATGCTGATGTCTCAACTTCCTCAACCCAACTTGAATTTGCTCTTCTCTCTGCCCATGAGCAGCACCATGGGAAATCAACTAGCATTGGTTTATTTTGAAATGACAAGAAATCTGTTCCAAAAAACAACCAGTAGCAAAGTATTGTATGTCAGAATCATAGACCCAAGGAGCAGAATTATACTCCTTATATTTGTCGTCAGCATGATGGAGATTAAAAGTTTTATTGGTGACTGAAGTTGAATGGCAGGTCAGCAGTCATGTAGGACCAAAAATAATACAAGGACCTTTGGGATTACTTTACCACATTTAGCAGATGCCTTCTGTGAAAATTAATAACTCACTGCCACAGTATAAATTTTCTTTCAGCTACCATGCACTTAAGCTGATATAAGCTTGCAGAGCAGGCTGTGGTGATTTATTTTCATTGATGTCTCATCTCATAATCTCCAAACCAGCATCAGCTTCTCATCATTGACTTTTTATTTTTTTGACACTTCAATTCTTCCTATTTTCATAATGTTTTCAGAATATACTTCTGGAAAGCTACATTTGTTTTTCTTCCTTCTATAGTTTTGACTAAAGTGAAGCTACCGAATAAAATGCCAAACATTTCATGTCCGACACTATGGAAAGCACAATGGGTGTGTGCAATTTATTTTAATGATAATTTTATTAATGTTATATTATGCTGTACTACCGATTGATGTTTACCCTAACCCTTTTCTTACCATAGTATCACAGGAGGCCGCTCATCAGGTTGGCTACTTGAAAGAACTGTCCAATTAGCCCTAGCCCCCTCCTATATCCCCAAAGCCCTGCAAACTTTCCTTTTCAAGTATTTATCCAATTCCCATCAGGAATCATCATTCCCATCAAATCCAATCAGGGAGTGCTCAGCGCTTCCGGGTGCACTTCACGCTGGGCGGGCTTAATTGGCCCGCCCACGTAAAATGGCGGCGCGGACCCGTACGGGGGCACCGATCGGGTCCGTGCCTGCCCCCGCACAACCCCCGCGACCGGGGGGAAATTCTCCCCCATGACACAGTTATTTAATTTCATTCATAAAAAGCTGAAAGGTAAATGTTTCTGAAAATAAAAATGTCTTAATGACAAGAGATCAAAAAGATTCCAGTCTGGATAACACTGCTGGGGCAATATTGGTGTAGTGCACCAAATCTAAATCGTATCCAACCTAGCAGAGCTTTGCCCTGTTATTAGGAAAACATGGTTAAATCTCCAGAATTACCATTCTTCATGAAATCAAAACTCCCCACAAACAACTTTTTTTTTTAAAAAAGGTCTGCAATTATATTAAAATTAAAAGATATAATAGAAATGAAACTTTAGGGTTTTTGAATGTCATTTGTAACAATTAAGAGTTATTTTGTTTCTCCAGCTTTTTTAAACATTTATTTTAACTTTCATGTTTTCGGCATTAAACGTTGAATTAAAATCACTTTTGCTCTCACTAAAATGATGGATGGTAGTGCTACTTTTTCTATTTCATGTTAGTGCCTAGTGCTGTGGGTTTTGCAATGAAAATCAGCTATCGTGCTCTGTCCATTCCTCAATGTAGCAAACCATCTTATGCTAAACAAAAAAGCCAGAGCATCAGTCAAAAGCAGTCTATTTCAGAGTTGTGACTATTGAAAAATATTGACGTAATGACAAGTGATGTTGATGATTTCTGTGCATCACCAAGTTGATTGATACTGGCAGTTATTTCCCTTTTTCAGTTTGACAAGTTTCATTATGTGGCCTATCCTCTACTAGCATTTGGAAGCAGTGCCTTTTCAATAACCTATCTATTTAAAGTTTGAGAATTAATTATCATAATTTGATTGCTCTTCTTCAATCTCTGTCCAAAGGCAGGTCTGACCCACAGTGCCCCAACCTCTGCCATGGATGGGTAGGGCAAGGAGGAAGGTCCCAAATCCATCCCAGCAAGAACAGGGATCGAACCCCGTGCTGTTGGCACCAATATGTTCAACAGCAGCTGTCCAGCCAACTGAGCCAACCAGCCCCCCGTTCCACCAGCACAGTCAGTCTTCTCATCACTCTAAATTCACACTCACAAACACGTCACAAGTCCACAGGGATCTCACTCACTGCCAGTTTAAGGGACATCACCATTCACTGTCTCACACACACCCTCATCTGCCCTACGGATTGTGTCCTCATCCTATCCTGTCTGTCAATGGCATCACTCACCACCATGAGGCATCCTTCTCATCTGGCATGGCAGGCGTCCTGCTTACACTCTCTCCATCTGACTTCATGCAGGACAAGCTGGCACACAACAGAAGGGAGAGGTCACAGACTGGTGGAGGAATGCCCGACATCAAGGTCCTCAGACTTTGAAAATAAAGTCATCCAGCTGGCCGGCAATGATCTGGACCGTGTTGACAGTGAGGTGCTCAACCAAGTGAGGGTCCAGCAGTGCAACATCCGTAAGACAACTGTGCTGTCAGTGTGTTCCCCTGTTCCGCAGTCCGCTGCCGTGCACTAATTATCTCCCCTTGCTTTCGCAGGCACTTATGGGAAGCAGCCAAGAGGGTCCACGAGCCAGGTCCTCGACTCAAGCCCCAAAGACACCTCAGAAGAAGAATCTGTTGGCACCCTAATTGAAGGCCCATCAAAGCACTCACCCACACCCCCCATGAGCGCAGACACACACCTTGGTGGGACCTAGATCTAGAGGAGGCTTGGGTTCACAATCTGGTTCTCTTTCAGTTGTCCATCTGAGCTGACTGACTCACTGATTATACTCTCATGCAGCACCTGTGCCTGTACAACACGAGGCTGCGCCAATGATGGTCATAGTCAGATTTTTTTGCTCAATGCCCCCGTCCTTTCCCCTCCCCCACTGACCCAAGTCCTTTCCCCCATCACTGTTGACCCCCCCCCGACATCACCTCCCACCTCCCCACTGTCACATATCAACCTCAACCTTGTCGTTCCAGGACATCCAGGTGAATGTGCATGTTCCCCAACTTCCAGAGAATTCCACCCTTATCCACATTGACCTCCACGATCTCCTCCCTCCCGCCCCCAGTGTCCGTGTCTGCCTCTGAGACCACACCAACCACCATCACTGTCCCTTCTACAGCTACCAATGCACCTTCACCCTCCCACCCTTCCGGCTCCTTCACCCTTGCTCCCTCCTCCTCCCAGTCTTCTTCCCCCCTCTGAACTCCCTCTTCGCATTGGACATCTTCCTTCCCCTGGACTCCTTCCCCCTTCAAACTCCCTCCTCCTCCCAGACACCTTCCTTGCCCTGAACTCTTCCCTGCTCACCCCACCACCACTGCGAATTCCCTCCTCCACCCAGACTCTTTCCTACCCTGTACTCCTTCCCCCACTCTGAACTCCTTTCTTTCCCCAGACATCTCCCCCTCCCTCCGAATTCCTTCCCTTACACCTTCCTCCCGACTTATACCTACCTCCCCACTTGTATTCTCCTCTGTTACATCCTCCTCCCCTGTACTCCCTCCCCCAACCTTACACCCCCTGACACCTTTGTGTTCCTTCTCCCAACCTCAGCCCTCCGACATTTTTGCGTCCCCACTCCCAACCTCACACTCCGACAACTTTGTGCCCCCCAATCTCACCCCCCGACACCTTTGTGCCCGCCCCCCAATCTCACTCCCCCAACACCTTTATGTCTCCCCCTGCCAACCTCACCCTCCACCGACACTACACCTTCGCCCTCTCCCCAACAATCTCACCCCCTCTGACATCTTCATCTTCACCCTCACAACCTCACCCTCTACCGGTACACCTTCCTCTCCCAGTCACATGTAGACCTTCCTCTCCCACACCACCCTCCCCACCCCGCCGACACACGTCCCTCTTCCCCACTCACAGCTGGACCTTCCTCTCCCCACCTCGCTGATCATCTGTAGCAGCCCACGGCCAAAACCATGATGTTCCGAGCAGACCTGAGGCATCAATGGAGGCCTCCAGTCTACCAGGAGCTGCTTTGCGGCGGAGCCATATCCACGAGAATCCACCCAGCATGCGATGCACGTGTTTCTCCAGGGTCCGGTAGCTGTAGGACTCCTTGGATGTTCACGATCTAATCAAGGCCCTTAAGGTAAATCCTGACTTCTGCATGTCACACTTGTCCAGACGCGTTCTGGGCTGGCATGTTCACCTCATCTCCATTTTAAATGTGCGACTCCTTATTTTTAAACAGTGACCCCTAGTTCTAGATTCTCCCACAAGAGGAAACATTCTCTCCACATCCACCCTGTCAAGACCTCTCAGGATCTTACATGTTTCAGTCAAATAGCCTCTTACTCTTCTAAACTCCAGCAGATACAAGCCTAGCCTGTCCAACGTTTTCACATAAGACAACCTGCCCATTCCAGGTATTACTTTGGTAAACCTTCTCTGAACTGCTTCCAATACATTTACACCCTTCCTTAAATAAGGTGACCAATACTGTACACAGTACTCCAGGGACAGAAATTTCCCCCCGTTAGGGGGGGTTGTGCGGGGGCAGGCGCGAACCGGATCGGCGCTGCGCCACCATTTTATGTGGGCAGGCCAATTAAGGCCCGCCCATTGTGACGCACACCAGGAAGCGCTGAGCGCTCCCTGTGCGGGCGGCGGGGGGGGATTCCCTGAGTGGTTCCCTGCGTTCTTTAGCGCATGTGCGTGAAAGAGCACAGCAATCTCCCTGAGGCACGGAGGTTGTTTCAGTCTTAAACTTTTAAGTAAAGGATTTTTAAAATTTTAAAACATGTCCCCTCATGTGACACTATCACATGAGCTGGGACATGTCAAAGAATAAATGTATAAATTTTTATTAGATTTTAAAACAGTTCATGAAACCTCATTGCGCCCATGGATGAGGTTTCATGAAAAATGCGAAGGCCTGCTGGGCTCTTCGCCTGCCCGCCAACCATAAGGTTGGACGGGCAGCTCATTAAATTGAGTTAATTAGTCTTTAACAAACCTTAATAGGCCTATGACAGTTCGGTGGGCATGCAGCCGAGTTGGCGGCGCGCCTGCTAAAATGACAATCTAAATGACGCACGGTGACGTCGGGACACCCGACTGACGTCACCATGCGTCATTTTACGTGTCAGTGAGTGGGGTCCGCCTCCTGCTCGCCGACGGGAAAATGCTGCCCCACATGTGGTCGCACTAGTGCTCTGTATAACTGGAGCATAACCTCCCTATTTTTGTATTCAAATCCCCTTGTAATAAATGATAACATTCTATTAGCTTTCCTAATTACTTGCCTTTTGCGATTCATGCACTAAGACACCCTCTGTATCCTCTCACAATTTAGATAATATGCTTCTCTTTTATTTTTCCTGCCAAAATGGATAATTTCACATTTTCCGCATTATACTCCATTCGCCAGATATTTGCCCAGTCACTTAACCTCTCTATACCTTTTTGTAGCAAAGGCTATGGGCCCTGACAACATCTGGCAATTGTACTGAAGACATGTGCTCCAGAACTTGCCGTGCCCCTAGCGAAACTGTTCCAGTACAGCTGTAACACTGGCATCTACCCAGCTATGTGGAAAATTGCCCCAGGTATATCCTGTACACAAAATGCAGGGCAATTACAACCTGGCCAATTACCACCCCATCAGTCTACTCTTGATCATCAGTAAAGTAATTGAAGGGGTTACCAACAGTGCTATCAATGGCACTTGCTTAGCAATAACCTGCTCACTGACGCCCAATTTGGGTTCTGCCAGGGCCACTAAGCTCCTGACCTCATTAGAGCTTTGGTTCAAACATGGACAAAAGAGCTGAACTCCCAAGGTGAGGTGAGAGTGACTGCCCTTGACATCAAGGCTGCATTTGACTGAGAATGGCATCAAGGAGCCCTAGCAAAATTGGAGTCAATGGGAATCAGGGGGAAAACTTTCTGCTGGTTGGATTCATGTCTAGCACAAAGGAAGATGGCTGTGGTTGTTGGAGGTCAGTCATCTTAGCTCCTGGACATCACTGCAGGAGTTCCTCAGGGTAGTTTCCTCAGCCCAACCATCCTCAGCTGCTTCATCAATGACCTTCCTTCCATCATAAGGTCAAAAGTGGGGATGTTCACTGATTGTGCGATGTTCAGCACCATTCGCGACTCCTCAGACACTGATGCAGCGCATGTCCAAATGTAGCAAGACCAGGACAATATCCAGGCTTGGGCTGATAAGTGGCAAGTAACATTCGCGCCACACAAGTGTCAGGCAATCACCATTTCCAACAAGAGAGAATCTAACCATTGCCCCTTGACGTTCAAAGGCATTACCATCACTGAATCCCCCACTATCAACATCCTGGGGGTTACAATTGAGCAGAAACTGAACTAGACTCACCATATAAATACGATGGCTACAAGAGCAGGTGAGAGGCTAGGAAACCTGCGATGAGTAATTTACCTCCTGACTCCCTAAAGCCTGTCCATCATCTACAATGCACAAGTCAGTAGTGTGACGGAATACTTTCCTGGATGAGCGTAGCTCCCAAAACACTCAATAAGCTTGACACCGTCCAGGACAAAGCAGCCTGCTTGATTGGCACCACATCCACAAACGTTCACTCCCTCCACCACTGACGCACAGTAGCAGCAGTGTGTGCCATCTACAAGATGCTCTGCAGGAATTCACCAAGGCTCCAAACCCACGGCCACTACCATCTAAAAGGACAAGGGCAGCAGATAGATGGGAACATCATCACCTGGAAGTTCCCCTCCAAGTCACTCACCATCCTGACTCTGAAATATATCTCTGTTCCTTCACTGTTGTTGGGTCAAAATTCTGGAATTCCCTTCCTAACAGCAATGTGGGTGTAATGACACCACGTGGACTGCAGCGGTTCAAGCAGGCAGTTCACCACCACCTTTTCAAGGCAACTAGGGATGGGCAATAAATGCTGGCCCAGCCAATGAAGCCCACATCCCGTGAATGAATAAAAATAACCCTCCTCATATTCTCTTCACAACTTACTTTCCCACCTATCTTTGTGTCATCAGCAAATTTGGAAACCATCCCTTCATCCAAGTCATTTATATAAATTGTAAGCAGTTGAGGTCCCAGCACTGAACCCTGTGGTACACCACTTGTCACATCCTGGCAACCGGAAAAAGACCCCTATGTGCCTACTCTCTGCTTCCTGTTTGCCAGCCAATCTTCTATCCGTGCCAATATGTTACTCCCTATACCACGAGCTTTTATTTTTCACAATAGCCTTTGTTGTGGCACTTTATCGAAAGGCCTTCTGGAAATCTAAGTACAGTACACCCACCGGTTCCCCTTTATCCACAGCAGATGATACAACCTCAAAGAACTCCAATAAGTTGGTTAAACGTGATTTCCCTTTCACAAAAACATGTTAACTCTGCCTAATTACCTTGAACTTATCCAAGTGCCCCACTGTAGCTTCTTTTAATAATAGCTTTTAACATTTTCCCTATGACAGATGTTAAGCCAACTGGCCTGTAGTTACCTGCTTTCTGTCTCCCTCCCTTTTTGAATAAGGGAGTTACATTTGCTATCTTCCAATCTAATGGGACCTTCCCTGAATCTAGGGAGTTTCAGAAAATTAAAACCAATCCATCAACTCTCTCACTAACCACTTCTTTTAAGATCTTAGGATGAAGTCCACCAGGACCCGGGCACTGTCAGCCCGCAGCTCCAACAATTTACTCAGTACCACTTCTCTGGTGACTGTAATTTTCCTGAGTTTTGCCCTCCCTTCCATTTTCTGATTTATAGCTGCTTCAGGGATGTTACTTGTATCCTCTATAGTAAAGACTGATGCAAAATATCTGTTCAATTCATCTGCCATTTGCTAGCTTTCCATTATCAATTCTCCAGATTCAGTTTCTATCGGACCAACGCTCACTTTGTTAACTCGTTTCTTTTTTAAAATATTTATAGAAACTCCTATTATCTGTTTTTATATTTCTAGCTAGCTTTCTCTCATACTCTAATTTTTTTCCTCCTTATTAATCTTTTAGTCACCCTTTGCTGTTCTTTATATTCTGTCCAATTTTCTGGCCTTCCACCTATCTTTGCACAATTATAAACTTTTTCTTTAAGTCTAGTACTATCTTTAACCCTTCTAGTTAACCATGGATGGTCCGTCCTTTGGACATTGTCTTACTCTTACCATCATGCTATCTAATTTAATTATTCCAGAAAAATAACCCTGCTATGTTCATACAATAGCATGTTGCTGTTTATTTAATGATGCAGAGCCCTGACAACTTTTCCTGACAACCTGTTCCAGATATTGGTCACCCTCTGTATAAATACATAATGACACTTGCCATCATTTTGCCATTTATGGTTCTGAACATGTAGGGGGAAAATTTGTATTGTGCCTAAAATGGGCAGTAAGTTGGTGGAGCAACTGCTTTGTTTGCCAGACAATGCTGGTTGAAAGCTGAAGCCAAATTCGACATCCAGCCTCATCTGAATAGAAGCAGAAGCTTCTCTTTAAACAGCATAAGAAATGGCCACCTCAGGATTTACACCGATCATGACCGGGTAGTGGAAAAAGGAAGTGGTGAGGCTGGGAATGTGCTGGCATCATCATCACATCACTTTACCCTGATTTGAATATATTTGCACTATATTCAGGGGAGATGGTGGTGTAGTGGCAATATCACTGGTAATCCAGAGGACCAAGCTAATGTTCTGGGGACATGGGTTCGAATCCTACCAGGACAGCTAGTGGAATTTAAATTCAATTAATAAATCTGGAATTAAAAAGCCAGTCTCAGTAATGGTGGTCATGAAACTATCATTGATTATTGTAAAAATCCATCTGGTTCACTAATGTCCTTTCGGGAAGGAAATCTGCCATCCTTACCTGGTCTGGCTTACATGTGACTCCAGACGCACAGCAATGTGGTTAATTCTTAACTGCCCTCTGAAATGGCCTAGCAAGCCACTCAGTTTAAAGACAATTAGGGACGTGCAACAAATTCTGGCCTCATCAGCGATGCCCACATCCTGTGAAAGAATAAAGGGGAAAGCGTCCGTCTGTTATGGGTGCTCTGGCTAGTGGGAATTATGTCCTCTGAAGTATTCAGTTAGCTATAAAAGCAGTGTTAAGTGCGCAGGATAACTGATTTTACTGCCCACCTGTGACCACCCCATTTCTGAGCGCAAATGGAGTGGCAAAGAGATGAAAATTGCCTTATGGAATAAAGAAATAGAAGGCAAAATTAGACATTATCCACTGACAGATACACCATCATAAAGGTCCTTGACCTGAAACATTGGACTGGTTTTCATCTTTGAGGCGAGTAGCAGGAGTCAGGAAATTTCCTGGCTTGGCCTCGGGAGAAAGTGCCAGCAAAAACAGGATTTGCATTTCTAGGTGGACGGGTTGCTAACAAGAGTCGAGCCCAGCGCCTCTGGATTAAATTCAGAGGCAGCCACAGGGGCTGTCGGGACTCTGGAACTTTGGTGCTCTGGGACTTTGTGCCAGTTATAAATAAAAACAGTAAGGTCCTCTAGACCTCACCCTTCACACCCCCTCACTCACTCCCCTAAGCCCCATCCATGAGACCTCATTCTCCCCAACCAGTGCTCCCCCATGGCCCCTCATACCCTTCATGACAAGCTATGCCCCTCTAGCCACCCTCTATGGTTCCTAATACCTTCCATACCATGCTATGCCCCTCCATCTACCGCCCATGCCCCTCATATCCTTCGTGCCAAGTTATGTTCCTCCACCCACTCCCAATGGCCCCTCATATTGTCCATGCCAATCTATGGCACTTCCATGCCCATTCACCCACTATACATTCTGTACAGAACCAATGAACTCAATAGTGACAAAAGGATATGTTAAAGAAAGATTTTTAAAAAGTCAATCATTTATAACTTCCTTAAAAAAACTCTCCACTATTGCCCGATTAAAGTGTCAATCATCCAAGCGCTTTACAGTATCAATAGCAAAAAGGACAAGCACTTCAAACTTCTTTATCTTGTATAAATAAACATTGTGCAATTAACAGAACAGATCAGAGAGCAAGAGCTATCAATGAAGCAATGTTTTCCCTGTGGCGCAGCTGTTTCAACACTCTAATGGATGTCTGGGCTCTCAGCCAAGCCTTGTTATGCATCCTTGGCAGTTTCTGCTACTGATTTCTGCTATTTACATACTGCCTTTTGTAATCAATTATATAACCTGAGTCATTAACCATTCTGGTTCAGAAAAATAATGTTTATTTCACTAATGTTTTCTTGGCTGTGAATTTTCCGCAACAGTGATATGGTGACAATTTCCATAAGTTATATCATTGCATGCCCCAATGGTGAATTTATGCTAAAATTTACTTAGAAACGTATTAGAATAGGCCACAATGAGCATTGCAAATCAGAGGGGGCACAGCCACTGGATATCTCTGCAACAAAGGGAATTGGTAAATGTATTCTTGAGATTGAATTTCTTTTGAGTATCCTCTCCCAAGATAGTTCGCTTGATTTTGAAAAGTACTGCATTAAAAGGAAGTGTTTTATGTAACAGCTACACTAACAAATTCTGAATTGATTATATTGTACTTAGGAATTAAGCTTTTTTAATTAAATCCTAATAAAATATGCATTGTATTACCATTTAAACTAATCTTGCATTGTTTCATCAGATTTTAAATTATCTGACCTACCAGGAGAGGGCAATCTGGAAGTCGAGATTCCCCCACACGCTGTGGAATGTGACTTCGCTGATTGGTGCTCTGCCTGGCCACCAGTTTGATTGACAAGTTGCTTTCCAGTCATATGCAGAACAGGTTGCTGGAGGCCGTAGGACACAGGAGATCGTGCCCTGGAGCTGGAATCCACATGGGGAAGGTCAGCACGGCATCAGGCAGCTAGGTAAAAATGATTTGGCAACCTGCATTGATGTGGCTGCTGAGTTTCCCAAACATAGCCGTCCATAACTAAGTTCAAAGTGCTAAATAACAATGAGGCTCACAGCATCCTTGTAATATGTGAAGTTTCAACCTTCACACCTCTGTTAAAGTCAGAAGTGGGGAGGTTGGAGGCAAGTTTGGGCCAGAATTCAGATTCTTAAGACCTTAACACCCCACCGAACCCAAAGGCCTGCTTTTTGTGATTAAAATTAAAGACAAATCATTTCAAGTCCAAGAATCCTTTTAACAATGTGATATGTGTTAATTACTGACAGTCAACCTCTCTGGCACTGAAAATTAACTATTACAAGAGTGGAGACTCATTCCTTCAGGTTTTAGTTGTTGTTAGAAGTTTTAAAAATGTAAAATTTTAATTTTAAATCTTTTCTTTGCTTTTCCTTTCTGCCCCCTTTTCCTCTCTCTTATTCCAGTCCTCCTCTTCCTCTTTATTTTCTCCTTCTGTATCTGATTTGACATTAAATTAACCCATTCTAATTTATACTTTCTTATCAGTCCTGGTGCTATTTATTTCATAATCCTTCAATTTTAGGTGGAACTGCCCAGATTTTGTGATCAGCGGTGAACAAATAGCTCTAGCTGTTCATTACCATTACACTTGCCCACTGGTTTTCTATGGTTTTTAGCACTGGAAATTGCAGTAATTAGGAATATAAAACAGCATAGAGGTCCTCTCTAGAGGACCTGTATGAACTGGTCAAGTATAGGTTTTTCTCCTTAACCCATCAGACTGAAGAATCCTGACTGAGGCACGCAGAGTCTGAACCAGGAAGTCTAAGTTAAAACAGTGAATTCAATACTAAATCATGTAAAAAAGTATTCAAATTTTTAAAATGTTGAACAATATTTAAAATATGAAGAAATGAGACCCTATACTTGTAAAAGTTAATTTTCAGAGCCAGAGAGATTGTTTCACAGCAATTAAGATTTACCACACCATTAAAAATTCCTTTATACTTGAATGGGAAAGCCCAGATTTTTCTGGTATGTTTAGTGGGTATCTATCATGCATGTACTGTAACTTCACAGTTTCATTTGCTTTAATGCCAAGTCTCTCATTGAGATATTGTTGTAAAGAAATTTCAGGAGGAGCAGGACAATTGAAAATTACATCAGGTAGGCCTTGGGCATCAATAGGACAGACATGGGCCAAAATTTACCATTCTGGGACTAAGTCTGGTGGCAGGAACAGGAACTCGGAGGAACTCCCACTGGAGAGCAGGGTGGATGAGCACGCTGTATTGTGCGCTGCTCTCCTAATTAATAATGTAGCCGGGGGTAGTATATCAAATCACATGGCAGAGGGGGCAGGAAGTTGCACACCCTGTTGTCATGTCCGGGGGCCACATTTAAAAGGCATCTGGACAGCTACTCATTTATTATGCCAGGACCTAGACATGGCTGTCAGGAAACAGCAAGCTCCAGCCCCAGGGTTCAGTGATGGCTCCTTGTAGACTCTCCTCCAGGCCATGGAAGACAGGAGGGATGTTCTCTTCCTCAGAGATGGGAACAGGAGACCAACCCACTCAGCACAGCTGCCTGAGTGGAAGTCACTAGGGTGGTCAATGCCACAGTTCTGCAGAGGAGGGTCACCCTGCAGTGCAGGAAACAGATGAATGACTTAATCTCTGCTGCCAGAGTAAGTGAATACTCTACTCTCCATACTCACCTCACCATTCTCTGAATTGGTCCTGGGACTTCAGTGTCAATGGCAAGGCCATCATCTGTGCTGCCTATCCCTAAAAGCCCTTCACAAGGTGCTGCGATGCTGCTTCATTGCCCCACTGCAATTCATGTGGTCTGCTGGTAGGGAGGCAATTGCGGCCAGCCACACTGAAATCAGAGTCATTGTGTGGGGGGGGCGGGGGTGGGTGGTGGTGACTGGAGTAGATGCCATGCATCTGTTGCCCTGGTCCTTCTAGCTGCTGGAGCTCGTGGGTCTGGAGAGTGCTGCCAAAGTACCCTTGGGGACTAGCAGTAGTGCATCTGTCATATGGCACACAGAGCTGACAATGGGTCAGTGGCCAAGGGACTGAATGTTGGATGGGGTGTCAGTCGTGTGTAATCCTGCATGATGTCCAGCTTCCTGACTGCTGTTGGAGCTACACATCCAGGCAAGTAAACAGTATTCCCTCAAACTATTCACTTGTGCCTTGCACATGGTGGACAGGCTTTGGGGATTCACAAGTTCACTTATTAGACACAGAATTAGCAGGGTGTGACAGAAGTGCTCACAAACCATCTTCTATCTTTACACAGCAGAAGATGGTGCACAACAGGCGTGAGTGGGGGAAGACAGGAGGAGGCATGCTTGACGTCTGCCTCCTCACATAATATGAACAGCAGGTTGCCGAGCTGGCAGATGAGGATTGTGACCATGCCTGTGGTGATGTTAAGGCTGGCCTCCTCCAGCCATCCAGTGAGGATGCATGCTTATTCCCTGCAACTCAAAACCTGAGGGTGAGGCACTGTGCAATGTTGGAGGCAGCTTATGCTGTCACTCATTCTCTCCTCGTTTCATTATACGTGCCAGCAGGAAGAGTGTAAGACCAGCCCACGCACTTGAACTCAGCCCCAGCCCACAGCAGACCTGTGGAGTAGACAAGGATAATGATTTTTCATCTTTGGAACCATCACAGCATTCATCTACACCCTCCACCAGCCCAGAGACACACCCCTCAGCGGCTCATTGATCTAGTTTAGGCTGGGGCTCACACTCTGGTGGTCACCTCACGGACATTTGTCCAGAGCAGGTAGTGACAGCTAAGGCCTCCGGCACTTGGAGGACTGCTGGAGAAGGGGCCTGTGCTAAGTTTGAGTCAGATGATGAGCCTTTAGAAGCAGTCATTGAGAAGATTCTGGAGAATCAGCGAGATTCAGGGGAACATCAGGCAGAGGTGTCAGAGGCCCTCAACAGAGTGGCATGCAAGGCGGAGGAGTCCGTCTGAATGCTCTCTGATGTAGTGGCACCGACATGTGAGCGAATGGAGGTTTCCATGGGGAGGATAGCGGATGCCATAGAGACTCTGGTCCTGCAGAATGCCCAGTTTCTGCCGAAAATGTGCTCAGACCTGCACTCCATTGCTGTAGTCATTTGCAGTGGCTATACAAGAGGGGGATAGGGAACCTCAACCTCTCTCTAGGTGCTCCTTCCCTTCAAGGAGGGGTCCTCGGGCACACAAAGGGAGGAGAAGCATAAAGCCTTGGAGGCATCCACCCTGGATTCTCCAAGGGTGTCCAGGCATTCCAACTCCCCTCTGCCTGTGGCCCCCTTAGCTCCAGCTTCTGAGACCACTGAGGTTACACCTTTTGTTTTTCGTTCATTTTAACGTCGCCGGCTAGGCCAGCATTTATTGCCCATCCCTAACTGCCCTTGTTCAGAAGGCCTTTAAGAGTCAACCACATTGCTGTGGGTCTGGAGTCACATGTGGAAGAGATTAGTGAACCAGATGAGTTTTTATGACAATCAGCAATGGTTTCATCATCAGACTTTTAATTCCAGATATTTATTGAATTCAGATTTCACCATCTGCCATTGTGGGATTCGAACCGGGGTTACCCTAGGTTTCTCGATTACTACTCCAGTAACAATACCACTAAGCCTCCACCTGTCCCAGAGCAGGAGGCCCAAAGAAGGCCAGGATCCTCCAAACCTCAGGCCTCCAGAGGACACCCACCAAAGTCATCTGAGACAAGTGGGCATATTAGTCAGCAGGCTGCCTCCATTTTTAAAAAATTTGTTCATGGGATGTGGGTGTCGCTGGCTAGATCAGCATTTATTGCTCATCCCTAATTGTCCTTGAGAAGGTGGTGGTGAGCTGCCTTCTTGAACCGCTGCAGTCTATGTGGTGTAGCTACACCCACAGTGCTGTTAGGGAGGGAGTTCCAGGACTTTGGCCCAGCGACAGTGAAGGAACGGCGATATATTTCCAAGTCAGGGTTTTGAGTGGCTTGGAGGTGGTGGTATGCCCATGTATCTGCTGCCCTTCTCCTTCTTGATGGTAGTGGTCGTAGCTTTGGAAGGTGCTGTCTAAGGAGCCTTGGTGAGTTTCTGCAGTGCACCTTGTAGATAGTACACACTGCTGCCACTGTTCGTCAGTGGTGGAGGGAGTGAATGTTTGTGGAAGGGGTACCAATCAAGCGGGCTGCTTTGTCCTGGATGGCATCAAGCTTATTGAGTGATTTTTGGAGTTGCACTCATCCAGACAAGTGGAGAGTATTGCATCTTGTAGATGTTGGACAGGCTTTGGGGAGTTACTTGCCACAGGAGTCCTAGCCTCTGATCTGCTCTTGTAGCCACTGTATTTATATGGCCAGTCCAGTTCAGCTTCTGGTCAATGGTAACCCCCGGGATGTATATACACTGTGGGATTCAGCGATGGTCATGCCATTGAACGTCAAGGGGCGATGGTTAGATTCTCTCTTGTTGGAGATGGTCATTACCACTTATCAGTCCAAGTCTGAACATTGCATTTGGAGTACTTCAGTATCTGAGGCGTCACAGTTGGTGCTGAACATTGTGCAATCATCAGCAAATATCCTCACTTCTCACATTATGAAGGAAGGAAGTAATTGATGAAGCAGCTGAAGATGATTGGGCCTAGGACACTACTCTGAGGAACTCCTGCAGTGATGTCCTGGAACTGAGATGATTGACCTCCAACAACCACAACCATCTTATTTTGTGCTATGTATGACTCAACCAGCGGAGAATATTCCCCCGATTCCCATTGACTCGAGCTCCTTGATGCCACACTTGGTCAAATGTGGCAGTCACTCTCACCTCATCTCTGGAGTTCAGCTCTTTTGTCCATGTTTAAGCCAAGACTGTGATGAGGTCAGGAGCTGAGTGACCTTGATGGAAGCCAAACTGACCGTCAGTGAGCAGGTTTTTTTTTAAAAACATTTGTGGGATGTGGGCATTTATTGCCCATCCCTAATTGCCCCTTGTTCATTTTTAAGAGTCCCACATTTCTGTGGGTCTAGGCCACAGCATGTGAGCACCCCTAAAGGACATTAGTGAACCAGATGGGTTTATGACAATCGACAATTAGCCTTTTAATTCCAGAAATTTATTGAATTCAAATTCGAACCCGGGTCCCTGGAGCATTATCCTGGGTCTCTGAATTACCAGTCCTGTGGCAATACCACTGTGCCACCACCT
The DNA here is from genome assembly GCF_964194155.1 of Cetorhinus maximus. Taxonomy (NCBI): domain Eukaryota; kingdom Metazoa; phylum Chordata; class Chondrichthyes; order Lamniformes; family Cetorhinidae; genus Cetorhinus; species Cetorhinus maximus. The sequence goes on from NC_135900.1 coordinate 29,180,157, forward strand.
CCCCATAAGTTATTACTAAGCAAGTGTTGCTTGATTGCATTGTTGATGACCCTTTCCAGCACTTTACTGATGATCGAGAGTAGGTAATGGAGCGGTAATTGGTCAGTTTGGGTTTGTCCTGCTTTTTGTGTACAGGACATATGTGAGCAATTTTCCACATTGCCACATAGCTGCCATCTCTGCTGTGAATGTTGGGGAAGCATCTAGGTGTAATGGCAGGGTAAGGAAAATTAAGAAGTATTAAGTTCACTCTGGTTGCACAGATGTATAAGCATTGTAAGTAATTGTTGCACTTTTACAAATGGATTAATCATTGCACTTGACAGAGGTCTCCTGGGTTTTTCTTCTGCTGCTTGTGTTATTGCCTCGCATCCCCACCCCCTCCCCCATCCTTTTCTTGTGAGCCATGTGCGAGAAGCCTCCCACGCAGACTGTTCCCTCTCCCTCCACTGCCTTTGAGTCTATAGAGAGACCTTACCCTTGTCAAGGTAGATTATCAGAGTTCTCGCTCAGTTGTCCAGTTGAGCTGACCTTCAGCTCTGCTCACCCGATGACCCTCCTCCCAAGTAGCATTTCTTCAGCAGGACATCGAGGAAGTGGACTCAGTTCTCTGCCTTCGCATGAGGATGGTGTGTGAGACTTTTGAAACAGTATCCAACACCTTCTACTCTCCTCCTGTAACCCACCCCTCCCCCAATTGCCACTGCACCCCCCCCCACAGTGTTACCTTCACACTCTCATCTATCACCTTTGAACCCCATCACCATTCAACCTATCACCGTCACCCTTTAACTGCCTTCCCTCCCTAATGATCCCATGCCTGTCACAATCCCTATGCTATCCTCATCCTGCCCACTCCTAAGATCCGTGTACACCTCCGTGCGCCCTTCAAACACCAGACGGTCCCTACACCCACCAAAGACAGACTCTCACCCTCCCACATCCCACTGCCCCCTTTAACAGTTAAGGTGCTCTTTCATCACCAGTACCCTCGGTTTTCCTCCCCAGGATTTCACCGTTGACACCACAGACCCTTCTTTCTAAACCTTCCCCCCACTCCCACAATGTTCTCTAGTTCCCCACTGCACTACTCCTGGTTTCTTTCCCCCTCCCCACCACTTTTGCTTTCCCACTCCACCTCTTGGGTTCCAGCATCCTGCAGTCGTTGCACACCTCACCTCTATGTGGACCAGATCGTGGCTTTCTGGTAAGTCCTCTCTTACCATCTCAACTGCGTTGGTCTGGTTGTGGTCCAGACCGGTGTGAATTCCCACTGGCAGGGCGGATGGTATGCCGGGTGGGAACATTTTGGTTGGCCGCTTATTTGAATTCTATTAATGGTATGCTAATCAGGTTCCTGGCGGACTTTGGCGGGATGGCGACCCGCCATTATCCCACTATGTCAATCAGGACCATAAGTTCCCACCGTCATTTCCCGCCATCGGGAACCCGAATGTTTTCATCCCCACCTATTCTCCGCCACCGCCTGCCTCAAACCCCGCAACTGGCGGGAGGGGGAAATTCAGGCCAAGGTCTCCCCCCCTCCACATTTAACTGTTGACAGCCAATTTATCAGGCGAGAAATGGGCAGCTGGCATTTGAAAATCACCAACATTGAATTTCAAGGCAATCCAATAACATGTATTTTTCTTTTTTTTCACATGTTTTTACTTTTGCTCTTTAATAATATTCATTCAGTCACAAATTTCTCCAGTTGGGAGAATAAGCAGATCAGAAGGCTGTGACTTTCACAACTGTCTCAGCTAACTTTCTGGCCCTGTTGGCATCGGGCGTTATGGCGGGCTGGGAGAGGGGGGGCATTATGGTGAGAAGGCCAAAAATTGGTTTCACGTTGTTGTGAAACCAGTTTGCAATCGTCGGCTCCACCCATCAACGTTTCCCGCTGCTGCAAATTGGGAACTTAATTTCAATACTTTAGCATCTCATTATCAGCCCTGCTCACCGGAATCATCTTCCCACGTTGGATCATCCAGGCACGTCAGCGTGCAATGTTTCACAACTGTACATCAGTGACATGCACCTGGCGAGCTGCACTTCGCTTGGGATTTCGAGGTTTGTTTGCCTACCTTGCTTCGCAGGCAGCACCACATCACTTTTAGGTGGCCTCACGGGCAGGTCTCTATCTACCAGACCCGCTGTAAAGGGGGGTGACTTTTCAATGGCTGCAGGGCTAGGGCTTGCTTGGGGGTAGGGGAGAAGTGGCCTCAGGCAAGGGAAGAGGCTGCAGGGCAACGGTTGTACTGGGGAAAGGGGGTGTGTGTGTGGGGGCACATGTTGATCCGTGCAAGTGGCCTCAAGACGGTGAGGGCTGAGGAGGCAGTCTCTAGAGGAGATAAGGCCAGATGGATATGTGAGGGTGTGTGAGAGAGAGTGAGTGGTGATTTCCCTTGAGTTGGTGGTGAGTGAGATGCCAGTGAATGTATGATGGCCTTGTGAGCGTGTGAGTTTAGAGTGATGAGATGGTTGCCTTTCCCTGACGGCACGGATGAAGTCTTTTATCCTCTTTCTGCACTGGATGGCCAACCTCTTCTGTGCAGTGTTGGCACTGAGCACCACTGCCACCACCTCCCAAGCCAGGGCGGTGAGATTGCTGGACCTCCTGTGGCCAGGAGGAGGGTGGAGTTCATCATGGTAGACCTGCAAAAGGCATTCCAGTCTGAACTCTTCTTGGCTTTCAGGGCCACATCGTCACTGGAGTGGTCCTGGGCTGCAGCCATTGAGAACAGTGTGCCGGACTGCAGTTTAGATATGGCATTGAGAGTGAGGAAACAGTGAGGTGACAGCCTGGCGGAGGTTGCCCGCCAGCGAGATGGCGTGTTTCCCGTGGCTGCATAATTAATGAGGTGGGAAGCGGTGATACAGTGTGAAAACCCGCCATTGCAACTAGCGGGTAAAATGTTGTTTTTCACACCCGCTACCACACTTACTGCAAATCTGGGATGATTCTGCCCTCGATCTCTGTTTCCAACAGAGTGACAATGTTAATTTCACACATGATGTAAGCAATGTAAATTGACCCTGAAGAGAACAAATCACCTGGACAAGCAGAGATGGACAAGTAATAGCCTTCAGCAGAACTTATACTTTTCCCCATGGCAGAACAGTGGGGGAATTACATCCATGTTCAGACAATACACTTGAAAGCCTGTGGAACACAAGGCCCCAAGACAGGCTAATATTTCATGAGCAAGAAACTTAATTGAGTTAAAGGCAATACTACAGGTGGAATATAAAGCAAGTCTAGTAGATCTTTATAACATAATCTATTTACAACATGAATAAAAATCTAATTGCCTAAAAAATTCAAATATAATTAAAGAGGTTGGCAAAGGGGTTAAAAAGTTGAATTTAATGGTGCAGCATATTCTGTGGTTTGGTTCCTGCACAGCTAGGGGCAGAACAGATGCTGATAAGAATATTATTGGTTGGTAAGAGTGAGCAATGCTTTGAATATTTTCTATTTGAATAGATATTATTTTATATAGTTAAGTGCATCATTTATTTAAGACAGCATTGTAGCAGCTTGCAAACTTGGGTACACTTAACAACTGCATGCTTCGTATCTGCCTATTATCAGATGCCCAATACTTAAACTACCATAATCAATGCGCTTCCTTCAATATTCCATATGTAAACTTTTACAATGTTATTGATTCAAAATGAGATTGATTATTGGAGAAAGTAAACATAATGCTACCTAGTTTCCTGACATGCCAAATTGCAAGTTGTTTTTAATTTAACCAATTATACTAGCCATAAAAGTTGCAGTACGGGAGGTGGGTGGGGCGAGTAATATAGTTTTTTAAACATCTGTGTTTAAACCATTATATCATACAAATTTATAAACTGCATTTTAACTTCCTCAAACTTAATTAACCAAACCAGAAGAGAACAGATCACAACATGCATCACTCCTGTTGGGCTGCCTACTATTACTGAGAATGTCATGTTTAATAACCTAATTTAACAAATTTTAAACTAATTTGACAAATGCCAAAGTACATATGTTATTACAGGCTGGAAGGGTAAAAAAGTTGAAAATTACTCTACTATTAACTCCCCATTCTTACACTCTAGAGGACCAACACTCACTTTACTTACTCTTTTCCTTTTTAAATACCTGTATAAACTCTTGCTATCTATTTTTACATTTCTAGCTAGCTTCCTCTCATACTCTAATTTATGTCTCCTGATTAACCTCTAAGTCATTTTCTGCTGTTCTTTATATTCTGACCAATTATCTGACCTGCCACTCATCTTTGCACAGTTATATGATTTTTCCTTGTTTGATGTTTTCTTAACTTCTTTAGTTAACCACGGATAACAGGTCCTCCCCTTAGAATTTTTCTTTACAGTAGGAATATTCTAATTCTGAGTATTCTGAAATACCCCCCTAAAATATCTGTTACTTCTCTATTGATCTATCCTCTAGCCTAGTATCCCAGTTCACTTCAGCCAGATCAGCTTTCATGCTCACATAGTTGCCCTTATTTAAGTTTAAAATACTAGTCTTAGACCCACTCTTCTCCCTTTCAAACTGGATGTAAAATTCAATCATACTGTGGTCACTGCTACCTAGGTACGCCTTTACTCTGGGTCATTAATTAATCCTGTCACATTACACAGTACAAGTCTAATATAACCTGCTCTCTGGTTGCTTTCAGGATGTCCTCCGCTAACAAATTCTCTCAAAAGCATTCTATGAACTCCTCATCCAGGCAACTACTGCCAATCTGATTTTTCCAGTTTATGTGTAGAGTAAAATCATCCATGATTATTGCTGTCCTTTTATCACAAGCACCCAACACTTCTTCTTGTATAAAAACAAAAAGCTAAAAGCTACTGCGGATGCTGGAAATCCAAAACAAAAACAGAATTACCTGGAAAAACTCAGCAGGTCTGGCAGCATCGGTGGAGAAGAAAACAGTTGACGTTTCGAGTCCTCACGACCCTTCGGTAGAACTGAAGTATAGTTAGGAGAGAGGTGAAATATAAGCTGGTCTAAGGTGGGGGGCGGGGGGAGAGAGAAGTTGAGGGTGGGGTGGTTGTAGGGATAAGCAAGCAGTGATAGGAGCAGATAATCAAAAGATGTCACAGACAAAAGGATCAAAGAGGTGTTGAAGGTGGTGATATTATCTAAGAAAAGTGCTAATTAAGAATGGATGGCAGGACACTCAAGTACAGCTCTAGTGGGGGTGGGGTGGACAGACTAACAAAGTATTAGTTGTAGATTTAAAAATAATGGAAAAAGGTGGGAAAAGAAGAATCTATATAAATTATTGAAAAAAAAGGGGGAGGGGGAAGAAACGGGGTGGGGATGGGGAGAGGGGGAGTTTAAGATCTAAAGTTGTTGAATTCAATATTCAGCCCGGAAGGCTGTAAAGTGCCTAGTAGGAAGATGAGGTGCTGTTCCTCCAGTTTGCGTTGGGCTTCACTGGAACAATGCAGCAAGCCAAGGACAGACATGTGGGCAAGAGAACAGGGTGGAGTGTTAAAATGGCAAGCGACAGGGAGGTTTGGGTCTTTCTTGCGGACAGACCGCAGGTGTTCTGCAAAGCGGTCACCCAGTTTGCGTTTGGTCTCTCCAATGTAGAGGAGACCGCATTGGGAGCAACGAATGCAGTAGACTAAGTTAGGGGAAATGCAAGTGAAATGCTGCTTCACTTGAAAGGAGTGTTTGGGCCCTTGGACGGTGAGGAGAGAGGAAGTGAAGGGCAGGTGTTGCATCTTCTGCGTGGGCATGGGGAGGTGCCATAGGTGGGAGTTGAGGAGTAGGGGGTGATGGAGGAGTGGACCAGGGTGTCCCGGATGGAACGATCCCTACGGAATGCCTCCAGGGGGGGTGAAGGGAAGATGTGTTTGGTGGTGGCATCATGCTGGAGTTGGCGGAAATGGCGGAGGATGATTCTTTGAATGCGGAGGCTGGTGGGGTGATAAGTGAGGACAAGGGGGACCCTATCATGTTTCTGGGAAGGAGGAGAAGGCGTGAGGGCGGATGCGCGGGATATGGGCCGGACACGGTTGAGGGCCCTGTCAACGACCGTGGTGGAAAACCTCGGTTAAGGAAGAAGGAGGACATGTCAGAGGAGCTGTTTTTGAAGGTAGCGTCATCAGAACAGATGCGACGGAGGCGAAGGAACTGAGAGAATGGGATGGAGTCCTTACAGGAAGCGGGGTGTGAGGAGCTGTAGTCGAGGTAGCTGTGGGAGTCGGTAGGCTTGTAATGGATATTGGTGGACAGTCTATCATCAGAAATTGAGACAGAGAAGTCAAGGAAGGGAAGAGAAGTGTCAGAGATGGACCATGTGAAAATGATGGAGGGGTGGAGATTGGAAGCAAAATTAATAAATTATTCCAGGTCCCGACGAGAGCATGAAGCAGCACCGAAGTCATCATCGATGTACCGGAGAAAGAGTTGTGGGAGGGGGCCGGAGTAGGACTGGAACAAGGAATGGTCCACATACCCCATAAAGAGACAGGCATAGCTGGGGCCCATGCCTTTGTTCAGTATGAGAACAAGTTCAGCCAGACGGAGGAGAGTAGTGGTGGACGGGGATTGTTCGGGCCTCTGTTCAAGGAAGAAGCTAAGGGCCCTCAGACCATCCTGGTGGGGGATGGAGGTGTAGAGGGATTGGATATCCATGGTTCTCACACTGAACAATTTCTCCTTTAACTCCTCTCACTTCCTCCAAATAAAAGGTGTGGATATGGGTACCCGCATGGGCCCCAGCTATGCCTGTCTCTTTATGGGGTATGTGGACCATTCCTTGTTCCAGTCCTACTCCGGCCCCCTCCCACAACTCTTTCTCCGGTACATCGATGGTGACTTCGGTGCTGCTTCATGCTCTCGTCGGGACCTGGAAAAATTTATTAATTTTGCTTCCAATCTCCACCCCTCCATCATTTTCACATGGTCCATCTCTGACACTTCTCTTCCCTTCCTTGACCTCTCTGTCTCAATTTCTGATGATAGACTGTCCACCAATATCCATTACAAGCCTACCGACTCCCACAGCTACCTCGACTACAGCTCCTCACACCCCGCTTCCTGTAAGGACTCCATCCCATTCTCTCAGTTCCTTCGCCTCCGTCGCATCTGTTCTGATGACGCTACCTTCAAAAACAGCTCCTCTGACATGTCCTCCTTCTTCCTTAACCGAGGTTTTCCACCACGGTCGTTGACAGGGCCCTCAACCGTGTCCGGCCCATATCCCGCGCATCCGCCCTCACGCCTTCTCCTCCTTCCCAGAAACATGATAGGGTCCCCCTTGTCCTCACTTATCACCCCACCAGCCTCCGCATTCAAAGGATCATCCTCCGCCATTTCCGCCAACTCCAGCATGATGCCACCACCAAACACATCTTCCCTTCACCCCCCCGGAGGCATTCCGTAGGGATCGTTCCATCCGGGACACCCTGGTCCACTCCTCCATCACCCCCTACTCCTCAACTCCCACCTATGGCACCTCCCCATGCCCACGCAGAAGATGCAACACCTGCCCCTTCACTTCCTCTCTCCTCACCGTCCAAGGGCCCAAACACTCCTTTCAAGTGAAGCAGCATTTCACTTGCATTTCCCCTAACTTAGTCTACTGCATTCGTTGCTCCCAATGCGGTCTCCTCTACATTGGAGAGACCAAACGCAAACTGGGCGACCGCTTTGCAGAACACCTGCGGTCTGTCCGCAAGAAAGACCCAAACCTCCCTGTCGCTTGCCATTTTAACACTCCACCCTGTTCTCCTGCCTACATGTCTGTCCTTGGCTTGCTGCATTGTTCCAGTGAAGCCCGACGCAAACTGGAGGAACAGCACCTCATCTTCCGACTAGGCACTTTACAGCCTTCCGGGCTGAATATTGAATTCAACAACTTTAGATCTTAAACTCCCCCTCCCCCCATCCCCACCCCGTTTCTTCCCCCTCCCCCTTTTTTTCAATAATTTATATAGATTCTTCTTTTCCCACCTTTTTCCATTATTTTTAAATCTACAACCAATACTTTGTTAGTCTGTCCACCCCACCCCCACTAGAGCTGTACCTTGAGTGTCCTGCCATCCATTCTTAATTAGCACTTTTCTTAGATAATATCACCACCTTCAACACCTCTTTGATCCTTTTGTCTGTGACATCTTTTGATTATCTGCTCCTATCACTGCTTGCTTATCCCTACAACCACCCCACCCTCAACTTCTCTCTCCCCCCCGCCCCCCACCTTAGACCAGCTTATATTTCACCTCTCTCCTAACTATACTTCAGTTCTGCCGAAGGGTCGTGAGGACTCGAAACGTCAACTGTTTCTTTCTTCTTGTATACTTTGTCCTACATTGTGGTTACTGTTAGGGGGCCTGTAGAGTACTTCCACTAGTGACTTCTTCTCCCTACTATTCCTCATCTCCACCCAAACCAATTCTACATCCTCATCTCCTGAACCAAGGTCATCTCTAACTATTGCATCAATTCCATCCTTGATTAACAGTACTACCCCTCCACTTTCACCTAGATTCCTATTCTTCTTGAATGTCATATACCCCTCAATATTCAAGACCCAATCCTTGTCATTCTGCAGCCATGTGGCCGTAATGGCTATCAGATCATATTCATTTACTTCAATTTGCACTACCAATTCATTTACTTTGTTATGAATGTCACGCACATTCAGATTAGAGCCTTTAGTTTTGTCTTTTTGTTATATTTGTCACATCTACTCTTGATTATTGGTGTATTCTTAGGTTTTTTCTCTCTGTTCCTTCCTGCCATTTTTTTAATTCTCTCATTGCTGGCTAGGCCAGTATTTATTGCCCATCCCTAATTGCCCTTGAGAAGGTGATGGTGAGCTGCCTTCTTGAACCGCTGCAGTCCATGCGGTGTAGGTATACCTACAGTGCTGTTAGGAAGGGAATTCCAGGATTTTGACCCAGCGACAGTGAAGGAATGGCGATATGTTTCCAAGTCAGGATGATGAGTGGCTTGGAGTGGAACTTCCAGGTGGTGGTATTCCCATATGTTTGCTGCCCTTGTCCTTCTAGATGGTAGTAGTAGTGGGTTTGGATGGTGCTGTCTGAGGAGCCTTGGTGAGTCTCTGCAGTGCATCTTATAGCTGGTACACACTGTTACCACTGTACGTCAGCGGTGGAGGGAGTGCCAATCAAGTGAGCTGCTTTGTCCTGGGTGGTGTCAAGCTTCTTGACTGCTGTTAGAGCTGTACTCATCCGGACATTGGAGAGTATTCCATCACACTCCTGACATGTGCCTTTTAGATGGTGAACAGGCTTTGGGGAGTCAGGTGGTGAGTTACGTGCTGCAGGACTCCTAGCCTCTGACCTGCTCTTGTAGCCACAGTATTTATATGGCTAGTCCAGTTCAGTTTCTGGTCAATGGTAATCCCCAGGATGTTGATAGTGGGGGATTCAGCAATGGTAATGCCATTGAATGTCAAGGGCTGATGGTTAGATTCTCTCTTGTTGGAGATGGTCATTACCTGGCACTTGTGTGGCACAAATATTACTTGCCACTTGTCAGCCCAAGGCTGGATATTGCCATTCTCTGTCTCTCATTTCCCATATTACTATTTTGCTCTCTTGCCTTGACTCTCCCCCTTGATTTGCTACATCAACTGAAGCTCGATTCCTCAACCCCTTGCTTAGTTTAAAGCCCTCTCTACTTATTTGGTTATGTGGCTCAGTAGAACACTGGTCCCAGCATGGTTCAGGTATAGACCACCCCAATGGTACAGCCCCCACTTTCCACAGTATTGATGCCAGTGCCCCACAAACCTAAATCCACTTCTCTCACACTAGTCTTTGAGCCACAAATTAATTCCTCTAATCTAATTCAGGTAATAATTTGAGGTTCTGCTTCTTAATTTGGTACCTAGCTCCTCATACTGACTATCCAGAACCACTTTCCTTGTCCTGCCTATGTCGCCATGACAACTGGATCCTCCCCCTCCCACTGAAACTTCCTCTCCAGCCCTGACTAGAAGTCCCAAACCCTGGCACTGGGCAGGCAACACAGCCACCTGGACGCTTGCTCTTTGCTGCAAAGAACAATGTCAATTCCCTTCACTATAGTGTTCCCTACTATCTGTTTGCTCCCCCAGCTTGAAAGGCTTCTTCTATCAGAGTGACATGGCCAGCCTGCTCATCCACCTTGCAGACCTTGCTTTTGTCCACACAGGTTGTGAGCACCTCAAACCTGTTTGACAATTGCAAAGTCTGAGGCTCCTCCACTACTGTCTGCCCGGTCCCAATACCTGCCTCACTCACGTTTACATCCTTCTGTCCCTCACCGCTGACCAAAACAGGTGACCCTATTCTAAGAGGTGTGACTGTATTCTGGAACAAAGCGTCCATGTATTTCTCCCCCTCCCTTATGTTGCAGAATGTCTGCAGTTTGGCTTCCAGATCAATAATCCTGATCCAGAATTCCTCTAGCTGCTTAGAATAATTAACCTAGAATAACTTAGAATAATTCCTATGTATACCTCTTTTCCCTGTGGTGAAGCTAACTCGCTACTCACTGTCTCCTGTCTCCTACCGCGTCCCTTACTGAAACAGGGTTAACATTTCGAGTCCATTGTGACTCTTCTTCAGTTCCAAAGAAGAGTCATGTTGGAGTTGAAATGTTAACTCTGTTTTCTTCTCCATAGATGCTACCAGGCTGAGTTTTTCAAGCACTTTCTGTTTTTGTTTCAGATCTCCAGCATCTAAAATTATGCATATTAATTTATGTTATTTGGTCTTTAGATGTTGGCACCTCAGGAATCCCTAGTTGGCAGTGGCACCACCTGAGAAGGTGGCGGCGTATTGGTTTAATATAACTGAGTGGTTTGTCATACCACTAGCATAAAAAAGGAGCCTAAAATCTCTATCATTCTGGCTCCTCCAAAGATTTCCAATAAATCATTGCAAAGGTTTCAACAAACTCTTTTACACTGCATATTAAATCTTGTCCACTCCACTCTGTGCATATGTGAAACACAGGAACATTGAACTTAGAAGCATTTGGCCCCTCAAGCATGCCCACCATTCAATATGATCATGGCTGATCTGGTTCCACCTTCCTGTCTGCCCCCATAACCCTAGACTCCCTCATCTATCAAAAATCTATCCAACTCAGCCTGGAATCAATTTAAAGACTCAGCCTCCACTACTTTCTGGGGAAGAGAATTCCACTGACTAATGACCATCGAAGAAAAAATTTCTCCTCATCTCTGTCTTAAAAGGTAGACCTCATTCTTAGACTATGTCCCCTAGTTTTAGTCTCCCCTACAAGAGGAAATATTCTCTGGGTATCCATCCTATCAAGTCTCCTCATGATCTTATATGTTTCAATAAGATCACCTCTCATTCTTCTAAACTCCAATGGGTATAAGCACAACCTGTTCAGCCTTTCTTTACAGGATAAGCCCTTCATCCCAGGAATGAGTTGAGTAGACCTTCTCTGAACTACTTCTAAAGTAGTTATATCTTTTTTCAAATAAGACGACTAAAACTGTACACAGTACTCCAGATGTGATCTCACCAAGGCCCTGTACAGCTGCAATAAAACTTCCCTACTTATGTATTCCATTCCTCTATCAGTAAATTTTTTGTGATTCATGTACGAGGACACCCACATCCTTCTATACCATGGAGTTCTGCAACCCTTCTCCATTTAAATAGTATACTGCTTTTCCATTCTTCCCGCAAAAATGAAGAAAGTTCACATTAACCCACATTATACACCATCTGCCAAATTTTTGCCCACTCACTTAACCTCTCCAAATCCCTTTGCAGATTCTGTACCTCCTCTTAATAACTTACTTTCCTACCTATCTTGGTGTCATCTGCAAATTTAACTACCATGTATTCGGTCCCCTGATCCAAGTCATTGATATAGATTGTAAAAAGTTGAGGACACAGCACTGATCCCTGTGGCACTCCACTAGTTACAGTTTGCCAATCCAAAAAAGACCCATTTTTCCCTACTCTCATTCCTGTTAGCTAACCAATCCTTTATCCATGCTAATATGTTACCCCCTATACTATGTTTTCTGATCCTGTGCAGTAACCTTTGATGTGGTACCTTATCAAAAGCCTTTTGGAAATCTAAGTACACCACATCTTCCGATTCCCCTTCATTCACCTTTAATTTTACTTCATCAGAAAACTCTAACGGATTAATTCAGATGATCACATTGCAATTTTCTAAATATCCTGCTATAACCTCCTTAATAATGGATTATAGTATTTCCCCTATGACAAATGTAGGCTAACTGGCCTATAGTTTCCTGCTTTTTGTCTCCCTCCTTTCTTGAATAAAGGTGTTATGTTAGCTATTTCCCATTCCACTGGGACCATTCCAGAACCTAAGGAATTTTGGAAGATTATAATCAATGTATCTACAATCTGTGACACCACTTCTTATAAGAACCTAGGGTGCAGGCCATTCTTTTCTGAGGACCTGTCAGTCTTTATGTTTAATAATTTTCCTATCACCTTTTCCCTGGTGATTGTGATTGTTTTAAGTTCATCCCTCCCTATCACTTCTTGATTAGCATGTATCTTTGGGAAGTTTTCTAAGTCAGAATTTTACGTACTGCAATCAGATGTGCAGCCGATCAGACTAGCGTGAAATCACTTGAGAAAATGTTGGGCGGGTGTATATCACAATTGGCGCGCCCACGAGGGAGGTAGAAGCGTGCCTGGTGACAATCAAAGTTCCAGTTAAGCCAATTAAAGCCCCATCGACCGGGATTTTTAGTGCACTTGTGCACTTTTAAGCTTAGCATACAGGCCAATCGACTAGATGGCTGGCACATTTTTGCATCATTTTCGATTCAGGGTGGGATAAAATTCCCAGAAGATGTCTGAAGGTTGAGGAGTTATGAGGACTGCTGTCAGTTGTATGTAGTTGCATTAGACATAGTTTGTGGCATTTTTAAAGATGCAAATATCCTTTGAACAATACTGCAGCTCCCTGAGGCAGGTCCACAGCAGTTGTCAGCCTTCAGGGGGCTCGTTCTAAACTGCCTGCCTGCGCCCTCACTTGTCTTGGCGCCCACCATCAATTCCCCAGACTCTCTCTCTAGAGGACCAACACCTACTTTGGTTACTCTTTTCCTATTTAAATGCATGTCAAAACTCTATCTGTTTTTATATTACTTGCTACCTTTCTCTTTTAGTCTTCTTTCTGCCCCATCATTCTTGCTGGTTCTTAAAATATGTCTAATCCTCTGACCTACCACTAGTCTATGCAGATTGGTATAGTGTCTCTTCCAATTTAATACTATCCTTAGCTTCCTTACTTGGCCGCGGATGATGCATCTTTCTCAAAGAGCCTTTTTTTCACTGGGATAAATCTTTGCTGAGAGTTATTTAATATCTCCTTAAAAGTCTGCCACTGCAACTCTACTATCCTACCTTTTAACCAAGTTTCCCAGCTCAGCTTAGCCAGCTCTGCCTTCACACCCTCATACAAACAAGGAGCAGGAGTAGGCCATTCAGCCCCTCGAGCCTGCTCCGCCATTTAATAAGATCATGGCTAATCTGATAGTAACCTCAAAATCTGTATCCCACTTACCCACAATAACCTATTGCCCCCTTGCTTACCAAGAATCTGTCCACCTCTGCCTTAAAAATATTCAAAGGCTCTGCTTCCACCGCCTTTCGAGGAAGAGTGTTCTAAAGACTCACGGCCCTCAGAGAAAAACAATTCGCCTCATCTCTGTTTTAAATGGGTGCCCTCTTATTTTTAAACAGTGGCCCCTAGTTCTAGATTCTGCCACAAGAGGAACCATCCTCTCCACATCCACCCTGTCAAGGCCCCTCAGGATCTTATATGCTTCCATCAAGTTGGCGTTTAGTCTTCTAAATTCCAGCAGATACAAGCCTAGCCTGTTCAACCTTTCCTCATAAGACAACCTGCTCAGTCCATGTATTAGTCTGGCAAAGCTCTGAACTTCTTCCAACGCATTTACATCCTTCCTTAAAGAAGGTGACCAATAATATACACAGTACTCAAGATGTGGTCTCACTAGTGCTCTGTATAACTGAAGCATAACTTCCCTACTTTTGTATTCAATTCCCCTCGCATTAAATGATAACATTCTATTAGCTTTCCTAATTACTTGCTGTACCTGCATACTAGCCTTTTGCGATTCATGCACTAAGACACCCAGATCCCTCTGCATCTCAGAGCTCTGCAATCTCTCACCATTTAGATAATATGTTTCTCTTTTACTCTTCCTGCCAAAATGGACAATTTCACATTTTCCCACATTATACTCCATTTGCCACATCAGTGTTACCCACTATGCCATGAGCTTTTATTTTCTGCAATAACCTTTAATGTGTTTATCAAATGCCTTCTGGAAATCTAAGTACAGTACATCCACCGGTTCCCCTTTATCCACAGCACATGTGACTCCTTCAAAGAACTCCAATAAATTGGTTAAACATGATTTCCCTTTTACAAAATCATGTTGGCTCTGCCTGACTGCCTTGAATTTTTCTAAATGCCCTGTTATAACATCTTTATAACAGCTTCTAACATTTTCCCTATGACAGATATTAGGCTATCTGGCCTATAGTTTTCTGCTTTCTGTCTCCCTCCCTTTTTGAATAAAAGAGTTATATTTTGCTAATTTCCAATCTAATGGAACCTTCCCCGAATCTAGGGAATTTTGGAAAATTAAAACCAGTGCATCAACTATCTCACTAGCCACCTAATCATGGATAGGTACGTGTTAATTAAATTGTTAGGACATGGAGTTGGGATTTTAAAGGCTAGCATTTGTTGCCCATCCCTGATTGCCCTTGAACCGAGAGCTGTTAAAAATCAACCACATTGTTGTGGGTCAGGAGTCATATGTAGGCCAAACAAGGTAAGGATGGCAGATTTCCTTCTCTAAAGGACATTAGTGAACCAGATGGGTTTTTAGGACAATAGTATAATTAGTATCTAGAAACTAGTTTTTATATTCCAGGTTTATTATTTGAATTTAAATTCTGCCAGCTGCCATGGCGGGATTTGAACCATGCCCACAGAGTATTAGTCTGGGCTACTAGTCCAGTGATATTACTATTACACCACCATCTCACACAGACACCCTCATAAACTTGGTAATAATTTAATAGTGTCTCATCAGCTTTAGTATGATCTAATTTTCCTTGCTTTAAGTAACTCTTAAAGAACTTTTGATGGCTCATAATGCCTATGCGTTACCTTAAAATTAACACACTCTCCAAAAAGGATGTCCCTTTCAATTAGGTAACCCACTTGCATTCATGCAGTTCAGATTAACCTGCTACTTGGATGATAATAGCATAATTTACGAGTATGGCAGGATCAATGTTCTTTACAATACTGACTGGTTGCGGGTAAAAACTTGACCTTTGTGGGATAATAGTCAAATATATCCATTAAATGCTTTTTGACTGTGATACTGCTAATTTTCAGTTGTGGTGAACTTTCAACCTCCATCACAAAGGTTTCCTACTTCCATCTCCTTGGCATTGCCTGTCTCTGTCCAATCCTTAGGCCATTGCTACTGTAGTCCTCACCTATGCCTGTGTCACCTCCAGACTTGTCTATTCCAATGCTTTGCCAATCTCTCATTCTACACTCTATATAAACATCAACCCACCCAAAATTCTGCTAGCCATATCCTATCCCGAACTAAGTCTTGTTCACACATCACCTTTGCCCTTGCACCATCCACACAATGCCTCAAATTTAATTCCTTTCATCATGTTCAAATCCCTTTCAATGCCTTGCACCTTTGTATCTTTAGGACCTCCTCCAGTCCTATAACCACCCTCAAACTCTCTATTTCTCTTTTTGTATCCCTCCCCTTTCTCTCTACCATTGATGGCCATACTTTCAACCTTCTAGATCCAAACAATAAACATAATGCGCTGGATTATGGCAGCCGGAACCGATTCCAGGATTCCTGGCATCCTCAAATTTCATCAAGCCGGGGTAAGAATGGGGGCTGACACGGGTCTTGAGCCCTGCACTCCTGACCTAGCCGGCTCGATTGCGGGGATAGGCATCTCCTAGCCCCCTGCAATTTTCACGGAGTTGAGTCAGATTTTCAAAGATTCATGGTTCACTCAGAGGTGTTGTGAACCACAGTCTAGATGAGAACACCTTTTGAAAGGTAAGTTCAAAAGGTCTTACCCATGCCCCCATGTGAAGCTACACTCCTCTACCCACCCTGCCACGCTATGGCCCTCTAATCAATCCCCATGGCCTCTCATACCCTTCCTGCCAAACTATGTCATTTACCCACCCCCATGGCCCTTCATACCCTCCATGCCAAGTTATGCCCCTCTACCAGCCCCCAAGGCCACTCATACCCTCTATACCAAGATATGACGCTCCATGCCCATTCACCCAGTATATAGGACCAATGATCCCTATAGTAACAATAGCATGTGTGGAAAAGCTTTTTAAAAAGTCATTCATTCATAACTTTGACTTCCTTAAAAAAAACTTTCACTACAACTCCATAAACATGTCAATCATTCAGACCTTTAAAGTCTCAACAGCAGAAACTACAAACTGTTGACACCTCTTTATCTTGTGTAAATAAACATTATGCAATTGACAGAATAGATCACAGAGAAAGAGCTGTCAAGAATACATTATGAGGCTTGGCTGAGAGCCCAGGCATCAATTAGCCTGTTAAAACTGCTGAGCCCCAGGGAAAACATTGCTTAATTGACACACATTATTGTTACTATAGTGTTCACTTGCTCTGTATACTGGGTGAATGGGCATGGAAGTGCCATATCTTGTTATGGAAGGTATGAGAGGCCAAGAGGAGTGGGTGGAGAGGTATAGTTTGACATGGAGGGTATAAGGGACCATTGGGGGGGCCTGTATAGAGGGTCATGAGAAGGCATGGATGGGGGGGAGGGGGTCGGGGTGGTGAGGGATAAGGGCCCAAGGCCTCTTTTTTTGATATACCGATATTATTACAACTGGGCTGAAGTCCCAGAACACTGAGGTGGGCATTTTAAACAACTCACCTTGGCATCCGGCAGTCCCTGTAGCTGCCTCCAAACACTTTCTGGGGCAATGGGCCTGACTCCAGTTAGCACCCACTCCTCACCACCCCTCTGATGCAAATCCAGTCTTTGCAGGCATGCACTTTCTCCTGAGGTGGGCGCACCTAGGCAGGAAATTTCCTGACTCCCACTAGCGGCCTCTAGGATAAAAATCCAGCCCAATATGTTAAGTTACTCCCAACAAATTGGCATGCAGCATGAAAAACCCTAGAGACTTTTTATAAGGACAATGAGTACTATTACTAACCTTCACATGGTGTTGACTTTTTCTGCAGTCAAGATCATTAAAGTGAACCAAAGAAGGCGTTGCATTATGCAACCATGCCAAAAACATCTAAGTTAAACAAAATCTTCTGACAAAATTGAACACAGTAAACATGATGCAGATAAAAAATGCATTTGATTTTTCAGCCTCCAATTACTTAAGTTATTTCATGTCGCAATGGCACCCATTTAAATACAATTAACTATATTTATACTCTGCTTAATTTGGAATATAGTAACATATAACCAAGGGCGACTTCTTTCTAAGTACACGCCATTACAAATGTAATTAAACTGAAATGCGTTACAGTTGTACACATAGTTCTATTGGAGCATGTTTTCTTAATGAGTGGCTCTTGTTTGAGAAGTGCTTGAGATTATGCAATGTATAATGGAAATTATTGTGGGAATAACACATCCATACTATTATAATCAAAACATAATCAAACACAATGTAAAGGTAGGGCAACACACTCAAGTTTTAGCATCTATGTTTGATATGTTATTGTAAATAGTGAATTGACAGTCATCAAAATTTAGGTCCAATAAAAGAGCTTCTTTTCATGGTTTTAAATGTCTAAAGAATATTATTATAGAAGGGAAAATACTCTCAAGGGAAATATGTAAACCTCTTAGACCTCATACAAATATTACACAAAGAAACAAGATTTCTCCTTAGTTGTGAAAACTGAAGTCTGTATTTGGACACTGGATTCCTGCTGTCCTGTTGGTTCGCCAACAAACAGTTGTCATCTGCTTGAGAGGCAGTATTTTCTTTACAAACTGCTATTGTAGTGGGTGATAGCTCATTCCTGACAGTTCATTCTGTGTTTTATGTCACTTTGGGAGAAGAGATTTGACTCTGATGGTTACCTGTCCTGTAGGCAGAAAGTGTTTATGTTCTAGAAGATCTCACAGCATCATTCTGTCCTGGCCAATATTTATCTCAACCAACACCCAAGGCAGGTTACTTGGTCATCATTGCATTGTCATGTGTGGGGGTTTGTTCTGTGCAAATTTTTTTATTTTCTATTGTATTCTTTCATGGAGTGTGGCTTTTGCTGACTAGTCTAGCATTTATTTTCCACCCATAATTGATGCTTTTCCGATGTTACAACAATGACTATGCTTGCAAAAGACTTTGGGATGTCTTGAGGTCATGAAACGGGCTATATAAATTTCAGTTTTTTTCTTTTTGTAGTCTTTTGCAAGAACTGTATCCCCAGCATCCTACAAAAGCTCATGTAGTACATTACAGTTGATAGGATCAGACATTGGCTTCATGATTTATCTGAAATTTAAGTGTCCAAAGGCAAAGCTATTATAACTCTGAAAACAAAATCAAAACTCATTCCTCTTTCTCAGGAATTTCTTTTGCACTTTCCTTTGACTTTCAGTCCAAAACAATGGAGTGTAAAACTCTAGAGCAGTAGACTGATTCAATTAGCCCAATTTTAACTCCAGGCCAGTTTTTGGTGGATAACAGTGTGATTAGAAACTCACCTGCTGCTCTAGAAAAGAGGCCCAAGGCATTTTAACTCTTGGGTCTCAACTAAATTCTGTTGGTGCACTTTCTGCCTGTTCTAGCTGGGAAATCTCAACACCACCCACTGAGGCCAGGTAAGTAATCTGGGCAATTTTAACTGCCCAACAACCCAGTTTCTGCAAGATGGGGAATGTCGAAATTGTGGCAATGTCTTATCACAGAAGACAATGTGGTGAGGTACCCATTTGGAATAATCTGATTGTATAGATTATGTGCATTGCACAAGGTATTTGGACAATAGTCAATCTATACCCTTTCGCAACACAAGGAAAGGTTGCCATATTGAATTTTTCCACTTTAGAATGGCATTTGTACCTGTCGTTACTTTGCTCAGAAACAACTCCAGTGATGCAGGGAATCAATGCTCTTTATTGTCTTCCAAATGGCATACGTTCGAGTACAAAGTTACTGGGAAGTTTGAATCAATTTGTAATATTTGCAACAGAAATCAATTCAAAAACAATTAAACCAGTTAGGTTGAAAAAGGTGCATGAAAGGAATGTACATACAACAGTTCAGTAAATCTGAGATTAAACAGAAAATGTTGAAGTATACAGCAGATCTGTGAATATTTATAATAACAGGTTAATGTTTTGGATTTGAGCCTTTTATCTGAACTGGGAAATGGGAATTGAACAAAACACAAAGAGAAGGTAGAACAAGAGGCAAAAGGCAATAGCCAGGTATGCTCTTTTTAATCACACAATACAGTTAATGGGAGAGAAATTAGGCTTGTGCAAAAATGGATAGTGGGCCGGTCAAGCAATTGCTTTGTGCCATGCCCGAGGTTCTGCTAAACTTGGCATTTGTCCTTATTTGAATAAGTTGCCAATCGGGAATTCCAATTCAGTTCACCATTTGGGATTCTGCCAGCTTCCAACTGGCAAGTTAGTGCTGGGTGGCAGAGGGGAAGGGAGGGGCAAAGCAGAGGAGGAGAGTGAGCCCTGGCTGGCAGCTGAACACAGTACTTTTGTGGAGCTAGGAGCAGCATTATTGCTCCTCTTGGCTCTGCATAAATGCAGCTTTTAAAATGTTTGGTGGCCATTTATTGAACAAACTCCAGAGGTCCCTTTTCCAACTGTTGGTTAAGTCAATCCACCACTTGTATCTGGTTCCTAAAACTGGCATTAGGATCCCAATTTCCACAAGTAAGAAGCCTTTTGTCTGTTCAGGCTGGCACCTGGGAAGTGAACTGGTTTGCTTGTAGGGAAAATCAGGCGCTGGAGGTTGCCACCTTAAATTTGCAAACGTTTTGCGTTAAAAAAAATGGCGACGACAAGTTATATGTCTGTTAATTTAAAAAAAAATCAAACAGGCATGTAGACTTAGTAACTTTTTACACCACGCTTAAGTGACAGGACGACCAGCTTTGAATACATCAGTCCCAGCAGCAATGGCAACTCCAAAGTAAACTTGGCACATTTACTGAGAAAGTCCATTTTTTGTTTACAAGTTAGATCTTCCCAGCAGTCAGTTTAGCACATCTATAAATATTACTCAGGGGTTTCTGCTGGCTGTGCAAGGATCATCATGTAGGTAACTGGTACCCTTAAAAAACCTTCAAGCACTGTAAAAATGCAGTTTTATTTTAGTGTATAGGAGTTGGCGACATTCTTTGGTTATACAAATCAAGCAGCTTTTGTTAGCTTAAGGTTACTATGGAAATAAAATGTAAATTCCCTTGATTTTGTGCATGTTTTTCACGAGAACGTGCTTAACTTTTTGACTACACCAAAAGATGCCGAGTAACTTTACACTGACTGAAAATGAGCTAATAAATGTTACCAACAACATACAAACTCCCATCCTGCTGAACAAGTCCTATAGATATTTAGAAGCTCTACTCTAATGAGGTTGACTGCATTTTGCAGTAGTAATGACACTGAAACTATTAGCATTTGCCATCATTAAGCCTCCGAAACTGACGGCAACTTCTGGGGCAGAATTTTCCGGTTGGCGTGGGGGGGACGGGCCCCGCACTCCCGCGCGTAAAATGATGTGCGGTGACATCGGGCGAGCGCCCCGACGTCACCACGTGCTATTGCGATATTTCGCTGGGTGGGCGTGCGATGATGTCTGACGCATGCCTGCCATTAATTAATGGGCCACTTAAGGCCCTTGACTCACCAATCGACGCCGATTTTTCAGCGCCCGTGCAATCTTCGTGTCGGTGCACGGGTGCAACGGGCAGGCAGATAGGACACATTTGTATTAACCTCATCCACAGGTGGGATAAGAGGGCTCAGTGGGGCCGCGAGTGTCCACAGTCAAGTACTTATTTTTTAAAGTTTTTGAAATTCGCCTGTGTGATCTGCAGTACTTCAAAACGCATTCCAGCTGCTTTTTCTGGACTCTTAGCTTTAAGGTCAGCACACTGCAGTGAGGAAACTTTTCTGGTCCTGCAGGTTTCAGGAAGCTTTCCCTTAGCCTGGGAATGGGAGCTGAACTCTCCACTGGAGGCAGCTCCACTGAGGAGGAAAGGAGGGCAAGAAGGGGGAGGAGGCCAGGAGTGCACATTCAGCCTCCAGGGGAGCCACCTTTGGGAGGACAGGCACAGGCACAAGGGGCACAGGGCCAAGAGGTAGTCCAAGGCACAAGGGGCCGCAGAAGACGCCACTATCCTGCTGCCAGGGTATATAGGGGGCGAAGTAGCTACCTCAATATGTCTGTGCAGTGCCGAAGGAGGCTCCATCTCTCAAGGGAGACAGACAACTATATCTGTCAGATGATGGGGCCTGAGATCTCTGCTGTGTGGGTGGACACCCCATGCCAGTGGCTCTGAAGGTCACAGCTGCCCTCAACTTCTATGCCCCGGCTCCTTCCAGGGATCGGTGGGTGATCTTTGAGATGTCTCCCGATCAGCTGTCCGCACTTGTGTCAAGCAGGTTACAGACGCTCCTTTCAGGTGTGCATTGACCTCATCCACTACCGTTGGGACCAGGCAAGCCAGATGCTTCGCGGCGATTGCTGGCTTCCCCCATGTCCAGGGTGCAATAGACTGCACACATGTGGCCATCAAGGCGCCAGCAGGGTGAGCTCGGTGCCTTCGTCAACCGGAAGGGCTTCCACTCCATGAACGTGCAGATAGTGTGTGATCACAGGATGCTGATTCTACAAGTCTGTGCAAGGTACCCAGGCAGCTCCCATGACAGCTACATCCTCAGACATTCCCAGGTGCCAGGTCTCTTCAGTGCTCCAGCCCAGCTGGATGGTTGGCTGCTGGGTGACAAGGGCTATCTCCTCAGAAGGCGGCTCATGATGCCTCTCCGCCATTCAAGAACAGAAGCTGAGCAGCGGTACAATAGGAGCCACATCTCCACAAGGCTGGTGCCCATACCCTGCACTCTCGACCTGGCCAGTCCATTGCAGGGATATGCAAGTTGTAGACCTTTGCAATTTTCATAGAGTCGGGCTTGCTTTTGAAAGGTGAGTTCAAAGGTCTTGCCCATGACCGCTATGCCAAGCTATGTCCCTCTACCGACCCCTCATACCCTCCATGCCAAAGCATGCCCCTCACCCACCCACTCATGCCTCATTATGCATTCTTGGCTAAGAGCCCAGGCACTCATTAGGCTGTCGATAGTGCTTCATATAATCAGGCCGCCGGGTCGCCGTTGGACCCGGACGACAATGCACTCCGCCGCCGCCTGCCCACTCTCGCTATCCTCGGGAGTCACGCATTATGCTGGGTGGGCCTTAACTGGTCCGCCTGTGTAAAATGGTGGCGCAGACCCAATCCCGGGTGGCGATCGGGTCCGCACCCACTCCCGCTCCACTCCCCCCACCCCACCTCCCCCCCCTCCCCCCTCCCCCACTCCACTCCCCTCCCCCCTCCCCCCCTCCACTCCCCTCCCCCCCCTCCCCCCAGGAGACCAGAAAATTCAGCCCCTGGAGTCCGTACAAGCACGGTTAAAAGCAGAGATCTGGAAGGTTCGATCAGCAATTTGATGCTTCTCCAGAGGGTGCACTGTTGAGGTCCCTCCAAACTTCAATCAATTGGAAATCACTGAAGTGATGAGAACCTCCAGTATTATCAGTCTCGTTGTTAAAACCCTTGAAAAAGTTACACCTTGTTGAATGAGCATTTGTCGGTGTATTAAGTTCACATGGCCGGATTTGTCTCCTCAGGGTGGGCAGTGGGAGTCAGGAAATTTCCCAGCTCAGCCCAGCTACTTCAGGAGGAAGTGCCAGCAAGATGGGAATTTTGTTCCAGGGGTGGGGCAGGTGCCATCTGGAGTCAGGCCCACCGCCCCTGGAAAGAATTGAAGGCAGCCACATGGGGCTGCCGAGTGCTGAGGCGAGCTGTTTAAGAGGCCTGCCTCAGTACTCTGGGACTTTGTCCCAGCTGCAAAAATTAGAGCAAGACAAAGAACTGCCCTCTAGCCCTCACCCCCCAACACACTCCTCCTGCCATAACTCTTGCCACCTCATGCCTCTCACGTACTCACACGGCCTCTCATGCCCTCCATTCCAAGCTATACCCCTCTACCCACCCACCTCTAATGGCCACTCATAACCTCTATGCCAAGCTATGGCATTTCCATGCCCATTCACCTACTATACAGTCTGTACAGAACTAATAGGTCCTATAGTAACAATAGGATGTGTGAAAAATCTTTATCCGTTCATAACTTTCTTAAAAACAAACTCCTTTCACTGCAGCTCTATAAAAGTGCCAATCATCCAGACCCTTTAAAGTATCAATAGCTGAATATGAAAGCACTTGAACCCTCTTTATCTTGTGTAAATAAACATTGTGCAATTGACAGAATAGATCAGAGAGCATAAGCTATTAACCAAGCAATGTTTTTCCTGGGGCACAGCTGTTTCAACAGCTTAATGAGTGTCTGGGCTCTCAGCCAAGAATGCATAATGAGGCATGAGTGGGTGGGTGAGGTGCATGCTTTGGCATGGAGGGTATGAGACGCCATGAGGGGTCGGTAGGGGGACATAGCTCGGCATGGACAGTATGGGGTTGATGGGAGTGGTAGGAGGCATAGATTGGCATGGGGGGCATGGGTAAGACCTTTTGAACTTACCTTTCAAAAGCTAGCCCGACTCTATGAAAATTGCAGAGGGCTACGACTTGCCTATCCCTGCAATGGACTGGCCAGGTCCAGAGCGCAGGGTGCGGGCACCAGCCCACACCCTTAACACGCACTAGTGAAAATTGGGGGTGCCGGGAATGGGGTTGGGAATTCTGGAATCGGGTCCTGGCCACCATTTTTATACCTCCATGGAGTCTCCTGACTCCATGAAAACCTAGCCCGTAATTACTGCTGAACAAACTCACTGAACCCAAAAGTGGTATGTTATATTTCTTAAATGTCAAATTTCTTCATTGTGATAAGAAATTACAAGTTTTTGAAATGATTTTTTAAAGCTTTTTCATGTTCTAGCTTCAAACTTAATCCCATGCGATCTCAATTATCCATTTCCCACCTGTAAAATTAAAAAAAATAAAAGTGAAAGGATTCAGTGCTTTTTTACTTCCTGGTTTGCTGTCTGAAAATTCAACCCAATGAGATTTTCCAGTTCTCAGCTCCATGGCATTAAAAAATATTTGGGAGTGAATTCAAACGCTTTTATCTTCTGGCTCAAAAAACAGTACTAAAGTAGTGGGAGAGTCAGCAAAACCTTCACTACTGCAGTAGCCTGCAGGATCATTAAAGTGATAAAAATGTACGGCAAAGAGCAAGAAGGAACAGAATGACGATTGAAAAACAAGCAAAGAAGGGCGCATTTTCAAACATCAGCTTGTGAAATATCACTGTCAGCAACCTCTTGTAGCAACTTTCTGATATATCTGTGAATTAGGGTGACCATGGGCTGGATTTTACAGCGCCCCCCAAGCCGGGCATGTTTTCGGTGGAGGGGAGCACAAAGTGCAAGAGATGCCCTGCAAACCATCTTCTCGACCACCCGCCGAAATTGGCAGTGCACTCGCCATATGTAAATAAAGGGCTAATTGAGCTTGTTTACAAACCAATTGACCGCAATATTATGCTGCCCACGCCAAAACACGATTGGTGTGGGCATGCAGGTGGGTGTGGGCAGCCAGTTCCTTCAAGAAAGTTTCTAAAAAGGCAGGAAGGGGGTATACTATTTCTGGGAGGATGTGTCTTTGACTTCGGGGGTACCCCCCCATTCCCTCCTCTCCACTGCAAAACCCACACTCCCACTCCCTTCCCTGAGGCTTCAGATTCCTCCGCCCCCAATATGTCTGACTTTCCTGAGTCCAGGATCTATTGAGGTCTTCATCCTGGGTCTGTTTGCAATCCTGGCAGCGCCAGCGCTGCTAGGACTGAAAGAGCTACCGGCCAATCAGATTCACTCCCAAGGGCAGGGCTTCCTCCCAGTGAAGGGTTGAAGTCCCACACTGTTGTTGCCATCTGCAGCATGTTATTGCTGCAGAACATACTTTTTCTCACCTTTAGTCAGGGGTGAGCAGTGGAGTTGAGGCTAGTGTAAACAGCAATTTCTGTAGACGGCCTCTTTTAAATGTAATCCATCTTTTCCAAAAGTCGATAATAATGCACAGGAGGTTTCTTTTGAATGAGAATCTCTATCTCTGTGATGGATTCCACAATGTAACAGAGATAGGGTTCAGAACTTGATAACAGGGAAGAGGGAGATGGTGTTACTGCTCCATTGCAGATTTCTCCTTCTAGACTTCTTGAAAGCTTCCAGGGTATTGTAATAAAAGACATTCCAGAATAGTTATTCAGGTCACATGATCCCCCACCCCATAATGAGTTGGGTATTCCACTGAAGGTAATTGATTAGCTCCAGTCTGGACAGGTCTTGGCTATTGCTTTATTGTCTAGCTGATTAATTTTTTTAGTGTCCCAGCAAACACTTTTGAATAGACCATTCTTCCCTGTGATGAGCTAGGAAGAACATATATCTTCTATACATCCATTGTCTCGGTAGACTTTCTGTTTTGCCCAATGCAAATAGTGAGAGCCAGTTACAGTTTCAGTTCATCTTTGAAGTAGTTCCTGGCATCTGCAGGTGTGAAATTCCATAGGAGGTTTGCCTTGGTATGTCCTAATTGTAACTCACATTGAAAACTTCCAGAAATTGACCAACTTGTAATGTCAGGTGTGTCAGGTGACTTGTGACAGCCATTTTAAGTCAGTGTCTGTTTGCTTTAAAAAAAAAGCCCTTTTAAAGAAGTCCAATATATATTTGATCAGCTGATGAAATTAAAGATTAATATTACAGATGCACACGTCACATCATCATGACAATATAATTACCACGGATGTAGCATCACATCACTGAAGTGCATTCAGACACCATTTATAAGTTATACAAGAACACTGTTCAGGAATGTCAGTTTTTTTGTATCCACTTTCTATATGGCCCAGCCTGTGTTGACTTGCCTTAGTGAACAAAAATGGTAATAGAACTTGAACTAGCATGTGCTGTGAGAATAGCTTTATGTTTAGTGGTACCTTTACATTCTTTTATAGGTGTTCTGCCTCCACTTGAAATGAAAATGCTAACTGGAGTAATACAGCTATTTCTTTTATGGTTGGTTATAAATGTGGAAAATTCTTTTGAAGACGGTTGTTAAAGCAGCAATAGGGCTTTTTCGATTTTCACTTTACACCAAATTACGAATCTTACTTGTCTGCTATGCCATACGCCATTCAGTCAACATCGTAGCTATGACAACTGCAATAGTGCTGTACCATCCATGCTATAGTAATAATAACAATGAAATGTTCTGGATGTTTTTCTCTAAATCATGTATTATTATTTAGACATTTAGCAGAAATCTTTATCCAAGGTGACTTACATTACATATTCCACGCTGTAGAGTACCATGCATTAAGACATATTCCAACACCAAAAATTAAAAGAATAAACTTGAACAAATTTCTAGGGACATTGTTTGCTCAGGGACATAACACCTTATCCAGGGACTCTCTCTGGAAAATGGAGACATGTAGTCACTCTACTGTAGTAGTGCTGTAATAGGAAACATAATTATTCCTGTCAGGTACCACATTGGACCCTTTTATATGCATTGTCATCATTTCACTAACAAATGCGGTACTACACATATTGCAGATTTAGCTCATATTAGAAAAAATGCAAATAACTTTATTTTTTAAAATGGGAGTAATCTAGTCCTAGGTGAATTCTTCAAGTAATAGTTGGATTAATGGGGTATGATGGTTTCTGAAAGACGAACAATAAAAACTCTGCACATTCTGGACAAGCTAAGAAATAGCTGGTAGTGAATATTGTAGTAATCCTTTCAGATAGTTCTGATGACATTACATTTAAGCATTCACAGAGCCCATGGATTGAATTGTAGTTTGTGTTCATTGATAGATTGATAAATCCTCCCTTTTAACTGTCTCTGCTTGTTTTACACTCTTTCTGCATATCTCTCTCTATCCTTCCAGATACACATGCTCAGAAAGCAATGGGAGCAGATAACCATGGAGTCAAGGATCAAAGAGCTGGATGCAGTGTCACAAGAAGTTCGGTGAACTCACACTAGTTGTCAAAGTCAGTGTATATCTCTTCAAATACCATAACCCACCAACTGCGCTATTAAGCTCAATTCACCACACCCCCTTAACTCACCTAACAACAATCCTTATTAATCAGGACTCATACCTGACATGGATGTACTTCACTGCATCCTCACATTCAGCATTGCTGCAGGCCTCACATCCACATCTCACAGTTTCAACACATTGTCAGATATTCAACCGGGACAGCCACATCACCCAGCAAATTGTACGACACTCACTGACACACTTCCTTCCTGGTGCAGGATAAGGTGACACACAATTGCAAGCAGCAGGAGATAACTGGAAGGGTCCAGGCACGGCTGCGTGTCCTAACTCTAAAGGAAGAGATGGTGCTGACCATTATTGGGGCGCCCACTGCTGCCGTTCACTCTTTTTTTTCTCCAAAGCCTATGGTTCTTGCATTCTTTTCCCATCATTCACAAACATACTCCACTTTATTCACGACTCTATTTACAGTACAGGGTGCATTGAAAAGATGAGTACCAGGATTGTATAAGGAGGGACTATCATGGAGGTATTACAACATTGCATAGCATGAAAAAGAAAGTTGAATTGGGGGAGCTCCTGGTCAGCTTGGGAGGCAATGAAGCTGCAACAGCAATTAAGTAGTAGTAAAAGCTTGGAAATGATTCATGGGAGGGTGGAGAGACAGCTGTGAGTCAGGGAAGTTGGTCTGTGGAAGAACACAGGTTGCGGTCTGATCACTGAGAGATCTATGGCCGAGAGGACACTTACATGGGAAAGATGGGACTGGGGTCTAGGGGTCCTTACAGGGTAGGTATGTTACCTGGAGGGGTAAAGGGGGCAGACACTCGATTTAGGGACACTTGGGAAAGGCTGAGTTCAGATAAATCAGGAAGGGACTTGTATCTCAGTTCTAGAAACACAATGCATGCAGCACTAGGGAGAGAGGCATAGAGGACTATGTGGAAGCATGGAGGAGAAGAGGAGGGAAAATAGTTGGAATCTGAATGTAAAGGGTTAGGAGCAGCATTCTCTTCAGATGTAGAACTGAAAGTCTTCATGCAGGCAGGGGACACACCTATCTGCCAAGTAGCAGGAGATGTATTTGTGGGCTTTCAAAAAGGCATTTACTAAAATATCACACAATAGACATTGGGAAAATAGAAGTACACGGGAGTAAAAGCTTGTCTTGAACAGTGGCAGAAAGCGGGCTGTATCAGGTCTTCCGCCTTTTATCTTTGACTGCAAAGGAAGTGCATGTCAGATGCTGTGTATAATGGGTAGCTGATCCAATGCTGTCTGAAATGAATTTCTACCCATATCTACCAGGGATGGTACTACATTGGGTATGTAATTAACTAAGGGTTAGGAGACAGAGAATGGTGAACGGATATTTTTTCGACCAGAGAGAAGTATGCAATGGTGTCTGGCAGGGGCTGGTATTAAGACTGTTATGGCCTCGAGGGAGATCATTAACTTTTAAAAAGAAACTTGAGCTCCCAGTTATTAACTGAAATAATTATGCCATAAGGTTTCATGTTTTAAACAAAAACTTCTACTTTACGAGAAATAAACAAAACAAGTACTTCTAACTTAACAATACATTTCGTAAACATTTATACTTTAAGCCCGAAAATCTCAAGGAGTCACTTCCTGTTCTGCTGTTATTTCCACCCACGAGTTCCCTATACATTACAGGGTTCCTTCGCTTCTCCTGGGACCAAATCAAGGTGTGCCACAGCTCTCAGGAATTCACTCTGATTTTCCTCAGTGTTGCTTCTATTCTTTGAAGAATGAGATTCTTTGGGGTCGTTCCACTAGCATCTGGCTATGTGACTCATCAACTCTCCTTAAACACCTTACGACTGTTGTCACCCCAACTCAAGCATGAGCCTCACTGCTTTCTTGCTCATTGACTCCAAAAATCAGAAAACACCCTTGGTTTCTGATAGCTCCATGTTTCTGGTTCCAGCAGCTTCCAAGCACCGACTGCCTGTCTCAAAATTCCTCCCAGGCTGGCTTCAACTTCAACTGCTGGTTCTGTGAGAAAACACATAGATAAACCCAAAACAAAAGAGTACCTCCCTGCAACCTATTCCCATGTCTAAGTGGCACACCTGGGATGTCCAGATAGAGATTTCAACTTATTAACTTCGCCTTCCAAAATATCCCTTTACCAGCCTGTCACCAGGGATTCATCTTACATTCAACAATTCAATACCCAAACTAAAAGCTATATTCCCACAATATATGAATCATGAAATTAGAATTTCTGCAGCAGGACCAAATAGGAAGTGGTCACAACTTGTGTCCTTTGAAGGGATTGTTAGAGGCTATGCTGGGAAACTTAAAAGATAAACTTGGCAAGCATTAATGCCCATCTTGTGCCTTGCTAAATATCCTTCCAAACATTACAATGCCCACCCAGACCTGACTTTGCCCTCCCCTTTATTCTTTAATTGATTATAGCTGACTTGATTCTGTGGATTTCCTATCCTCTGCCAGAATGGCTCCTGCCTATCAGGGCTCAAATTGTGCTGACAGCTCATTGCTTTCGCGAAAAGAGGCCCAACCATCAAAATTGTTTGTGGCTCACACTAAAGATACTCCATCCATGCAATGTACACTCTACTTCAAAGTTGCCTGCAGCAATTTTATTTTTAAACAGAAAACATTTTTTGATTTATTGGATCAATTGAACCACTAACATAAACATAATTAAAATGATTGGATAGATTCATTTTATCTGTATTCTTCTCTTATGTGCACATATAGTGCATTAGAATCAATGACATACACGCATGGGACTTGGCTGAGACAAAAGGGTGAAATGATAACCATTCCAGCTGGGAACTAAAGACCATCACATAACTGGATCATATCAATACCAGTTTTCCTTTCATGTACTATACTTAGCAGATACTTACTCTAAATTGTGCACCCAAGTACTCTGAAATAAAAGCATAGAAAAGGATGTGATCTGTTAAGTACTATTATGGTTAATTAAGCAGATTATATATTTGCTGAAAACTTTTTAAAAGTTATTTGGCTTTTTTTAATCATATATCACTGCTCCTGACATCATGATTTTCTTTATTATCTAGTTATTTATACTGTATAAACTGGTAAACACCATGGGACAAGTTCAGAGAGCTGGGGAGCTTCGGGCTAACAATGAAAATCATTATTCTGCATTTTACTAGGCTTTTCTTGACTGTGTTTCTTATGCCCCATGATGCAGTTTTGCACCTCAGGACAGTTTCAAGAGATCAGTCCCATAATTGTATCAGCTGGTAACTTCTTCCATTTACTTCAGACAGAGCCTTGAGCAGCTCACAAGACCACAAAGGTGTTAAGTGAATCACGTGCTTGTCATCAATAGCAGTTTCTAAAAAGAAAAGCAACTACTGTCCATTTCTCTCTTATCCCCCCATTTTGTCCTGCCACATTCCAAACCAATCTCCTCTATGTGTTCTTCACTAATCTATTTCACCCCTTTATCCCCTCAAATAACTTACCTGAATTATTCATTCTATTTCACATGATTATCATTTGCAGCCAAACTCTACTCTCAAAACCCTATGGGCAGAAATGTCTCCCCGTTTGGGGGTGGGGGGGGTGGGGTTGTGCGGGGCGGGCAGGACCGAGTGCGAACCCAACTGACGCCCCCAATCGGGTGGGCGCCGCTATTTTACATGAGCGGGCCAATTAAGTCCCGCCCAGCGTGATGCTCGCCTGGAAGTGCTGAGCGCTCCCTGTGCGGGCAGGGGGGGATTCCGAGTTGGGGCCTGTGCTCTTACACGTGAAAGATCGCAGAAATCTCCTCAGGGAGATTAGTTTAAGTTTTGAAAAATGGAATAAAGGTAAAAAAAAAAATTTAAGGACATGTCCCCTCATGTGAAACTCACATGAGCTGGGACATGGCCATTACTTTTTTCAAAAAATTTTATGTAATTAATAAACTCTTCATGAAACTTCATCCCACCCGTGGATGAGGTTTCATTAAAAATGCAAAGGCCGCCTGGGCTCTTCGCCTGTCGGCCAACCTTATGGTTGGCCGGGCAGCATTCTTAACAAATTTAATTACTTTGTTAATGGCCTTAATAGGCCTTTGACAGTTCGGCGGGCATGCAGCCGATGCGGCTGCGTGCCCACCGAACTGAATCTACATGATGCGCGGTGACGTTGGGATGCCTGCCCGACGTCACCGTGCGTCATTTTACAAGTCGGTGAGCAGGCCCCGCCCCCGCTCACCGACGGGAAAATTCTTCCCCATGAATAACATATTACTCCAAATCTCAGCTGAATTTCCTTTTCTCACAGGCCCCGTCTGAAGCCCAAATTAATAAACTATTTTTTCCAACTTTCTTATTCATCACTCTCACCCCTGGAACCACCTCTGTTCCATATTAAATGATGTATTTTAGCCCATGATATTAATTCTGTGCTGTTGAGCAACTATTAGCATTGTATGAAGGAACATTCTCATTAGAATGCACAACATTCTTAGTTTTCACTATTTGAATTATGTATCATTTCACACTCAATTAGCTAGTCATGTACTTTTGAATACCATTAAAAGAGAAAGCAGGTTATTTTTATATATATGTATGGAATCAGTAATCGAAAGGCAGTGGAAACATCTCATTTTGGATAATTTTCTTACAATTTGTTTTAGGATGGTGAAACTTTTATTTCACAATTAATTAATTGAAACACATTAAAAACTTCAGATCCATTCTTCTGCATTTTTATAGCTTTAAGCATCCAAGACTGTTAAATATTGAAAGATAAGCAACGCATTTGAATAAAACACATATATATTATACTTCTTATTTATTCATATATATATGTCAGCCTTTTTTATTTTTACTATGGGTTCATTATTCACACTGTTATCTACCTCCCTAATTTTTAAATGTCTATTTTTATTCCTAGCCCACTTGCCCTCTCCAGTCTCTCCCTCTCCTTCGATTGAGAGTACAGAATGAAAGTACTAGGGGGCTAAATTCAATAGCACCCGAACATGGATGTGGGGATCAGGATGTGAAATTAACCTGTGGCCATTGACTGTAACAACACACAAACCTCATACTGCCTGCCCATTTCAATGCTTTCAGTGCCCTGCCAGCAATAACAGTGTTATTGATTGGATGGACGCATGAGCCGTGGCCAATACTGAGTGGTTAGCACCACTTAAAACTAGCCTGCACTTCTTAAAGAAGTGGTGAATTGTGGCTGGAGCAGATGTTGGCAGTCATTCAGGAACTGCTGCTGACTTGGGAAACATTGAAGAATAACACAACAGAGGAGGCAGCAGGCTGCAAGATTTTTGGATTCTGCACTGGAGGTCCTAGCGAAGGAGGTTGAAAAGAAAAGGGACATCTTGTATCCATAGGGGCCCGGAGGCCCTCCAGGTGCACATGCTCAGAGAGCAACGGGAGCAGATAATCATGGAGTCAAGCATCAAGGAGCTGGATGCAGTGTCACTAGAAGTTCAGTGAACTCACACTAGTTGTCAAAGTCAGTGTATATCTCTTCAAATACCATAACCCACCAACTGCACTATTAACCTCAATTCACCACATCCCCTTAACTCACCTAACAACAATCCTTATTAATCAGGACTCATACCAGACATTGATGTGCTTCACTGCATCCTCACACTCAACATTGCTGCAAACCTCATATCCACATCTCACAGTTTCAACACATTGCCAGATATTCAACCAAGACAGCCACATCACCCAACAAATTGTACCAAAGTCACTGAAACACTTCCTTCTTTGTTGCAGGATAAGGTGTCACACAATTGGAATTAGCAGGAGATAACTGGATGGGGACAGGCACGACTGCATGTCCTAACCCTCAAGGAGGAGAAGGTGCTGACCATTATTGGGGTGCCCACTGCTGAGGCCATACCAGCGGGGGGCCGAAATCATTGTAGATGCTGGTATTCTCATAGCTCATCCTCTTTCTCACACCCACCCTCTCTTCTGATTTACAGGATGTGGACTGCAGATGGTGTAAACATGCACTTCTTTCTTTCCGCCCACCCCATATAATGACGTTACCCTTGTGACTTTCTGCTTTCAGATACCCAAACCTAGCCAGACACAGATTTACAGCAAGAAGGCAGTGATGGTGAAGATACACCATCACCCGGTTTCATTCTTGCAGCAACCAGCTCAGTTGTTGGCACTTCACATAATTTAGAATTAGAACAGATGTGTGATCTGCCTATAGCAAGATAGCAGGCATGAGTGTCTTGCAGCCAGGTTAGGGGGCAAGGATAGCGTAGGTGCCAGCTCCCCAGAGGGAAAAATTGCACAAGGGTTCTGCTGCAGAGAACTCAGATGAGTACTTAGATTGGGGAACTCTACAGAAGAAAGGCTGGTGGGTATGCAGAACAAATTACTTGGTGCAAGGGAAGCCTGACAAATAGCCTGTGGTCAATGTCAAGGAGCATGGAGAAGTCCAGCATCAACTTGGTACAGGGCTTTGAGAAGAGCTTGGAGCCCACCCTTTCTGGCATGGAAGTGGTGCTATTGCTTCTCATAGGAAGCGCTCTCATCCCAAGAATTGATTCAGTGAATCTTTGTGCACCTCCCCTCCAAGGTTAAGTATATCCTTCCTTAGGTAAGAAGACCAAAATTGTATATTGTACTCCAGGTGAGGTCTCACCAAAGATGTATACAATTGCAACATGACTTTCTTATTCTTGTACTTAAATTTCTTGCAATAAAGGCTATCATACTGTTTGTCTTCCTAATTGCTTACTATACCTACATGCTAAGTTGCTGTGATTCGTGTAAATAAGGCACCCAAATTGCTCTGCAGACCATCATTTACCAATATTTCACATTTTAAATAGCATTTGCTTTTTTATTCTTCCTACCGAAGTGGATAATTTCACACTTCCCCAACATTATAATCCATCTGCCATCTTCTTACTCAAACTGCTAACCGGTCTAGATCCCTTTGCAGCCTTTTTGTGTCCTCCTTACTTTCCACAGGTCAAATGATCAATAGTCCTCTGGTTTCTCTCCCCTTTCTTGAATAGTGAGGCTACATTTGCTACCTTCCAATCCATGGGACCATTCTGGAATCTGGGGGATTGTAGAAGAATAAAATCAATTCATCCACTATCTTTGCAGTCATCTCTTTCAAAGCCCTAGGATGTAGCACATCAGGTCCAAACAATTTGTTGATTTTTCATTCCTCACTCCCATTAGACCCTTGATTTACCACAATTCAAAAATGTTCTCTGTGGTCTTCTACTGTGAAGACTGAACAAATATTTGTAAAACTACCCCACCATTGCTTTATTCTCCATTATAATTTCTCCTGTGTCCATCTCTATGGAGTTATACTTACTTTTATTAATCCCTTCAGTTTTACATACTTGTGAAAGGTCTTACAACCTGTTTTTATACTTCTTACTAGTTTACACTCATAATCTATTTTCTTCATCTTTTTTAGGTATCCTTTTCTGTCCATCTTTTCATATGTAGGTTTGCATGTTCACACTGTAAACAGGGGAAAGCTTCCAATTTTTTCTTCCCTATTCCATCCAAGTCCTCTGGCTCAAAGAAGTGCAAAATGCCATCTAAAAATACACCTTAAAGTCTTAATCGCTCATGGGCCTCTTCTAGTCCATGTCTGTTTTCTCTTGTTATGCAACACCTTGACCTGCACTTAAAGAAACAGAATTGGCCAGATCAGGCCTCATCTATTCCAGTGAACCCAAATGCTCCATTCCATGGGAAATTCCCTTTACAATTGCTTTAGAGGAGTCTCAAGAAAGATTCACATTATTAAAATAGAGAGAAAACGAAGATAATAGTATGTTTACTCTAAGAAAAAGCAAGTCAGAAGATTTACCCAAAGAAAGCTAAGTGATAATGAAAGTAAGGAATCTATGCTGGAATAATATCCTGTTGCTTTGGCAGTCACATGGCAGTGATTAATAAAAACATACACGTTTGTTTAAAAACTACTCTAATCTCACTGTTGAGTAATTACAGCACCTGAGACGGTATCTATTTACTTCACCTGTAAAGACCGTCATTCTTCAGAATGGATCTATTTCCTTCACTAGCACTAATTCTCATAAAACCCTCTGTGAATCCAGAAGTGTTCATAACAAGCCATGAGAAATTCCCTGCAAGCGAACAAAATATCTCATAATTTTCCAATTGGCCAAAAGACCCTACTGGAAGCTACATTACTGAAACGAATCCAAGTGATTCATCTCAGATGTCAAAGCAACATAACAAAGGATTTATCATTATATACATTTCTTTCAAAATGCATTCAGTTATATTTTTAATAGTTTAATTGAAGATCTTAAGAGATTAAATATGGAAAATTAAGTCAGTTGCACTTCCAGTTACATTTTAAATGAATTTTACATGAAAGCATCTGGTATTATTCTTTTAAGATGACATACCCTGATGGAGATGAGGTACTGAACCTTAACTGCAATGGGTTCAATTTTATTACAATGTGGCAGTGTTGCAAAGCTTGATTTATGGCTTGAGGCCTTTAATCCTACTTTTCATAATAAGTTTGGCACCGTGCATGGTAAAACTATGTCAATCCAGATGCTAATGTACAGCTCCTTGTACCAATACTGAGGAAGAATGGCCTGAAGCAGCCCAAGTTAATAAAATAGAGGGGAAGCAGGGTGAGGAAAGGGAGCAGAGTGGGGAAGGGCTTATTTCAAGAGCAAGAATCCACAGTCACCAGTAAATCTCAACATTTTGATTAGCATTGGGCTGGCAGGAGGAATGGAACATGCTGTGCCAAACTCCCATTTCGCATTGTAGTGGTTATTTAAAAAATGGATCAAATAGTTACTTTAATTTAGTCTCTTTAGAATTTAATATAAATATTTTCTAAAGCAGAATATATAAGATAACTTTCCATAAAGTTCTCACTTCCAACCACCACACAAGACTTTAGACAATCTGATGAAAGACAAAGCATAAACATACACTATAATTTCTATCAGAATTGCATTTCCAGGAGGGGTTATCCTTTGTCTGAACTTCATCAGATCTATGGAAAGCCTGGAGAAATTATGTAAATAACATGTACAGTTCCTCCAGGTTTTCATGGATCTTCTAGTGACATTATGCCAGGCAATCAGGGGAAATCCTGTGGAAATTGTTTAGATGTTAGTGTCAAAATATTTTGCACATTTACATGGCATATCTTCGCCTATTATTTTAGTGGGTTAATGCCTCCATGATAACAGCGGATAAAAGAATGTAATTGGAAAATGTCAAGTGTAGGCTATTCATGTTAAGCAGTTTCAGCAGAGCACCTTAAACACATGGTTCAAACATGAAACTAAGATCGGTTAGCAGATTAGCAAAACTTTACCTATGTTTTTGATAATGTTTTGCTTTAAATCAGCTATTAACATGAATTAAAATGCAATTTACAAATTGCTAAGGGGCACGTTAAACATTCTAATTTTAACACTTCAATCTATGATTGGCTTCTATTGTATAACATGCAATTACTAAGCTGCTTTCAGCGTGCATTTTAACATTATCGCAGTTGACAAGTGTAGGGTTGCCAACACTGATTGAAGTCATTCCTGGAGCTTTGATCATGTACCCTCTGACCATATTAATCTGCAAACGGTATTAAATTTACTTATCAGTCCCCTTTAGTTGAGTATCTTAATTCAGAGAAGTTCAGGGAACCAGGAGACCTCCTGTGAGAAGGCAAAGAAGGGAAACTATGGCAAAAAGGGAAAACCAACCATT
The DNA here is from genome assembly GCF_964194155.1 of Cetorhinus maximus. NCBI lineage: Eukaryota > Metazoa > Chordata > Chondrichthyes > Lamniformes > Cetorhinidae > Cetorhinus > Cetorhinus maximus. Next base: position 29,217,347 of record NC_135900.1, read on the forward strand.
CAGGGGGTATTTGCAGGGTCTGGGAGAGAACCCAGAGATTGAACTGGGATCTAATCAGTAACTAATAGCAACTCACTGAAATTGCATCAACAATTAACATTAACTAGCAGAGGCCTGCAAAACATTTGTGGTGTAATTAGTATCTTTATTGCAACAGTACTTACTCAAATCCTCATCCCATGCCATCCCATCTGTTGTGGTATCACTTTAAGAGAGAATATGCTAATGAGTAAGTAGCCAGGATGTAAACCATGTCACCAGCAGACATTGTTCAGAGTACCTTTCAGTTTTGCTAGCAACATGTGGTGTGAAGTAGATGCAGCTATACTTTCATGTTAACAATAGCTGTTGAATCTTTATAGTAAATCTGTTGCTGAGTAATCCTGTACTACATTTTCAAATAAATTGAACCTATGTTTAGTTTACCAGTCCTGTGTAAGATTGCTAAGTTTGTATTCCCTGCAGATTCATTTATATTCCTCCTTTTTAAAAAATTAAATGGGATGGGAATAAATAATGTTTGATTCATTGCTTCAGTTGCCATTTGTGATGAAGCATCTCAAGGTCTGATTAGTCCTTATTCAAAAGCCTTCCTTCTCCCTCCCCCCTTGGTTCTTCAAGTGAGAATCATCAGTGCCCGTCTTCTTGTTCCTGATTTGCACACCAGTGGAAATGATCTTTTACTATTTCCCCATAGTAAAGTCCCCAGGTTTCATACTCCTTCACTGGCTGCTCTGCTCTTGATGCCACTGCCACTCATTACATTTCTGCTGCTGCCAGCTCTGCAGGAAATATTGGGCCCCACAACCAACCCATTCCCCAGTCTCCCCCCACCCAGCTGAACTGCAATCCCTGCTCCGAGTGGGTCCCAATCTCCAATCTCCTTCGCTTCACATTCCCACCAAAATTGCAATGCCCCAAATCTATCCCCCCCTACCTGAACCACAATCCCATGGCCCCCAGACTCCCTTTCACTCCAATATACTGAGCCCTTATTCCCTAGTCACCTGGTCACCCACTCTCCCATGTTGCTTAAGAGAAATGGACCCATTTTAGTTTAGCAGTATTGTTTTAGTACATGGTAATTATAAATTGCAAATGATTTAATTTTTTTAATGTACTTTCTCCCCAAACCAAAAAAAAAACCCTGGCTTTCTCTTCCCATCAAAACTTGTCATTTGAACCATGCCTGGGGTAATCCTTCATAACGTTTCTACTACTATTGATTTGCTTTATTAATAATGCAGTGTGCATACAGTCTAAGGGCCATTTTCTCATCGAACTTCACGACTATTGTGTTTTAATGGAATCGTGGATTAGAGGGAGGTGTGTGGAGCATTTGAAGGGCCCCAAGAATTCTTAATGCAGCTCTGATCTTTTTAGGCCTCAATCTAATCCACTTTGGGGCTCTTCCACTCACTTTACATCCCTAGCTGCCTCTTCCAATGCTGCAGCGGTGGGACCCCACTTGCTGCAGGATCTCCAGTTGGAGTACATTCTGCAAAGAAATGGCATGGAGTTGTGGTGGTTTCTGGAGTTACCGAAAGCAGCAAGACAAATTAACTGCAGGCTTAAGAAGAAAGAGACCAAAAACAAAGACAGTCACCTAGAGAGGCCTGAGGTAAATGCAGTAAATGATCAAATCTCCAAGAATAAATCTAACCAGAGTTCGCAAATCTCTGAAGCAATGAGTCTCAGTTGGGAGCTGTATCCAGCTCACAGTACAATTCCACAAGAGGGCAGTGCCAGAAATAATGCAGATACCTGTGCACTAAGAACTCAAAGATGATCAGATGACCAAATATGTGGCTAATTACCAGTTACATTAACCATAGATGTGAGGAATCAGTTTTATTTCCTTTTTAAAAGCTCTACTGTATATGGAATATCTAAACAACAGGATTTTGTTTAATCAAACTGCCTTTACTTCCATTACAGGGCATTTACAGCACTTTAAAACATTTAAATCATGGGTTTTGGAGCAGACAGCATACAAAGTGATGCAAATGCACCTCTAGAAGCTATTTGTTAAAGGGTTTATGGGCTTGCATGCTATCCCTGTAAACTACTTCTGGCCAGATCAAAATTTCCAGTAATTGTCATTTCCATCTACTGTATAAATATGATATCTTAAATCAGCAGTTTATTTGCTGTCAATAACTTTTCAAATCAGCGTTTACAAATCTGTTTTAGACTTCTGCAATGGAAAATTAGCTTCCTCACATAGACTCCTCAAATGATGATTTTCCTGGTCCCAGCACAGTACAGGAACAGCACACCCAAAATGTGCTGCATCTATCCAAGCAAGGCCACACCTTAATTTGGTGAGCTGGGTTACCAATATGGTCCGTTTGTATCCTGAGTGTATGTCCGTCGTCATAAGTCCAGTAACTGACAGAACAATGTGCGTGGAAGTAGGGGCAGAAAGGGGAGTATAGCTGTAGGCCTGGCTGTTGGCCTTAGGGCACTGGAACACAGCAGCCACAAAGCTCCCAAGCACTCAAAATCGAGTAGCAGACATGCCAACTCTTGCAGATTTATTGCAAAGGATGTAATTTCCAAGTAAAATTAAGCCACATTCACAATTTCAAGGGGGGGCTATGGAATCTCGGCATTTTCGCAGGCATAATTTGTTTCTGATAGCCTTTTAGAGTAGCATCCAGAGAAGTTGTTGGTAAACTTTACCATGGAGTTTGAATGTGTGCAATCTAAATAATATTATTTGCATCATAACACTAGAAGTATCCATAAAGTTGCATTGTAAAAAATTCAACTCCTTGAAATATTGGGGTTTGATATTAAATAGTGCTCGATAGCATGTGATTCAAGTGTCAGAAGACAAAGGGCCGAGGACTACCCTAAATCTATCCTTGAGCCTCAATGGAAAGAAATCCAGTGGGCTGCTGGTGCCAACGGAGCACCCCAGAGAGTTGCAGGTCACAGCCTTCAAATCTCAGTGTTCTAGGAAGCCGATAAGCTTGTAGGTAAATCCAAGGATGCAGGGGGAATGTAAATGTGTAATTGGGGGGAGGGAGGGTGGGAGGGAGATGGTGCATGTGATCAGGTCAGCAGTGGCCTGCAGTATTCACGAGGAGGCAGGAGGGTAATTCCTGCTTCTCCTGACTCGATCAGGCATGGCAACAAATGACCTTGTCCTCTGAAGGGTTGGGGATCAGCTTGCTGGCTGTCAGGTAGAAGAACCCAGCCTTGTAACACAAAGTAAATCTGACTGCCCCTTACAGCGCCTCCTTCAACCCAAATGCTGCTCATCCCTTGACTCTCCACAAGAGGTAAATCCATTCAATATTTGAACCATGCTCCTGTGTTTAAAAACTTTTCTAGCATTGCTGTCTCACACTGCCTTGAGAACACAAGACAAAGTCAGTTATTTCAACTTCTGTCTTTCTGTATGGGCGGAATTTTCTGCCCTCTCCCGAGGCAAGTTTAGTGGAGAGAGTCCAGTGGGGAACCCACCATCTTTCCACTTCCAGCCCAATTAAGTCTGTGGCAGGAAGGCCGATCACACTGTTGCAAAATAAGGCCCTTAAGTGGCCAGTTAATGCCCATATAAAGGCCTTATCCCACCACCGCTGGGACTCCACCATATGGGGAGGGACCCGGCATCGGGAAAGCTGCCCTCCTGCCCCTGACCCCCCTCACGCCCAACTCTGCAATCCACCTCTCGCCATCACTCCTCTGTGCCTGAGTCTCCTCGCTCCGGGGCCTCAGTAGGCGGGTGGAGGGTTGGTGTGTACTGTACTGGCAGCAGCCATTGCTTCCCTGGCCTCTGATTGGCTGGCAGCTCTCGAAAGGCAGGACTTCCACCCCTGGGGAGCTAGATTCCAGGAAGGTCTGCTGCCGGCCTGTCAAATGCCTGAGAAGTCCTGTCCACCGACGGCTGCTGGCCAAAGGCCAACAGCTATACTGGACAGCAGCGCCACTGGGAAGGCGGTGGCTGCAGTCAGTATGACACCTACCTGAGTGGGAGGATCCCAGACGACAGAATCACAGAAGTGAGTGATGGCTGGAGAGGGGTTGCGGGATGGTGTCACGGGGAGGGGGCAGCAAAGTTAGGGGGTGGAGGATCATCAGCAACACGGGAAGGGGAATGGCTGGCAACGTTCTTGATGCTAGGTCTCCCCCACCTCCCAAACGCCAGGTCTTCACACCCACTGCCCCCTAACACCAGGAGCCCAAAAACAACCCTAAGTATGTTTGTTGTGCTCCCTGCATGGAGAGGCACGTGCCCGCTGCTGGGTTAATTGCCTTCCTGCCATGGACGCAATCAGTGTGGAGGTAGGAAGGCAGTGTCCCCACCTGCTGCCTTCTCATCTGATTAAATGCTGCCCCGCTACCAAACCTGCCATGGGAGAGGGCATTAAATTCCACACAGAGGTGCTACTTATGGACAACATCATTAGCATCACAAGCAATCAGACTGAATGAGCATTATTATAGCATAACGCTGACTAATGAACTGCTACAGGACTAACATACCTTAATTGCCACGTGTGAGTTGAATATTTTAACTCAAATGGTATGCTTCAGCATTTCAAAACAATCATTATTTCCTAATAGGTATAGTCATGTAAACAATTTGCTCTTTGAAGAAATAACAATGGTAGAACATTTCACAAATATGCTCCTATTTCAGAGTAATGATTATATGTCTCAATGTCACTTTGTTAATTGTATAGGGTGTTCAAAAACTTTAAAAAAAAAGTTTTCCAAAGAGTTTCCCATGAAAATGGTTTATCTTGACTGCATATTGTGGTATACAAAAAAAACATAATATAAGCATAACTAAAATGTAGTCATTTTGTGACTTCAATGCCAGTGAATAAGCATTATGAGTTTTCAAAAGATTAGTGGTTTACCCAACCACTAAAATTAAAATAAACATGACAGCGATATTATCTAATATGGTAGGATGCATGTTATCCAATTTCCTCCAGTCAAACTGATCAGGCGGAATCATCCTAGAGTTGCACTAGGTGTGGTAGTGGGTGTGAAAAATGACCTTTTACCCGGCAGCCGCAATGGCGGGTTTTCGCAACGTATCATCCGCTTCTTGCCTCATTAATTATGCAGCCATAGGAAACACGCCATCTCGCTGGCAGGCAGCCTCTGAATCACCTGCTACACTGTTACTGCTGGAGGGAGTGAATGGTTGTGGATGGGATGCCATTCAAGCAGGCTGCTTTGTCCTGAATGGTGTCAAGCTTCTTGAGTGTTGTTGGTGCTGCACTCATCCAGCTAAGTGGACAGTATTCCATCACATTCCTGGCTTGTGCCTTGTAGATGGTTGTTAGGCTTTAGGGAATCAAGAGGTGAGTTACCACAGGATTCCTAGCCTCTAACCTGCTCTTGTAGTCACAGTATTTATATGGATAGTCTAGTTCAATTTCTGGCCAAAGGTTACCACCAGGATGTTGATATTGGGGGATTCAGTGATAGTAATGCCATTGAATGTCAAGGGGCAATGGTTAGATTCTCTATTGCTGGAAATGGTCATTACAGGGCACTTGTGTTGTGCAAATGTTACTTGCTGCTTGTCAGCCCAAGCCTGGATGTTATCCAGGTCTTGCTGCATTTGTACATGGACTGCTTCAGTATCTGAGGATACTGAGGAGTCACGAATTGTGTTTAACATTGCGCAATCATCAGTGAACATCCCCACTTCTGACCTTATGATGGAAGGAAGGTAATTGATGAAGCAGCTGAAGATGGTTGGGCCCAGGGTGTTAGCATTGTTAATGTTTTTCAGATTGAAATGGCTACAGTAAAAGAAATGGTGCACCGCACCACATGGGAACCCAAATAACAATTGGATAAATGAGTTTCTATTATGTGTACATCCAAAGTTATTAAAGTTGCACAAGTACTTCATAAACATCCTGTACAAGGCTTATAATTTTTACCCCACAAAGTTCAACATTTATTCCAATGATAATATTATCAATTCTTTGTTTAATAACAATTAATATGCTGTAATAAGAGTCTCTGAAAGCTCTGACATGTTTTATAATACCTTTGTTGCCTACAACGTGTACTAACACATGAAACAGATTTATAATTAACATGCAAAAAATTATGTAGCGCTTTCCAGGGCACAGGAATGTTGGATTATGGAGCTACTATTGCTGAGCAACAATCCCTTCCATTGAATTCTGTCCCAAACTATAGCAGTCATAGGATTCTCATTACAATATAGCACCCAAGTTTAGTGATGCGCAAATGATAAGTTCTCCTTGATGATAAAACAGTGCAGTGCTTGTAATATCAATTCCAGAATTCAAAGCATTGTATTATCACACAAATCAACAGGGGACCCATTATAAATAGGATCAATAATCAAACAGTTCACATTGGATAAACACTGTCAATTCACCGATATCTGTTCCTTGTGCACATTTCAGGGTTACAACTTAAAAGTCATAGCTGCAGCATTGTAAAGAAATCAATATTTGACAGCAGGACATGCTATATATAGTAATGGAGGAGTCATTACTGACTTATCTACCATTTCACATAGGGAGATTTATAAGTGATGCATATCTCCCACATAAATGATGCATGCTTCCAGAATAAATATTTCATGGTAAATGCATCAACATTAGCTTTCATGTAGTGTATACTATACAGTGAACAGATTTGGAAATTCCTTGCGATGCAATATAAGAACTAGCTAAATATACTTGTAACAGATAGAATGGGCACAAAAGCACAGCATTACAGGGTTCCTCCATCACAAACCTCAAAGGGACATTTAGCCCTAACAACTGACAATTTTACTATTTCATTGCTAGTTGCTCAATTATGCTTTTTAATTGGTAAGTAAAGTTGCATTATAGAAAGAATTAAAGAAGGACCTTCTTCATAAGAAGCCATTTCTCATTTATTTACAAATACAAAGTCAAAAACAACCTGCATTTATATAGCACCCTTAACATAATGAAACATCCTGAGGCAAAATGCAAAAGCATAATTGGAACAAGAGGAAGGTTTTAACAATGGTTGTAAGAGAGAGAGAGAGAGAGAGAAAGAGATTTGAGAGACAGCAAGGTTTATGGAGGGAATTCCAGGGCATGGGGCCTAGACAGTTGAAGGAACGTACAATGGTGTGGTGAAGGAAATGGGATTGCAGAAGAGGCTAGAGTTGGAGGAAAACAGAGGTCTCTGAGAGTTCTAGGGCTGGAATTACTATAATTTATAACTAAAATTGTGTCAAAGCGTACCTCCCACCAAACAAGAAAAAGGTTTACCCAAATATTTATTACAGCAACATTGTCCCCTTTAAGATTTCCATCTAGGGTATTGCCCACTAAACTAGAACAATACTGAAGCAACAATGGAGTGAAAATAACATTTTACTGATGCTTACTTTTTCACTGAAATTGGAGAAGACAGAAATTTTATTCAAATTATATCTCTAGATCATGGTTAAATGAAAGAAGCATTATTGCCTGTCTCCAATAAGATAATGACGGTGATTAAACAGCTGGGAAAATAGCGACATATTATACTGGATAGTGTTTTGCAGGATCCAATTTACACCACAATTTAGTTTGTTTTTACATAATTTAAAATGCTCCTAAAACATGGACTTTCCAAATGGAGACAAATTATTGATCCAAAGAGTCAATAAACTCTGAACGATGGCAATTGACTATTAAAAGCTCAGGCTACTTACTTAACTTTGCCTTTAACTAGAAAGTCTACTTTGGAAGTTTGCTTTTTCAGTGAGAGTGTAAATCTTTATTCATTTCTTTGTTGGCTCCACAGGAGATGGGTGGTCCATCTGCTCCCAAACATTTAACAATATTGCCCTGAAACCTTGCTTGAATTACAGCACATACTAGAAATGACTTTCGCTTAGAATGTTGCTCCCCTTTCAACTGCAATGAAATTGGCCTTAATTCAACATTTCTGATAAAAGCACAAACACTAGTTGTGCACTTTTTGACAGAAATGCACAAACACAGTTATTGAGCCCTAGTTTATGTTTGAAACCAATGAAATAGATGAGACACTTTATAAAAATTATACTGCTATAAAAATTACAGTGCAATTATCTGAAGAACATCAACACATTCCCCAAGACAAGGAATTAAAAATAAATGCTTTTTAATGAGTTTTTAAATGAAAGGTTACAATTATATTATGCCAAGTTGTGTTTTGTGAAGTGCCGTATATTTACCACTCTAATCATAGCATAAAACGCTGTTAAAAATGGATTATTTTGCATCTTCTGCACAGCTTTTGAAAATAACTTTCAGCATTTTTGCCAATATGACCCCTTTTAAGGTGATCATCTCGTACTGTTCCAAAATAGTACAACTCAGTGCATAAAATGACCTCACCCCTGAGTTTAAAACAAAGGAGGGGGGGGCTGAGGTACATGCTGGACTCGGGAATGTCACCCCTGGAAAACGCTTCAGAGTCAGTCACAGGCTGCTGATTGCCAAGGCAACCTGGTTAAAAAGCCTGCCTCGGTTCTCTGGGACTTGGCCCCAGTTGTTTTGTTCAATATTAGGTCCTCTACCCTCACTCCTCACATCTGTTCACTCCCCCATCCACTCCCCATGCCAACTCATCCCGACCCAAGCCCCTCCATCCTCCCAATGGCTCCTCACACCCTCCATGCCAACTCATAGTACTTCTATGTCCGTTCACCCAGTATATACTCTGTGCAGAACCAATGGACCCTATAGTAACAATGGCATGTGTGGGAAAGCTTAAAAAAAACAGCCATTCATAACTTTCTTTTAAAAAAATACTGCTGTTACTACAACCTTATGAAAGTGAGAATCAACCAGACCTTTAACTTATCAATAGCAGAAACTATAAGCACTTGACACCTCTTTATGTATATAAATAAACATTGGGCCATTGACAAAACAGATCACAGAAAAAAAAACTCAATAAAGCAATGTTTTTCCTTGCGTGCACCTGTTTCAACAAGTTAAAGGAAGTCTGGGCTCTCAGTTAAGCAGGTTTTGTTTCACATGGAGGATACGTGGGACCACTGGGCTTGGGTGGAAGGCATGGGTTGGCATGGAGGCTATGAGGGGCCACTGGGGGATCGGTGGAGGGGCATAAAGAGGCATGGGAGGCGGGTAAGGCCTTTTGAAGTTATCATTTAAATGGTTCCCGCGTCCAGACTATGGTTCACGATTCCTCTGAGGAACCGTGATCCACGAGTCATAGAGAAGCTGGCCCGACTCCACAAAAATTAGGAGATGCCTATACCTGCAATGGAGGTTGAGAGTGCAGGATTAGAGCTCGCTGCCTGGACCCATCTCCCATGTTAGCAAGAATTGGGCATGCCAGGAATGGGGGCGGGAATCCTGGATTTGGAACCACTTCACAATTTATCAAAAGCGGCTGGATTCTCCCTGACTCCACAAAAATCTATGAAATGAATGCAATGAATAATAAGTGATGCTGTTCATTGTCATCTTCTTCTCTGCACTACCTGGTGATGCAGTGTCTAATATGCAGTATAGCATGACGAAGCATGAGAATTTGGCTAGGATGACTTGCATTACGCTTTCTGATCTGACTAGATACCTGAATCTCTATTGGCATTTCATTGACGATTACATTACATGCACTTCATTACATCTGTGCTCAACAAGTACACATGAATGTAGTAGAGACAACTGGGACTACAGTGAACTAGGGCTGCAAAGTAATGCTTTGGTCTAACAGCCAACATTGTAACAGTTAGTATGGTGGGACAGGGCGAGTGTGGGGCTTGGGGCCGGTTGCATCAGGAAAAGAGAGTACTGTGGATTCACTTTGGGAAACAACATCATAATTGCTTCATGGGAACCAGACATTGCTGTGCGATCTTTGTGGCTCACTAATGTGCACATATCATGTACATGCACATGCCTGAATCATTGCTACCCTGAACCTGCGGGCAATCTTGCAATTCAATATATGCAATACTCTCTCATACTGTTGGTCATCATCCTTGAGAAAAGTAGCGCAAGTTGCTAGCTCTGGAAAGCAAAACATCAATCAGCTGCTTAAGATTGACTGATGTTGCTGGTGTCCCCTGTGGCAGGCTGGAATGAACATGAGGTATTAAGGTTCAGAAGTGACCTGGGCCGTCAGTGACAGTGCCTTGCCAGGTTCAGAGGTTGGCTGCTGGTCTGTGTGCACAACATGGTACAATTCTGTCACTATATTCCTGGTAAACCAAAGCCTCGGTTTGCTCCGATCTTCTGAAAAGTCCACGTAAACCCATCTTTGCCTATACAGCTGATTGTGAAGGTAATATGTCAAAAGCAGTCAGTGGTCAGAGACAGGAGGATGTGACTGTGAGTGAGGCAGGAGTGCAGGAGTGTGACAATCTGCAACTGTTCAATAGGTCTGAGGTTCTCTCAGCTTGTTTGGATGAGAGTCGGGGCTGCAGGGCGGATGAGCAAACTGACCATGGCCCCGTAGTACAGGATGCCATTCAAGTGGGGGGAGCAAAAAGGAATGTAGTGGTAGTAGGGGACAATATAGTGAGGGAGATTGACACTGTTCTCTGCAGCAAAGAGCGAGAATCCAGACGGCTGGGTTGCCTTCCTGGTGCCATGGTTTGGGACATCTGCTCAGGGCTGGAGAGGAATTTGCATTGGAAGGGGGAGGATTCAGTGATCATGGTCCATGTATGTACCAACGACATAGGCAGGGTGAAGAAGGAGGCTCTGCATAGCAAGTATGAGGAGCTAGGCACCATATTAAGAAGCAGAACCTCAAAGGTAATAATTTCTGGATTATTACCTGAGCCATGTGCAAATTGGCATAGGACAAATAAGATTAGAGAAATGAATGCATGGCTCAAAGACTGGTGTGGGAGAAGTGGGTTCCGGTTTGTGGGGCACTGGCACCAGTATTGGGGAAGTGGGATCTGTACCATTGAGACAGTCTCCACCCGAACTGTGCTGCGGCTGGTGTCCTTGTAAACTGCATAATTAGAGAAGTAGAGGGGGTTTTAAACTGAATAGTGGGGGCAAGGGATCAAATTTGGGAAGCTGTGGTAAACCAAAGAGTAGAGACAAGGCAAAAAAGAATGGTATTAATACAGGAAATGATAAACAGACTGTGATAGGAAGGGGCAAAGAATACATCAACAGATAAGAGTAAATCAACAGATAAGGCTAGATGATACAAAAATAACAAAGTAACAAAGTTAAAGGTGCTGTATCTAAACGCACGTAGCATCAAAATAATACAGATGAACTAATAGCGCAAATAAAAATAAATAAGTATGATCTGATAGCCATGACAGAGGCTTGGCTACAGAATGACATAGATTGGGACCTGATTATTGAAGGGTATGTGACAATTAGGAAGGACAGCAAATTAGGAAAAGGTGGAGGGGTGGCTCTGTTAATTAATGATGGTATTAGCACATTAGAGAGGGATGACCTAAGTTCAGGAAACTTGGATGTAGAAGCGGGTTGACATGAGAAATGTTAAGGCAAGAAGCCACTTGTGGTAAGGTGTACAGGCCGCCTAACTGTAACAACACAGTAGGACAGAGTATAAAAGAAGAAATAATGGGAGCTTGTCAGAGAGGTACAGCAATAATCAAGGGGGGGATTTTAACCTACATATAGATCGGAAAAATCAGATGGGCAAAAGTAGCGTAGATGAGGAGTTCATTGAATGTTTTCGGGACAGTTTCTTAGAACAGCACGTTTTGGAGCCAACCAGAGAGCAGGCTATACTAGACCTGGTATTGAACAACGAGATAGAATTAATTGATAACCTCATAGGGCAGACACCCCTCAGCAGCAACGATCATAATATGACTGAAATTTACATTCATTTTGAGGGAGAAATGAAAGCTCCCAAGATTAGTATTTTTAATTTAAATAAGGGCAATTATGAGTGCATTAAAGCAGAGCTAGCTAAAGCGAATTGGCAAATGAGGTTGAAGGATATAGATGTTCAGTGGCAGACATTTAAAAGGATATTTCAGAATACACAGAACATATACATTCCAATGAGAAAGAAAAATTCCAAAGGGAGGGCTCACCATCCGTGGTTAACTAAAAAAGTTAAAAACAGTGGGCAGAATTGTCCCAGATTTGCACTAAGTGCAGTAGCAGAAGGGTAAAGCGACGTTACAACCGCCGGCCGCATTGGCGGCTTTTTACGCCGTATCGTCCCAAACCCACCGCATTAATTATGCATTCCAGGGAAACACACTGTTTCTATGGCGGACTGGCTCTCATTCGCCTGCCACACCATCACTTCGCTGCTTCATCATGCCGGGTGCCACATTTAAACTGCAGCACCTCTCACTGCTTCCAGCCCAGGACTGCTGCACGGAAGACAGGATAGCCCCTAAAGGCAAAAAGAATGCAGCCCACCGGTTCAGTGACGCGTCCCTCGAATGCCCTTGGAATGCCATGGAGGCCTGCCGTGATGTCCTCTACCCCCACTCTGGCCGCAGGATGGGCAGCTGCATCACCAATCCAGCATGGGAGGTGGTGCCAGGGGTGGTCAGCTGCCAAAGAGAACAGCTACCCACAGGATGAATGGTCTCATCCATTCCACCAGGGTAACTTACTCTTCTCATCACTCTCAACTCACACACTCACAAGTCCATCACACATCCACAGAGATCTCACACCTCAAGGGACAACACCATTAACTCTCTCACACACCCTCACATCCCCATCAGGGCCATATCCTCTCGAGCTGGTGTCCCCATCCTGTCATGGCTCCGCTCACCACAAAAACATTCCATGCAGTGCCATGTGTCCTACTCAAAATCTCTCCATCAGTTTTCATGCAGGAGAAACCTGCTCACATCAGCAGGAAGAGGACCCTGACTGGGGGTGATGAGGCCCACATTAGGCCCCTCACTCACTTTGAGGAGTATGCCATCACGCTGATTGGTGAGGACGTGGACCTTGCCTGCGGTGACAGTGAGATCATCGGCGAGCACCCTCGTGAGGATCCTGCACCATATCATCCCTCAACGCAACTGTGAGTGCTCTCTCTCCTGCTTTTGACTCTGCTGCCATACACTATTTATCTCTACTTTTGTTCACAGGGGGCTCTGCTAAGTGACTGACACCCTCAGCCAGCCAGTCCCTCAGCTCCATCCTTGTCCTCACCTGCAGCCAAGAGGACACCTCCTCCATCGAACAGCTGGAAATAAGCAACCTGGAAGACCCGTCACAGCGCTTACCCACGCCCTCCACCAGCAGAGACTCACCTCGGTGGGACCTAGATCTAGAGCAGGCTTGGGTTCACAATCTGGTGGTCACTGCATGGACACATGTCTGCAGCAGCAGAAGTCTGGTTCCTGCTAGCGCCCCGGCACTTGGATGACTGCTGGGGATCAGGCATGAGGTCTGTGAGGTCTGAGTCAGATGACGAACCTCTGGATACAGACTTCCAACTTATCCTGGAGAGTCAGCAGAAGGAGTGGGAACATCACACAGAGCTGGTGGAAGGCACATGAGTTGGAGGAGTGCGTCCACCTGGACTCTGATGAAGTGGTACCCACATGTGCGTATATGGAGGTCTCCATGGGGAATATGGCGGCCATGGAGACCCTGGTCCAGCAGAATGTGGAGATGTGTGCAGACCTGAAACTGTGAGAGCCAGAGGTGAGTTCCTGCAGTGGCAATGCGAGAGGATAATGGGGTACCTCGACCTCCCTCCAGTGCTCCTTCCCCTCAAGGAGTCAGGCCGGGGCCCCCAGACACATGAAGGGAGGAACAGCAGCAGCAGCAGCAGCTGGACAACTCTGGGTCATCCACTCAGGAAACTCAGAAGCTGTCCTCTCCCTCTGGGTCCCCTTTGCCTTTGAGCCCCTAAACCTTGTCCTCTGTCACCGCAGAGGGAGCAGGGGGCCAACGAGCGGCTCTGGAGGGAGAAGTGTGTGTGTGGCAGGGCCTTTCGGAGCCTTGTGCAAGCACTCACATGGATCCTTCACATATCATACTCACCACAATGTCCTGAGCATTTTCAATGCTGCCTGCTGGGGTTTGCTTTCAGTTGTCTATCTGAGCTGACCTGCATCTCCGCCCACCCACTGATCACATTCCTGTGCAGCCCTGATCTCGCCCACCACAACTGTCATTTCATTTTCGATTTAGACAGCATGGTCTGGATTTGCTTTATCGTCAGCTCCCCCATCTTTTCCCCTCCCCGTGTCACCCATTTCCTTTCCCCCATCACTATTAACTCCCATGGCATCACCTTCCACCTCCCCCCCGTAACCTACCAGCCACAACTCTCTGCCTTCGGGGATGTCCAGGTAAACGTGCACATTCCCTTCCTTCCCGAACATCCCACCCCCATCCACATTCACCTCCCCAACCTCCTCCTTCCCACCCCCAGGGTCCGTGTCTCCCTCCGATTCCCTACCAACCACTCTTGCCGTCTCTTCTACCACTGCCATCGGACCCTCACCCTCCCACTCTTACCGCCTCACTCAGCCATCAGTCATTCTCATCATTCCCTTGTTCTACGTCCACCCTTAGTTCACTCCCCAGGAGGCAGTCATGCACTCATCAGAGCCCTCCTGTGGGCATTCACCTGAACATCACCCCACCCCGCCGAACCCTCCCCACTTGGTACACTTCTGCCCCCGTCCACCCTTTGCCCTTCCCTCTGCGGACTCCACCCCTTCTTAGTCCTTCCCCCTTGGAACACTTCCGCCCCCCCTGCCCCCCCCGACCACCCTTTGTCCTTTCCTCTGTGGATTCCACTTAGTCCTTCCCCTTTCCTGACTCCTTCAACACCCTTACTTCTTCCTCCACCCTTAGGCCCTTCCCCCTTCCCGGCTCCTTCCTCTACCTTTACTTCTTCCTCCAGCCTTAGTCCCACCCCTCTCTGCACTCCTTCCTCCCCACAGGCTACCTCCCCTCCATCCTTCCTCCCCACAGACTCGCTTCCCTCTCCACACTCCTTCCCCCCTCCAAACTCCTCCCCTTACACCTTACACACCCCTTACACCTCCCTCCCCATCCTGACGCCTTCATTTCCCCTCTCAACTTCACCCCATCCTGACCCCCATCATCCGTTGTGAGCAGACCCTCAACGGTGACGTTCCAACTTCCGTGGGCTGCATCGTAGCAGAGCTGTGTCCATGAGAATCATGAGAATCCACCCGGCATGCCATGGACATTCCTCCAATGTGTTGTTGATCTCGGGCTGCAGCATCTTCAGCTCCTCGGATGTCCGCAGTGTGAACAAGGGCCTGTAGGTAAGTCCCGACTTCTGCACGTCACACTTGTCAAGATGTGTTTTGCACCGGCGGATGGACGATCCAGCGGGGGGGGGAATGAGTCCGGCGGGCTGGCCTTATAGTGATATGCAGACGTATTACAATGACATTCCGATGGTGGGGAACGCGGCCCGCCATCGACAGGCTGAGCAGACGATCACAAACTGGTTTCATGACATTGTAAAACCGATTTTTGTCCTTGTCATCAGCCCAGTAACAAACTTAAAGAAAAAGCATATAATTATGCAAAGACAAGTGGCAGGTCAGAAGATTGGAAAGAATATAAAGAATAACAAAGAATGACAAAAAGATTACTAGGGAGGGAAAAAATAGAGTACGAGAGAAAGCTAGCTAGTAATATAAAGACAGATAGTAAAAGTTTCTATAGATATTTAAATAAGAAAAGAGTTAACAAAGTGAGCATTGGTTCTATCAAAAGTGTGTCTGGAGAATTGATGATGGAAAGTAAGGAGATGGTGAATGAATTAAACAGGTATTTTGCTCTGGTCTTCGCCAAAGAGGACACAAGTAACATCCCGGAAATAGCTGTAAATCAGGAAATGGAAAGGAGGGAGGAACTTGGAAAAATTACAATCACCAGGCAAGTGGTATTGAGCAAATTGTTGGGGCTGCGGGCTGACAAGTTCCCAGCTCTGGATGGACTTCACCCTAAGGTCTTGAAAGCAGTGGCTAGTGAGACAGTTGATGCATTGGTTTTAATTTTTCAAAATTCCCTAGATTTCGGGAAGGTTCCATTAGGCTGGAAAATAGCAAATGTACCTTCTTTATTCAAAAAGGTAGGGATACAGAAAACAGGCAACTACAGGCCAGTTAGCCTAACATCTGTCATGGGGAAAATGTTAGAAGATATTATTACAGATGAAAGCAGGGCACATTTTTTTCAGGATGTGATGAGTGGTGTACCACAGGGATCAGTGCTGGGGCCTCAACTTTTTACAATTTATATAAATGACTTGGATGAAGGGACCAAAGGAATGGTTGCTAAACTTGCTGATGACACAAAGATAGGTAGGAAAGTAAATTGTGAAGAGGACATAGGAAGCACAAAGGGACACAGATAGGTTAAGTGAGTGGGCAAAGATCTGGCAAATGGAGCATAATGTGCAAAAATGTGAAATTGTTTATTTTGGCAGGAAGAATTAAAAAGGAGCTTCTTTTCTAAATGGTGAGAGATTGCAGAGCTCTGGGATTTAGAGGGATCTGGGTGTTCTAGTGCATGAATCACAAAAGGCTACTATGCAGGTACAGCAAGAAATTAGGAAAGCTAATAGAATGTTATCAATTATTGTGAGGGGAATTGATTACAAAAGTATAGACATTAGGCTTCAGTTGTACAGGGCACTGGTGAGGCCACATTTGAAGCATTGTGTATAGTACTGGTCTCCTTATTTAAGGAAAGATGTAAATGCTTTAGAAGCAGATCAGAGAAGGTTCACTAGACTAATACCAGGAATGGGCTTATAATGAGTAAAGGTTGGACAGGTTAGGCTTGTATCCACTGGAACTTAGAAGAGTAAAAGGCGACTTGATTGAAACTTTTAAGGTCCTGAGGGATCTTGACAGGGTGAATGTGGAGAAGATGTTTCCTCTTGTGGGAGAATCTAAAACTTGGGGTCACTGTTTAAAAATAAGGGGCGCTCATTTAAGATCTCTTTCTGTCAGAGGGTAGTGAGTTTTTGGAACTCTCTTCCCCAAAAGGCAGTGGGAGCAGAGTCCTTGAATATTTTTAAGGCACAGCTGGATAGATTCTTGATTAACAAGGGGGTGAAATGTTATTGGGGGTAGGCAGAAATGCAGGGTTGAGGCTACAATCAGATCAGCCATGATCTTATTGAATGGCAGAGCAGGCTCAAGGGGCCAAGTTGCCTACTGCTGCTCCTAATTTGTATGTTCATATGTAAAAGTGGGGAAGCAAATGAGAAGTTTTTCTTCTTTAGTATTTAAAGGAGTTTTTCATCTAATTCTCTGAATGCCTTGAAATGTCGTTTTTAGTGCTTTCAGCTGCAGTTTGATTTTAATATCATAATATTGAAATAATTGGGGTAATTTTCACCTTTAGCACAGGGTGGTAAACTGGCAGAGTGCTTCACCTGCCTGATTTTAATTTCCATTGATTTTGATAAGCCAGGCCTAGCAATCCGCTCCACTCTAACAGATCAATGCTAAAGTGGTGGAAGTGAAAATGACCCAAATGGGAAATGCTGCCCTGAGTTAGCATTGTGAAGATAATGAATAGTATGAAAAGCAAATAAGAGCATCAAAAATGACAAGGAAGTATAAAACAAGAAAACATTATGTTGGACTGAATGGAGACGAGTTAAAATAGAAAGTAACAAGAACAACGAAAAATGCTTAGAATCCAGTAAATTATGCTCTTCTCATAATGGTGCAAAGAACGTTCACAACCATTACAGGAAAATCAATGATCATTCATCAGCATTACTGTACAATGCACTGTTATGAGGATAAGACTACGGGGAATGAATATACAGGGAACAACACCTGAAACTATTTCCATTGACAGAACTAACTTTCTTTTTTTTTTGTGTTTGACAATGTCAAATTTAAGAATAGCCATACAGATAGGTCCTATTAAATTGCTCACCAGATCAGGACATGTGGCTTTGGGAAGCAAGATTTTTTGGGAGGGCACTTGTGCTGCAACTTTTACATCATACAAAATCTTTAAGGTTAGCATCAGTAAAAATAGTGCACCTCACCAGTCAGGTCAGTTGACTGACTCATATGTACTACTAAAAGATGAGCAAAACCATCTGTGGAAAATTCCACTGTGTAGGGTACAACTCCAGCCTTGCTCAAAACTGCATTTAAAGGACGATCAGATGATATACTTGACCTCAGAAACTTATTTTTCGACATTTTTATTGCTAAGGGAAAACAGATAGTCCACCTGCTCTTGCCTAAAATTTCTGTGCAAGCTAGTGTTATATGCAGCTGGCTGTGTGCAACTTAGGTGTGTCGGCTAAGCAATTGAGGGTATCTTCAGGATAACTCCATCCCCTGGAATCTTGTTATTGCTGTGCTCTTGTTATTACAGTGATGTTATTGCATCTGCTGGTTTCAAAGTAGTGATAAATCTTGATATTTTTTGGAAGCTCTCACATAATTTGAAAAAAGATCTTACCATCATCAATTTATTAACAAACCTGTTCAACGAAAACATAAGACAACATCATACATGATGTTTCTGCTTCTTATTACTCTCCAATGCGAAAGCTTAGTAGTTGGTAAAACTGCAACACAGCACAATAGTTACTGATCCAAGACATCATAAAACACCAGTGAACTGAACAACTAATACAACTGTGCAATCCTGTAATTCAGTTATTGCTTTTATCCAGTTGAGACAACAATAAGTAAATTAAAATGTTTGATATTACTGTATGTACAGCTAGCTTAGACACAAGTTAAAGTTCTTAGTGTAGAATTCTTAATGCAACTAAAGGTTTAAAATCAAACTGCAGTTGAAAGCATTAAAAATGACATTTTCAAGGCATTCAGAGAATTAGATGCAAAACTCCTTTAAATACCAAGGAAGAAAAACTTCTGTTTGCTACAAGTGACAAAGTCAATAATTCAAAAAATTACATATCCAAGGATGATCACCCTTTGCATCAGAAGTTTAATAGAGAGTTCTGAGAAATTACTACTTGAATGGAAACTGGTAATAAGAAACTGAATAGTGCAGATTTGCTTGAAAATATTATTGCTGCTGTTAGCTCCAATGCTAACTTAGGATTTGTAATGACACATAAAACAAAAACTTATTTACTGGCGCTGAATATTTAGAACTAATTCTCCAGTTTGGCACTTGAACAGCAAGGCTACATTGTTCAGCGAACCAGCCACATGCATTAATTTAAGTAAGGAAAATCATGAGCTATTGGCTCATTATTTCCCAGGTAACAGTGCTGGGACCTCTCTTCACTATAAATTATAAGAGTTCATAATCTGAGTTGCGTTGATTGTGGGTGATACTGAAAAGAGGGAATGCATTTTCCCATAGGCAGGAAGAGAATGCTGGAAGATGCACCACTTCCTCCACTTCGAGTATTACTTTCAAAGCAGGAGACGTTTTGTCTCATGGCATGAAGCACATGGACCTAGCTTGGTTAAAATGGAAAAAAAATGTTCAAGAAATTTTCTTTTTAATTTGTTCATGGGATGTGAGCATTGCCGACAAAGCCAGCATTTATACCTAATTGCCCTAATTGAGAAGGTGGTGATGAGCTGCCACCTTGAACTGCTGCAGGAGGTGTCAGCTGTGGCTCAGTTCATAGCACCCTCGCCTTTGAACCAGAGGGTTGTGGGTTCATGTCCCACTCCCGGAAACCAAGAACTGTGATTGTACTCGAAAGAGTTGCAATCTGTGACTGTTGATAACTCGAAAGAGTTTGAACTGCTGCAGACCATATGATGTAGGTACACACACAGTGACGTTAGAGGAGTTCCGGTGATAGTAAAGGAGCAACAATACAGTTCTAAGTCTGGTTTTTATGTGGCTTGGGGGAAAACTTGCAGGTGGTGCCATTCCCATGCGTTTGCTGCCCTTGTCCTTCTAGGTCAGGGATCACCAATATATCGATCACAAGCGGCTGGTAACTCGCTGTTTGCCAATAAGTAGCTCGCATTAAGATTTGGAAAAATAACCAATAGTATTACAGAATCCAAGTCACATGATTATTTTTCTGCCGCAAGCTAACTAGTTTGCCAACTTTTGTAAACGACACCAGTGCCTGAGTCAGTGTTATGTCGTAAGAGTGGGTCCGACCGCCGTAAGTAATAACATGGGTGGCATTTGCAACCTGCCCTAAGTGAGGATTGGCATAAGTTAAGGACCATCTGTACTAGCACAATTCTGCTAGTTAGTGTGCAGCAGGAAAAATAATCTATTCTTGTTGACATCATGGATGCAGAGGCAGGTCCATCCAAAAAAAAAAGCAAAAGACTTACCATTTCCATCAAGAGCGGGAGAACAATTTTTTGTTTTCAAGCATTAAAGACAAGTGTGTCTGTTTAATCTGCAGTGTCAGAGTTGCAGTGGGAAAAAAGAGCAATGTCGAAAGGCATTTTGCAACAGTGCACAAGCATTTTGAGAGGGATCTTCCTACAGGAAGCAATCTGTGGTCACAAAAAGTAAGTTAACTAAAAGCTGCAGTGCATAGACAGCAATCTTTTTTTACGAAACCAACCAAGAAAGCTAATGCGGCAACAGAGGCATCGTTCAAAGTTGCTCATTATTTGATCAAGAACAAAGCAACATTTACAGATGGTGCGCTTGTGAAGGGCGTGATGACTCTGATGGCCAAGTCCTTGTTCAAAGATTTCAAAAACAGCCCTGAAATTATGTCTGCCATTTCACATGTGCAGTTGGGAGCAAACACCATGACAAGAAGGGTATCTGCATTATCGGCCGACGTGATGGAGCAGCTAGAGGGGAATTTAAGTACATGCAAGTGGTTTTCAATTAAATGTGATAAATCGGTTGACATAAGCAATACTGCCCAGTTGGCAGTGTTTGTTCGAATGGTGTTTGAAGACTTCTTAAAGTGGAATTCTTAACATTGTTGCCTCTGAAGTCCACAACCAGGGGAATTGATATCTACAATGGGGTCAAGAATTATTTTGCAAAATAGAATGTGCCATTGGAGAAGCCAGTGGTAATAACAACCAATGGCGTGCCAGCAATGACTGGGCGTCATGCCGGTTTCATGGCAAGTTGTTCAATTATGAGAACTCTGGTCCTTGACAGCTGAACTTACAGGTGTTCCCAATCACATTTTGGTCCTAAATAATCTTTAAATGCTTAATTTAACAAATCATCTGCTTAATTGATCACAATGAAATTGATCCAAGGCTTAAACTGGTGATTTAATGGTGGCCTATAAAACCTGCTGGACTGGGGCTCTCCAGGAGCAGGGTTGGAGATCCCTGTCTTAATATGTATCCTTATCAATCCGTATATTTTCAATATATGTTTTAGTAGCTTGGGATATTTTTCATTAATCAGAAGTAGCTCTCATTAAAGAAAAGTTTGGCGACCCCTGTTCTAGGTAGTAGAGGACATGGATTTGGGAAGTGTTGTGGAAGGAGCTGTGGCGATTTGCTGCAGTAAATCTTGCAGATGTTACACAATGCTGACACTGTGTGCTGGTCTTAGAGAGAGTGGGTATTTAAGATGGTAGCTGGGGTGCCAATCAAATGGCTGATTTGTCCTGTTTGTGTCAAGTTTTTTTATTGTTATGCTGCACTCATCCAGGCAAGTGGGGAACATTCCATCACACGCCTGACTTATGCCTTGTAGATGGTAGATAGGTTTTGGGGAGTCAGGAGGTGAGTTACTTGTCTCAGAATTCCCAGCCTCTAACCTGCTCTTGTAGCCACATTATTTATAATGCTCAGTTTCAGATTGATGGTGATCTCGAGGGTGTTAGTGTTGGTAGTGGGGGAATTCAGCGATGATGATGTTTAATGTCATGGGAGATCGTTACATTCTTTCCTGTTGCAGAAGGTCTTTGCCAGACACTCATGTTCCGCGAATGTCACTTTTCATTTATCATGCCAGTCCTAGATGATCCCCAACTGTGGCAACATGTGGATATGGACTATACTTCTCCAGTGTCTGAGGAACTGTGAATGGTACTGAATACCGTACAATTATCAGCGAACATCCCAACTTCTGACCTTATGTTGGAAGGAAGATCAAAGATAAAGTAGCTGAAGATGGTTGGGCCTAAGACATTACCCTGATGAACTCATGTAGCAAGATCCTGAGACTGAGATGATTGGCCTCCAACCATCTTCCTTTATGCTAGGTAAGACTCCAATCAGTGGAGAGTTTTCCCCTGATTCGCATTGACTTCAGTTTTGCTAAGGTTCCTTGATGTCACACTCAATCGAATGCTGTCTTGACATCCACGTTTGGACAAAGGCTGTAATGTGACCCTGACGAAACCCAAACTGAGCATCAATGAGCAGGTTATTGGCAAGTACCGCTTGATAGCACTATCAATGTTACCTTCCATTATTTTGCTGATGATCGAGTGTAGACTGATGAGACAGTAATTGTCTGCATTGGATTTGTTCTGCTTATTTGGGACAGGATATACCTGGGCAATTTTCCACATTCTTGGGTAGATATGTGTATTGTTGCATTAGCTGGAGGTGTGGCTAGTTCTAGAGCACAAGTCTTCAATACTATAGACAGGATGTTGTCAGAGCCCCCAGACTTTGCTGTATCCAGTGCTTTCAGCCTATTCTTGATGTCACGTGGACTGAATTGAATTGTCTTAAGATGAACATTATTTTTAATTACACAAATAAATTCTGCATTTTGGTACTATATGGATCTTGGAAGCAATTATCTATAGTGTTAAAATTTAGACTAAATGTTGAAAATTAACACATTTTGAACTACCAGTAAATCTGAGCTATGAACTTTTATTATTTGCATAACTAAAATTAAGCCACATATGGAGCTGAAAAAGCCTTGATGGTTTAAATATACTTTAGTATATTTTCAACATAATCTGAAAAGCCGTCAACCTTAAACGCAAACTCTGTTTTTCTCCCTCTACAGATACTGCGAAGTATTGCCAACAACTTCTGACTATATTTCAGTATAATAACTGAATTACTTGCCTTCTAAAATGACTATGGACAGGATTAAAGTATATGCTTTTTAAATATTAATATGTTTAAAAAGAATGACCGATGGATATAAATTGAATACTCGGCAGATAACTGGAAACCTATTTATATCCCATTTGTTTGTTACCCTTCACAAATAATTAGCAATATTGCCACTTCTGAATTACAAGGTCTTCCTCAGTGCCAATATAAAAGAATCCCACTATTTTGTGGAGTTTCCTCTGCCACAGAGAGAGTTATTTTTATCAATAGCCAAACCGTAAAACTGCATTGAAAATGTTCTGACAATCAGTAACGCATCAAGATTATGTCAGGGCAGTGACTCAATGTCAAAGCTTGAATGTCTAAGTAACTACTCAGGACTCAATAGGTTTATTATTGCAATCAAAGGAAGCTTATTGCTCTGGTAACCTGTTGATGGTTGTCCAAAAGAAAGCAAAAGCTTCCAGAGCAGTCTTTTAGTTGTTGTCATTAGCTGAATTAATAGATCATAATGAACAAACTCAAAATAGCTGCTAAACCACAAGTTCATCCGATGCAAGAGAAGTTCTTCACAGGACAGAGAAAGTAGTCATAGGTGCACACATTTTGGCAACACCAGGTCCAAAATAAGGTTGGAACTTTTTGCTGAGCTATACATTTTGAGCAAGGCACCAAGGGAACTCCCCTACTCTTTTTCAAATGTGCCTGAGAATGTTTTACATCTACTCAAGAGGTCAGATGAGGAATTCCTTTAACGTTTCATCCAGAAGATGACGTTTCTGACAATACTAAACTCTCAGTTCTGCAGTAAGGTGTGACCTAGAGTAGCGCTTTGAACCCAAAAGGTTCTGATTCAAAAGTGAGAGTGCTACCACTGAGCCCAGTTTGTCAGCCAATTAACATTAATTTATTTCAGTGAGTTTGGAATCAAATAACTTGGGAGAGTTTATACATAATCAAAAGCCCGATTATGTAAAGTGACGGCACATGCCACTGACCTCGAAGAAAGCTGCCCACAAAGATTTAGTGAGTTCTGTGGCATGGATTTCACTTTTTCAGACATTAATTTCATTCTGGTGTTAGCATCGGGGGAACTCTGGCATCCAGCAACAGTGATGTCATCAAGCAGCTTCAGCAGCCAATCACATTGAAGAATTCTCACACAACAAATCAGGAAGCATTAAGCAGGATTTATTATTCACAAATTAAGGGCCTCATTTGGCATCGGGGCTGGGAGGTCATCCATGAGCATTCCCACGAGGTGTCAGCTGTGGCTCAGTCCATAGCACCCTCGCCTTTGAATCAGAAGGTTGTGGGTTCATGTCCCACTCCCGGAAACCAAGAACTGTGACTGTACTCAAAAGAGTTGCAATCTGTGACTGTTGATAACTCGAAAGAATGAGCATTCCCACCTCTGACTTAATTGGGGCAGAAGTGGGAAGACAGCGGGGTCCTCACCCGCCACCCTCCCACCTCCAAACTCACCTCAGGGGAGGGCATTAAATTCTGCCTGGTGTGCACAGAAGAGACATTGTGTGCAAGGACATGCAAAGTGTAACTGCATTTGCCAAATCTTCACGTGCTGTGAACAATAATCCATTTCTCCAGTCCCGGTAGATGATGACATACATTCAGTTCTATGGGCACTGGCAGCTCTCCACTATTTCGCCCAAGTGGTAATTCCTAGCACAGGAGTTTTGATGGTGAGTGTCAGCACATACATTTAAGAATAATGGTGCTGTTCTCATTTTTCAGCAGGGGCCGTTGAATCTAGTGGTAGATCTAGTGGATACGATGATCCTTAGGTGGCACTTAACCACTCTAACACCAAACTTCTGAGGTCAGCTGTCATGCCCCACTACTAATGCAACTAAGATTTGCTAAATCAGTGTAGATCAGAGATCATAAATACCTAATCTGTATTGTTCAGATATTGCACAAATCCAAATGACTACTGTATGAGACCAAAAGTTCTCCTTTATTGCTCCACCAATGTACCCGAAGTCCAAGAAGGGAATTTTAATCTTTTCTGCCTGGCAGAAAATAAGAGTAATGCAAGTTAAACATCCAAGCAGTAGGTTGACTGAGAGAATGAGCGCGACATTGTGTGTGCGTGTGCGTGTTTGTGTGTGCGAGAGAGAGAGAGGCTTTCATTCCATTAGTCCAGACTGGTTTGAACCCACCGCTCACCGGTGAAAGCAGAGCATGTTGCTAGTGCTGCCCAGTCTTGAACTCTACCTTTCATACATGCTCTTCTACCATTGCATCCTACTGTGAAATCATTCATAAAAATGAAATAAAGCATCTCTGTTTACTAGAGAATTTCATCTCTGAATCAATAGCAG
The DNA here is from genome assembly GCF_964194155.1 of Cetorhinus maximus. NCBI lineage: Eukaryota > Metazoa > Chordata > Chondrichthyes > Lamniformes > Cetorhinidae > Cetorhinus > Cetorhinus maximus. Next base: position 29,242,622 of record NC_135900.1, read on the forward strand.
CAACTGAAAACACAAAAACATACAGGCTGGTCTTTTATACACTGTATCGATCAAGAACAAATCAGTTTTTTGATAACTTTGCATTGTGCCCAGTCACTATTTACTTTGGGAGCAATAAATTATAGATTTTGGGCCCTATTTTATACCAGAGTTCATGGCACAGGACAATAATCACATTTTTACACAACTTTTAAATGGCAGGGGAGGAGGGTGGCGAAGAGAAGGTAATCTCATCAACCCTCGCACCACTCATCTGTTGGGTTCCGCCAGCAAATCAACAATCACCATCCTCTTCCACATCTCCTTCCAAAATGTTCGCGTTCAAACAAGACCCATTTCATCTGTGATCTTATTGCGGATGATTACATTAATATTGTGGCTTTGGTAGATGCTTTGTTCTGGTGATACAGAAATTGAATATTGCTGCAAACAGCCAAAGAGTCGTACTATTTGATACAATCAGTCAGTCATTGGGATGTACAGCCTACATACCTGGCATCACACCGGCATTGAAATTCATATACTACATTACTCATTTGTGTGGTAGGCAGAATGTCTTTTTGGCTTCTTCAAAGCATTCTGTTAGTGGAGAATGCCAGTCGTGTTCCTACTGCATAGTAGCAGCGTGAAATAGCTAGCTCCATCTGTTGCTCAAGTTTTTGAGACACCTTACCCTTCCAGGATAACTTGAGGTAGACTGGGCACTTTTCAGGATTGAAGGTGATGGCCTTAAGCCCATTCATGAGTTTGCATGAAGGTAGGCTTGACATAGACAGGTAGTAGAGAACCCATTAGTGGATTTCTCATCTAGCACGTTGAGAAAAGGGAGCCTGTTAGACTACTCCATTTCAAAGATGAATTTGAGTGCAGGATGGAGCTCATTAAGATCTATAAGAAAATTCTTACATGTAGCTGAAGATTCAAATATAACAAATGTATCATCCACATGTCGGAAATATGCAAGGGGTAGGAAGTTAGGAGTCATTCCATCGAAAACGCATTTCCTGTGGAAACTGAAGAAAATGTTAATGAGAGTTGGGCCTAGAGTGGATCCAATGTATTACCATCTATTTGGGCATACATGAGGAAACGTTGATTAGTGATTTCATAGGTGCAACTGCTAAGTACAAATAGGTGTACAAAGAAGGCAAACACACAGCTTTGCTTGTGAGCACTAAAGCATCAAGTTTATATGGAAGAAAATGCTACCTATTAGCTTTACAAGTAGTAGCAATCCTTTCACTGCGAAAGCTCCCAGCTCTCAGTTTCTCCTGAGATTTGCCCATTGGAAAAAATACTAACGCTCAAGCAATATCAATAGCATTCTCATCAATCATTACTGGTCTTGCTCTCCATAATCACATAAACTGTTGAGCACGACATGGTAATTCTTCTAGACAAACCTCCTTAGTCATGACAAGGTCATGGTATTAAATTCATGAGCATCAGTAAGGCAATCTGTGTATGTTTAAACATAATTACTTGCAGCTGGCACCAAGTCGATGGAACCCTTCCAACAACAGCTGCGCTTGCACTGCATTTTAAAAGTCATTTCTTACATTAGAAATTCCGAATTCAGCAAAGTCATGTGCAAAGAGACTACTTCATGATTTTACAAATGCAGCAGCATAAATACTTGTCTTCCTCTAATTTTTTCAATCAGTAACTCATTTGTAGGCTACAACTGACCTCTCCTTTCTGTTTGAAAAATAGCCCGTCGTTTCCTCAAGGTCTGGAAAATAAGTACTGCAAAAATATTGAATGTGATGAATAAATTAGCCCTGTCTATTTAAAAAAATAAAATATAATAAAAGGCATAACATACAATAGGCTGGGTTATGCAGCAAAATATAATGGCAAGGCTAACAGTCTCACCATTACTGATTTGTAAATTGGATAGCAATTTCCGGCAGCCATACATGTGTAGTTAAAAGTGTAAATAAGGAAGCTGTGCCCAAGATGGGCTGCACCTCCAAAAGCTGCGCAATAATGGCATCTCGTGATCTAACTCACCATTCAAAAACATTGAACAGTGTGAAGCTGCTGTACCTGATAGATAGACACCAAACATGTCAGAAAAACTTATGGCTTATCTCTTTTAACAGTGTCCTAATTGCTGCCAAACAACTACTTTGGCACTGAAAATGAACGTTTACAAGTGTGACAGCTAAATCCTTGAAATTTTCATCATCATTGGAGATACAAAAGATTTAAAAAAACAATCTTTTTTTTACCTTTTCTGTCTCTTATTTCTCTCTCTCTCTTAATCCTGCCTTTGTTTCCCTCTCTTTATTTTGATTTCTGTGCCTGATTTGACATTGAATTAAACATTCTAACTGACATTTTCTGGTTCATATTCTGCACTGTTCATTAACAATTCTTCAATCTGATTGGTTAAGGAGATACATAGATGCTTGCCACATTCATACAGCTCCCTGATCCCCTGTAGAAGGTGCTGTGCTTTTTTGACGGTTGGCGGACAGGAAATTTAAGTACAAAAGCACCTAAGAACAAGAAAGACTTGCATTTATATAGCACCTTTCACAACCTCACAAGGCCCCAAAGTACTCTACAGCCAATAAAGTACTTTTGAACTGTGGTCACTGTTGTAACGTATGAAACACAGCAGCTAATTTGCATAGACTGAGCTCCCACTAACAGCCAATGTGATAATGACTGGATAATCTGGTTTAGTCATGTTGAGGGATAAATATTGGCCGGGTCATTGGAAATAACTCTCCTGTTCTTCTTCCAAATAGTACCATGAGATATTTTACATCCACTGAGAGAGCAGATGGGTCTCTGTTTAATGCCTGAACCAAAAGACAGCAGGCTGCATTTTACAGTGCAAACGCTGGGCGTGCTTTCGGCAGGAAGGGTGAAGGCGGGGGAGGTGGACATAAACTCATCTCCAAGCTCACTCCCATAATAGAGGCAGTGGGTGGGTGCCAAAATCAGCAGCCCACCCACCATATTTAAATAGGTAATCAAGGGTCAATTAGGCTTGTTACCAAACCAATTGACTCTGATAATATACTGCCCACGCCATAAAAACATTTGGCGTGGGGAGTCGGCAGCCTGGTTTTTTAAATAAATTTGGCAAAGGGCAGGAAGGAAGGGGGTTCTATTTTCGGCAGCTGCCCTTTGCAGATCGGGAGGTAGACCCCCTCAGATAGAACCCCCTCTTTTTTTCCGACCTATCTGCAGCCTGCAATCTACCACCCCCAACCTCCTGTCCCCCACTTCCCATCCTGTTCAAACCCTCCCCGACCAAGATTTACCTGTTTCGGGGGTCCATTGGGCCCTCTTCTTCCCTGTTGTAGTCCCAACAGTGCCCACTTAAGCACTCTTGGTGCTGCCAGGACTGATGAGGGCGGTAGTCCCACTCAGCCCTTGTGTACCCCACCCACAGTTATGGCTGCGGAATGGGCCAACGTGGAATGGGTCTACTCCGTGCTGAATTTGCTTTGGGGCGGAGGGGGGAGCTGCCCGTGGAGGCCCTGCCCCCACCCTTTAATATTCAGCCCAGTATCTCCAACAGTGCAGCAGTGACTCAGTACTGCATTGAAGTGCCTGGCTTAAATTTTGTGCTCAAGTTTCTGGAGGGAGATTTGAACTCCCAAGCTTTTGTCTCAGAGATAAGAATACCAACTGAGCCATGCTGAAGTCTTTAGACAAGTACAAGTATGAAAAAAGGCCAACTGTTCATTCACCACTGACCACAATAACTGGCCCAATGTCCAAATCTAAAACTGTGAAGTTACTAGTTAACAACTGATATTTATTAACACTGCAACAGTAACACATGACAAACAAAAGATTTGCAGTCATGTGCTAAATTAAAGTTAGGGCATATAGACTATGGGGAGAGAGTCGGACTAATTGAATAGCACAACCAAAGAGTGGTCACAATTGGCCAAATAGCCTCCTTCTGCGACGCATCATTCTATCATGTGGAGACTGATATAAGCCATAACAAGTTTCACTTGTGATCACTGTGTACCTATTATATTAAAATAAAATTACATTAAATTGTTTTGATTTGAAACCAATTTAATCACAAAAGATACAACATTGTCAAAAAGCAACTGGATTTCTGTAGGGGTTCTCTGGTGCAAGAATGGCAAATAACCTGGAGAAACGTTATGAAAAGGTGGAAAGATCCATTTATGCCATTTCTCTAGGGGTCTGTTGGTCTTCCTCTGAAATTATGGCAAAAGTTTGAAAGAATCCCACAGAAATCATGGTCTCTTGTTCTTGAAATATAAATGTAGATGACCATCTTAAGCAGTTAGGGGTAGAAATTTGTCCTAAGTGATTGTGCAAAATGGGCAATATCAGATCAGCCACTCTTTTTAGAGTGCCATATGTAGTTCCATTGACTGCACATTCTCATACAGCGCAGTTTGATAGGGATATGAAGAATCTTTTAAATAGCCCACTACAGGTGAAAGAAATAGTACGCTCGTTAAAAAAAAATTTGGTCGAAGTGCTATAAAGATATTTTATTAAACGTTCCATGGTAGTGCTGCATTTTTAATGTATTCTATGCTGTGCAGCAGACAAACAGCAGTGCTTTGGGTTATTTTGAAACTATTGATTTTACAGAAAATCTTTAGCTAAATTACACTTACGAATTCAGGTGACAATAGAATATAAAGTACATTTATAAGAGTGAATTGAATGATTTTGGGTATACTACACTTCAGCAGAAGTTATGCCCCATTGTTCCTTTTTTCACCACTCAGATCTTCATGCAAGGCCACAATGGCTTTCTCCCAAGGTACTTCGACCTCCACTGTTAGCAAATTTCTAGGAGATGAAAAATAACAGTCTGTTGGGGGCACTCCAACCCTGATAATCTCACTGGACAGCAGTCATGTTGGTACCATGCCCACCAGTATCCTTTAGCACTGATATGATAGTTGTGGGGTAAATGGAATGGTATCTAAATTGCAAAGGGATGCAAACACTGTAGGGTTTTCATTTCTGGTGTTGACTTACTATGATGAGGAGAAGAGGGAGGAGTCGGAGAGGTGGTGGCGCCAAATTTCAGCCATAGGCCCTTTGGTTCACTTTGGAAAGTGGCCAATCAGATATTTCAAGAGAATTACCATTCTTCAGGTCTGTTTGCTTGGCATGGTGCCAAACCTCCTGCCCAATCCCTGACCCCCATGGTGTTGTCTAATTACACCCTTCCAAACACCTCACTGTGTGCATCGCCTTCCACGCCTACTCCAACTCCTGGCTGAACTTGTGAAGAGGCAATTCCTGGAGAAAGGAGTCCCTGCACCTGGCTCCATTGCCTACAACAAATATAAGGGGCTGCATCTCATGGGATGCTGTGGTCCCAGCTAAAAAGTAAGGGAAGCCTGCTCATTATTCCAATGGCTGCCCCGCAGCAATTTAACACTAATTGTTTTAAGGCAAGACTTCCGCCCCTATCTCAATAGGAAGTCCTGCCTTAGAGAGCTGCCACCAATCAAATGGCCAGCATCTGCAGTCCCAGCCACAAGTGTTGGCCACTTCTGGGGCTACAGGTAGTCCCACCATGTCGAGGAGCCCAGTTAAGTCCAGGATCAGGGGTCTCAGCAAGGCAGGTGAAGGGCCAGGTTAACAAGGCCAGGGGGGAGGGTTAAGTGGGGGGGAATGACCTTGTTGGGGTAGGGGGGGAGGTACTTCCGATGGGCCTAGGGAACCTACAAAGGAGGTTCCTCCAACTCTAGCCCTTCATCAAGCTGCACAGCTAAAGCTGTCAGGCTTCCTGCATGGCATGGGTGTCCATCTGCCATGGGTAAAAAACTGGCAGTAGCGGGATGGGCCCTTAAGTGATCCATTACTGGGGAGTGTAAAGTCCAGCCCAAGGTGTGGAATTTGGGTGTAAAATCTCAGAAGACACTGGAACCCAGCTGAACAGAGCCCTGATGAGTTACATCAGCCTTCCCCCCAGAGTTAGGATATGAACCCCAACAGAACCTTTTGACATGATCTGTGCAGCTTTCTTCACATGCACCTATCAGAGTGCAGACTGCGATACTATCACTCACTTGTCAGTAACAGTGTGAAGGTGCAACCACAGAAACTAATAATTCCAAACGCAATGGCATGCCTCGCACCAACATTCCATGCACAAGGGATGACGACAAATGTCAGAAGTGCTCATAAGCTCTCAGCTAGGCCCTTCCACCTGAGGGCTCACCAGATAACACTGATGAAGCATGAAAGTCTCTGCAGTCAATCACCTATACAGTAACCGTGTTTGGCAAAGAAAAAATCAGGAACAAAGATTGATTTGAGGCCTAGCTTGCTGAAATGACTCCTGCCATTGATGCAAAGAGCACAGTTCACCTGACTTACAACCAGTCTCCTAACTTTAAAGTGTTACAATCTCATATTAGCCAAAGCAGTTATGAAAAAGGCAGCAAGGTATTGTGTGCCAGCAAGCATTGGGCCAATCTGTATTCTTTTCCTCTTGTAGGACCATTTCTAGCCTCTCGGTATGATTATGGAAACTATGTGGAATAAGAGCTCTTCTCGAGTTCTGTGCTGAAAAATGTGAAGTGTCTGATTTTAAAAAGTTGTACATTCTTTTATCATTCACAATTTGTTTGGAACAATACAAAAAACCCTCTTAGGTTAACGATATTCAAAGCTGCCTGTGTTACATTTAGCTTGGCATTAATCATTTCTGTGATTAATTAATGACGTTTTCATCAACTACCACCCTTTTTTCCAAATTTAATTTGTTGCACGCTCAGTTTAATCCATATTGATCACACTTTTGAGAACACCAGCCTTCAAGTTCAATGGCAGCCATTCTTACTATATTGTTCTTTTAAGTAAAACTACACATCCACATTGCATCAAACTAATCAATCGAAAACCACTGTGTGTTCTCTATGGAGGTTTGTGCTTTTCACTAAAGATATATGCTTCAATGGCTGGAAGATTTATTTGGTTCTCATCAATAAAATAGCCTCTCGCTGCAACACTACAACAGCATAAAACTAGGCATCCAAAGAAACTCTAGATAAAAAATGGCTTTTAATTAATCAATCAATTAATAGGTAGTAGGCATTCTTTGATCCACACTTATACACAGATTTCTGCACTATAATGTTAAATTGTTTCATTAGTATTGGAAAAAAGATAGCACTACAGGAATAAACATTACTGGTAAATTGAATATATGAAACATCTCAAAGCTTACATGGGATAAACGTGTGCTTCTTTCTAACACTGGAAGATTCATTTAATGGTTAAAAATGTGCAACGTGGTTTTATACACTGCTATTATATGCTGCAAGGAACATAAAGGGATAATTCGACAATCCGGGGGAGGAGCCTAGTTCACAAGGAGCATTGGCTGAAGAATCAGGGCTCCATCTCTGACTCACTCTCCCTATGAACATGGCTGCACCATCCTCCTCCTGTCTTCACAAAAATCATTCCCAAAGCTTACCAGTTCCATTTTTTGGATGGGTCTGCATTGATTCTCATAAGTAACTCTAATTAGGGCACTATTTTCACTTCCAGTAAGCAGATTGCATACACTGCCTGCTCAGTGTTGTGGAACACCAAAATTGCATTGGAGCATAAATACAGCATTTGTGCACAGTGCGCACTTTGCATTGCCAACATCTTCTTCCAGGGCAGACATTGGCACAAGGTGTCATGGCACCATCTAAGATCTGGCCACTGGCACCAACTTGACCTGATAATCACCAGAAGACATGATCTGTGCAGCTTTCTTCACACGCACCTATCAGAGTGCAGACTGCGATACTATCACTCACTTGTCAGTAACAGTGTGAAGGTGCAACCACAGAAACTAATAATTCCAAATGCAATGGCATGCCTCGCACCAACATTCCATGCACAAGGGATGACGACAAATGTCAGAAGTTCTCATAAGCTCTCAGCTAGGCCCTTCCACCTGAGGGCTCACCAGATAACACTGATGAAGCATGAAAGTCTCTGCAGTCAATCACCTATACAGTAACCGTGTTTGGCAAAGAAAAAATCAGGAACAAAGATTGATTTGAGGCCTAGCTTGCTGAAATGACTCCTGCCATTGATGCAAAGAGCACAGTTCACCTGACTTACAACAAGTCTCCTAACTTTAAAGTGTTACAATCTCATATTAGCCAAAGCAGTTATGAAAAAGGCAGCAAGGTATTGTGTGCCAGCAAGCATTGGGCCAGTCTGTGTGAACAAATACAAACAGCTAGTGATTATGGTAACTTTTGCATTATGTATGATGGCACCAAAAGAGCACTTGGCCCCACCATCACCAAAGTTGCACCTTTGAAATCCACAGATGGGGAAGTATTTACTGACAGGAACAGACAATTGGCCTGCTGGGTAGAGCACTACTCTGAGCTATACTCACATGAGACGGATGCCTCTCTGCCTGTGCTAGCTTGATGATCTTCTGCAGCTATCTGCATGCATAAGCTTGATGCAGGACACTCATTATTCGACTTTGATAAGGCCAGCACCTCCCTAGCAGCAAGGAAAACACCTGGAAATGATGGAATTCCAGCTGAGCTACTCAAGTATGGAAAATCCCACCTGATGCCTTAGCTCCATAGCCTCCTCCTCTGCTGAGAGAAGGCTCCAAAGGGTGATGGATCATGCCCATGCCATGTTCTCCCTCACCATCAGTGTCAAGAAAATTGTACCTAGGAACAGGATGTGGCATCTCTGCCAGACTCAGCAACACACCACTGGAAGCAGTCATCAAATTCTGCTACTTGGATCTATGCTGATAGGCAACCTGTCTCTTGATGAAGAGCTCAGCACACTTTCACTGACTAATAAAACAGGTATGGAAAAATGACAAACTGATCTGCAAGACCAAGTCGCTTATCTATAAGGCCAGTTTCCTCAGCACATTCCGGTATGGCAGTGAAGCCTGGACAACTTAAACCTACCAAGAAAAAAGGCTCAATAACTTCCATCTTCGATGTCTAAGACACATCCTTGGCTTCACATGGAAAGACAAAGTCACAAATGAAGCAGGCCTTTCCAGGGCAAACATGCCAAGAATGCTAGCGCTAATCAAGCAGAGTAGGCTTCACTGGCTTGGGCATGTGCACACGATGGAAGATGGACGCATCCCCACAGATATGCTATAAGGACAGATAGCTTTGTCAAGAGTGAAAAGAAATATGAAATCGTGACAATGTCACAGGCAGAGGTAAGAGATCCCACAACCAACACATCAGGTCAAAGTTCCATAGTCCTGCCACTTTCTGTCATGAATGGTGGTGGACAATTAAACGGCTAACCAGAGGAGAAGACTTCACAAATATCCCCATCCTCAATGATGAGAGAGCCCTGCACATCAGTGCAAAAGGCATGGCTGAACCATCTGCAATTAACTTCAGCCAGAAGTACCAAATGGATGATCCATCATGGCCTCCTCCTGAGTTCCCCAGCATCATGGATACCAGTCTTCAGCCAACTCAATTCACTCCATGTGATATGAAGAAATGGCTAAAGGCACTGGATACTGCAATGGATATAAGCCCTGACATCATCCTGGCAATAGTACTGAAGATTTGTGCTCTAGAACTAGCCACGCCCTTGGCCAAGCTATTCCAGTACAGCTACAACCCTGGCATCTACCTGACAATGTGTAAAGTTGCCCAAAAAAGTCCTGACCACAAAAAGCAGGACAAACCCAATCCAGCCAATTACTGCCCTATCTGCCTACCCTCGATAGAAGTGATAGAAGGTGTTGTTGACAGTGCTATCAAGCTTGCTCAGAAATCTTACTCAGAAATAACCTTCTCACTGTTGCTCAATTTGGGTTCCTTCAGGGCCACTCAACTCCTGACCTCATTACAGCCTTGGTTCAAACATGGACAAAAGAGCAGGACTCAAGAGGAGCTGTGTGACTGGCCTTGACATCAAGACAGCATCTGACAGAGTGTGGCATCAAGGAGCTTTGGCAAAGTTGAAGTCAATGGGAATCCGGGAAAAACACTGGTTGGAGTCATACTTAGCATAAGAGAAGATAGTTGTAGTTGTTAGAGGCCATCTTCTCAGTCCTAGGACATCACTGCAAGAGTTCCTCAGGGCAGTGTCTTAGGTACAACTATCTTAAGCTGCTTCATCAATGATCTTCCCTCGATCATAAGGTCAGAAATGGGGATGTTAGCTGCTGATCATACAATGTTCAGGACCATTCGCAACTCCTCAGACACTGAAGCAGTGCGTGTCCATATGCAACAAGACCTGGATAACATACAGGCTTGGGCTTATAAATGGCAAGTTTTGCGCCACACAAGTGCCAGTCAATGACATCTCCAGAAGACAGAATCTAACCATCTCCCCATGATATTCAATGGCATTCCCATCTCTGAATCCCCCACTATCAACATCCTGGGGGCTACCACTGGCCAGAAACTGAACTGGACCAGCTATATCAATACTGTGGCCACAAAAGCAGGTCAAAGGCTGGGGATTCTATGGAGAATAACTCACCTCCTGACTCCCCAAAGCCTGTCCACCATCTCCACAGCACAAGTCAGGAGTGTGATGGAATACTCTCCACTTTCCTGGATGAGTGGGGCTCCAACGACACTCAAGAAGTTCAACACCATGCAAGGCAAAGCAGCCTGCTTGATTAGCGCCCCATCCACCACTTTAAACATTCACGCCCTCCATCACCAACATACAATGGCAGCAGTGTGTACTATATACAAGATGAACAGCAATAGCTCACCAAGCTTCGACAGCACCTTCCAAACTCTCAAACTCTGTCATCAAGAAGGGCAAGGATACCTGACACTTTTGAACACCCCCACCTGTAACTTCCCCTCCAAGCCACACACCATTCTCACTTAGAACAATATCGCCATTCTTTCACTGTCATTGGATCAAAATCCCAAAACTCCCTTCCTAATAGCAATATGGGTGTCCTGCACCTGATGGAGAACGTAGGAGGAGTAGGCCATTTGGCCCTTTGAGCCAGCTCCACCATTCAATAAAATCATGGCCAATCTGGTTACTGTCTCAGCTCCACTTTCCTGTCTGCCCCCCATAACCCTTGACTCCCTTGCCTAACAAAAATCTGTCTAACTCTGCCTTCAATAAAGGCCTAACCTCCACTACTTTCTGGGGAAGAGAATGCCACACATCAACAACCCTTTGGGTGAAAAGGTTTCTCCTTATCTCTGCCTTTAAACGGCTCATCACCACCTTCCCACGGGCAATTAGGGGTGGGCAACAAATGTTGACCTTGCCCATAATGCTCATATCCCATGAAAGAATAAAACAAAACTCTAGCTGACAACTAATGCAAATGATGAGACCAGCTGTGGGCAGGAGTTCACCACCACGATGACATGCGGTTTCAGGAGCTCCACAGCAGACACCAGCCATGTAAATAAGGTCCCAGCAGCGATCATCCTGCACCACAGCCAAGGGACAAAAGTTGCACTTTTCCGTCATAGGGCAGAATCTTCGGCTCGGTGAGCTGGGGTGGGGCCCGCTCACCAAGGCATAAAAATGACGTGGGGTGATGTCGGGCGTGCGTCCCAACGTCACCGCGCGTCATTTAGATTTTCAGTTTTGCGGGCGCACAGCCAAGTCGGCTGCACGCCCACCAAACTGTCAAAGGCCTATTAAGGCCATTTGAAAAGCCACTTAAGCAATTACCTGAGCTGCCCGTCCAACCTTAAGGTTGGTGGGCAGGCGAAGAGCCCAGGCATTTTTCATGGAACCTCATCCACGGGTAGGATGAGGTTTCATAAATGATTTTAAATTTTCACAAAAATATTTATTAAAATTAACGCACATGTCCCAGCTCATGTGACAGTTTCACATGAGGGGGACATGTCATAACATTTTTTTCACCATATTATTAAACTGTTTAACCTTAAAACTTATCAGAGGTGCCTCAGGGAGATTTCCGCGTTCTTTTGCGCGCATGCATGAAAGAGCGCACTCCTGACTCAGGCAACCACCCCCCCCCCCCACCCCAACCCCCCCGCACAAGGAGCACACAACGCTTCTGGGCACGCGTCATGTTGGGTGGGCCTTAATTGGCCTGCCCACGTAAAATGGTGGCGCAGACCCAATCGGGGGTGCCAATCGGGTCTGCGCCCGTTCCTGCACCACCTGCCCAACAGGCAGGAAATTCTGCCCATAAGGTCAGAATTGAGAATGTTCACTGATGATTGCACAATGTTTGCGACTCCTCAGATACTGAAGCAGTCCGTGTCCATTTGCAGCAGGACCTAGACAATATTCAGACTTGGGTTGATAAGTGGCAAGTAACATTTGCATCACAAAAGTGTCAGGCGATGACCATCTTCAATAAGAGAGAATCCAACCATCTCCCCTTGATATTCAATGGCATTACCATTGCTGAATCCCCTCCTATCAACATCCTGGAGGTTACGATTGACCAGAAACTGAACTGGACTAGCCAGATAAATACTGTGGCTACAAGAGCAGGTCAGAGGCTGGGAATTCTGCAGAGAGTAACTCACCTCCTGACTCCCCAAATCTTGTCCACCATCTACAAGGCACAAGTCAGGAATGTGATGGAATATTCTCCACTTGCCTGAATGCAACTCCAAGAACATTGAAGAAGCTTGACACCATTCAGGACAAATCAGCCCACTTGATTGGCACCCCATCCATGAACTTAAACATTCAGTCCCTCCACCACTGGCGCATGGTAGCAGCTGTATACACCATCTAAAATATGCAGTGGAGCAGCTCACCAACGGTCCTTCGGCAGCACCTTCCAAACTTGCGACTTCTGTCACCTCTAAGGACTAGGGCATCAGATGCATGTAAACACCACCACCTGCAAGTTCCTCTCCAAGCCACTCACCATCCTGACTTAAAAACTATATCACTGTTCCTTCACTGTTGCTGGGTCAAAATCCGTGAAGTCACTTCCTAACAGCACTGTGGGTAAACGTACACCACATTGACTGCAGCGGTTCAAGAATATTGCTCATCATCACCTTCTCAAGGGCAATTAAGGATGGACAACAAATGCTAGCCTTGGCAGCATCGCCTACATCCTGTGAATGAATAAATTTAAAAAAAACACTTGTGACAGACTTTTCCTTTCTAGAATTGGCTTGTTCAGCCATCAAAACAAGTGCAGCAGATGATCTCATCTGACCTCTCCAAAGTTCTGAGGCAGCATTCTCATCATCTCTCACAGATGGAAGGCTGCTAATTAAGGACCCCAATTTTAATATATTCTTGAGTTTCTTGTTGCATGCAGGAGCACTAGCTGCCTATTTCAAGGCTCCCTCTGAAATTGTGTCAGCTACAAAGATGGCAGGAAGTTTTATTTTTAGCAATTTTTGTCCCATTACACACCTATTCCCAACAAAAATACAGGACAGTAGCAAGAAAAAGATGAGCATCATTATCCCTTACAGGTAGAACATGTACATAGTTAGTTTTCTAATTCTGCATCCTGAAGGACACACATTTCCTCTCGACATTGGGCCTCCACGCAAATGGTAAAATCCTAGCCTAACTCCCTGTACCACTGAGCCATATTGTTCATTACTTTTTAATTTGGGAAGGCATTCAAGCATGTAAACATAAAGAATTGATGAAAAAGCCATATGTTCAACTTTGTATAATGAACAGATTTCGATAACTGGCAAACGTGACGAACATGGACACATCACTTTTAATTTGAAAACATGTCTCAAACAGCGCATAATTTTAAGTCTAAATACTGTGAGCATCACAGATGAGACAATGTGCTACAGTTTCTTATGGCTGGCATAGCAAATCAATAATGTGAAAATATACTTCAGCTACATGGGTTGATGTGTTCAGAGCTAGTAACACCACTGAGCTGAAAGACATTTTCAAGTCTTATGTCCAGTGCTCATATTTTTTCTTCTCCAAATCTGCATAAAATTTTCCCTTTTATAAAGTATACTTTGAACAATCAATTAGATATTTGTTTACTCAAAACTATTAATTAGTAGTCATTTTCACTAACTAATGTTTAGCTCTTAATTTTTTTTGCCACAACAATCTTCATACTCAATTCCATGAGTTTAGTGCTGCATAGTGCTATAAATAAAGATAGCTTATCAGTTTTCTTTTGAATACTTACTAATTTATATGCTAGTCAGACAGGTTAGTAAGCCTCATGTGCATCAAAAAGAAATATTTTGCTATCAATCATTTTGTGCAGGGAAACTAATAATTACTTGAATTGTACACCCAGAATCCTCTACATAACAAAACACTGCAATGTACAGAGGCAGAAGAAAAAGGGCCATTATTAGAAGGATATGTATATGAAAAAATTGGAAGGCAAGCCCAGTTGGCTGCTCAAGAATCATTGCTGGTTTCAGAACAGCATTGCCAGGAAGCCTGGGAGCACAATGTGTAGCAGTCTCTCTGATGAGAACGATGTGTGCCATCAAAAGACTTAAAAAGAATTTAGAAATAGAAAGGTTCTGAAATTACGCTGTCGGATGTTAATATACAAACACTAAATCACCTGAGCTTTCTTTTTATCTCTGCAGAGGACTAACTCATTTAAAATAAATTTGCTACTCATTGTACTAACATTACAGGGAGGTCTATCATACAAATGTGATAAACATTCATTTGTGTTTCATGTATGAATTCAGGGTCCCAAGTTTCACCCTCAAAGGGACAAAAAATACTAGAACTACAGAAAGTGGGCAAAAGACTGTTTTGAAAACTATTTGAATTACTTTAAGATGCCATAGCACAAGGCAGACAGAAATCAGCATTTCCTGGTTCTTTTGTCATATTTGCTTTTCTGGTTTGACAACTGTTTTGGAGTCCAATTTCATGGAAGAGTTCTCACCAGTTATGCTGACGGGTCACACTGTCCTCAGGAGTGGGCAATTTCACAGAAGTTTAATGACATTACACATCACAATACATCTAGCCAGCGATATACTTTAGTGATAAATATTTAGATCATAAAACACAAATGGCAATAAATAAAGCAACCGAAAATCTACAATCAAATGCAGCTGAACGATGTGAAGTGTAGAATCAATTAGGTAATGAAGCAAAGCCACACATTTATGATAAAGACCAAATCATAAAATCGGAGTAGAAAATATTTAAAAATCAATAGAACCTAATATATATGTTAAAAGTAATTAATTAAAATTCATAGCAGCAGATTACAGTAATTTAGGCATTTAAAAAATGGACCTGTAACTTCTACAGATTTTGAAATGTTGAATGACAGTGACAGTCAACTAGTAGTCAGCAAGATCTGATGCTGCTTTGAGAGTAGATTTTGAAGGTAGCTTTATTTTTAAGCCCTCTCACAACAACAACATGCATTTGTTTAGTGCCGTTAACTTCGTAAAATGTCCCAAGGTGCATCATGGTATGTTATCTTCTTGAGCCCCCTCTTCCGTATCCCCTCTACCCTCACCTACAAAAAAAGTGCGAGGAGCTCATGGAATTCTTTGTCACTAACATTGAAACAATCTGATCAACTGTCTTTTGCTGGATCCCTCCCTTCCACTAGCCCACCTGGCCAATCTTTATTTAATGCTCCAGTACATTTTATCAACTTTTTGGTGGCCCTTTGCTGGTTTCTAAAATACTCCCAATCCTCAGGCTTGCTACTATTCTTTGCAACATAATAAACCTAGCTCCTTGACCAAGCTTTTGGTCATCTGATCTAATATCTCCTTGTGTGGCTCAGTGTCATACTTTGTTTTATAATGCTCCTGTGAAGTGCCTTGGGATGTTTCATTACGTTGAAGGTGCTACAGAAATATGTTGTTTTTGTTGCTGTTATCAAACAAAATTTGACACCAAACCATGCAGGAGACATTCAGACAACCAAAATCTTGGTCAGAAATGTAGGTTTTAAGCGGTGTTTTGAAGGGTGCGAGAGAGGTAAAGAGACAGAGAGGTTAAGGGAAGTAATTCCACAGCCTCAGGCCTACCGGGCTGAAGTTATGGCTGCCAATGGTGCAGTGACTAAAATAAGGGATGCTCAAGGGACCAGAGTTGGAGGACTATAGAGATCTCAGAGGTTGTAGGGGTGAAGGAGGATACAGAGATAGAGGAGTGAGACTATGGAGGGATTCCAATTTTAAAATTGAGGCATTGCTGGATTGAGAGCCAATGTAAGTCAGCAGCAAGTACAGGGAATACAAGTTTGGGACAGTGCTAAAGTTGTTGTAGTACATGTTTAGAAGAGTTTTAGGAATTGAGCATTACAACACTGCCAATAACTGTACTGTTATGGAAATATTAATGTAGATAACTGTGGCAAGATATTCAGCTATTGTTCTGAGAACACAGCATTACAGCTGTTATTAACAAGTGCCGTTAAGCTTCCCTTTTTCAGAGCTGCCGGAAAACATATTGGACGCTGACATGTAAGGTGAAGGACATTAGGGTATTGGGTGGAAACAACTTACACCCGACCAAGATCAGAAAGGCAACTGGCTCCATTCGAATGTCAATCTTCTCCCAACAACAGTGAAAACTGAACCTACACCATGCTCATAGTCACATTTTGTTCCATTTCTCTCTATTTGATAAACTTGGCAATAATATTTTCTTGCCCTGTGACACTGCACCATAGTTAAAATAATTTGTTAAACTACTTGCAGTTCAAATTTGACTTTATTGTACCAAGGCATATGGTGTTGGTATGTCTTACTGTTTTGCTGATTTTTAAAGTTTATTTATTCATGGGTTGTGAACGTATCTGGCAAGGCAATTATTTATCGCCCATCCCTAGCTACTTTTGTAAAGGTGGTGGTGAAGCACTGCTACGGTCTACACGGTGTAGATATACCATAGTGCTGTTGGAAGAGAGTTCCAGAATTTTGACCTAGTAATAGTGAAGAAATGGTGATATAGTTCCAAGTCAGGATGATGTGCATCCTGGAGGGGAACTTGAAGGTGGTCATGTTCCCATGTGTCTTGTCTCTTGTCCTTCATAGTGTTAGAGGTCATGGATTTGGAAGGTGCTATCGAAGGAACCTTGGTGCAGTGCATCTTGTAGACGGCGCACACTTCTGTCACTGCGCCGGTAGTATAGGGAATGAATGTTTAAGTTGGTGGATGGGGTGCCAATCAAGCCGGCTGCTTTGTCCTGGATGTTGTTGAGCTTCTTGAGTTCTGCTGGAGCTGCAATAATCCAGGCAAGTGAGGGCATTCCATCACACACCAGACTTGTGTCTTGTAGAAGCTATGGAGAGTCAGGAGGTGAGTTACTCACTGTGGAATTCCCAACTTCTGACCTGCCCTTGTAGCCACAGCATTTATATGGTTGGTCTTGTTAACACAAGAAATAGGCCCTGCTCCACCATTCAGTAAGATCATGGCTGATCTGGTTGTGGCCTTAACTCCATTTCCTTGCCATCCCCCCATAACCTCTGACTCTCTTGTAAATCAAAAAACCGTCTAACTTAGCATTAAATGCATTCAGTGACTCTTCTGAGTGAAGAAATTCCTCATCCCTGTCTTAAATGGGAGACCCTTTATTTGAAACCATGTCCCATAGTTCTAGATTCCCATGAGGAGAAACATCCTCTCAGCATTTACCCTGTCAAACTGCCTCAGAATCTTATATGTTTCAATAAGATTACCTCTCATTCTTCTGAACTCCAATGAGAATAGGCCCAACCTGCTGTTAAATTTTTGGCCGATAATAACCCCAGGATGTTAAAGCTGGGGTGGGGGGGTGGGGGGGCAGTGTAATTCAGCAGTGGTAATGCCATTAAATGTCAAGGAGAGATGGTTAGATACTCTCTTGTTGCAGATGTTCATTGTCTGGCACTTGTGTGAGACAAATGTTACTTGCCACGTATTACCCCAAACCTGAGTGTTGTCTAGGTCTTGCTGCACACAGGCAAGGACTGCTTCATTATCTGAGGAGTTGTGAATGGAACTGAACACAGTGCAATCATCAGCGAACATCTCCACTTATGTTGGAGTGAAGGTCATTGATGATGCAGCTGAAAATGATTGGGCCTAGGACTCCTGAAGAATGCCTACAAAAATGCCCTGGGGCTGAGATGATTGGCCTCCAAAACCCACACTGACATTCCTTTGTGCTAGGTAGGTCTCCAGCTAGTGAAGAGTTTTCCCGATTTCCATTGACTTCAATTACATCAAATGCTGCCTCGATGTCAAGGAGACTCATTCTTCGCACCTTTGGAATTCAGTTTTTTTGCTCATGTTTGGACCAAGCCTGTAACAAATTCTGCAGCAGAGTGGCCCTGCTAAAACCTAACCTAAGCACTTGCTTAGCAATAACCTGCTCAGTTTGGGTTCTGCCAGGGCCACTTGGCTCCTGACCTCATTACAGCCTTGGCTCAAACATGGGCAAAAGAGTTGAACTGCAGAGGTGAGGTGAGAGTGACTGCCCTTGACATCAATGCAGTCCTTGACAAAGTGTGGCATCAAGGCACCTGAGCAAAACTGGAGTCAATGGGGATCAGGGGAAAACTCTCCACTGGTTGGAGTCATACCTAGCACAAAGGAGGATGGTTGTGGTTGTTGGAGGTTAATCATCTCAGTTCCAGGACATCACTGCAGGAGTTCCTCATGGTTGTGTCCTGGGCCCAACCATCATCAGCTGCTTCATCAATGACCTTCCTTCCATCATAAGTTCAGAAGTGGGGCTGTACGCTGATGATCGCACAATGTTCAGCACCATTAACGACTCCTGAGATATTGAATCTGTCCATGTCCGAATGCAACAAGATCTAGACAATATCCAGGCTTGGGCTGACAAGTGGCAAGAAACATTTGCACCACACAAGTGCCAGGCAATGACCATCTCCAACAGGAAAGAATCCAACTATCACCCCTTGACATTCAATGGCATTACCATTGCTGAATCCCCCACTATCAACATCCTGGAGGTTACCATTGACCAGAAACTGAACTAGATTAGCCATATAAATACAGTGGCTACAAGAGCAGGTCAGAGGCTGGAATCCTGTGGCGAGTACCTCACCTCCTGACTCCCCAAAGCCTGTCCACGATCTACAAGGCACAAGTCAGAAGTGTGATGGAATACTCTACATTTGCCTGGATGAGAGCAGCTCCAACAACGCTCAAGAAGCTTGACACCATCCAGGACAAAGCAGCCCGCTTGATTGGCACCCCTTCTACAAACATTCACTCCCTCCACCACCGACAAACAGTGGCAGCGGTGTGTACCAGCTACAAGATGCACTGCAGGAACTCACCAAGCCTCCTTAAGCAGCACCTTCCAAACCAACAACCGCTACCATCTAGAAGGACAAGGGCAGTGAACACATGAGAACACAACCATCTGGAAGTTCTGTTCCAAGCCACTCACCATCCTGACTTGGAAATATATCGCCGTTCCTTCATTATCGCTGGGTCAAAATCTTGAAACTCTCTCCCTAACAGCACTGTGGGTGCACCTACACTACATAGATTGCAGTGGTTCAAGAAGGCATCTCACCACCACCTTCTCAAGGCAGTTAGGGATGGGTGATAAATTCTGGCCTAGCCAGTGACGCCCATATCCCATGAACGAAAAAAAAAAATCCACCAATGTGGTTGACTCTTAAATGGTCTAGTAAGCCACTCAATTCAAGAGCAATTAAGGATGGGCAACAAATGCTGGCCATTCCAACGATATCCACATACCCCATGGAAAAAATGTTAAAAAGCTACTTGATAGCACTATTGATGACACCTTCCGATACTTTTCTGATGATTGAGAGTACCTTAATGGGGTGGTAATTATCTGGATTGGATTTCTCCTGCTCTTTGTGGAGAGAACATACTCCTGAGCAATTTTCCACATTATTGGGTAGGTGCCAGTGTTGTAGCTGTACTGGAACAGCTTGAATGAGGGTGCAGCTAGTTCTGTGCCAGTCTTTGAGCATTCAGCTACAAAGGTAATGACTAACAAATCTTTAATGCACCTGCAGTCCCGCTGGCTGCTTCACATTAAACCATAAAAGTAAAGACAGCTGATGGACAACAAAATAATGTGAATCCAAAAAAATACTGATATAAGATTGGGAATAGTTCAAAAACAAGGCAGAATAATCTCTGAATGGGTCTGCTTCAATGAATCCCGTATTAAATAGGATTATCAGAGTACAAAATTAAGCAGTACAGTAATGCTGACTGAAGGAAAAGCTTGACAATTGAAGCTGCTCTGTTGTTCAAGGCAAAATAAAATTAGTTTTTAGCAATTGCTTTTTTATATTTGTCGTTGGTTAATTCTGCAATATTTAATATCTAGCATTTTAAATCTTTGCATATTACAATTCTCCCTATTTCCTACACACAATATCCACTGATTATCCAAAGTGATAGTAGAATCTCTTGGTTTTTAATTAACACGAATACGTTTTCAAAGAAACTAGATGGTTTGGAGAAGGAACTGGGGAAGTGGATTGCAATATTGGAAATAAAAGGTGATATCAATTGGACCTGTCATTATTAGTTATGAATGTACAAAGCAGAAGTGAGGGAAGAAAAGGATCACTGCAACTGATAAGTTACAGATAAATTAAGATATTTCTGCAATGTAATGAAGTAACTAAGAAGGTGAGTGAAAGATGTGTGCCCACATTGCTAGTGAAGTTTCCCAGCAGTAGCAGAGACTGGTAAGATAATCCCTATAGTATCTCTTTCAAACTAACAAAAGTGACATTGGACCTCAGGATTTTATCTGACTTGATGGCCGGGATTTTCCGGCTGGAGTCTAAGCTCAGTGGCGGGTGTAAAAGTGGGAATGATTTCTGTTGTGGGGGTGGGATGGCTGACTTCGCACGATCTTCAGCTGTTCAGCTCCTTATCTATGTATCCACGAGGAGCTCGCTGATTCTTGCGATGGGGGCAGGCATTATCTCATGGGGGTCCAATGGCTGGGCACCATATTTAAAGGATACCCGGACAGCCTGCACTATCCTTTCCACCTTTGCCTGGCCACTGCTCCATCCTTCCTGCTAACTTTTTCTCCCTCCCTTGGGCATCTTCTGCACAACTTGCACTGGCACCAGCCAGTCTCAAGCATAGGCTAGCATTTACAGCCGCTCCCCAAAGAGGACTATGCAGCAGCAACTCACCCTTAATTATGGAAGAAGTCAGGTGCACACCATTTATGGGCAGTCGAAAAAGTGAACGCTCTAATTTCTGACCGGCAAGAACTTAATTTGGAGAGGGAACTTAATTCTAGTGAGGTGGCCTTTTAATGAGCATACACGACAGGCAAATGCATGCAAAAAGGCTTCCTGATATTGTTCGTCGGGAAACTCGGCCTGCCTTTCAAGTCCGGAGACCTTAATTCCTAAAGTTCATCCTGCTGTCGGGGAACTGATTTTTGGCCTCATACCAAATTAAGTTGTCCTGCCAGCCAAATTTCACTGCTGCCAGGACCAGAAGATTCCACCCGATGTGTGTACATTAATGCAAAAATTGCAGATTGTCTGTACTTTAGTACCACACTTGGACCATTGTACCTAGTTTTACATCTGTACTTGTTTACAGATGTAAGCACTGATTTTCTGAACATATGCTGCTGGTGTGGAGCCTTGCTTGCTGGGAGCTCATGACGTATTTTTCATTAAAATTGAGACTTTCTGATTAGCCCCCTCTGCCACCTCATAAGAAATAGGAGCAGGAATAGGTCATACAGCCCCTCAAGCCTTCTCTCCTTTTCCCTTGTCCACCAGGCTATGTTCCCTTCTGCCCTAAACCCCTGAATTTGCATTTTTCCCTAGTTACTCAACTATCTCCGCTCATGCCCTCTCCAAGCTCATTTTGTCCATGAGACCCACCTCTTGCTCCCTCAACCCCACTTCCACTAAACTGCTGGCCACCCAATTTCTCTGCTATGCTGCCATGTTAGCTGATATTGTTAACGGTTCTCTCTCCTCAGGCACTGTCCTTCTCTCCTTCAAATCATCTCCTCTTCAGAAAATCAACCTCACTCCTTCTGTCCTTGCAAACTACCACCCAATTTACAAACTCCCTTTCTTTGCCAAAGTCCTTGAGCATGCTGTCACCTTCCAAATCTATCTGCACCTTTCTGAGAACTCCAAGTTTGAATACCTCCAGTCAGGATTCCACCTGATATCACAAAACAGCCCTTATCAAGTCAAAAGTGACATCCCATGTAAATGTGACAAAGATCAACTATCCCTGCTCATCCTTTTAGATCTGTCTTCAGCCTTTGACACGGTTGACCAACCATACTCCTCCAATGCCTCTCCACCACAAACCAGCTGGATGGGACTGTATTCACCTGGTTCCATTCTTATCTTACTCAACTGTAGAAAGCAAATCATTTGCAATGGATTCTCTTCCTGCTGTTGTATCATTTATTACCTCCCTTGCCCTCTATGGATCTATCTTCTGCCCCATACAATTTCCCGTGTGTATGCTGCTTTTCAACAACATCATCCAAAATTGGGAAGACAGAAGCTATTGTCTTTGGTTTCCACCACAAATTCCATTCTCTAGCCACTGACTTCATCCCTATCCCTGATGACTCTCTGAGATTAAACCAGACTGTTCACAAACTTGGTATTATATTTGACCTCTATGTGAACTTCCAACCATATATTCGTACCATCACTAAAATCACAAATTTCCACCTCTGCAATATCGACCAACTCCACTTCACCTCAGCTCAACCGCTGCTAAAACCCTCATCTGTGCATTTACTGCCTCTAAACTTGGGTATTCCAACCCATTTCCGGCTGTAATCCCAAGTTCTACCCACCGCAAGTTTGAGTTCATCCAAAACTCTGCTGCCAGTGACCTAATTTGCGCCAAGCCCCTTCAAAAATCACCCCTTTGCTTGCTGACTTACA
Source organism: Cetorhinus maximus (assembly GCF_964194155.1). NCBI lineage: Eukaryota > Metazoa > Chordata > Chondrichthyes > Lamniformes > Cetorhinidae > Cetorhinus > Cetorhinus maximus. Next base: position 29,265,466 of record NC_135900.1, read on the forward strand.
CTGGCTCTTGGTTAACCAACATCGCAATCTTAAAATTCTTCATCCTTGTTTTTAAACCCCTCCATGGACTCACCCCTAACTATTTCTAGCACTTCACCAGCACTATAACCCTCCAAGATGTTAGTGTGCCACCAATTCTGACCTCTTGTATATCCCAAGCTTAATAACTCCATTAATGGCAGCTGTGTCTTCAGCTGCCAAGACCTGAAGGAATTCCCTCCCCAAACCTCTCTGCCTCTTCTCCTCCTTTACGACGCTCCATAATACCTACCTCTCTGACCAAGTTTTTGGTCACCTGCCCTAATAATTCTTTATATAGTCTGGTAATAAATTTTGTTTGATAACCTTTTTGTGAAGCTCCTTGGGAGATTTTACTGTGTTAAGGGTGCTGATAAATGCAAGTTGTTGGAGAAATCACAGGTGTGTTCCCTGCTATTTCCCTTTGGATTAATGATCCTATAATGTAAATAAATGGGAAAATGCAGAAAAGATAAAAAGATAAACACTGCAGTAATATCTAAAATGTACAAGGATGGGTTAAATGAGTTGAGATAATTCTCCTTTCAGCAATGGAGGTTAAGTGCTGCATCTAATACCCAGAATTTAAAATATTCAGGAAAACTAAAATTAGAAATGCACAAATACTTCTTACAGCATACAACAAGAGGGCATGATAGCAAGATTTGGAAGAAATGGATATTAGCTGTAATAAATCCTGCTCTCCTCAGAGAGAAGGTAAGTACATAATATAGACAGTAACCTACTGTGGTTAATACAATAATGGTAGGTCAATTTGAAAAGGAATTAAGAACGTAAAAGTATTAGACATCAGAAGAAAATCCTCTAGCTGCTAGGATATGGATGACATATATTTCATCCCCAAGGGTATGACATTAAAGTCATATAATCCTGTATGTGTAATAAACACAGAACCAAAAAAAACACAGGAAATAGGAGCAGGAGTAGACCATAGGGCTCTTCAAGCTTGCTCCACCATTCAATACGAACATGGCTGATCTTCTGTTTTAATTCCACCTTCATACCCAATGCCCATATCATCTGATTCCCTAAGAGAGGCCAAAAATCTATCTTGGCCTTAAATATACTCAACAATGGAGCATCCACAATCCTCTGGGGTAGAGAATTGCAAAGGTTCACAACTCTGAATGAAGAAATTTCTCCTTCCCTCAGTCCTAAATGATTGACTGGAAGGCTTAAGAGCACGAGGGGGGGCGAGACTGAGAGCCGACCCAGGGGCTTAAAAGAGAGCAAGAGGAAGCAAGACAAGAGGAAGCGAGAGAAAAGAGGCTTAAAAGAGCATGAGAGGGGGCGAGATTGAGAGTTGACCTGGAGGCTTAAAAGAATGGGAAAGGAAGTGACACAGAGCAGATCTGGAGGCTTCAAAGATTGCGAGAGTAGGCAAGACAGACAGTGGACTCAGAGGCTTCAAAAAGTGCGAGAGGAGGCAAGACAGAGTGTGGACCCGGAGGCATCAAAGAGCTCGAGAGGAGGCAAGGTAGAAAGTGGACGCGGTGCTGCTGCTGGTGGGGCTCAGCTTGTGGACTGTGCGCATTCGGAGAAATTCAAGTGTGACTTCACAGGGAACCAGGTAAGTGATTGGTTGGTGAGCATTTTGCTCGCTTATCTTTTAAGAAATGCTACAAATTATTGGTAACTGCAAGGTTTTATTGGTAGCAAGGTTTTGTAATAGCAGTAATAAAGCTTATTGGGAGTAGTAGGGTTTATTCATTAAAATAATTAATTTAAAAAGTAATAAATCATCAGATAATAAAGATGCCAGGGCAGGTGATGTGTTGCGACAGCGGAATGTGAGATTCCTTGGACACCAGTGTGATTCAGGTCTGACAAGTCTGCAGTAAGTGTCAGTGCTTAAGGCGCTTCGGCTCAGAGTTATTCAACTAGAGGCTGAGCTGTAGACAGTGTGATGCATCAGGAAGTGGGGGAAGTTACTTGGACACTGTACCAAGAGGTAGTCAAACCTTTTTAGGTTACACAGATCTGTAGAGTTGGTCACTGGTCAGGGACAAGAAGGTGTGATAGCGAGTCAGGCAGGTAAGGGGATCCAGCAGGTAGTAATGCCCCTGACATTGTCCAACAGGTACAAAGTGATTGCTACCTGTGTGGATGAGGAGAAGGACGGCAAGATGGATAAGCAGATTGGTCATGGCACCATGGTGTCGTATGCCCTTCAAGTGGGGGGTGCGAAGAGGAATGTGGTTGTGATAGAAGACAGGAATGATGTTCTGCTAAGAGAATTTGAGGAGTTAGTATCCAAGTTAAAATGCAGAACATCAAAGGTAATAATCTCTGGATTGTTACCTGAGCCACGTGCGAATTGGCATTGGGTCAAATAGATTCGAGAAATAAATGTGTGACTCAAAGAGTGGTGTGGGAAGAAGGGGTTTCGATTCATGGGGCAGCAGCATCAGTACTCAGGTGGCAGTGAGCTATTCCGTTGGGATGGGCTCCACTTGAACCGGACTGGGACCAGTGTCCTGGCCAATTGTATAACCAGAGCTGTGGACAGGGCTTTAAACTAACAGATTTGGGAGAGGGTTCAGGTGAAGGGAGATTTAGAAATCCAAAGAGAAAGGTCAAGGCATCAGAGGAGTACAGCAATGTGGGTAAAGACAAGCAAAATGGGACAGGAAGGGACAAAGAGTTTAATAAAATTTGTACATAAACGAATAAGGTCATTGCAGGGAATAGAAGTAAAAAAAATGAAATTAAAAGTTCTTAATCTGAATGCATGCAGTATCTGTAATAAGATAGATGAACTAGTGGCACAATAGATGTAAATGATTTAGATCTAATTGCCATTACAGAGGCATGGTTACAAGGTCATCAAGATTGGAAAATAAATATTCCAGGATACGTAATATTTTGGAAAGACAGACAAAATGGCAAAGGAGGAGGGGTAGGCTTGATAGTAAAGGATGACATAAGGACTTTAGAGATCTGGCCTCAGGAGATCATGAAGTAGAATCAGTATGGGTAGAAATCAGAAGTAGCAAGAGTCAGAAAACACTGGTGGGGGTAGTTTATAGGCCCCGTAACAGTAGTTATACCATTGGACAGAGCATTAAACAAGAAATTATTGGAGCTTATAACAAAAGGCAATGTAATAATGTGGAGACTTTAATCTTCATGCAGGTTGGCACAAATTGGCAAGAATGTTCTAGAAGATGAGTTTGTGGAACATTTTTGTGACAGCTTCTTGGGCCAATATGTTTTGGAACCAGGGGTGGTTCAACTAGGGATGAAACCATCTTAGATCTAGTATTGTGTAATGAAGCACAGTTAATTAGGAATGTTGTAGTAAAAGATCCACTAGGAAACAGTGTTCGTAATACCATCTAATTCTAGGTTAAATTTGAAAGTGACATACCCCAATCACAAAAAAAAATCTTAAACTTAATCAAAGCCAATGACATAGGTATGAGGGGAGAACTTGCTAAGGTGAATTGGGTAAATAGGCAAAAAGGTATAGCTTTAAATTAACAGTGGGAAACATTTAAAGAAACAATTCAAAAATTTCAACAACAAAAAAAATTCCATGGAAAACTAAAAACTTAGCAAGAAAGAACCATCCATGACTCACCCAGGAAGTTAGGGATAGTATTAGATTAAAGGAAGAGTCTTACAATATTGCAAAAAAAAAGTGAGGATTGGGAGTGTTTTAAAAACCAGCAAAGGACAACCAAAAAGTTGATAAAAAGGTAAACTAGCCAATAATATAAAAAACTGATTGTAAGAGCTTTTATAAGTATATAAAAAGGCAGGGAGTAGCTAAAGTAAATGTTGGTCCTTTAGAAGCAGATACAGGGGAAATTATGATGGGGAATGAGGAAATGGCAGAGGCATTGAACAAATATTTTGTGTCTGGCTTCACAGTAGAAGACACAAGTTTCATTCCAGAAATAGACCTGGGGGCTACAAAGAGTCCGGCCATTAGGGAAATTAATATCAACAGAGAACAAGTATTGGAGAAACTTAAGGGAGTAAAATGCGACAAATCCTTGGGGCCTGATAGCCTACAACCTACGGTTCTAAAGTAGATAGCTGCAGAGATAGTGGATAGGAGCTATGATTTTCCAGAACTCACTGGATTTGGGAACGTTCCCATCAGATTGGAAGCTGGGAACTTAGTCCGTTTTTCAAGAAAGAGTGGAAAGAGAAAACTACAGGCCAGTTAGCTATAATTAACGAAGTGTTAACAATGCGTTTAGAGAAGCATAGCACAATTAGAACAAGTTAACATGGTTTTACTAAAGGGAAATCCTAATTAACACATTTATTGGAGTCTTTTAAGGATGTAACTAGTAAGGTAGATGAAGGGGAACCAGTAGATGCAGTATACCTGGGCCAGAATTTTCACGTCGGTGTGCGGGGGCGGGCCCAGCACGCCAACGCGTAAAATGACACTCGGTGACATTGGGCGTGCGTCCCGATGTCATCGTGCGTCATTCAGATCTTCTGTTCAGCAGGCATGCGCCGGAGGTTGGCGGGCAGCGAAGAGCCCAAACAGACTTCGCGTTTTTCAGGAAACCTCATCCAAGGGTGGGATGAAGTTTCCTGAAAATTTTATTAAATAAATAAATATTTTTTTCCACGATTCATAAACATGTCCCAGCTCATGTAACACTGTCACATGAGGGGATATGTCTAAATAATTTTTATCTTTCTTTATTTGAAACCTTCAATCTGAATTTAATCTCCCAGAGGCAGCTCTGTGCCTCAGAGATTTCTGCACTCTTCATGTGCGAAAGAGCTCTGGCCCCGACTCTCCCTCCTCCCCCGCCCGCACAGGTAGTGCTACCAGCTGTGCATCATGCTGAGCGGGCCTTAATTGGCCCGCCCACGTAAAATGGCAGTGCACAGCCGATCGCAGGTGGCGATTGGCTCTGTGCCCGCCTGTGCCCACTCCCAACCGGCCCACCTGACTGGCAGAAAATTCTGCCCCTGGATTTCCAAAAGGCTTTTGATAAGGTGCCACACAAAAGATAAGCAAGCAAGATGAGTGTGCATGGAGTTGGAGGTAATATATTAGCATGGATAGAGGTTTAGTTAACAGATAGGATGAAGAGGGTGGGCATAAATGGGATTTTTTCCAAGTTGGTCAGTAATGTATAGTGGCATACCACAAGAGTCAGTGCTGGGGCCTCAGCTATTTACAATCTATATTAATGACTTAGATGAAGAGACAGAGGGTAATGCATCTAAGTTTGCTGATAGTGCAAAGCTACGTGGAAAGGTAAGCTGTGGGGAGGACATAGAGAGGCTGCAAAGAGATATAGATAGGTTAAGTGAGTGGGCAACAGGATGGCAGATGGATTATAATGTAAGAAAGTGTGAAGTAATTCATTTTGGTCAAAAGAATAGAAGAGCTGAACATTTTTTAAAAGGTAAGAAACTTATAAGTGTTGATGTTCAAAGAGAGTTAGGTATGCTCATACAAAGAACGCAAAAGTTAACACACAGGTACGGCAAGCAATTAGGAAGGCAAATGGCATGTTGGTCTTCATTGCAAGGGGATTGGGATATAGAAATAAAGAAGTCTTGCTAGAGTTGTACAGGATTTTGGGGGTGAGACTAAATCTGGTGTCCTCTGTGCAGTTTTGGTCTCCACGTTTAAGAAAAGATACTTACATTGGAGGCAGTACAGGGAAGGTTCAGTAAATTGGTGCCTGGGATGAGGGGCTTGTCCCATGGTGAGAGGCTGAACAAATTGGGTCTATCTTCTCTGGAGTTTAGAAGAATGAGAGGCAATCTTATTGAAACCTATAAGATCCAGTCTCAGGATAAGAGGCTGATCATTTAGGACGGAGATGAGGGGAAATTACTTCACTCAAAAGTGTTGTGAATCTTTGGAATTCTCTGCCCCAAAGAGTTGTGGTGCTCCATCATTGAATATATTTAAGGCTGGGATGGACAGATTTTTGGTCTCTCAGGAAACTGAGGGATATGTCGAACAGCGGAGAAGTGGAGTTGAAGCCAGAGATCAGCCATGATCATACTGAATAGCAGAACAGGCTCGATAGGGCCAAACGGTGTTCTCCTGCTCCTATTTCTTGTGTTCTTGACTCCTTATCTTGAAACTGTCCTCATGTTCTAGATTCCTTAGCCAACTTCTCAGCGTCTATCCTTTCATGCCACTTCAGAATCTTGTATCTTTCACTGAGATTGCCTCTCATTCTTCTAAACTCCAGAGAGTATAGACCCAATTTATTCAGCCTCTCATCATAGAGCAACTCTCTCATCCCCGCTAATATATTACCCCCAAGTCCATGAGTCTTGTGTCTGACACATTAACCTTTTGCGAGGCACTTTATTGAATGCCCTTTAGAAAGCTAAGTATACTTCATCAATTGGCTCTCCTTTACCTACAATACTCGTTACATCCTCAAGAAGCTTTAATAAATTTGTCAAACGTGATTTCCCTTTCATAAAACCTTGCTTACTCTATCTGATTTTATATGTGCATTATTAAAACTTCCATAATAATAGATCCAATATTTTCACGATGACTGATGTCAGGCTAACTGGTCTGTATCTCCTTGTTTTCTCTTCATTCCTTTCTTGAACAGCAGTGTTATGTTTGCTAACTTTCTATCCGCTGGGACCATTCTGGTGTCTGGAGAATTCTGGAAAATCATTACCAACGCATAAACTATCTCTGCAGCTACGGCTTTTGGAACCTTAGGATGCAGGCTATCAGGTCCTGGAGACTGGTTGATTTTGGTCCCTTAAGTTTCTCTAATAATTTTTTCTTGAAGATATTAATTAATTTAAGTTCCTCACTCCTAATAGCCCCTTGGTTACCGTCTATTTCTGGTAGGTAATTTTTGCCTTCTACTGTGAAAGCAACACAAACATTTGCTCAACGTGCCTGCCATGCATGTCTTATGATAATTTCTCCCATCTCTGCCTCTAAGGGACCAATGTTAATTTTAGATACACTCCTTTATGTACACTTGTAAAAGCTCTTACAATCTGTTTTTATATTCTGGGCTAGTCTACCTTCATTTTCTATTTTATCCTTTTACACCAACTTTTCGGTCATCCTTTGCTGCTTTCTAAAACTCTCCCAATCCTCAGCCTTATTACTAAACTTTGCAACGTTATAAGACTCTTCTTCTAATCTAATATTATACTTAACTTCCTGAGTAAGCCACGGATGGATATTTCTTGCTGATTTTTTTGTTTTTTAATGAAGCATATTTTTGTTGAAAATTTTGAACCTGTTCTTTAAATGCTTCCCACTGTTTATTTATCACCATACCTTTTAGTCTATTTGCCCAATTAATAGCCAGCTCTCATCTCATACCTATGCAATTGGCTTTGTTTAAGTTTAAGATTCTTGTTCGGGATTCGAATACGTCACTCGCAAACTTAATATGGAATCTAATGGTTTTAGGATTACATTTTCCCTGAGGATCTTTTACTATTATGAGATTGCAAATTAACCCTGCCTCATTACACAATATCAAATCTAAAACAGCTTTACCTCTAGTTGGATCCACAGAGTACTGTTCTAGGAAACTTCTGCAAAAGCATTCTACAAACTCAAGTCCCCCATGATTATTACATTACCTTTGTCATATGCTCCAATTATTTCTTGCGTAGTGCTCAATCCAACGGTATAACCATGGGTAGGAATCAATAAACTACTCCCACCAGCGTTTTATGATCTCTATTATTCCTCATCTCTGTCCATAATGATTCTACTTCTTGATCTTCTGAGCCAAGATCCTTTCTCATTACTATTCTTATGCCAGCCTTCATTACCAGGGATATTCCGCCTCCTTTTCCATTCGGGCGATGTTACGAAGATGGCAATAGGCAGTCTTATATGAGGTCAGAAGCTCATCTCAGGATCAAATATTACACCAAGGTTGTGAATAGACAGGCTTAATCTCAGAATATTGCCAGGGAGAGAGATGGAATTGATAGCTAGGGGACAAAATTTGGAATGGGGACTGAAAACAATCATTTCCGTCTTCTCAATATTTAACTGGAGGAAATTTCTGCTCATCAAGTACTGGATGTCGGTTAAGCAGTCTGATAATTTAACAATGGTAGAGTAATCGAGAGAGGTGGTGGTGAGTTAGAGCTAAGTGTCGTCAGCGTATATGTGAAAACAAACACTGTGCCTTCGGATGATGTAACCAAAGGGCAGTATGTAGATGAGAAATAGGAGCGGCCAAAGATTAATGGTGCAGGAGCAGGAAGAGAAGCGATTGTAAGCAATTCTCTGACTACGATTAGCTAGATAAGAATGGAACCAGGTGAGAGCAGTCCCACCCGGCTGGACGACAGTGGAGATATGTTGGAAGAAGATTTTGTAGCCAACCATGTCAAAGGGTACAGACAGGTCAAGAAGGATGCAGAGGAAAAGTTTACTTTTGTCACAGTCACATGGGGTGTCATTTGTGATTTTGAGAAGAACTATTTCTGTACTGTGGCAATGACGGAAACCTGATTGGAGGGATTGGAAGGGGGGGTGTACATCTTTTGGGAGTGCCTTGTGCGCATCGGGAGCAACACCTCCTTCCCCACCTTGTGCCTCCCCGCCTGGCCTTCAACACCCACACCCCCAGCCCCCTTGCCACCCGCCCCCTCTAAGATGCCTGATCCGTACTGCCCATTAAGCCCAGACTTTTACCTGAGTGTGGGTCCTCCAGGATCCATTGCTCTCTTCTTTGTGGGCATGCTTGCAGTCGCAGCAGCACCCACTACTGTGTTCTGGTGCTACTGGCACTGCTAGAGCTGTCGTCCAGTTAGACTGGCTGGCAGCTCTTGAGGGCGGCACTTCCTACCTCTGAGGGACGGAAGTGCCACTCTCTGCTCAGTAAGGCTGCCGGCACCATGTTATCACTATGGGGCAGCCTTTCTTGAAGTCAATCGGTTCACGACTGACCTTTGTAATGGAGTTCTGGGGAAGATGGGGACAGATTTGGGAGGCAACAACACAAACATGGACTTTAGAGAGGAAAGGGAGGTTGGAGATGGGGTGGTGGTTTGCAAGGATGGTGGAGTCAAGAATTGTTTTTTTGAGGTGAGGGGTGATGACAGTAGATTTAAAGGAAAGAGGGACAACACCTGAAAAGAAGGAACTGTTTACAATATTATTGTTAAACTGATTTGCTTGAAAATAATAGCTGAATATTATACATAAACTCTGCTGGTTCTATTTGGTTGATTGCTATTCAACCAAATCAATTTTGCTATTGAGAAATTCTGTGAGCTTTAAAGGGGATCTTAATAAAAAGACTGTTGAGAGGTGTCATTAGAGAATTCATGTGTAGAGTCTAAATGACTGAAGGGACGGCCATTAAGGCTTGGGCGAAGACCGTGGAGGATGCACAAGAGGTTATCACTGCTGGAATCACAATTCTTGGAGAGTTGTTGGGCTGGAGAATGCTACAGAGATTGGAGCAATAACATCATGAAGTGATTTAAACAAGTGGAGAGCTTTAAATTTAAGGCACTGGAGAACTGGGTAACAATGTAAGCGAGCTAGCACAGGGGTGTGAGCAAAATTTTATGCTGGTAGTATATAGGATTAGAGTTTTAGATAAACTGAAGTTTTTGGAGGGCTGAGGATGGGAGGTATGACCAGGACAGCACTGGAATCATCAATTCTAGAGATGACAAAGACATGGATGAAGATTTCAATGGCAAATGGGCTGAGTTAGTGGTGGAGATGGGCAGGAGATGGAAGCAGGCTGTTTGATAATGGAAAGGATATGGGCGATGATTTTACGTTTGCAACTCAGGGCTGCTGTAGTCATGCACATGTGTAATATCCAGTGTGATGGCATTGGGTTACGAACCAGGTATCAACACAGCAAAATCGGCAGCCCATCCGCCATTTTAAAAAATCATTAATGGTCAACTGAGTTTGTTAACAAGCCAATTGACCTGAATATTACAATGCTTACTCCATAATGCAGTTGATGTGGGTAAGTGGGGAAGAGCATGGAGTTTGCTTGTTCACCAAGTGGGAAGGAAGGGGGCTGTACATCTTTTGGGAGTGCCTTGTGCGCATCGGGAGCAACACCTCCTTCCCCAAGTTAATACCCCACCTTGTGCCTCCCCACCTGACCTTCAACACCCACACCCCCAGCCCCCTTGCCACCCCCCCATCCCTAAGATGCCTGATCCATACTGCCCATTAAGCCCAGACTTTTATCTGAGTGTGGGTCCTCCAGGATCCATTGCTCTCTTCTTCGTGGGCATGCTTGCAGTCGCAGCAGCACCCACTACTGAGTTCTGGTGCTACTGGCACTGCTAGAGCTGCTGTCCAGTTAGACTGGCTGGCAGCTCTTGAGGGCGGCACTTCCTACCTCTGAGGGACTGAAGTGCCACTCTCTGCTCAGTAAGGCTGCCCGCACCATGTTATCACTATGGCGCAGCCTTTCTTAAAGTCAATTCGTTCACGACTGACCTTTGTAATGTGAAGGTAAGCAATACGCACCCCCCCAACCCACAACCCCGTAAAATTTGCCCCATCGCCTCGGTAGCTCAGCTCGGGATCAAATAGAATGCTGAAGCTGCAAACAGTCGGGATTAACCTTAGACAATGTTCAGGGATAGGGCTGAAATAGGTGGTGAACGTAAAGAGTTTGCACTGGGAGCTGAAGACAAAAGATGGTTTCGGTCTTCCCGATAGTTAACTGGAGGAAATTATAACACATCCAGCACAGGCTTTCGAACAAGCATTCTGACAACACAGAGGCAGTGGATCAGTCATGAAAAGTGAAGAAATAGAGCTTAATTGTCATCAGTGTACATTTGGAACATGTTTGTGGAGAAAATAAGCTAGTTGTTCTCTATGCTTTCCAGGGTGACCTTGGAGTAGTGCTTCAGATATGCTCAATTTTTCACTTGAGCAATAAAGAATGGGCACCTATACCAAGGTGAACAATGAGAGTGGGAATGGACAAGGGCATCAAAGGTGGAGGTGAAGGACTGGTTGAGTTCGACAGTAAGCAGATAGGCCGGAAATCATTAACATTGTTAATCTGATAAACAAGTTTCTGCCACTGAGACAGTATCTCAATCATATAACACACATCATCACATTTGTCTACCATAATATAAAGGTCCTTTAGTTTATGTTGCTTCACTGACAGTGGGAATAGCACTCTTTGTCCCATCAGGCACATCCGTATGTTATTGCAAATTTCGATTCTCATTTCTAATCTCAGCCAATGTTGAAGTGTTCGATTTCATAATATGTTATGCTCCATCCATTTAATGGAAATCATTCCTTATCATTTTGACCAGATTACAGTACAAAAAGTGAAGAAAATGTTTTTGCAATACCAGCACTATGATTGAATTGGTAACACTATTGACCCTACTTCACTTCAAGCAATATTTCGACCATAGCTTCCCTTACCTGCCTTAAGTATAAAGTGAAAACTGTATCAGACGGCAATATGGTCCCCATATCTAAGGAAGTATATACCTGTATTAGAGGCAAGTAAATGAAGGTGCACTGGATTGGTTCCTGGTTTGAGAGGGTTGTCCTATGATGAGAGGCTGAGTACACTACATTCTACTGGCTTCATTTTAACAAAATAAATGTGGAAGTATTGTTGAATTATAGGAGTTGGGCTGTTCAAGAAAACTTTTAAACATTTTTGGTTATCTTTTTAGAAGTAGTTTCTGAAATAAGAAGGAAAAACTATTTATGTTTATAATCAGAGGCCTGCTAAGAGTAAAATTAACTGAAACTATCAAATCATTTGCACTCCAGGGGTGATCCTGTGCTCAAAGCAAGGAAGCTGTGCTCACAAGCAGGTCAAACCAGAGATAAGGCTACAACATTGCAGCCCCAGTGCTTTGGCTCTAGCCAAGCCCTGAAGAACACACCTGCCAGACTGTCAGAGAATAAACAATTTGGCCTTATCCTCACCATTCAACCTGTTGCTGATGCATCTGCCTATGTCAGCATTCATAGGAATGACCCCGGTATCCTCGTGGAGGTCAAGTCATGTCATCACACAGAGGACATCCCTCATCATGTTGTGTGGCACTGCAACTATGCGAAAAGTGATACATTCAGAATAGATCTAGCGGCTCAGCCATGGGCTACGGCAGCAGCACAATTGTTTGCCAACACAATCTGTAGCCTCATGGCTTGGTAAATTCCTTCACTTCTCAGGCCAAATGACCAACCCTGGTTCAAGAATGTAGAATAGCATGCTAGAAAAGAAAATGAGGTGCAAACCTGGTCAAGCTATAACATAGGACTGCACATATGATAAACAGTGAAAGCACAATGCTCAAGAAAGGTTTAAACAATGCCACAATCAACAGTTCAGGTTAATGTTCTGCAACCATTTTACTTGGTGAAATCAGAACCTCCAGTATTGTGCATAGTTTTGGTCTCCATATCCAAGGAAGTGTATACTTGCATTAGAGGCAAGTAAATTAAGGTGCACTGGATAGGTTCCTTGGATGAGAGATTGTCCTCTGATGAGAGGCTAAGTAAACTGGGCCTATTTTCTCCGGAGTTTGGTAAAATAAGGGGCGATCACAATGAAACATAAAAGATTCTGAAGGGATTTGGCAGAATACACATTGAGAAGTTGTTTCCCTTGGCTAGGGAATCTAGAAAATGGGACCACAGTTTCAAAATAAGGGGTTGATCATTTAGGACTGAGATGAGGAGTAATTTCTTCACTCAGTGGGTTGTGAATCTTGGAATTCTCTACCCCAGAGGATTGCAGATGCTCCATTGTTTAGTATATTCACGACTGAGACAGACAGATTTTGGTCTCTCAGGGAATCAAAGGATATGGGGAGTGGGCAGGAAAGTGGAATTGAGGCAGAAGATGATCATACTGAATGATGGAGCAGGCTTAAGGGCTGTATGGGTCCACTCCTGCTCCTATTCCTTATATTCTTATTGACTCCCGGTAATGGCAAACAATAAACTACTAATAGGAGGTAAAGGCTTCATCTCCATCCCATCCTCAGCGCTGGCAGAGCCCACCAAAAGACGGGAATAATGAATTTGCAACCATTTTTAGCCAGACATGTCAAACATGATTTTTTTTGGCTTAATTCCTCCTGAGGTCCTTGCTCCATCACAGATGCTAGTCTTCAACAATTTGATTCACTACACGTGGCATTAAGACACAGCTTAATGCATGAGACACAGCAAAAGCTATGGGTTCTGACAACATCCAGCTGTACTGCTGGCCACCTGTGCTGCAGAGCTAGGTACACCTTCAGCCAAACTGATCCAATATAGCCCTGGCACTGTCATCTAACTGACAATGTGAAAAATTACACAGGTCTGTCCAAGCCACAAAAAGCAGGACAAATCCAACCTAGAAAATGCTACCCCTATTGGCCTACTCCCAATAATCAACAAAGCGATGGAAGGAATCGTCAACAGTGCTATCAAGTGACACTTACTCAACAACAATAGGCATTTAGGCAAGGCTTGTAACGTAGTAAAACATCCCAAGATGGTTTAAAGGAGCATTATCAAACAAAAACTGACACTGAGCCACATAGCGCATGTTAGGACAGAAGCTTTGTCAAAGGGCATCTTAAAGGAAGAAAGCGAGGTAGAGAGGCAGAAGTTTAGGGAGGGAAATCCGGAATTTAGAGCCTCAGCAGCTGAAGGCACACCCACCAATGATGGAACAATTAAAATTGGGAATGTTCGAAAGGCCAGGATTAGAGTGCAACTATCTCAGAGGATGTTCTTGCTAAGCCGTATAGCAATGGAAGGTATCACGCAGGCTGCTCATAAGTTGTTCCCTGTAACATACCACACATGCACAGCAAAGGTATCGAGCGCTGAAATAAACAGATTTCGTACACAGGACGTTTAGAGGGAACAGTGTTGAGCTGGAGGAGATTACAAAGTTAGGGAGGGCCAAGGTCATAAAAGGATTTGAAAACAATGATGAGAATTTTAAAATAGAGGTGTTGCTTAACAAGGAGGCAATGTAGGTCAGCAAATGCAAGGGTGATAGATAAACAGGACCTGGGGTTGAATTTTACAGCCCCCCCCCCCAAGGGGTAGGTTGGCAGGTGGGGGAGGGCTTCAAATTACAGTAGCGCTGTGCCCTCCCTCACAAGTATTTTATCTGCAGCGGGAGAAGGTGTTGAGTGGCCCACGCGTGCGCCAGTTGAGGTTGTTAGGTTGTCAATTTTACCCACGGCGAGGGAGGCTGGTGCTAAGTGACCAGGCCTCATGGTGCAGGGCTGGGCAGGCACTGTGCCCATTGAAGGCCACCCCGAAGGTTCTCTTCCCAGATCCTGTTGATCCCACCCGCTTCGCTAGGGCCTGCCAGCAGACCCCGAACTTACCTGAAAGTCCGGGTCCATGGCATCTACTCTTCAGGAGTGTCTGTAGTCCCAATAGTAGCCACTGCTCCCAATCGTGCTGCTGAAACAAGAGAGTTCTGGCCATCTGATTGGTCGGCAACTCTTGGAAGGAGGAACTTCCTCTTGATGGAGGCTGAAGGCCTACCTGAAGGCACAGCCAGAAGGCCATAAACTGGCTGCAGGTCGAACAGGCCAAGCATAGGTGAGTTCATCAGCAACTTTTATGATGGGGGTTTGCAATCCCATCTCTGCAGCTCCTTGATCAGATTGGCATCCAGTTTCCTCGGAAGATTCATTACAGCCCTGAAAAGTGTGTCTGCAGTTGTTTGGTTTTTGTCCTGCACATAAGCACACCTCATGAGGCGTGGGTGGAATCTCTGGATTCAGAGAGGCATCTCTGCCAGCTCCTTCTCATCTAGCAATGAGACTAGTGGCTTATGGTCCGTTTCAATTGTAAGCTTTAGGCCAATGATGTAGTCTTAAAATTCCTCACATGCTCATGTGACTGCAAGTGCTTCCTTTTCAACGACCGCGTACCTTGTCTCTGTGTCAGACAGTCCTCTGGAAGAGTAGTACACTGGTCTGTGACTTCCATTCAGTTGCTCTTGAAACAGGACCACTTCGACACCTGTGGATGAAGCAGCTGCTGCTGTGGTGGTGGGCAGAGATGGGTTGTAGTAGGCCAGAAAGTTGGCTGAGATATTCATTTAACCCTTAAGTGGAAGTTTCCTGCCGCAAACCAACTCTACAAATCACACACTTCCACAGCTTTTAGCATCTTGAGACACGCAGTGGTTTTACAACAATCCACATTGCCTCAGCCTTTTGACTTTTCACAGAGTTTCACAGAATTTCAACAGTCATGCAGGCATTAAGATAAATTCAGCTTCTATAAAGCCTTCACCTTTCACAACCAGGGAGGTTTCAGGTCAGTATATGTTTTCCTCTTAACAGGGTAGTCCCAATACGGTATGAAAGCTTCAAAGTACTTCAAAGTTACTGAATGCTCACTGCTCTACTGCAGATCTTATAGGGTTGTAGATCAATTTATTTTCAGTGATGGGCAGGTGGAGTAGCAGATCTTATGTCACTGACTTGGCTTATTCCAGTTTTTCACAACAGTCGGCATAATTTTAGCCCACTACTGTATCCCCAGTGTTGTGTTTGGAGATAGTTTTCACAGGGAAAAAGACTGGACCCTGCTGCATCATTTCTCAGATTGAGAATGGGGTCAAGCACCAAATTCATGGGGGTAGCCTTGGTGCACCAAGGGTCCCTGAAAAATACCTGACAGTAAATTTGGTCAAATGATTTTTTTGGGTACCTCTGGTAGCTTGCTAAAACATTAAGCTCCTTACAGATGTAAATGAGGGGACTGACACCTGGTTTGGGACCTCTCTCCTAAATTGGACAAAAAGAGCAGAGCCTACTTCAGTCAGGATGCAGCTCCACATTGGCTGTCAACAAAAAAGTAAGTAAAGTTTGGCCTGGAAGCTGCATGAGCAGGAGTGCTCCTCCTAGCTCCATAATATCCCTAAGGGCCACTGCCAGCCTGCGATTGGCCTCTCTGCCATTATTCTTCCTTGTCTCAAGTTCAGTTCCAGCTGAGGCCTCAAATTTATCTGCTTGATTTAGACAAGCTGCCTCTGAAGCTGAAACAGGCACTGGTAGCTCATCCAAAGCATTGGAATTTAAGACAAGCCTCGAGTCTCCCGATTCTGGTGCAAGCAATCTACTGGTTATGCACTCAAGCAGGCCATTTTTTAATCTAATTGTTTTTAAATATTTCCCAAGTCCAAACTTTCCCTGCCACAACATGTGACTCACACACTGGGCTTAGAACTCTGAAAATTATTCACACAGCCCACCAGTCTCTGCAGTTAATGTGTTTTCTCTCCATTTTCAGCATTGCATTCAGTTCAGCTGCCATCTTGGCACTCACAACACTCATGTTGGTGATAAAGATCACCATTTTGTAACTGGACAATGTTCTGGTTATTGTGCAGCTATGACACCTATTATGTTTATTCTGGTTTCTCCATCTTAGATATATTAGTTTATTGAGGCTTATATACTGAACATCAAATGTTTCAATACCAGTTGCATTTTAACGTTTTAATATGTACCGCCAGTACAGGTATGTCATATTATAAAACTTCAGTTAATACTTTTAAAAATCAGAATCAAGCTGTTAAGGTGCTGCAAATCATGTGACTTTTGGCATGTGAACAGTATCAAGTCTCTGGCAAATACCTAATTAAATATGGACATTGGTGAGGGTACCTCACACTCATCCATGGAATTCAGGCATCTCATTGCTTAAGGGAGGGCCAACACCTAAGGCGGAATCAGTCCAGATTTACATTAAGTGCGGGAGCAGGTGCAATAAAGGGCGTTTTACTCGCTGGCTGTAATGTCAGATTTTCGTGCCGTATCGTCCCAATCGCGGCTCATTAATTATGCATTCCCGGGAAACGTACCCTGTCGCTGGCGGGCAGCCTCTGCATCGCCATCACCTCGCCGCTTCCACACGTCAGGCAGCGTATTCAAAGTGCAGCAGCACACCTCTCAATGCTTCGAGCCCGGGACTGCTGCACAGAAGGCATGGCCCTGAACAGCTAGAAGACTGCAGCACCCCCCCCACCCCCGATTCAGTGACGCATCCCTGGCACACCTTCTGGATACTGTTAGAGCCTGCTGCAATGTCCTCTACCCCTGCTCTGCTCGCGAGAGGCCCATCAGTCTCACCACACCAGCTTGGGAGGTGGTGGCAGCGGTGGTCAGTGCCAACACTGCACAGAAGAGGTTCACCATCCAGTGCAGAAAGAGGATAGATGATCTCATCCGTGACACTAGGGTAAGGCAGCCATTTCATCACAGTAAACTCACACTCACAAGCCCATCACACATACACTGGCATCTCACTCACTGTCAAGAGATATCACCACTCACTCTCTCTCACACACCCACACATCTCCATTTGGATTCATCTCCGCTGGAGACTGCCTCCTCAGCCCTCACCATCTTGAGGCCACTTGCACAGATCAACTTGTGTCCCTGACAGACACCCTGGGATAGATCCCCTCCCCAGCAATGTCTTAGCCCTGCAGTTTCTTCTCTTGCCTGAGGCCACTTCTCCCCCTTCCACAAGCAAGCCATTGCCCTGCAGCCACTGAAAAGCCACCCCACCTTACGACTAGTCTTGTAAGTAGAGACCTGCCTGTGAGCCCCCCTAAGAGTGATGTGGTGCTGCCTGTGAAGCCTGGTGTTGATGACCACGAGTGCTGACTGAAGCAAGGTAAGTAAACAAGCCTCAAAGCCCCGAGTGAAGTGCAGCTCGCCAAGTGCACGTCACTTATGTTCAGTTGTGAAACATGTCGACATGGAATCACATCGATGTTCTCGGATAGTCCAGCATGAGGGGATGATTCCGGCAAGCTGGGATTATAATGATATGCGGATGTATTACAATGAAGTTCTCGATGTCCGATGGTGGGAAATGTGGCCCACCATTGATGGGCAGAGCGGACGATTGCAAACTGGTTTCACATCATGAAACCGATTTTTGGCCTTCCCGCTCGCGTTTGCCATGACGCCTGACGTCAGTGGGCACAGAAAATTCTGCCCCAAAAGAAAATGAAGTTTCCAGACTCCCTGTCTCCATGTTTCATACTGGACAAGAGGGAAGATCAAAACTCAATGGCCACTATCAACATCTCATTGTATCATGTTGGCTTCCCCCATCCAAACTAGACTAGGTGGGCCTCAGAAGTATTAACCCAGCAGTCATGTGATCAAAACTGGTTTCAGTGATTGCACCTTATTACCCCAGGATCCAGCAGACTCTGAAACTAGCTGCAAGTCATCAAGCAGCCAAAGTACTTAACCTGTTCCAATTTCAAAGTTCGCCTGAGAACCAACCTCCTAGATATTGGATGACAAGAAATTTCAACCTGCTGTGAACCCTTTGCCTTACAAGACCCTCACTTCAACTTTAAATCATTGAATCCATTCAAGAAACTAGAAGCCTGTCATGTGGGTGACCGTAAATCAGATTCAGAAATAACTGTAACCAGTAAAAGTACACTATCTTTATCTGTATCCGATCTTTGTGTGTGTGTGTGTGTGTGTGTGTGTGTGTGGGGGGGGTGGGTGTTGGTGTGCATGCATGACATTGAGTGCGTGAAGTTGTGTTGATTCAAGGTAAATACTTGGGAATAAATAACTTTCTTTATTTTAAACTCATGAAAGCTTGCTGCTGAGTTATTTAATTGGAACACACACTCTAAGGGTAGGAAAAGATACACCTCTTTCCATACAAACATACTGATTACGGGCAGTAAGCCAGCACATCCATTATGTCTGTGAACCTACTAAAAAGTTACCCACAGTTGATGGACATCAATTATACATACATATTATATATAGATATATTGATATATATTTTATATAATATATATACACACACAGGGATATATGGTAACAGAGATAAGAGTCAGGCAAGACATTTCAGAAAATCACTCCACAAGCCACCCAATGGCCAGAGCTTGAAACTATATGCTGATGGTTGGCATAGCAATATTTAATCAGAATCGATGACATAGCAATTTACACTGAGAAATGTTGACAAAAAAACATGAACAAAAATTGTGGCAATAGGAAGGAGGTTTTGCAAACAGAAAGTATGGACCCTATGCAAGATCTTTTATATATACTGTCTGATGCATATTGTACTCATCACTGCTGGAGAATGCACAAAAGTTAAGCTCATGTTTTTAGAATGAAGATAAGCCATTACATTTAGTTCTCCACACCAGCTGCTCACTATTATGACAATGTGATTTCCTTATTTTTGTAGCCAATTATGCAATAGCTTTTGTTTATTTCACTGGTAAATAATTTTATTGAATAATTTGGGCACTTTGTTGTTTAATGTTAACAGTATCATAAACTGGACTAAACCTATGATGCAAATTGAAAGAAATATTAGAAAACAGTGTTAAATAGAATAGATAACCTTGTACTTAAATATTTCTTTTGGATTATTTCACATTTATGTCAGAACAGTTACTACCTATTCCCAGCAGGAGGCTAGTCATAAATAAAACGTACATAATGTAGTGGTCTCTGCTAGATTAACTAATCTACAAGCTTCAATAATGTTTTGGATGGCTAAGGAGAATTTCAAGTAGTTCTGAAGGGAACTTGAAGTGATGACAAGTTTGAACATTTTATAAAATGTGGCTAAAGCAAAATTAAAGGAGCTATCCGGGTCACACCCTCAACAGCAATCAGTGCAACCAAGAGTAAAAGGCACTTACTATCTAGTCAGGCTTTCCACCACCTGCTCTTCACCAAGATGTGCAAGATTATTGCTGAAAATTATAAAAGTTTGCTGGGTGACTATTTATATATTTAGGTTTGATGAGTGCCAACAGGAATACCTAAAATCAAAAGAGAGGCAGAGCTCTGGACTAGCACCACAAGCAAATATATCAGTAAAAATAAAACAATATGTATAACTACCACAAAGAATACATTTGAACAGAAGTCCACACTATAGGAGCATTTTTAACTTGACCAGGCCAGCAGAAATTGAGTGGATGTGTAGTTAAAATTTGACGTATAACTTACCCACTGACATCCTGCACCAATCCTGTCTGGAGGATAGAGGCAAGGGCACCAGCCTAAAATCATCTGGATCCTTCTTTAAATATACAAATCAGGATTCAATGATGTCGCCAGACCCAAAATGCAATTTAAATGTTGATCTGAGCAGGAATACCATTACGAAGATAACAGGAAGAGGTCCTGAATGCAAAAAGGCCCAAACAGATAATCTCAAGAGAAGTTTAGACTTCCCATGTCTCAGGCTCGCTGCTTTCTGAATTCAAGACCTTTCTGAAACCACCTCCCTGCTACCCACCTGAATTCTGATGACCATTCCTTTAGTGCCAACTGGCAGCCTCATGTTGCCCAAAATTCTTCTGTCTTCCGCTGGCCAGACTCTACTTCCATTCCGGTTTTGGCGGACAGATTTCTGGGGGTGTGGAGATGAGGCCCAGGGGTTAAAACTGCCTGGACCTCAGGCTGCCATTGTCAAGAGAGATTCCCATTTGCCTCATTCTCCCTTCCAATTCCCACTCCATGTTAAAACCTAGGCTAAGGTTCACATCTAAATTCTAACTTACGATTAAAATGGTAAACAAACTGGTGAAGAATAATTGTGATATGTTTCTCCTTTCTGGAAGTGCCAATTGACTTCTTTAAGCCATGTTAAACTGAATTAAGAATATGTGCCTGACTGAAGTGGTGCAGAGTGCCTACAACTGCTGCATGGAGAGGTTTACGCTTGCTTAATTTAAACACTTCCTTTATTTAATCAGAAGTAAATTAATAGTAACAATATGTTTTTCAATTTTATTTAGCTCTTAAATGTTAAAACTCTTGAGTGCAGAGTAGTTGCTGTAATTTTTGAGCACCCTGCAGTGAGCGAAGCAGAATCTGAAACATTCAAAAAATTAAGGTTGCCATTTTCAGATTTTATTACTGTGAGGTACTTACCTTCAGGGATTCTAAGTAATAATTCACTTAACTGCAATTTGTTAATCTAGAGCAATTTAAATCAATTATATCAAGTACTAACTGAAATTATACACAATGCTAATATTTTACTGTTGCAAAATATAAACACCAACCTTGGTTATCAAAATTTCTGCACACACAGTAAATTCCCTAATACAAATTGCATCATCAATAATAATAATAGTTTTTGTCTGTCCACAATTTTCTGATTCATTTTGTGTCTGGAGCATGGCACAAATGGAGGTACGCAGGGCACGCGGAGGACTGGAAAGTGTACGCACATTCGGCTGCTAATAGTTGGTGGTGGCCACGACAGCAGGGTGGGGAAGGTATTGGTGGAACAAAAGAACAGCAAAAGGTAAGACAAACCCAACAACAAAGTTATCCTGGCTGGAAGGGTTGGTGAGGCGGGTGAAGAACATGGAGGAGGTGCAGAATGGGAGCAGGTAGGGAGATGGCATGGCAGGCAGCATGGAAAGGAGGGGACAGCATGGAGGAGAACAGCATGGGAAGGGAAGAAATGGAGAGGATGGTAGGATGGTGCGGCATGAGAGGGATGGGACGCGAAGGACGGAATGACATGGAAAGTAGATAGCCATGGAAGCTGGGATGGCATGGGAATGATGCAATGGAATGGGATGGGGGTGGCCTAGAAGGGAGGGGATGGCTTGGGAAAGATGGAGTGGCATGGGATCGGGATGGAATAGGTGGGAGGGGATGGCATGGCAAGCAGTAGTAAGGAAAGGATGAAATATATGAGAGGGATGGCAATGGGAAGGATGGGGTTGCATGGGATGAGGATGGCTTAGGAAGGAGGGGATGAGATGATGGAATTGGTTAAAAATGCTCATTTGACTGCAAATGTTTTGTTGGAACGATGGAATGGCTTGGGTTGGGGATGGAATGAGAGGAATGGTATCATATGGGGATGGCATGGGAGAGAGGGAATGCAATGATGGAATTGGTCAAATGTGCTAAATTTGACTACAAATGTTTTGTGGGTCTCTGCTAGTTGTACTATAATTTGCACAGATACAAGTCGCTGAATGAATGGCTCTTTCCAGCTACTTCTTTGCTGGTGTAAATAGCTTGTAAGGATAAAAACAAAAAACTGCGGATGCTGGAAATCCAAAACAAAAACAGAATTACCTGGAAAAACTCAGCAGGTCTGGCAGCATCGGCAGAGAAAAATAAAGTTGACGTTTCGAGTCCTCATGACCCTTCAACAGAACTGAGTAAAATTAGGAGAGGGGTGAAATATAAGCTGGTTTACGGTGGGGCGGGGGGGGGGGGGGGGGGGGGGCAGGGGGGCGGAGAAGAGGGGGGTGGGGGTAGTTTAAAAATAATGGAAATAGGTGGGAAAAGAAAAATCTGCATAAATTATTGGAAGAAACAAAAGGGAGGGGGAAGAAACGGAAAGGGGGTGGGGATGGAGGAGGGAGTTCAAGATCTAAAGTTGTTGAATTCAATATTCAGTCCGGAAGGCTGTAAAGTGCCTAGTCGGAAGATGAGGTGCTGTTCCTCCAGTTTGCGTTGAGCTTCACTGCGGTCTGTCCGCAAGAATGACCCAAACCTACCTGTCGCTTGCCATTTTAACACTCCACCCTGCTCTCTTGCCCACATGTCTGTCCTTGGCTTGCTGCATTGTTCCAGTGAAGCTATTTCCATTATTTTTAAATTTATACCTTTTATGCCCTGTTAGTCTTATTTCACCCCACCCCCAATAGAGCTGTACCTTGTGTGTCCTGCCATCCATTCTTAATTAGCACATTCTCTTAGATAATATCACCACTTTCAACACCTCTTTGTGGTGTTGTCTGTGACATCTTTTGATTATCTGCTCCTATCACTGCTTGCTTGTCCCTACAACCACCCCCCCCCCACCTTAAACCAGCTTATATTTTACCCCTCTCCTAATTTTACTCAGTTCTGTTGAAGGGTCATGAGGACTCGAAACGTCAACTTTATTCTTCTCCGCCGATGCTGCCAGGCCTGCTTAGTTTTTCCAGGTAATTCTGTTTTAGCTTGTAAGGATGTTCATTTCATTTAAACAGTCAGGTCTTTTTGCTCAGACAATATAAAAATCTATCCCGCTTTCATGTGTAGGTGGTCCATCAGTGCTGATAACAAAATAGTCATGGGAATTTTGAATAAAATATTCTGCAAGTTATACATCTGATAAAAATACATGAAATGCTATATTGGAAATTAAAAATAAAGTTTCCATACTATTTGTCAAGAATCACATCAACATGATAATGAAAGCAATACACATGTTTCTAGTATGTGGAACCAGCAGAGAGACTGGTTTACTGTGGACAGAATACTGTATGCTCCGGCGGCATTCTTAATCTATTACCTGTCTTGCACAATTTGTCACATGACAGCACACAAACAGAGACACTAGCTGGTAGCAGTCAGCTGCTCCTCCACCTTGGTGTTGTATCGTGTACTTTTGGTTTCAATTCATTTGATTGTGTCAAAATTCAGGGAGGTACAGTGTGTGACATAAAAATTATCTCAGCAACTCTGTCAAGTACAGAACAGTGGATTTGTAGCAATGTTTCATTGTGCATGCTAAAAGCAACTGCATGCTTTTTATTGGTCTTTCCTGGACTGCTGTGTTATTTGCCGAAAAAAAATTAAAATAGCCTTTAGGTTTCATTAATTCATATATTGAACTAATGACGAGCTAGACGTTTGACAGAAGTAAACCTGAAGTAATACTTGCAGGTGCACCAGGACACAGGTTCAGGATTGTGAAGGGCAAATTTAGGAATGGCACCAGGCAGTATTTCTTTAAATAATGGGTGATCAACTGCTAAAAAAGGTTTTCCAGAATGCATAGTTGAGATCAGTTCATTGGAATCATAAGCAACAGCTATGAGTTGTAATCCTGGCCTGGCCTATTGAGTATTTCCAGCATTTTCTGCTCTTATTTAAGATTACCAATGTTTTGATTTTGTAATATTTACTTTTATTTGCTGACAGGTTCTATCAGATAGTGTTGGTTGGATTTCGTAAGAACTCAAATGCTGTTCCATCTGATCTTTTTAATCTATCTGCAAGCCAAGATAAAAAATACCTGGGATAAAAGCAGAATAAAGGATAAATCTGTAGGCAATGTAACTGCCTTGAGTCACTCCAGCTCAGTTATTGATCAGAAGTGCGAGTTAGAGACATTCAAAACATAAGGGAGATGAAGGGATTTCTAGATCGTTTAATCCAGAGCATAGTGACAGGCCAAAGGAAATCACAAATTCAGGAAAGGGAGAGTGTGACGGGTAAGGAGCTGGGCAAAGGGGACTTAGGAAAGTTTGAGGAGATCCTACATGTCACTTTGCACATCCAACATGCACAATCACTACCTGTGAGGACAAGGAGCGAGACTGCGGGGAGTACAGCCAGAATGCAGTCCGAGACACCAGGAGGCTGACCAAGGCATGAGGAGGAAGAGATTCTGGGGAGGTGGGCGGTGGGGGAAAAAGTGCTGGGAGGAGCAGAAGAGAAATGATAGGGGATTCTATAATCAGAGGGGATAGATGCATCTTCTTCAATCATGAACAAGACACCTGAAGGCTGTGTTGCCTACCTGATAGTTAGGGATAGTTCGAGGTGGCTGCAGAGGAATTTGAAAAGGGAGCGGGTAAATCCAATTGTTGTGGTCCATGTTGGAACAAACGACATAGATCGATACAGGGAAGAGGTCCTGCGGAGGAAGTGTCAAAGGTTAGGAACTAAATTAAAAATCTGGATCTTGAGGGTATTAATAGCTGGATTACTGCCCAAGCCACGTGAAAATTGGCAGCGATACACAGATTAGGTGAGTTAAAGTGTGGCTAAAGGGCTGGTGTGGGAAAGGGGGATTCTTTCTCACGAGGCATTGGCACCAATACTGGGACAGAAAGGAGTTGTGCCGATGGATGGGCTCCATCTGAACAGAGTGGGACCAGTGTCTGGCAAAAAAGGTAAATAGAAAGGCTGCAAATGCTATAAACTAGTAAGATGGGTGCGGGGAAAGGAACCTACAAGAAATGAAAAAACTTTAAATATAAACAAAACATGAAAGGAGAGCATGGCACAAACAGCCTAACCTAAGGGAAGTCATAAATAACCAGGGAGTAACTAGATTTATAGAACAGAAGTGTAATAAAATGGTTGAAAATAAAGTGAGTGGAACTGTCAATAAAAATGAATTAAATGGTATGTACAGAATTGTACATCGTGTTGTAATATAACTGAACCAGAGGCAATAATACCTTAGGAGGAACTAAATAGAGTGGGGTTTACTGAGCCATGACTACAGAACAATCAAAACTGGCAATTAAGCATTGCGGGGTACAACATATTTAGAAAAGGTACAGAGGATAAGAGGGAAGTGGAGTAGCTGTAGCTATTAGACATAACATAATGGGGACAGAAAAAAATCAACCATGAGTAAAACAGAAATAAAACCAATGTGGCTAGAGATAAAAGATAAAAAGGATCAATCACATTAAAAAGCGACAGACAACCAATTAGTGGAAGGCAGGTAGAGGAAGAAATGTGCAAACAAATTAGGGAAATGAGTAACAAACATAGAAAAATAACCATAAGAGACGTCAACTACCTGAGATTATATTGGCCAGAAGAGGAAGATAAAGAGGATAAGGGAATGGGCTTCCTACAATGTGTACACGATTTCGCTTTAACCCAGTGTGTAAGAAACCCAACAAGGGAGGGTTCACTACTAGATCTAATAATGGGGAATGAACCAGAACAGGTGAAGTAAAAGTAGGGGAACATCTATGCAATAGTGACCATATATAATAGTTTAGGATAATAATTGAGAAGGACACAGCGTAACAAAGGTCTGGGTAATAGGTTAGAAAAAAGCTGATTTTGAGAGGCTGAGAATAGAACTTGTGAGAATAAAATCAACTGCAATGTTGGCAAGCTATTGTGTAGAACATCATTTAAAACATTGTCCAACAGAAATATATTCTGCTAAAAACCAAAAACAAATTAAACACTAATAAGACACCACACCATGGATGAATAGAAACATTAGGAAAAAACTGAGAGTAAGTAAAGAAGCATATACATGGATAGAAGAGGAGAGCAAGGCAAGGGAGAATATGAAGATACTATACGAGAAAAGTGAAAAAGCAATTATGAAGACAAAGAGGAGCTACAAAATTAAATGATCGAAAAACAAACAAAAAAGAGTAAACCATTCTGCAAGCACATAAATGACAAAAGGAAATTTGGTATTAAAGGACATTGAAGGGTAGACAGGATAAAATCACTGGCAGCGATGGCAAAATGGCAAGAATATTAAATAATTAATTTGCTTCAGTATTTACCAGGGAGATGGACCAAGTGGACATAACATCAGAAGGTGAAATTAGAAATTATAAAATTGCATTTAAAATATAAAGAGGAAAATTAATAAATAAACTAATCTAAAATAAAATATTAAATAAACTAAAAAAGAATGAAACGTCTGGTCCAAGTGGATTATATCTGTACTTTCTAAAATAATCCAGGAAAGAGATAGCAGACACATTATTATACCGTTTAATAATTCATTACAAAAGTGTGTAAAGCCAGATGACTGTGCCTATATTTAAAGAGGGAGTTAGAACTTACCTAGGAACTATACACCAATCAGCTCAAGGTTAGTATTAGGAAAAATAATGGAATCTCTACCAAAGGAAAAAGAGAAAAACATCTGGAAAGCAAAAACATAATAATGGATAGTCAACATGGATTATAAAAGGGAAAATCTTGCATGACCAACCTCATTAAATTATTTGAAAAGGTAAGAGAGAGAGTACACTAGCATAATATGGTAGATCCAAAGGCCGGAATTTTCCTGCCCCATTGGCGTTGGGCGCCATGGCGGGTGGGGGAAGGATAATATGACGAGAAGGCCAAAAATCGATTTCACACGATCATGAAATCAGTTGCGATCGTCCACTGCACCCGTCAATGGTGTACCGCATTTCTCGCTGCATATTGGGAACCTAATTTCAATACTTTAACATCTCATTATAAGTCCTGCTCGCCGGAATCATCCCCCCCGCACTGGATCATCCAGGCATGTTGGCGTCATTGCATGCTGTGTTTCACAACTGTACATATACGACGTACACCTGGCGAGCTGCAATTCGCTCAGCACCTTGAGGTTTGTTTGCCTACCTTGCTTTGGGCAGCACTTGTAGTCATCAGCACCAGGCTTCACAGGCAGCCCCATATCACTTTTAGGGGGGCTCAAGGTCAGGTCTCTACCTACCAGACCAATCATAAGGGCTGCAGGGCTAGAGCCTGCTTGGGGAAGGGGGAGAGGTGGCCTCAGGCAAAGGAAGAAGCTGAAGGGCGAGGGCTGTGCTGAGGAAGAGGGGTATTCCAGGGTGTATATGGGGGCATGTATGGGGGTACTTGTGGATCTGTGCAAGTGGCCTCAAGTTGGTGAAGGCTGAGGAGGCAGTATCCAGAGGAGATGAGGCCAGATGGAGATCTGACGGTGGTGTGTGAGAGAGTAAGTGATGTCCCTTGAGCTGGCAGTGAGTGAGACACCAGTGAATGTGTGATGGCCTTGTGAGTGTGTGAGTTTGGAGTGATAAGACGGTTGCCTTACCCTGGTGGCACGAATGAGATCATTCATCTGTTTTCTGCACTGAATGGCTGACTTCTATGCAGAATTGGCACTGACCACCTCTACCAACGTCTCCCAAGCTGGAGTGATGAGACTGATGGGCCTCCTGTGCCAGAGCAGGGGTAGAGAACATCGCGGTGGGCCTCCACAGCATCCAGAAGGCATCCCAGGGATACATCGCTGAATCGGGTTTTGCACTGTTTTGGGGCCATGTCTTCACCAGAGCAATCCTGGGCTGCAAGCACTGAGAAGTGTGCGCTTGACTGCAGTTTAAATATGCCACCCTGCATGAGGAAGGGGTGAGGTAACAGCATGGTGGGCAAATCGGAGGATGCCTGCTAGCGAGATGGTGTGGTTGCACAATTAATGAGGCAGGAATGGGATGATACAGCGCGAAAACCTGCCATTGCAGCCAGCGTGTAAAACGACTTTTTTTCCTGCTTGCTAACGCATTTTTTGTAGATCTGGGATAATCCTGCCCAATATCTCTAAATTTCTTAGATAAGGCACCACATAATAGACTAATGTTTAAGATCAGAACATGCATAGTCAAGGGTCATGTAGCAGAATAGATACCTGGCTGGCTGAAAGACAGAAAGCAGACTAAGAGTAAAGATAACAATTCAGAGTGGCAGAAGTTAGGAAGTGGGGAGCCACAAGAATCAGTGCTGATGTTCAAAATTTATACTTACAACTTAGACTTTGGAATCAAAAACATAATTTCTAGATTTGTGGACGATACCAAATTGAGAGTAGTCAATGTCGAGGAATACCGCAAAAATTACAAGACATAAATAAATTTGCACTATGAGCGTATGTGTGGCAAATAAATTTCAACATTGATGTGTGAGGTATTACATTTTGGTGAGAAAAATAAAGATCTAAATTGGTTAAATAAACAAAGGGTCTGGGAGTACAACGACGCAAATCACTAAAAGTTGCAGCATATCAATAGGGCTGTAACAAAAGAAAATCAAGTGATACAGTTTATTTCTAGAGGGATAAAATTGAAAAGTAGAGAAGTTATGCCAAATTTGGATCAAACTTTGATTAGACCACACTTGGGGTGCTACGTACAGCTCTGATCGCCTTGCTATAAAAAGAATGTAGAGGCACTTGAGAGGGCGTGAAAAAAGATTTACAAGGATGATATCAAAAACTATAAAGTTATAACTATCAGGAAAGGATGAACAGGCTAAGCATTTTTCTCTTGAAAAAGGGTATGCTGAGCAATTCCTAACCAAGATCTTTAAAATTATGAGAGATAGAGACACTTTTGGGAATGGGTGAAACTAGATATATAATAGTCACCAAGAAATCAAATAGAGAATTCAGAAAAAAAATGTCATTACACAGAGGGTGGAGAGAGTGTGGAACTCACGACCGTAGGGAGCAGTTAAGGTGAATTGCATAGATGCATATAAGAAGCTAGATATGCCTATGAGGGAGAAGGGAATAGAGGGCTATGCTGAAAGAGTTAGATGAGAAAGAATGGGAGGAGGTTCGAGTGGAGTATAAATGCCAGCATGGGCTACTTGGGCTGTCGCCTGTTTCTGTGCTGTATATTCTGTGTTACCCTATGTGGTAGGAAGATGGTAGAGTTGGCATTCTGAAAGGATGATATCAAATGGACAGAAAAGCAACTTTTTGTTATAGTAACCATCAACAAAAATTAACCAAAGCTGTCAAATATGATTTTAAATACAGTTTTCCACTTTGCAGTCTTTCTAAACTTCAGCAGCCAACATTATAGTAAAGTATTCCTGAGTTAGTTATGCTGTTTAGAATCACAATCTCCTTTGATGATAGTTTACGTAAAAACAAAAGTCACCTCATTTTAAGCAAACTGATTAAAACTAAGCCAAGATACCACTGTGCTGTTACAAACAGTTCAGTAACTCTGCAGCATTGTTATAAGTATGAACAAAATTGCACAGACTAGACAGTTGAACCAATACTGTAGTTGACAGAAAATAGTACAGTGCAATCAAAAAAGGAATGCAAATTGAGACTGTGCCCAAAATACCAAATCATAAATTGTTGATAATTGCTGGAGGCAATTTTTAAAATGCTTGCCCAAGGAAACCAGTATTGGTGTTAAAATGTATTCCCAGGTCCACTGGACCATTACTGTTCTTGTTTCATTATTAAATGGACCTGAGTAGCATAACTGAGCAATGTTAATTTAAGGTCTGTATGTATTTGATAATGAAGCTCTTGCATACTAATTACTATAGTAGATGCTTGACATCGTTCAATTCCATCTTCTGTGTTTATCATTGCATAATAATTGTCAGTGTTAATTAGACTGCAGGTCTAACCACTGTGTGTACTGCACACAATATATATAAATTATCTTAATGGGGAGGTGGTGGTATAGTGGTGTTGTCACTAGACTAGTATTCCAGAAAACCCAGGGTGATGCTCTGGGGGCTGGGTTTGAATCCCACGACAACAGATGGTGAAATTTGAATTTTAAAAAAATCTGGAATTAAGTCCGATGATGACCATGAATTGCTGATTGTCATAAAAACCCATCTTAGGGAAGGAAATCCTTCCCTGGTCTGGCCTACATGTGACCCAAATCTGAAGGGGAATTAGGGATGAGCAATAAATGCTGGCCTAGCCAGTGAACAAATAAAAAAACTTGTAACTTACCTCAGGGAATCAAACAACATCAAACAAAAATAGGATCAGGGTCATAGCAATACAGTATTAATACTGTAACCACAGCAAGAATAACAACTGGAGTGATTTTATGCAAATAAAATCATAATACCATAATACTATAATACCATATCTTACTATCTCTTGTTCAGCTCCTGCCAGGAACTCTGCACTTTAGCTCCTTAGCTGCTAGTTCATGATGAACATTGCCTCATTTGACCCACACCAACCAGTTCATTGCCAAGATTTCTTACTTCCACCTCTGTAATATTACCTGCCTTCAACCCTACTATAGAAAGCTTTATCAGCATCTTTGTCACCTTCATGTTGAACATATCTATTGCTCGCCTCTCAGATGCCCACATCCTATCTTGCACTAAGTCCCACTCATCTACCACCTCTATCCTTGCTGAACTCTACTGGTTCCCTACTCTCCCAGCAAATAGATTCTAAAATCTTAACCCTCACCCGACATCTTCAAGGGGGTTTCCTGCCTGCTCACTTCTGAGTGTGGCCTTGTTAAATGTGGAAGAAAACAAAAACACGTCAGGTTCCCCATACACCGTCATTTTTCGGGCCTTTAACCCCGCTTCACTCACCTGGGCCCACCCACCCACTGCCACCACTTGGCAAATAAAATTCCACCCATCAAGTCCGAACATAACAAAAGCTTGGATGAGGATTTCAATAGAAGATCAGCTAAAGCATGGGCAGAGATATGCAATGTTATGGAATGCAAGTACTTTCTGATCGAGAGGATATCAGGTTGGAAGCTCAGGGTCAAATAGTACATTAAGATTAAAAGCAGTTCTAGTCCTGCTTGGAGGAGATAGTATTAATGGTAAGAAAATGAAGTTTGTGATAGGGTCTGAAGAAAATGGCTTCAGTCTTGCAAATGTTTGATTTGATTGGGCTGAGACAAGGGGCTAAATTTTACGGGGGCTGACTTTAAAGGAGGCTGCCCTGCAGCGATAATATGCTGCGGGTGGCCTCAAGCTCAGAATGGGACTTTCATCCCCCAGGGAAAGGAAGTCCCACCTTCGAAAGCTGCCAGCCAATGGCCAGCAGCTCAGTAATCCAGGCAGTGCCTGAGCTCAGTAGTGGCCAATGATGGAACTAAAGCAACCTCAAGGAGAAGGAACATGGATGTTCGACTGAAAGGTGAGTCTGGGGTTTTTGGTCGGGGGGGTGGTGGGTGGGGAGGAGTGTGGAGGGGTCTGGAGGCCAGGGAGAGACACAAAGGGGACGGTACCATTTTGGGGGGTGCCCCCCATAGATACGGTGCACTCTCCAAAGGAGGTAGCATCCCTTTCCTTCCTGCCTTTTGGCCTGAGTTGGTGAAAAATGGGCTGATCTCCTTTGTTCCATCTTCACCAGCCATACGTATTATTGCAGCGGAAACAGAAACAGGCCCTTAACTGACAAGGCCTCAATAGGCCTAAGATTGGGCAGGCTAGCTGATGTCTTACCTGCCCACTGTATTATGGAGGCAGCTTGGACTGTTGATGGCAACATGATGATGAGAAATAAAAAGGGGCCAAGGATAGATAGAGGGGATTTAATGGTGTGGAGGTGCAGAAGCTATTGCAGGCGATCTCGGGCTGTAACTGTGCAGGCAAGAGATGAACAGTCCCACTCAACTATATAATAGAGGAAAGGCTTTGGAGGAGAATGACATAGCTGACCATGTCAAAGACTGCAAAGAGATTGAGAAACTGAGCAGATTGATGGCTGGAGAATTATGTTGAATGAAGAACCAATGGTCCTCCACCCAGTTGGGATTTTGAAGTCTCCATTGTAAGTGGCTTAGGGAAGAGTATTTTCCAGGGCTAGATGCAAACGGTGGAGAGAATGTGGATGGTAAAGGATACAAGGAAGCACTCAGAGGTTTCCTTCTCTTTGATTGAGTCAATGGAATAAAGAAGCCATATTATATGGCAAGGTGGGATTTAAACTTACATTATTTGGATTATTTATCCAGGCATTTGGATTTCTAGTCCAGTAAGATAACCACAATGTTACAGGGCCCATTAATACAGTAAGTTCCTTAGTATCCTCACCAACATCCTTCCTTAAGAGACACTGGCAGAAACAGATTAATTAGTCATTCATATAATTTGTTGCTTGTGGGGTGTCTGGGCAAAAATAACTGGCATCACTGATCTACATACAACAATAATTATAATTTCAGAAGTAATTCTTTTGGCGTGTCAGTCGGATGTGAAAAGATCCCATGCAAAAGGAATATCTTTCTGACCTGCATCTCTTGATGCTTTATGAGGCCTTAGCATAACAAGGATATAAATGGGAGAACTCCGCCACCTCGTTCATAGTCAATTGAAGCCAGAGTTAAATACGGACACTGCAATTTTAGTGGAATTGAAGGTCAGCAACAGCATTTTCCATGTGTGCCCAAGGGATATATCAGGAATAAGCTGTTACATGATTTATTGTTGCATTAAAATTGTGACTGCGACACTGCTTTGCCCACAGAACGATAACATAAACTTAGTAGCCAGGCTATGAACAAGGCTGGAGTTCTGTATGCTCGCAGGCATAAGGTAGATATCTTCACTGTTATCCTAAGGTGCAGGCATAATTGACTGAACTCATTTAGCACTATCAACTGAAATAGCAATCATTCTTTGAATCGCAAACATCCACATGAAAATAATCCATATGAATGCGAGGCTTTCAAGGGTACATATGATTCATTTATTTTATATCAATTCACTGTTATCCAACTCTTTGAAGGAGTAGGATTAATTAAGGAATGGCTTCCTGTAGACTTGGAATCCCTGGTGAAAGGCTCACAAATCTGAGCAGAGCCAGGGAAATGACAGAATACTGCATTATAAATGGAAAATGTGGCAGTTGCTCTATACTACATAATATTGCCATTGACTGAAGCTTCACAATATACAACAGTAGCAAGCAGTAACCACAAGACACAGGCAAGTTGGATGATGAGGAGCTGTCAGAGCTTATAGGTGCAGGGGAATGTCATATCTATTTCTAACAGGACAACTAAATAGACAGCATTGATTTTGTACAACAATTATGGCATATAAATGCACAAGTGTTTCACTCCTGGGCAGTAATCTGGCTGAATCCATCACCCACCCATTATAGAACCTGTTTGATTATTATTCCACAATAAAATGACAATTGGACTGGTTCTATAATGGGCAGGCAATCTGTTCTGCCAGATTATCATACAGACAGTGAAGCTGAAAATTTACTCCAAGATTCCTTGTTCTGTTGAATAAAACACTGCCAACAAATATGATAGCTCTGTGTTTGCTAATAGAACTAAAGCATATACAGGTACTCAGTGCATTTAAATCTTTCTCCTCATTGTTCTCACATGCAAACTGCATTGTTGTGTGTGGTTACAATAGGCGGAATTTTCCGTGCCCTTTGGCAGTAGGCGTGTTTGGCAGTGTGAGCGGACAATATGGTGAGGCCAAAAATTGTTTTCACAACATCGTGAAACTAGTTTGCAATTGTCCACTCTGCCTATCAACGGCGGGCCATGTTTCCCACCGTTGGACGTCGGAGCTTCATTGTAATACATGTCAACGTGTTCTACACTTGTACATAAGCGATGTGCACCTGGCAAGCTGCAATTTGCTCACGACTTCGAGGTTTATTTGCTGACCTTGCTTCAGGCAGCACTCATGGTCATCAGCGCCACGCTTCACAGACAGTTCCACATCACTTCTAGAGGGTGCTCACGGAAGGTCTCTACCTACCAGACTAGCCACAAGGCAGCAGTGGCTTTTCAATCACAAAGATAAAAACAAAAAGCTAAAAGCTACTGCGGATGCTGGAAATCCAAAACAAAAACAGAATTACCTGGAAAAACTCAGCAGGTCTGGCAGCATCGGCGGAGAAGAAATCAGTTAACGTTTCGAGCCTTCATGGCCCTTCGGCAGAACTGGAGCATATGCTCCAGTTCTGCCGAAGGGCCATGAAGGCTCGAAACGTTAACTGATTTCTTCTCCGCCGATGCTGCCAGACCTGCTGAGTTTTTCCAGGTAATTCTGTTTTTGTAGTGGCTTTTCAATGGCTGCAGGGCTAGGACTTGTTTGGGGAAGGGGGAGAAGTGCCCTCTGGCAAGGGAAGAGGCGGTAGGGAGAGGGCTGTACTGGGGAAGGGGAGGTATCCCAGGAAGTGTGTGGAGGCACAAGTTGATCTGTGCAAGTAGCCTCAAGATGGTGAGGGCTGAGGAGGCAGTCTCCAGAGGAGATGAGACCAGATGAACCCTCCTACCTCTTCAAAAACCTCCAGCAATTAGCTAAATATGGTTTTCCCTTAAGAATTCCATACTGGCTTTCCTTAATTAACCTTCATTTGTCCATGTGACTTTTAATTTTGTCTTGAATTATTGTTTCTAGAAGTTTCCCCAAACCAAAGTTAAACTGACTGGCCTCTGGCTGTTGAGCTTATTTTTACACCCTTTTTTGAACAAGGGCATAACGTTTGAAATTCTCCAGACCTCTGGCACCACCCCTGAATCTGAGGACGACTGAAAAATTATGGCAGTGCCTCTGCAATTTCCACTCTCATTTTCCTCAGTATCCTTAAATGCATCGTGTCGGGTCCTTATTTACTTTAACATTTGCTACAGTAGTACATGGCATTGGCGAGACTACATCTAGGATATGGTGTACAGTTTTGGTCTCCTTATTTAAGAAAGGACATAATTACATTGGCAGCAGTTCAGAGAAGGTTCACTCGCCTGATTCCTGGGATGAAGAGGTTATCTTATGAGGAAAGGTTGGACAGGTTGGGCCTGCATCAATTGGAGTTTAGAAGAATGAGAGGTGATCTTATTAAACTTATAGGGCAGAATTTTTCATATGGCGGGTGGGCTCGGCAGGAGCAGGTGCAGAGCTGATCGCAGCCCGCGATCAGCTCTGCGCCACCATTTTATGTGGGCAGGTCAATTAAGGTCCGCCCAGCATAATTCGCAGCTCCCGAGGAAAGTGGGAAGTGGTGGTGGGGGGGGCAGCGGCAGGAGGCCAATGTCTGCCGGGCCCAATGGCGACCTGACGGTCTATTCAAAAACAGCGCAGGCAGCCGTCCTAAGGCTGCCACTGATTTCAGTTAGTAGCTACATGATGAAGAATGTCTTCGGAGAGCGGGCCTGGCGGGAAGGCAGGTCAGCGGTGCAGTTGGCTCCGAGGTTCTCCAATGAGTGCCTCGCTGCCCTCCTCGAGGAGGTGGCAGCACTCTGCGAGATCCTAGTCCCAAGGGACGGGTGGAAGAGGCCCTCCCTCCCACATGACGAAACATGCCTGGGGGGAGGTGGCAGAACGGTTCAGCTCCCACGATGTGGTGAGACGCACCTGGGTGCAGTACCGCAAGCGGTTTAATGATCTCCTGCGATTGGCAAGGGTGAGTACCATGTTGGCATGGGTCACTTAGCACAGCAGTTAGGTTGGCCACCCCTCCCTCCCACCCGTGCCGCGAAACATCTCGAAGTCAGGATGCTGAGTGGCGTGGAGGAGAACTTCCATGTGGCGGTGTTCCCATCTATCTACTTCCCTTGTCCTTCTAGGTGGTTGTGGTTGTGGGTTTGGAAGTTCTTAAGAGTGTGTGTGGCAAATGTCATGGAGGCAGCATCTGAGCAAGGGGGTCAGCCCTAGCTGCTTGGAGTGAGTGTATTGCAGCTCCTGGGTCACAAATTGGACAAGCCCTGCAAGGTTTTTCAGGCGGGGGTGGCAAGGCTGCAATGGCAATGCAGGTACAGGGTGGATTAATCAATGCTCCTCTCTCCTTTCAGGAGAGACAGCACACAATAATGCTGAGCGGCTGTGGACTGGCGGAGGGAATCCCCACCTTCTGATCATCACCAGATACGAGCAGGAGGCACTGGAGCTGGAGAGGCACCATGCGCCCAGGTCTAACGGCCGTGGTGAGGTTGGGGTGCCACTGGGAGGTAAGAGTGCCGTGCACTGAGGTCACAATGTCTCTCAGTGCAACCATTCCACTGTTGACTGTACATTTATTTCAGCCTCCAACATGGGAGCCCCATTGATATTGCAAGAAGGAGGGCATCCTGATCTGGGTGCTAGGCATGCACATTAACAGTGCAACGGCTTCAACTAATCAAATGTCCTTGTTCTTTCTTTCAGCCTCACCAGAGCATGCCTGGACTCAGGAGACAAAGGGACCGCCGCTGACCCCTGAGGGCACAGAAGACATTAACGCACCAGCATCACACCCTCTCAGCCATGCAGGCATCAGTGCAGATAGCAGCACCTCAGTGGGAATAAGATCGTTGGCTAGTATCTCGGTGCAGAGCAGTGAGGGCACCTCACACTCGCTTGAGGTGCAGGCAGAGGCAGAGAGTGCCCTGGGCTCCGGCAGTTGGAGGAATGCTGGGGACCAGGAACATGCTCAGTCGGTGGCTGATGATGTGCCTCTGGAGTCGTCCCTGAGGCAGCAGATGCTGGAAGTCCAGCAGGGTGTGCAGGAGGATCTGGTGGAGATACATGAGGGAATGCGTGTCATGGTCTCCGTGATGGAGGAGTCTATGCGGAGCATCAGCAATGCAATGACTCTCATGGCTGAGCGCACTGCCTTTTCCATGGAGAGAATGGTGACTCTCATGGAGAGGCTCCTCCAGGAGAACAATCAAGGCTTCCTGGGGATGCACTTGGACCCGCAAGCCCTCACAGCGGTAATGACCTCAGGTGGTCAGTGTCAGTGTGGGAGATGGATTGGGCACCCTGTATCCCAACTAGGTGCCCATCCACCAATGGTGAGCAGGGAGGTCCAAAGCGACCTCACGTTGTTACACGAGCTGCTTATTGTCTCTGCAGGCTCCTCTCAAGATGCTCTGGATGACGACTGGGGAAATGCCAGCCATGCCACTGGCCGCTCCCTCCCAGGTGGGGCCAGCACAGGCTCCACGGGCCAGAGGACGCCCGCCAAGGTCATCAAGGCCAACAGCACAGCAGAGTGAGCAGGCTGTTCCAATGCCGGTGCCAGCGAGTGGGGAGCACCTAGTCATAGCACCTGCAAGCGTAAATGTCAAGCACTTTAGGCACAACACGGGCTTATCACTAGTGGTTTTCTTTTGCCCTGCTTTTAAGTTACTGTTAAGTTGGTGTGCTGTTCAACACCTTTCAATTTACTTTGATTTCTGTATGCCAAGTTGCAATTTATTAAATGTGTTGTTTCTCAGCAAGCCTCGGGGTGCTTCATTAGTTCTGCAGGCGAACGGGAACCCATGATGTTAAGAGTGACTTGTTTGTCATTGAGCTTTATTGAAATAGCACATAGTTCATGTTGCTGACCAAGCAAATGTTGCTGTCAGGTATCGAGTATGAAGCCTGCAGCCCTGGCATGTGTTGGTGGTTATTCTTTGGTAGGCTAGCTGAAGGAGCATAGGATCAAAGCCTCCCGGGTGTCCATGTCACCCCGGGTGTCCTTGCCACCCTGCAAGTTGCCCAGGTCGGCGTCTATACCCTCAGCTTTCTCCTGAGCTTGCTCATCCTCGGACTCACTACTTGACTCATCGTCTGCTGTCAAAGTAGCTGTGTCAACATCTTCTTCCTCCACTGCATCCCCCCTTTCCAGCAGCAGATTGTGGAGAGTGCATCATGCAACCACTACCAGTGACACATGATCTGGGGGGTATTGGAGTGCGCCCCCTGAACGGTCCAGACATCGGAAGCGCATCTTGAGAAGACCGATGGTTCTCTCTACCACCGCCCTTATGGAACTGTGGCTCCTGTTGTACTGCTGCTCAGCCTCTGGTCTTGGATGGCGGAGAGGCGTCATGAGCCATCTTCTGAGGGGATAGCCCTTATCACCCAGCAGCCATCCATCCAGCCGGGCCGGGGCACTGAAGAGCGTTGGCACGTGGGATTGTCTCAGGATGTATGCGTCATGGGAGCTGCCTGGGTACCTTGCACAGACTTGCAGAATCTGCATCCTGTGGTCACACTATCTGCATGTTCATGGAGTGGAATCCCTTCCTGTTGATGAAGGCTCCTGGCTCACCTGCTGGCACCTTGATGGCCACATGTGTACAGTCGATTGCACCCTGGATGTGGGGGAACCCAGCAATCGCAGCAAAGCCTCTGGCTCGCTCTGTCTGGCTGGCCTCGTCCGTGCCGCAGCGAATGAAAGTCAGTGCACGCCTGAACAGAGCGTCTGTCACCAGCTTGACACAACTGTGGACAGCTGATTGGGAGACTCCACAAAGACCACCCATCGACTCCTGTAAAGAGCCGGGGGCATAGACGTTTTGGGCAGCCGTGGCCTTCAGTGCCACTGGCATGGGGTGTCCACCCCCACAGCTGGTGCTGATCTCAGGGCCGATCATCTGACAGATGGAGGTCACTGTCTCCCTTGAGAGACGGAGCCTGCTTCGACACTGCACCTCAGATACATTGGGATAGCTGCATTGCCGCCTGTAAACCTTGGCAGCAGGATAGCAGTATCTTCTGCGGCCCCTTCCGCCTTGGGCTTCCTGTTGGCCTTGCGCACCCGTGACTGCGCCTGTCCTCCCACAGGTGGCTCCCCTGGAGGCTGAATATGGACTCCTGGCCTCCTCCCCCTTCTGGCCCTCTCTTCCTCAGAGGAGGAGGCGCCTCCAGCAGAGGCCACTATCCCCATTCCCAGGGTAAGGGGAGGCTGTCTGATACCTGGAATGCCCCAAGTGTTATGATTCTTCCAGAGTCCTGATCTGAAGCGTCTTATTTCTGTCAAAGCAGCTCTGAAGTGAAATGAAGCTGTCCTGTTCACACAAGCAAGTAGCAGTAAGTAATAAACTAAAGTTCTAACAACTCGCATTAGGAGCCCACTTACCCCTCTTGCTGCCTCAAAGGCCTTAACTGGCACGTTAATTAATGGCGGGCACGCATCTGAACTCATAGCGTGCCTACCTTCCGAAATATTGCGATGGCGCATGGTGACGTCGGGATGCACGCCTGATGCTATCGTGCATCATTTTACACGTCAGCGTGTCGGGCCCGCCCCCGCACACATCAAAATCCATCTGGTTTAAATATTGCAATGAAATATTCTGAAGGGTCTCAACCGGGTGGAATGTTTTTCCTTGTGGGAGAGACTAGAACTAGGGGACACGGTTTAAAAATAAGTAGTCTCCAATTTAAGACAGACATGAGGAGAATTTTTTTTTCTCCCATAGGATCGTGAGTCTGTGGAATTCTCTTCCCCAGAGAGTGGTGGAGGTAGGGTCATTGAATGTTTAAGATACAGTTAGGAGGAAAGTGAAGTTGAGGCCACAATCAAATCAACCATGATCTTATCAAATGGCACAACAGGCTTGAAGGGCTGAATGGCCTACTTACTCCTACTCCTAATATGTATATGTGTACATATATAAGTGCAGAGAGCCTATCCAATACCTCCTCTTTAACAATTTTAAACCCTTCTAGTGTCTGATTAACCTCCCCTTTCACCATGGCCTGGGTAGCATCTTCTTTCTTGGTAAAGCTAGATGCAAATATTAATTTAATAACTCAACTATGCCCTCTGCTTCAAAGCATAAATCCCCTTTCTGGTCCTAATTGACCCCACTCCTCCTTTTACTACCCTTTTCCTACTTATGTGCCCATAGAGGAATTTGGGGTTTCCTTTTATGTTAACTTCCAGTCTCTTTTAACACTCCCTCTTTGCTTCTCTTATTTGCTTTTTCACTTCCCCCCAAAACCTTCTATATTCAGCCTGAAACTCAATTGCATTTTCTTCCTGACATCTGTCATAACCACACTTGTTTCTTCTTTATCTTAATTTGCATCTCTCCTGTCATCCAGGGAGCTCTGGGTTTGTTTGCCCTACCTTTCCGTTTCGAGGAATATACCTTGACTCTGCTCGAGCTCTCTCTTCCTTGAAGGTAGCCCGTTGTTCAGCTACTGTTCTTCCTGCCAACAATTGACTGCAATTTATTCAGCCCAGATCATTCTTACCCCATTGAAGTTGGCTTTCCCCCAGTTAATTATTCTTACTCTGGATTATTCCTTGTCCTTTTCCATAGCCAGCCTAAACCTTACAATACAATGATCATTTTCCTTAAATGTTCTCCTACTGACATTCAATCCACTTGGCCACTTCATTCCCAAGAACCAGGTCTAGCAGTGCTTTCTTTTATTGCTGTAGTACAATTTTGTGGACAAACTCGAGGAACTCTTTCCCCTCTCTGTAATTTCCTTGTAAATTTATTTCTCTACATCCTTCCCACTAGTTGATGGCCTATAGACTACACCAAATAATGTAACTACACCTTTTTTGATCCTTAGCTCAGGCCAAACAGATTATGTCCTTGACGCCTCTGGGACATCTTTTCTCTAGCACTGCAATATTGTCCTTAATCAATACCGCTTCCCCTTTTCTTCTGTTCCTATCTTTCATAAACACCTTGTATCCAGGCAGTGGATCCTCCTGCCCTTCTTTGAGCCAGGTGTCTGTTATAGCCACATCATACTTACATGTGGCAATCTGTGCCTCTAACTCAGCAATCTTATTTACCACACTCCGTGCATGTGCATTCACGTCCCTGATTTAGACATTATTACTTTCCCCCTTACTCTGATCCCACCTATTAACTTACAATTCTCTAGTGCTCTCTATCTCTCCCAGTATTCTGAGCACCTTGTAGTCCTCTTGGATATTATCTCCTGGTTCCGACACCTCTGCCAAGTTAGTTTAAACCCTCCCTGATCACAATAGCCCCGGAAGTAACTCAGTCCCAGCTCTATTTAAGTGCAACCCGTCCGGCCTGTACAGACTCCATCTCCCCCAGAGACGGTCTTAATGTCTCAAGAATCTAAAATCCTTGATTCTACACTAGGTTTCCAGCCATGCATTCAGCAGGTTTATCATCCCGTTTTTGTACTCACTTGAGTGTGATACTGGGAGTAATCCAAAGATTACTAGTTTTGAGCTCCTGCTTGCTAATTTCTTACCTAGATCCCTAAATTCAGATTGCAGGACCGACCACAAGCCTCTTTCTGCCTATGTCATTTGTACCAA
Organism: Cetorhinus maximus; assembly: GCF_964194155.1. NCBI lineage: Eukaryota > Metazoa > Chordata > Chondrichthyes > Lamniformes > Cetorhinidae > Cetorhinus > Cetorhinus maximus. The sequence continues at coordinate 29,306,756 of NC_135900.1, forward strand.
CCTATAACATGACTGCTGGCTGTTCACCCTCCCCACTCAGGGTGCTCTGCAGCCTTTCAGTGACATCTTTGACCCTGGCACCAGGGAGGCAATACTCCATCCTGGATTCACATCTGCGGCCGCAGAAACACTTGTCTATTCCCTAACCATCACTATCACCTATCACTATTGCTCTTCTAGTCTTCCTTGTAGCCCCCTGTACAGCTGAACCATGTGTGGTGCCATGGACTTGGCTCTGGCTGCATTCCACAGATGAACCATCATTTGCATCAGCATTCAGAACTATTACTGGTTGGAGGATGGGATGCACTAAGGAGTTCCTGCACTACCTGCCTGTGTCTACTTGACTGTCTGGTGGTCACCCATTCCCTCCCTTCCTACACACTCTTAAGCTGGGGAGTTACCACATATATAAGTCTGCTATTCACGAAGCTCTCAACCTCACAGATTCACCGCAATAATGCCAGCTGCTGCTCCAGTTCTGAAACCTGGAGCTGAAGCTGCTGCAACTGATGACATTTCCAGCACATTTCCCATGTCCTGGAGTTCCCACATAGCATAGGATGTGTGCTCTAGAGGTTGGAGCAGCCCTGCCATTCCTTTATCTGTTAATTAATAACCTTGCTACTGCTAAGAAACCTTTACCAATGCCAATAAAACTTACTACTACTAATAATAGGTCAGGGGCTAGGAATTGTGTGATGACTAACTCACATCTTGACTCCCCAAAGCTTGTCCACCATCTACAAGGCACAGGTCAGGAGTGTGATGGAATACTCTCCACTTGCCTGGAAGAGTGCTACTCCCACAACACTTGAGAAGCTTGACACCATCCAGGACAAAGCAGCCTGCTTGATTGGCACCACATCCACAAACATTTACTCCCTCCAACACTGACACACAGTAGCACCAGTGTGTACCATCTACAAGATGCACTGCAGGAATTCACTAAGGCTCCTTCGACAGCACCTTCCAAACTCACAACCACAACCATCTAGAAGGGCAGGGGCAGCAGATAGATGGGAGCACTACTACCTGGAAGTTCCCCTCACCCACCATCCTGACTTGGAAATATATTGCTGTTCCTTCACTGTCGCTGGGTCAAAATCCTGGAACTCCCTTCCTAACAGAACTGTGGGTGCACCTACACCACATGGACTGCAGCAGTTCAAGAAGGCAGCTCACCATCATCTTCTCAAGGGCAACTAGGGATGGGCATTAAATGCTGGCCCTGCCAGCGAAGCCCACATTCCATGAACGATTAAAAAAAACATTCCCAATACTAATAAATCTTACTAATACTGATAAACACTACTAATATTTAATACATCTTACTATCAGTAATAAACCATACTGTAAAAAAAGAGATAAGACTCATCAGTTTATTCCCTAGTTTAGGTAAGTAAACTAGAAAATACTCATCAGCCAATCACCTTCCTGCTTCCCTGTGATATCGCACCTTGATTTTTCTTTCCTCATGCTATATCTCTGAAGCCTTGCCCTCTCTCGCTGTTTTATGTCCTGCTGCATCTGTGAAGCCTCAGGTTCTTTCTTGCTGCTTCATTCCCTTATGTGTCTCCCATGAGACAAAGAAGAGCTCATTTCAGTTCCACTAAACCGACTTTGTGTTTCTTTCCTTGTCCCATTACCACCTCCTTTGCCTTAAACCATCATCCCTTTTGTTATTTAATCACTCCTGCCATCCGCCCTATCACAGACCTTCCCTTTTGTTCTTCCCCCACTTGCCCCTTAAGCTCCTCCAGTTCTGGTTAAAGGTCAGCAACCTGAAACGTTAACAGTGTTTCTCTCTCAGATGGTGTGACCTGCCAAGAATTTCCAGCATTTTCTGTTTTTATTTCGGATTTCAAGCATCTGCAGCTTTTGTAATAAAGTATTAAAACTGTTTTCTTGAGTTTCAAGCACTGTAAGTTGTTTTATCTGACAAATTTTTCAAATTTCAAGGATTGCATTGCCATTCTGAAATTATGCTAATTTGCTGATTCAAGGACAGCTCACTGATGTTTTAAATGTTATATTACTACAGTGCTAATTATAAACAGGAACCTAAGAACTTATTTGTTTAACTTCAGTTCCATTTCCTTATTACCCATTATAATTTCTCCAGTCTCAGCTTCTAAGGGACCCACATTTACTTTTGCTACTCTTCCTTTCTACACTCTTTCAGAAATTCTTACAATCTGTTCTAATATTTCTTGTTAGTTTACTTTCATATTCTATTTTCTCTTTATCAACCATGTGGTCATCCTTTGCTGGTTTAGGAACATAGAAACATAGGACCTAAGATCAGGAGTAGGCCATTTGGCCTTTCAGCCTGCTCCGCTATTCAATAAGATCATGGCTGATCTGATTGTGGTTTCAACTCCACTTCCTTGACTGTCCTCCCGTAACCCTTGACTCCCTTGTTTATCAAAAATCTGTAACTCTGCCTTGAATAAACTCAATGACCCAGCCTTCACTGTTTCTGGGGAAAAGAATTCCACATACTAACAACCCTCTGAGAAAAAAATTCTCCTCATCTCCATTTTAAAAAGGAGGCCTCTTTATTCTTAAACTGTCCCCTAGTTCTAGTCTCCCCAATAAGAGTTAACATCCCACCAATATCTAACCTATCAAGTTCCCTCAGAATCTTTTATGATTCAATAAGATCACCTCTCATTCTTCTAAACGCCAATGGGTATAGGCCCAACCTGTCCAACCTTTCTTCATAAGGTAAGCCCCTCATCCCAGGAATGAGTCGAGTGAACCTTCTCTGAACTGCTTCTAAAGCAATTATATATTTTTTCAAATGAGACCAAAACTGTACACAGCATTCCATATGTAGTCTCACTAAGGCCCTGTACAGCTTCAGTAAAACTTCCCTACTTTTAGACTCCATTCTCCTTGCAATGAATGCCAAATGCCTTTTGCCTTCCTAATCATTTGCTGCAGCTACATGCTAATGTTTTGTGATTCATGCACCAGGGGACCCAGATGCCTCTGTACCACCAAGTTTTGCAATCTCCTTCCATTTAAATAGTGTACTACTTTGCCATTCTTCTTGTCGAAGTGGACAAGTTCACATTTTCTTAGATTAAGCTCCATCTGCCAATTTTTTGCTCACTCACTTAACCTGCCTATACCTCTTTGCAAACTCTCTACCTCCTCTTGACAGCTTACTTTTGATGCCATGGCATACGGGGTTGGAAAATGGAATTAGAATGTTAGGTACTTGTTTGACTGGTGCAGACTCGATGGGCCGAAGGGCCTTTTTCTGTGCTGTAGACCCCTATGACTTTATCTAGTTTACAGTCAAATCTTCAGTATTAACATTAGGGTTTCAAATTAATCAAAGCGTTTGCAAGTTTTTGTTCAAAAGTGAGGGCATTTAATATCAGAACTTTGCTATATGGTTAAAATATATTTTGTTTAAATGTTATTGCATTTATCAAAATGCTTTTGTTCTGAACAGCTGCATTCTATAATTATCGAGGACCATTGCTCATTCTACTTCTTTTTGTCAATTTAATCAGAAACTGCAATATTTCCCATGCCATACAAATATTCCTGTGAATGTTTGCCAATTATTCTATGTGAATATAGCAACAGATCTAGTAGGTTATTTAGGGACATATCCTTATTTTAAGACTTGAGTAATGATTATTTAAAATTCAATGGTAAGTGTAGATGTAGCACCCAAATTTTGAATGACTAGCAATACCTCCAAACTGGTTGGTTGCCTTTGTGAGCCATTTAGATGCCCACCACAGGTCTTTGTGGGCCAAAGTAAACTTCAAATTAATATTTCCGTTAATTTATAAATACCTTAGGCTGCAGATACCAACAGAGATTGCTGTTCTGATTAGGATTTAGTCACCAGTAAAGAACCAGCACTAAGAACGACCATTTAAATCAGAAAGAGCTTGTCTGGAGTTTTTTTTAAAAAGGAGGCAGCAGAAAGGAAAAAGAGTGGGGAAAAAATTAAGGAGCAATTTTAACCCTGCTCATCCAGCAAAAACTGGGAGGCAGTTAAAATTGACCAGGGATTTATCAACCAATGACCTACAGAAAACCCACTGCCTTCTGCCGTAATTCTGCTCCTCTGAGCAGGCATCAAGAATACTCATTTGAAGACAGTGGGGTCCACTTTTAAATATGCGAATGATATAATCTGTCCCAACAGCCTGTGGCCTGAACAGGGAAGCAATTTTAGTTTTCCTGCCAGGTGAAGGCAGTGGAAAGAGAATCCAATCTATTGCAAGAATGTTTATTTCCACCTTCACAACATTGCTTGCCTCTGCTTCAGTTTCTCCACATTAAAAGCCTTGTATCTAAATGAAACTAACACTCCACTTGCTGGCTTCCCATCTTTCGCCATTCATAACTCCAGAATGTGCAAAACATTGTCACAAATATCCTGTCCTATATTAGTCTCACTCTCCTAACCTCGCCAAATCCTCATAGTAAGATTAACAATCTTTCCTCATCTTTAAATCCCTTCATGGCTTTTCCTGTATCTGCACCCTCTCTCTGTACATTTCTCCAGCCAAATATTCTCCCCACCAAAATCTGTAATCTCATGGCCCGGCATATTCCTCACTCCATCATTACCAATACGCCAGGGGATCAACCCTGATTCCATGAGAGGTGCAGGAGAGAATGCCAGGGACAGCACAGGCATACCTAACAATCAGGTATAAAAACAAAAAGCTAAAAGCTACTGCGGATGCTGGAAATCCAAAACAAAAACAGAATTACCTGGAAAAACTCAGCAGGTCTGGCAGCATCGGTGGAGAAGAAAACAGTTGACGTTTTGAGTCCTCATGACCCTTCGGCAGAACTGAAGTATAGTTAGGAGAGAGGTGAAATATAAGCTGGTCTAAGGTGGGGGGCGGGGGAAGAGAGAAGTTGAGGGTGGGGTGGTTGTGGGGGCAAGCAAGCAGTGATAGGAGCAGATAATCAAAAGATGTCACAGACAAAAGGATCAAAGAGGTGTACAATCAGGTGCCAATCTTAAACTGTTACAGCATAGGCTACATGCATGCTAAACAGCGAGGCAGCATGCTATAGGTAGAGCTATGAAATCCTCCAACCAATGAATCAGATCTTCAGTCTTGCCACATCAAGAAATGAATGGTGGTGGACAATTAACAATTCACAGGATGTAGGCTCTAGAAATATCCCAATCATCAGTGATAGTGGAGCCCAGTGGGTGAGTGCAAAAAGCAAGGCTGAAGTGTATGCAACCATCTTCAGCCAAAGTGCAGATGGATGATCCATCTAGGCCTTCTCTTCAGGTTATGAGCTTCATAGATGCCAATCTTCAGCCAATTTGGTTTATTCCCCCTGATATCAAGAAATGGCTGAATATAATGGATGCAGCAAACGACCCTCACAACATCCCACCTATAGTGCTGAAGGTTTGTGCTCCAGAACTAGATGTACCCCTAGCCAAGCTGTTCCGGTACAGTTACAAAACTAGCATCTGCCCAACAATGTGAAAATTGCCCAGGTATGTTCTCTCCACAAAAAGCAGGAGAAATCCATTCCATCCAATTATACCACCTTATCAGTCTACTCTTGATCATCAGAAAAATGATGGAAGGTGTCGTTGATAGTGGTATCAATCAACACTTATTCAGCAACAGCCTGTTCACTAATGCTCAGTTTGGGTTACGCTAGGGCCACCCTGCTCCAGATCTCATGACAGCCTTGGTCCAAACATGAACAAAAGAGCTGAACTCCAAAGGTGAGATGACAGCAACTATCCTTGACACTGAGGGCAGAATCATCCCAGATTTGCACAAAGTGCAGCAGTGGGCAGGGACATGGACGTTTTACCTGCCAGTGCGTCCTGCCTCATTAATAATGCATTTCCGGGAAACACCCCAGATCGCTGGCCTCTGATTCTCCCGCCCCGCCATCACCTCAGGCCTTCCGTAATCCAGGCGCCATATTTAAAGTGCGCCCCTGCACAGCACCAGCACTCTCTAAGGGATTGGAAGTTGCTGCAAAGTCATGGCTGCCAAGGGGAGGGAACATGCTGCCCCCAAATTTAGCGATGACTCCCTCAGATGCCTATTGGATGCAGTGGACGCCTGTCGTGAAGTCCTCTGCCCACGTTCTGGGTGAAGACCAGCAAGCAAGGTGACAAATCCAGCATGGGAGGCAGTGGTAGTAGTGGTCAGTGCCAACGCCCTGCAAAAGAGGACAGCCACCCAATGCCAAAAGAGAATGAATGATCTCCTCTGGTCCGCCAAGGTAACTCACTTTTCTCATCACTCTCAACTCTCATACTCACAAACCCATCACACATCCACAGGGATCTCACTTACTGCCAGTTCAAGGGACATCACCATTCACACTCTCAAACACCTTCATCTGCCCTGTGGATCGTCTCATCCATGGCACCACTCACTACCCACACATGCCAGCATCCTTCTCATCAAAGGATTATCCTCCGACATTTCCGCCAACTCCAGCATGATGCCACTACCAAACACATCTTCCCCTCGCCCCCCCGGCGGCATTCCACAGGGATCGTTCCCTCCGGGACACCCTGGTCCACTCCTAGATCAACCCCTACACCTCAACCCCCTACCACGGCACCTCCCCATGCAACCACAGAAGGTGTAACACCTGCCCCTTTACTTCCCCACTCCTCACCATCCAAGGGCCCAAACACTCCTTTCAAGTGAAGCAGCATTTCACTTGCACTTCCCTCAATTTAGTCTACTGCATTTGCTGCTCCCAATGCAGTCTCCTCTACACTGGAGAGACCAAATGCAGACTGGGTAACCGCTTTGTAGGACACCTTCGGTCGGTCCGCAAGCATGACCCAGGCCTCCCTGTCGCTTGCCATTTCAACACACCACCCTGCTCTCAAGCCCACATGTCCATCCTTGGCCTGCTGCAACGTTCCAGTGAATCTCAATACAAACTGGAGGAACAGCACCTCATCTTCCGACTAGGCACTCTGCAGCCTTCCGGACCTAACATGGAGTTCAACAACTTCAGGTCATGAACTCTCTCCTCCATCCCCACCCCCTTTCCGATCCCCCTTTTTCCAATAATTTATCATTTAAAAAATATATTTTTCTTTTCCACCTATTTTTAAATTTATTTTGATCTATCGTTTTATCTCCACCTTTTAGCCCATTTAGATCCCTTCCCCCACCCCACCCCCACTAGGGCCATCTGTCACTTGCTTGTCCTGCTTTCTACCCTTAATGTCACCATTAGCGCATTCCTTAGATAATATCACCACCATCAACAACCCTTTGTCCTTTTGTCTATGATATCTTTGGCAATCTCTTCTTTGCCCCCACCTATCACTGGCCCTCTATCCAGCTCTTCCTGTCCCACCCCCCTCAACCAGCTTATATTTCACCACATTTCTATATTTCTTTAGTTCTGATGAAGAGTCATATGGACTCGAAACGTTAACTGTCTTCCTCTCCGCAGTTGCTGTCAGACCTGCTGAGTTTTTCCAGCTATTTTTGTTTTTGTTTCATATTTCCAGCATCCGCAGTATTTTGCTTTTATCCTTCTCATCTGGCCTGGCAGGCATCCTACTTACATTCTCTCCATCTGTTTTAATGCAGGACAAGCTGGCACACAACAAAAGGGAGAGGTCGCAGACTGGTGGAGGAATGCTGTCATCAAGATCCTCACAGACTTTGAAAATAAAGTCATCCAGCTGGCCAGTGACGATCTGGACCATTCCTGTGCTGACGGTGAAATCGGTAGTGCTCAACCAAGTGAGAATCTAGCAGTGCAACATCCGTCAGACAACCATGCTGTGAGTCAGTTCCCCTGTTCCGCAGTCCCTGCCATGCACTAATTATTTCTCCTTGCTTTCGTAGGCACATCTGGGAAGTAGCCAAGGGGGTCCATGAGCCAGTGCTTGATTCAAGCCCCGAAGACACCTCAGAAGAAGAATCTGATGACACCCTAACCGAAGACCCGTCACAGCGCTCACCCATATCCTCCAACAGCGCAGAAACACACATCTCGGTGGGGCCTAGTTCTAGAGTAGCCTCAGGATCACAATCTGGTGAGCACATCACATCATCGCACTGTCTGATCCACAGCAGGCAGAGGCAGGGACTTCCCAGGTTTCTGGCAGTCGGAGGACAGCTGGAGGCCAGAAATCTTGTTCCCAAGGAGCTAACCCTGCAGCCTCTCTGAGCCCTGTAAGATGTCAGGGATCTGAGACCTGCTATAGATGTAGACGTGGACGAGCCTTGGACTCGTGCGCAGACCTGTAGGATGTGTTTGTGGTGATCGCACACCAGCTGATCATTCAGTGAGTGGAAGCCCTTGTGACTGACGTAGTTGGCTGCTTGTTGCTATGGATATCTAAGCGCCACATGAGTGCAGTTGATGGCACCCTGCACATGTGGAAAAGCTGAGATCTGCGCAAATCCCAGTGCTCTTGCTTCCTGGCTTTCCTGACCTCGAGTAAAATACACAAAGTTCTGTGCCTTCGCCAAGGTGGCATCCATGACCTCCTGAATACACTTGTGCACGCAAGTGTACACACACAGGTCACCTGTGGAGCACTGGAGGGAGCCACTGGAACCCGGCACCGCACTGAAAGTCAGCCGGGAAAAAGCCTGTGCCCCCCCGCCCCACAAATGCGCAGCGCCTCTTCCTTGATGTCCTACAGGCGATGCTGACAAGCGCTGTGCAAGGTCATGTGCTCTCACCTCCAAGATTCCCTCAAAGTTCAAGTGCACGCCCTTTGGAGGCAGTCATGAAGCTGCCTTTCTGAAGTCATGCCGAAAGCGGTAAATTTGACGTGAGGGGATGATTCAGGCAAGTAGTGCTTATAATTAGATGCAAGTGAATTAAAATGACATTCCAGACCTGCAACAGTGGGAAATGTGGCCCGCCATTGCCTGGTGGAGTGCATGATCGCAAAATGGTTTTACAACGGCGTAAAATCGATTTTTGGCCTTCTCACCATATTGTTCTCCCTGCGCCGGCCATAACGCCCAGCCTGAGGCAGAATTTGACGGAATGTGGTACCAAGGAGTGGAAAAATGCCCAGGTGTCTACAAAAAGCTGGACAAATCCAATCCAGCCAATTATCGTCTCATCATCCTGTTCTTAATCAAACTGATGGAAGGTGTTGTTGACAGTGCTATCACACAGCACTTATTCACCAATAAACTGCTTAGTGATGATCAGCTTGGGCTCCCCCAGGGCCACTGGGCTTAAAGTCTTGATCCAAACATGAACACAAGAGGTGAATTCCAGACTTGAGCTGGCCTTGATATAAGAACAGCATTTCACCAAGTGTGGCCTCCAGGAGCCCGAGTAAAATTGAATCCAATGGGAATCACAGTAAACTCTCCACTGGTTGGAGTCATACCTAGCACAAAGAAAGATGGCTGTGAGTACTGGAGACCTATAATCTCAGTCCCAGGCTATGAATGCAGGAGCTCTTCAGGGCAGTGTCCAAGACCCAAACATCTTCAACTGCTTCATCAATGACATTCTCTCCATCATAAGGTCAGTAGTAAGAATATTCGCTGATGATTGCAGTGTTCCGTTCCATTTACAAGTCTCAGAGAACGAATCAGTCCTTGCCCACATGCAGCAAAATGTGGACAGCATTCAGGCTCGGGCTGATAAGGGACAAGCAACTTGCGCACCACACAAGTGCCAGGCAATGACTATCTCCAACAAAAGAGAATCTAACTACTTTCCCTTGACATTTAATGGCATTAATATCAATGAATCCCTTATCATCAACATCCTGGGGGTCACCACTAACCAGAAATTTAACTGGACTTAACTGTGATTACAAAAGTAGATCAGAGGTTGGGTATTCTGTGGCGGCTAACTTGCCTCTTGACTCCCCAAAGCCTGCCCACCATCTACCAAGCCAGGAGTGCGGTGAAATTACTTCTATTTTCCTGGATGAGTGCAGCTCCAACAACATTCAAGAATTCGACACCATCCAGAACAAAATAGCCCACTTGATTTGGCCCTCACCAACTTGAGTAAACATTCATGCCCCCCACCACCAACACACCGTGGCAGCAGTGTGTACTTTCAATGAGACGCACTGCAGCAACTCGCCAATGCTTCTTTCACAACATCTTACAAACCCGCAATCTCTGTAGCTGAAACAAACAAGAGCAGCAGCATCACCACCTGAAAACGTCCCTTGTTGGTCCTTCACTGGCTTAAGATCCTAGAACAGTACATACACCATACAGAGGGCAGTGGTTCAAGAAGGTGACTCACCACCACCTTCTCAAGGGCATTTAGAAAAGGACAATAAATACTGACCTTGCCAGCGATGCCCACATAACATGGACAGATGAAAAAACACTTAATTCTTCTGGCTTTGGCATTCTTATGTCGTAAAGACAAAAAACAAGTTATAATAATAGATGGAAGATACACACCCCAAAATGTAACAATCTGTCTTATGTATGCGCACACCAGTTGTCAACCTCGGAGTCTGGAGATATTCCTTTTCATGACAACTATATTTCCTTTCTGTTTCCTTGCAGGTCCTATTATCTTATGTGTTGTTAGCTCTTTGTTAAGCCTGTGGAACTTCAGTACAAAATGCTATCTGAGCAGAGTAAAACCAAGACAAAAATCTGAAATGGTCCAGCACTGCTGCCAGTAGAATTGGCTCCCCGTTTGCACCATAATGAATGCTTAATGATGCCATTCACACCAGAGAATTACATTTTCTGAGATAATTACTACAGATTATGAAAAAATCCACATCCCTTTATTTATGGGTCAACTGCAGTCAGTAGTCCACAAAATTATACTATTGTATTTGTAAGAAAAAGATAACTATCTTTGATAAATTTCATACTAAAGCAAGAACCACAACCAGATATAAATGTGTGTTGATGTATCCTGTCAAATATTTTCCCTTTTTTCTCTGACTGACAGTCTAAGTGACTATTTGCAGTTGCAATATACTTTAGCATTGATTTTCTAAGGTCAGTTTGACTTATCTGTTAAATTGTAATAAAATATTTAGTTTTATGACATATCATCACCAATCTTTCCACTTTATGCACAGTAACTAAAAAAATCACTCAAAAGGTACAGCACATCCTTTTTTCCAGGTTATTAGAAATTACACAACATAAATATGTTTTGCTTTTTTCAGTACACTGGGAGAAACTTCACTATAAACGTGGTCGATTGTTATTAAGGAAAAGGAAATAGTGAAGAATCTTTTGGAGATTTCTGTTCAGCATGGGAAAAAGGACACTACAATCTTAAACACAGTGTGAAGTTTTGACACCACTGGCAGAATCATCAATGTAAGTAGCTGCAAGCACCATTGTAGGTGACCTCACGATTACTCCTGTTGCCTCTGAACAGAAAAGCCTGATTGATCTTGGTTCTGACAGTGATGACATCTGCACTTGGAATGTGGTATACTATCTGGCTTCTTATTTTATTCGCTCATGGGATGTGGGCGTCGCTGGCTGGGCCAGCATTTATTGCCCATCCTTAATTGCCCTGGGTCAGAGGGCATTTAAGAGTCAACCACAATGCTGTGGGTCTGGGGTCACATGTAGGCCAAGCCAGTTAAGAACAGCAGATTTCCTTCCCTAAAGGAACCAGATTTTCGGCAATGGTTTCATGGTCATCAAATTTTTAATTCCAGATTTTTATTGAATTCAAATTTCACCATCTACCATGTTGGGATTTGAACCCGGGTCCCCAGAGAAGTAACCTGGGCCTCTGGAATACCAGTCCAATGGCAATACTGCTATGCCACTGCCTTCCCTGTGGAGGGAGGGAGGACATGATCTGTCAATGAGTTTTTGAGAGACTAGAGCCCCAATTTTATCCTAACAGCCCCCTGGAAGGAACAGTGTAGGTGTGGGTCAATTTCAATAGAAAATAAAATCGATGGAGCTCCTTACCAAAACCTGCCCACTGGGTAGATTAAGTTAAAATTGGGGCTTACTTGTACAAAACTGAGGTTACCAAAAGTGATTTACAAAATCAATATAACAAGGAATAAAATATATTAAACCACTCAATTGATAACATGCATTTGATTCAACATGGGCCTTGTGCTTCACATACATTGTGAAACTAATATGTAGTACAATTAGTTTAAAATTAATGTGGCCCCAGAAGGAGTAAAGTTTCAACTTATTCAATGGGATGAGAACTAATCTCACTATAATTTCTGGTGTTAGTCTCAACTAAAGAACACAGATGAATTCCAGGTGTTAGAAATGTCTCAGATTGGAAGATTGCCTGTTTAGCATCAGCATGCAGCATGCTGCTCCAGGCTTTAAATGCTGAAAAGAACAGCAATTATCTGAAAAACTTTAGCTAGTGACTGTGACAAAACTAAAGCATTTTTGCCTAATGTTTAACTTGGCGTAAACTTCTTTTATTTAATCACAGTATACTAGGGGTTAAATGCCAGCTTCACTCAGAAATCATGGATTGGATCTTTTCACGACAGAGGTGGGTAATGGAGGTTCTGAAATTTCCCACCTCAGGGTGCCTGCCTCAGAAGAAAGTAACTCGAAAGACACGCGGTGGGATCTTCCGCACCCGCCTGCCGCCGCGATCTTCCGGTCCCACCGCAAGTCAATGGACTTCTGGCTGGTGCGCTGCCTTGCCCGGGGCGGGTCCCGCCCGAGATAGGGCTGGAAAATCCTGGCCACGATTTTCGTTTTGGGGGCAGGGGAAAGGGGGGGATGCATGCTGGAGTCAGGCCTGCTGCCCCGGAAACAGCTCAGAGCCAGCCACAGGGCTGTCAAGTGCCGATGTGGGCTGGTTAAAAGGTCTGCCTCAGTTTTCTGGGACTTCGTCCCAGTTGTTTTGTTTAATATTAAACCCTCTGGCTATCACCCCTCACATCCCCTCAGCCACCCACCCCCAATAGTCCCTCATATCCCTCCATGCCAATCCATGCCCTTCCATCCACCCTCAATGGGTATGGTCCCCATACCCCCATGCCAAATCATAGCACTGCCATGCCCATTCTCCCAGTATGAACCCTATAGTAACAATGGCATGTGGAAAAGCTTAAAAAAACAGCTATTCATAACTTTCTTTTAAAAATTTACAGTTATTCCAACCTATAAAAATGTCAAACAACCACACCTTTAAAGTATCAATAGCAGAAACTGCAAGCACTTTATCTTGTGTAAATAACATTGAGCCATGTAAAAAATAAATCCAAGAGAAAAAAAGCAATGGAATCAATCATGCAATGTTTTGCCTTGTGTGCACATGCTTCAACAAACTAATGGAAGTTTGGGCTCTTGGCGCAGCCTCATTTTGCATACTCCCCGATGGAGCTGCTACTCAATAGAGCTGCCAGCCTCTGATTGGCCAGCAGCTCTCGCTGGGTGGAACTTCTACCTCCAGGATCCTTGATACTAGGGAAAGCCCACTTACCTCTGGCCTAGGTCACTCCGCAATCCTGGGCCTCAAGTGGGTGTATTTCCTACAGCAGCCACCACCTTCCCGGTGGCGCTGCTGAGCAAAAGAGCTGTTGACCTCTGATTGGCCTGCAGTTTTTGGTGGATGGGACTTCCCAACCCTCCCCCCCACCCCTCCGTCCCACACCACCACCACCACCATCCCTTCTTCTTCTTCTCATATCCCTTTCTGTAGCTCTTACCACTTTGTGTCTTACCTTACATTAGCATTTTTAAGTTAAAAATACTACTGGCAATTTCCTGTTGGTATTCATACTTATAAAGTCAAAAAGTAATGCAATAAATTGCATTTTAACTGTCCAGATGATTGCTTTGTGATGATTACCAACATTTTTAATGTTGGTTGATGCACAGTCTCTATTGATCATTTCTTTGTCATGTATTTAATTTCATATCCATAATGAACTTTCAATTGCGCTTCATATAACATTCCCCCACAAGCATCAACTTGTTCATGCAATGTGACTTATGGCTAATAGTGTACTAAAACATAGTATGGAGCAAGAAAAGGCTTTTAAACCTGGTCACTCAACACAGCCTTGTGCAGTTTGTCCTCTTATAGATTCTATTCATCTCACTCAATCTCCTGAGGGAGGCAATCAAAGGCAGATGAAAGCTCAAAGAAGATAACACTTCGCAAAATGTAATCCTTTGTCTTGAAAGTAATCTAGCAAAACCCTAGGATATGAATCAAATCTCGTATCCCACACATTTCAACCCTGACCAGTTGCAAAATGACTAATTCATGGCTCCTGCACCATAACAGGTAGCATATTGCAAAAAGCACTTTTACATTGTCTCTTTTGGTTTATGTTTGAGGAGGACTACCTGTATGCAACCTGTTGGCTCTGTCATCATAAAATAGTTTCTAATCTTTCTGTTGTATGTTACAGAGACCTAGAATGGGAATCAGTAGGGCCAACTCTATGGGCTGGATTTTATGGTCTCTGGGCGTGTTTTTAGAGGGGGTGGTGATGCACCTAAAGCCATCCCTCGAGCTGATCCCCATAATTGTTAGCAAGTCTCTTGACCGCGATAATACGCTGCCCACACATAATGCAGTTGATGTGGGCAGGTGGGTGGAAATGGACAGGCCATTTTTGTGGCCTAGATAAAAAACGGCAGGAAGGAAGGAGGGCACCTCAATTGGGAGGTTACCCATTATCATGCCAAAAATATTAAGAGAAAGTGGGTGGTTAAGGGTAACCTGGGCACCTTAACGATAGACACAACGGGGTGAATGTTACAGAGGTGACAGGGGTCTCAGCAACTGTCTGGAGAGCTGGTGAGAGAGCCCTGCTGCCTCCACCTGGGAAAGCCCACCATATTATGAGCCAATGGGGCAGTTGAGAAGTTACCAGCAATCCTTTCACAGGGTCAGGACCCCGGGGTGGTAGTGTTGGAGGGGCGGGTTGGGAAGTCCTGTCCGCCAAGAACTGCAGGCCAGTCGACAGTTCCTTTGCCGGGAAGGCGGTGGCTGCTGCAGGAAATACACCCACTTGAGGCCCAGGATTGCAGAGTGACTCAGGCCAGAGGTAAGTGATGGTGGGAGGGGTTTCATGGGGTGGGAGCCACAGGGTAGGGGGATGTAGGGGATTGGTAGCAAAGGTGGCTCTCAGTGGGGCCGGCCTTCCCTTCATCAGGCACTGACTGCCTTTGAGCGTTGGCTCTCAGCCAAGAATACATAATGAAGCTTGGCTGAGAGGCCAGACATCTTATAGAATACTGAAACACCTGAGTCCCAGGGAAAACACCGCTTGTTGACAGCTCTGGCTCTCTGATCTCTTTTGTTAATTTCATAATTGTTATACACACAAGGTAAAGAGGTTTCAAGTGCTTCCAGTTTTAGCTGTTGATACTTTAAAGGGTCTGGATGATTGACACTTTTATTGACCTAAAGTGAAAAGGAGTTACTTCAAAGTGTAAAGTTGTCAATGAATGACCGTTTTTAAAGCTTTTTTTTTACACATCCTATCGTCACTATAGGATTATTGATTCTATACTTCTATACAGTGTATAGTGGGTGAATAGGCATGGAAGTGCCATAGCTTGGCATGAGGGGGCATGAGGAGGACCTTCTAAACTAACCTTTCAAAAGATCCTCTCATGCCGAATATGGTTCACGATACCTCTGAGTTGGCCACAGGATGGGCAGCAACATCACCCATCCAGCTTGGGAGGCAACGGCAGGGGTGGTCAGTGACAATACCCTGCAAAAGAGGACAGCCACCCAGTGCCGCTATGGGATGAATAGTCTCATCTGTTCCGCCAAGGTAATTCACTCTTTTCATCACTCTCAACTCACACACTCACACATCCATAGGGATCTCACACCTCCAGGGACAACACCACTAACTCAAACACACACCCTCACATCTCCATCAGGCTTATACCCTCTCAAGCTCACGTCCTCATCCTGTCCATGGCTTTGCTCGTCACACAAACATTCCACAAAGTGTCATGTGTCCTGCTCACATCAGCGGGAAGAGGTTCTAGACCAGAGGTGGACTGGCCCACATTAGGCCCCTCACTCACTTTGAGGAGTGTGCCATCGCGCTGACTGGTGAGGACATGGACCATGCCTGTGGTAACAGTGAGATCGGCGGTGAACACCCTTGTGAGGATCCTGCACCACATCATCCCTCTCTTAATGCAAATGTGAGTACTCTCTCTCACTCCTGCTTTTGACTCTGCTGCTATGCACTACTTATCTCTACTTTGGTTCACAGGGAACTCTGCCAAGCGAACAACACCCTCAGTCAGCCAGTCCCTCAGCTCCATCCAGGTCCTCACCTCCAGCCAAGAGGACACCTCCTCCATTGAAGAGCTGGAAATAAGCAGCCTGGAAGACCCACTATAGCGCCAGCACAGAGACACACACCTCATTGGAACCTAGAACTAGAGCAGGCTCAGGTTCACAATCTGGTGGTCATCACATTGACAATGTCTGCAGCAGCAGGAGTCAGGTTTGTGCAAGCTCCCCAGCACTTGGAGGACTGTTGGGAATCAGACATTCGTGAGGTCTAAGTCAGATGACAAACCTCTAGATTTGACCTTCCAAATCATCCTGCAGAGTCAGCAGAAAATGTGGGAACATCATGCAGAGCTGAAAGCCCTCAACAGAGTAGCACGCAAGTCGGGGAAGTGCATCCACCTGCTTTCTGATGAAGTGGTGCCCAGATGTGCGGGTATGGAGGTCTCCATGGGAGGATGGCAGACTCCATGGAGACCCTGATCCAGGAGAATGCGGAGATGTGTGCAGACCTGCGCTCCATCGCGGGAGCCATGGATGAATTCCTGCAGTGGCAACATGAGGGGGAAATGGGGCACCTCGACGTCCCCGAAGGTGTTCCTTCCCCTCAAGGGGTCAGGCCAGGGCCCCCGAAGGGAGGAGGAAAGACCTGGGGTGTGTATGTGCATAGGTCACTGAAGTGGCAAGACAGGTGGAGAGAGCTTTATTAATAGGGGCATAGAGTACAAGAGCAGGGAGGTTATGCTGAATTTATATAAAACACTCGTTAGGCATCAGCTGGAGTATTGTGTACAGTTGTGGGCGCCGCATTATAGGAAGTATGTGAACACATTGGAGAGAGTGCAGAAGAGGTTTACAAGAACTGTTCCAGGGATGAGAAAATTCAGCTATTAGGATTGATTGGAGAGGTTGGTACTGTTCACCTTGGAGAGAAGAAGGCTGAGGAGATTTGATAGAGATGTTCAAAATCATGAGGGGGCTGGATAGATAGGGAGCTGTTCCCGCTCGTGAAAGGATCAAGAATGAGATGGCACAGATTTAAAGTGATTTGCAAAAGAAGCAAATGGCACATGAGAAAAAGCTTTTTCACAGGTTCAGGTCTGGAATGCACTGCCTGGAAGTGTGGTGGAGGCAGGCTCAATCGAGGCATTCAAGAGGGCATTAGATGATTATTTGAATAGAAACAATGTGCAAGGGTACAGGGAAAAGGCAGGGCAATGGCACTAAGTCATAATGCTCATTTGGAGAGTCAGTGCAGGCACAATGAGCTGAATGGCCTCCTTCTGTGCTGTTAAAATTCTGTGATTCTAAGCAGCAGCTGGACAACCCTGAGTCATCCACTCAGGAAACTCAGAGGCTATCCTCTCCCTCTGAGTCCCCTTTGCCTGTGAACCCCTCAACCACATCCTTTGTCACTGCAAAGGGAGCAGCTGGCCAAGAAGTGTTTCTGGAGAGAGAAGTGTGTGTGTGTGGCAGGGCCTTTCGGAGCCTCGCACAAGCACTGTCCCACACACACGGATCCTTCATGTATCATACTCACCTCAGTGTCCTGAGCATTTTGGATGCTGCCTGATGGGGTTCGCTTTCAGTTGTCCGAGTGAACTGGCCTGCATCTCCGCCAACCCAATGATCACACTCCCATGCAGCACCTGATTTTGCCCACCACGGCTCTCATTTCATTTCGATTTGGACAGCATGGTGCTAATTCCATTTTACTTTCGCACCCCCTGTCCTTTCCCCTCCCCAAGTCAACCATTTCTTTTCCCCATTCATTGTTGACCCCCCGGCATCACCTTTCACTTCCTCTCCGTGACCTACCAGCCACAGCCCTTTTCCCTCAGGGATGTCCTGGTGAACATGCACATTCCCTTCCTTCCCAAAAATCCCACCCCCATCCACATTCACCTCCCCGATCTCCTCCTTCCCACCCCAGGGTCTGTGTCTGCCTCCGAGTCCCCATCAATCACCCTCGCTGTCCCTTCTGTCACTACCGTCGAACCCTTGCCCTCCCACCCTGCAGCCTCCCTCTGCCCTCGGTCATTCCCACCATTCCCTCATACCATGCCCTCCCTCAGTTCACTCCCCAGAAGACAGTCATGGACTCACCAGAGCCCTCCCTTGCATGTTCACCTGGACAAGCCCCCCTCTGGTACCCCTTCCCCTCTTCAGACCCCTTCTCCTCGGTCCCCCACCACCATCCCACCTCAGACACCCTCCGACTTAGTCCATCCCTCTTCCTGACTTCCTCAGACACCCTTACTTCTTCTGCCACCCATAGTCCTTTCCCCCCTTCCTGTCTCCCTCCTCCAGCCTTACCTCTTCCTCCAGCCTTACTTCTACTCCCTTCCTGATTCCCTCAGACACCCTCACTTCATCCTCCAGCTTTACTCCTTACCCCTTCCCAATTCCTTCTTCCACCCTTACTTCTTCCTACGCCCTTACTCCCTCCCCTCTCCACACTCCTTCCCTTACACCTTCCACCCCCCTCACATATACCTCTCCAGTTGCTATCTTCTCCCCGTTACCCCTCCTCCCCCTGTACTCCCTGCCCCCAACCTCACCTCCCCGACACCATCATTCGCCCCATCCCAATCTCACCCCCCGACACCTCTTCCTCTCCCAGTCGATCCTGGACCTTCCTCTCCCACCCCCTCAACCATCATCCGTTGAGCATCAATGGTGACTTTCCAACTTCTGTGAGCTGCTTTGCAACAAAGCCATGGCCATGAGAATCCACCCAGCATGCCATGGACGTTTCCCCAGTGTGCCAATGCTGTCAGGCTCCAGCATCTTCTGCTCCTCCGATGTCCGTGATAATGAGCAAGGCCCTGGTGATAAGTCCCAACTTCTGCACGTCACAGTTGTCAAGACGTGTTCTGTGCTGGGCGCAGGGGGATGAGTTTGGTGGGCTGGCCCTGGCGGGGAACGCAGTCGCCATTGACGGGCTGAGCGGACGATCACAAACTGATTTCACGACTTCATGAAACAAATTTTTGGCCTTCTCACCATATTGTACGCTTATGCCACCGTGCATGCCTGATGCCAGCGGGCAAGGAAAATCCCAGCCTTTGGTTTCAACACACAAACACAAAACTGCTTTGTAGAGATCCAAAAATGTCAGTTTAACTGACTTAGAAATTTTGATTCAAAATTTGAAAGCATTTGTTCAGCCTGGTGGTATAAGTAGCAGTCAGTCACTCAGCATACTAAGGTTTCAGATGGAAGCATTTAAAAGGTAAAGGCCGTTGTGGGACCCGTCGCGGGCGGGACAGTAAATGTGGCAATCCAGCAAAGCGCCCATTAACTTTCAGCATGAATTTCCGGTCCCACACTATTGGCCAAAAAATATGAGTAATAAAAACTGATATAGTAAATTGTAATTAGTCAACAGTAACTTACTGATGAAAACTGCCTATGTTATAGATTGTGTGGAGCATCTGGAAAGGATCATTGTAAATAATGAATTAGATAAGAAATTGGAGCAGGAGTAGGCCACATGCCCCCTTGAGCCTGTTCCACCATTCAATAAGATCACGGCTGTTTTTCTACCTCAACTCCACTTCCCTGCCTTATTCTGATATTCCTGAATTCTACATGTAGGTGTCACTAGCTAAGCTAAGATCCATCCCTAGCTGCCCTTAAGAAGATGGTGATGATCCGCTTCCTTGAACCACTGCAGTCCATGTGATGAAGGTAGTCCAACAGGACTGTTAGGTGGGGCGTTCCAGGACTTTGACCCAGTAATGACTTAGTAACTAACTTAGCAATTACCCTGTATATCAATTTGGAAAAAACGTTACAAGGAAACTGCTGAAATAAAATAGGATGATTGAAGAACTAGGAATCATATACTCTGACTTAATAAGCTCATGGGTGCTCAGAGCTCCACTGAGTGTGTCACTTGGGGGCTGCTGGCAGACAATCTTCATTCTCTCTGGCTGCCATTGTGCTGCCATCATTTTGAGGAGTACAGTTAGAGCCCTCCCTACTCTTGACAGAATACATTGGAACCTATACTTTAAAGCTCTGTTTTTGCACGTGTGTTGCCGCATCAGGATATTTTTAAAAATCTGTATTTCATCTCAAAGTGCCACGGGTAAATCAATTAATGTTTGATACTTGTTTTAACCACTACAAGTTAAAGTGGTACAATAGCGGTAAGACAGCAAACATCTTGTTTTCCCACCATATGTTCAACTATGAAGCTCAGCACCTATCCATCCTGTTGGAAATATCCAAATAAATAACACTCAACATAAAAGTTAAATTAGTCTATTCTGAATACATCAAATTTTCAAAGTTTATTGTCATAAACAGGAGATTAATCTTATATTTCTCCAGTGCTCCAGTCATCATTTTTGGCTATAAATAAGGCATAAAAGGCTTTGATCATTTTAATTTTACCCACTATCTGGTGAGCAAAAATCACTGACTGTGACTGAGAGGCAGTAACTGTTCGTTCAGATAGAATTTACTGCTTAAATATCTCCCAGTTTCAGGGCTTTCATTTCAAAGTGAGTGTAAAGAACATGTAATTCCCACCACTGGCAGCAAATTAGCCTTCTGTGAGCGCATAATTTTAATATACAAACAATTTCTAATTATCTCCCATTGTACAACATTCCCAATGGAAGCAAACCACATACAAAACATTTCAAATCACAAGTATAAACTCATTCTAGTTATTGGTCTCCTAATGTTCAGCACACGGCTGCTAAAATCACACTTAGAGACTGAAACTTATTTTTACAGCTCTAATCGCTTTTAGTATAATATGTTCCTGTAGAATGTTTCTATTAAGTTTTGTTTGGATTGAATTGCTGAATGAATGAGTTAATGGGCTGTGGCACAGCTCATTAACACACTCATTCAGCAATTCAATGCAATTTTGGCTCTTTTTATATTCAGCTTGTAGAAGTTCCGATCTAAGCATAATGCTTCTTGGCTAAGTAGTCACACATTTATCAGTAGTCAACTGTACACCCGAGTGTTTATACACTGGGTTAATGTGATTTTATGGAATTTCCCAAAGCAGACTAGGTTCATGAAATTCATGATATTTTCAGTTATTGTGGATTACAAAAGTTATTACATGAAAATCTCAGATCTTCATGAGTTCCAGACCATTATGTATTATAATGTGCCTCTCGCATAAATCTCACTGAAGCTATAATCCACTTTTTCTTTAACCGGTCAAAAAAAAGTTGAGGATTATCTTGCCATGATTCCGATGTTTGAAATCATTAAAGCCCTGATCTTAACCTAACCTGCTTGGTGAGAATGAGGCTGGTTTGGGTTGAACAACTGATTCACATTGATGGATTTTAATGAGACACTGACAAGGTTGTAAATCTGGCATCCAACACAAACCTGTCCCATTCTCAGAGACATAAACTAAATAAAAGTCAGGGCTTATATTTCATTTGCTTAAGTAATGTATTTGCAGCAAGGAATTCAGGACAGACATTTTGACTAGCAATAGATTGCAGGTATACAAACATATTTAATAATAAATTTCACTTTTTTAAAGACAAAGGGACCAAATATATGAAATCCTGTGCCATCATCATAACTTCTGTTGGAGTGGAAATCCAGCCTGGCAATGACTGGCTGCCTGACTCTCTAGTTTCAGGCAATTAGCATAAATTACATGGTACTGATAACATCATTGCTGTATCTTGGGATCCCACTGAGGCAAACAAATGGAAGCTGGTAAATTCAGCAGCATCTGTATAAAGTAGAAATCCCTTATGGGGCCAATTTTACTGAGGCATAATTTTCTCTACTGGAGTGATCATAGACTTCACCATCGTCTAGAACATTTTTTTTCCTTTCATGGGCTGGCTAGGCCAGCATTTATTGCCCATCCTTAACTGCCCTTGAGAAGGTGGTGGTGAGCCACCTTCTTGAGCCGCTGCAGTCCATATGAAGTAGGCATACCCACATTGCTGTTAGGGAGGGGGTTCCAGGATTTTGACCCAGTGATAGTGAAGGAATGAAGGAATGGCGAGTTCCAAGTCAGGATGGTGTGTGACTTAGAGGGGAGCTTGCAAGTCATGGTGATCCCATGCATCTGCTGCCCTTGTCCTTCTAGGTAGTAGAGGATGCAGGTGGGCCTCACTTATACAGTTGTACTGTGCTGAACATAAATATCTTAAAAGCACCACTGCACTTAGGGTAGAGGAGGACAGGCCAGCAGGAGTTCCAGCAAGTGACACCATCCAAAGGGTCTCAACTTATTTTGGAATGTTTTTCTACATTAAAGGCACAAGTTTTTGCTGTTGTTGTTGTTATTGTCAGACTTCTAAAGGTCAACAAAGCAAATGTTTCCTCCTGCCCTCAAAGGAAATTCCTTTGTAACTATTGCCAGAGAATAAACTCAGCGTTAACAATTCCTACTCCAAGCTAGACAGATTATTCTCCAGGTACATCTACGCCCCAAATAAACCCAGAACCAATATTTCTTCATTCGGGTCTCATTTCTACAGCTGATCTGGATGAGTGAGGAGTGTTGCTGATAGTAAAGTATATTAAGGGCAGGATTGAGGTCGTTGGGCGGGCGCAGTGGGCAGGCCCGGGGGTGGCCGAGAAATGGTCCACCACCCGCGTTCAGCACCCAACTGCGATTTCACGCTGGCGAGCCAATTAAGGCCCACCTAGCGTGAAACGCGGCTCGTCACTGGTCGGGAAGGGCCGAGCGGGGGCGGGAGCCTGTCGGCCGCCGAGTCCAATAGCGACCAAGCAGCCAGTATCAAAATGGCCCAGGCAGCCCCTGGAAGGCTGCCAAGGAAGTATGTCTCCTCTGCGTCTTCAACATTCAGGTTATGGAGTCAAGTGTGGCTGGAGACGCCAGGCAGGACGGCAGTTCGGGTGGGCACTAGGCTCCCTGCTTTTCGGGTGAGTCCCTCGCTGTCCTGCTGGAGGAGGTGGCTGCCAGGAGGGACACCAGAGATGAGAGCAGGAAGCCATCGCACTTCACCAAGAGGGCATGGGAGGAGGTGGTATAGCTGGTGAGCAGCCATGATGTGGTGCGGCGCACATGGATGCAGTGCCGGAAATGATTTAATGACCAGCTGTGCTCAGGAAGGGTGAGTACCATGTTGGCAGAAGTATTAAAGGTGTGGCTGTTCCCCATGGACCTCAGGGTCTGAGTGCCAACTGTCAATAACGCCAGAGGTGGCAAAGGGAGTGAGCCCTAGCTGCTTGGACTGAGTGCCTTATGGCTCGAGGGCTACGACTTGGATATGCCCTGCAAAGTGTTCCTCAGCTGAAGTTGGCCAGGCTGCAATGTTGCTGCAGGTAGAGAGTGGACTAATCCATGGCCCTCTGTGCTTTCAGGAGAAGACAAGCCCTAACCAAGCAGAGAGGGCACGTACAAGCAGAGGCCCGCCCAACCTCCTGCTGCTTAGCAGGTTCGAGCAGGACACCCTCAAGCTCGAGAGTTGCATGCTCCCCGTGCAACTGGGCGTGGAGAGGCGGGGGTGCCAGAGGAAGGTAAGAGCGCAGTGCACAGAGGTGAGAGTTTTGAATTGTGAAACCTCTCTAGTGTAGTCCCTTCATTGCTGGGAGCCTCGAACCTGGAGTCCCCATTGATCATTGAAAGACAATGGCACCATGATGCAGATCTCCACTGTCTCACCAGGGTGCCTGGCGTGCACAGTGACAGTGTGATGACTTTAACTAATGACATGTCCTTGTTCTCTCTTTTAGGTTTGTCAGCAATTGCTCTGTGGACTGCAAAGGACCATCCCTGATGACGGAGGATCACTGGGCTTCACTTGCACCTGCGTCACACCCACTCTCTGAAGCAGGCACCAGTGCAGATACCAGCATCTTGGTGGGCATTAGATTGACGGCTAGAAAGTCAGTGCATATTGGTGAGGGCACTTCACACTCACTTGAGGTGCAGGTGGAGGCAGGGAGTGCCAAGGGCACTGGCAGTCAGAGGACTGCTGGGGACCAGGACAATGCTCAGTCGAAGGCAGATGAGCCTCTGGAGTTGTCCAGCAGATGCTGGATGTCCAGTGGGATGTGTGGGAGAATCTGGCGGAGATCCATGAAGGTCTACATGCTATGGTTTCCGTTGTGGAGAAGTCCATGCGGAGTGTGAGCACTGCATTGACTCATGGCCAAGTGCACTACCTCCTCCATTGAGAGAGCGGTGACTCTCATGGAGAGGCAGCTCCAGGGACAGAATCAAGGGTTCCTGGGGTTGCGCTCGGACCCGTAAGCCTTCACACAGGCACTGACCTCAGGTGATCAGTGCCCTTGTGGGAGATGGATGAGGCACCCAGTATACCAGCTAGGTGCCCATCCATGAACGGTGAGCAGGGAGGTCCAGAGTAACCTCACTTTGGTGCACGAGCTGCTTGTCGTCTCTGCAGGCTCCTCTCAGGGCGCTCTGGGTGATAGCAGCAGCTCCTCCGCCCCTTTGCCAATGACCGTGGCATCTAATGAGACTGTGATGACTGGGGAGAAGCCAGCCGTGGCATCAGCTGCTCCCTCCCAGGCGGGGCCAGCGCAGGCTCCACTGACCAGAGGACAACCGCCAAGGTCATCTTGCCCAACAGGACAGAAGAGTCAGCAGGCTGTCTCCAATACTGGTGCCAGCGAAGGGGGCACACCAAGACGTAGCATTCGGAAACGTAAGTTAAAGGCACCATGAGCACAAAAAGGACAGTTCACGGATGATTTTATGTTCATTTATGTTTGGTTTATCTTTACTAGTCTGGGAATGAGGACCAGAGGAGGTTATGTAAATATTTGTGGTTTGTCAAAATAAGATACATGTTGTTGTTGTCGTAATGGCCTGAGTATGCTTCACCCTTTTGTTTGGTGCAGGGTAAGCCAGTATGTAATGTCGGACATGAGTGCCTCTAAACTTTATTGGACGGGCAGTGAGTGGACTTTGGGTTCAAATGAAAGGGACATTTCAGACATCCGGGATGGAGGAGGCAGCCCTGGCATGCGGTTGAAGCTGATCTTTGGCAGTCTAACTGAAGGACCGTTGGATCAAGGGGTCCCTGTTGTCCCTGTCTCCCTGGAGGTTACCAAGGTCTGCCTCCACACCCTCAGTGTTCTCTTCACTGTGCTCCTCTTCTGACTCATTACTGGACTCATCATCTGTGGCCTCTGCAGCTACGTCAAGATCCTCTTCCTCCAGTGGGTCCCCCCTTGCAGTGCCAGATGGTGGAGAGGGCAGCATGCAACCACTATCACAACAGCTCTGGGGGGGTATTGCTGTGCAGCCCCTGAACAGTCCAGGCACCAGAAGTGCATCTTGAGAAGACCTATCACCCTTGTGGAGGCATGACTCCTATTGTAACGCTTCTCTGCCTCTGTTCTTGGGTGGGGGAGAGGCAACATGAGCCACCTCTTCAACAGATAGCCCTCGTTACCCAGCAGCCATCCATCCAGTTGGGCTGGAGTACTGAAGAGTCTCAACACCTGGGAGTGTCTCAGGATATAAGCCAGGAAACATCTTGCCTGGGTACCTTGCACAGACTTGCAGAATCTGCATCCTGTGGTCACACACTATCTGCACATTCATGGAGTGGAAGCCCTTCCTGTTGACGAAGGCATCCGGCTGACCCGCTGGAGCCTTGATGGCCACATGTGCGCAGTCGCTTGCACCCTGGATGCGGGGGAAGCCAGCAATCGCTGCAAAGCCTCTGGCTCGCTCAGCCTGGCTGGCCTGGTTCATACGGTAAAGAATAAAGGTCAGTACCTGTCTGGGCAGAGCTTCTGTCACCAGCTTGTTACAGCTATAGACAGCTGATTGGGAGACTCAACACAGATTCCCCACTGACCCCTGGAAAGAACCGGAGGCACAGAAGTTGAGGGCCACTGTGACCTTCAGAGCCACTGGCATGGGGTGTCCACCCACACAGTCGGGACTGATCTCGGGTCACACTCTCCCTTGAGAGGCGGAGCCTCCTTCGTCATTGTACCTCGGACATATCAAGGTAGCTGCATCGCTGCCTGTAAACCCTGGCAGCAGGATAGTGGCGTCTTCTGCAGCCCCTTCCATCTTGGACTTCCTGCTGCCCCTGCGCCCCTTGTGCATGCGCCACTCCTCCCATTGATTGCTGCCCTGGAAGCTCCATTGGGACACCTAGCCTCCTCTCCCTTCTGCCCCTCTCTTCCTCAGAGGAGGAGGTGCCACCAGCAGAAACCGCAATCCCCATTACCAGGGTAACGGAAGGCTGTCTGATACCTAGAAGGGTCCACAAGGTCTGAGTCCTCCGGGGTCCTTGGAGACACCAAGGAGTCCTGGAATGAAGCCTGGAAATGCTAAGAATGAAGCCCTGAACAGAGATGAAGCTGCCAAGTACCAATAAGCCACCAACAGCAAACTATGTACCAAACTCCCCACTACTGACACTGGCAATGCTGCTCACTCCTTTTATCCCACCCGTGGGTGAGCTTTTTGAAAATGGCGGCTGGCTGCCAGCCAGTTTCTCCCGTTGCGACGAGTACAAAATCGCGCAGGCAATGAAAAATCGCTGTCAATTGCCTTTTTAATGGTCTTAACTGGCCCCTTAATTAATGGCCGGCGCAGCTCCAACACCCACTGACTGAAATATCGCGCGAGTGCGTGATGATGTTGGGATGCTCACCCGATGTCATTGCAAACGATTTTATGCCCGATCAGGTCAGGAACATGCCCGCCTGTGGGATGTAAAATTCTGCCCTAAGATTGGAAACAGCTTTGACCTGTTGCAGTACTTGCTTCAATAAGTTGTTTGACAAACTTTATGAGATGTGCAATCATGTTGAAATCGTACAATTGTATGAAGACACATACTTTAAATCTGCACCAGATTTTAATTCAAATGACACCTTTCAAAACTCGCACTGCTACAAATTTAGGATAACAGGAGGTGATTTACTAAAGCTAAACAGGATAAGCTAGGAGAAATTAAACATAGTTGGGAATTAGGAAGACAGGTGGCAGATGAAATTCACAGTAGAGAAATGCAAAGTGATTCACATGGGGACCAAAAATCCAGGAAGTGTCTACTATTTAATAGAAAGAAAATAATGTACAGAAAATAATGTACATAAATTGAATCCGTCGCAACAATGCTTGGTGGCATGGAGTAGAGTAAATTAGATATTGGGATCTGCTGAAAGGTCAATATTGAGAAGAAATAGTGAGGCAATCCTGTCACTCATTCCTGGTTTTAAGGGAGGCAGGACAGAGGGCAGGCAACAAACCTGCTCACAGGAGGTAGGGTAATAATAAATATTATATTGAGGTTGCGTGCCTTGGAATTAACTGCCATTTTAAATTTAATCTTGGCCAGCAGGGTTTCCAGAGCCTCAGGAACCTGGCAGCTAAATGGAGGCAAACTGCTGTATCCAGGAGGTAAGTGCCTTTCCACTTGCCTGATGGATCCAATTTCCCTGCTTCACCTACCACTCACAATCAGACACAAGCAGTCACATGCCCCCATCTCCTTCCAATCCTCCCCCCATGCTCCCCCTACAACCTTTCCAATCTCCTCTCTGGTCTCAGATCTCTGCTTCAGACCCCTGATTTTCTCCCAACCCTAGCCTCTGATTTCCCCTCTGCTCCAGCCCCAGCCTCTGATCTCTCCACTGGTCCAGGCCCTGTTCCCAGGCACTGATCTCATCCTGCTCCAGAACCTGATTTTCCCCCAGTCTGGTCTCCTATCTCCTCTCTGGCCTTCAATCTTGCTCCATCACACAGCCCACAACCCAACACACTCTTTGAAAGTTAATAATAATGCAGGTTTAGATTGCACAATCCAAATTCAGCTCGTGCCATCACACCTCTGGTCAAAAATATAAACTCCAAGCTTAGGTTTTTGGGAGAAGCTGAGACCTTAAAGTAAACACTTTAACAACTATAAAAACACAAAAGAAATTAGCAGAGAAGTTTATCCAAGTTGTTATGAAATTGTTTGTTTTACTTTGGTTAAATTCTTATTTTGGACGTTAGGGGCTGAATTTTGTGGTTGGCGGGGGGGGGGGAGCAGAGCGGGAGCGAAGCGGGAGCGGGCATGGGCCTGATCACCGCTCACGATTGGGTCCACGCCACCAATTTACACAGGCAGACCAATTAAGGCCTGCCCAGCATACTTCACAACTCCTGTGCACAGCAGGAGTGGGCGGGCGACGACGGGCACGCTCAGGCCGCCGGGTCCAATGGCGATCCGGCGGCCTGTACAAAGGAAGGCCCAGGCAGCCTCAGAAAGGCTGCTCCCAATGGCTGGGCGAAGGGCTGTGCAAAGGGGCAATGAAGTTCATTCAAGTCCGGAGAGTAGACCATCAGAGCAGGCCAGGCCAAAGGCAGGCCAGTGTGCCCCTCGTTTTTTGGATGACTGCCTTGCTGCTCTGCTTAAGGAAGTGGCAGCACGGCGGGAAGTGTTGGTTCCCCAGGATGGGAGGAGGAGGCCCCCTCACATGACGAAACGTGCCTGGGAGAATGTGGTGGAGGTGATGAGCTCCCACGATGTGGTGCAGTGCACCTGGATCCAGTGTTGCAAGCGCTTCAACAACTTGTTGCGCTCTGGCAAGGTGAGTGGCGTGTTGGCATTGGGCATTTAACCCAGCAAGTTGGCTTATCCCCCTGCTGCCAACCCCCCCACCCACATGCGGGCAGGCACAGATCGCCATTCTTAGCTGGTTTGAGCAGGAGGCCCTGGATTTGGAAAGGCGCCATGCGCCCAGGTTAACTGGTGTCGGTGATGCTGGGGTGCCACTGCCAAGTATTTATGCCCAACAGTGAGGTGAGCATTGTTCTCCCAACAGCCATAACAGTGCTGAATGTTAATTGATTTAATTTTGCATCATGGCTTGACCATTTCTTTTGGAAGGATAAGTGCATAATGATCCGGGGGACAGGGATGCACTTTGACATTGTCTCCACGTTAACTGATTCACTATCCTTATTTTTCCTTTCAGCATCAGCGGAGCAGGGCCGGGAGGAGGAGCAGCAGAGGCCCCCTCTCACACCTGAGGGCCCTGAAGTCTCACCAGCATCACACCATCTCTGTGAGGCAGGCACCAGCGCAGAGACTAGCACCTCGGTGGGAATTCGAACATCGGCTAGTGTCCCGGGGCACAGTGGTGAGGGCACTTCATTGTCGCTGGAGGAGCTGGCAGAGACAGAGATGTCATGGCGCCATCAGTCGGAGGACTGCAGGGGACCAGGACATACTCAGTCGGTGCCTGATGATGTGCCTCTGAGTTCTCCGCGACACAGCAGGTGCAGGAAATGCGGCCGGGTGTGTGGGAGCATCTGGGGGAGATACATGTGGCTATGATTGGCTTGGACTACGTAGTGGAGTCTACGTGGACAGTCACCAAAGCAATGAGCCACGTGTCCGAGTGCCATGCGTCCTCCATGGAGAGAGTGGTGACTCTCGTGGGGAGACTCCTCCAGGAGACCCAACAGGGCTTCTGGGGATGCGCTCTGACCAGCAAGCCCTCACACCGACATTGACGTCAGCTGGTCATTGCCAGTGTGAGAGATGGTTTGGGCATCAAGTTTCCCAGCTCAATGCCCATCCATTCACGGTGAGCAGGAAGTTCCAAAGCAACCTCACGTCAGCGCAACAGCTGCCTATCATCTCTGTGGGCACCTCTCAGGGCGCTCCGGATGAGGGCGGCAGCTCCTCCACCCCTCTCCCAGTGACTGTAGCATCTGGTGAGGCTGCGATGACTGGGGAGATGCCAGCTGTGGAACTGGCAGCTTCCTCCCAGGCAGGGCCAGTACAGGCTCCACGCGCTAGAGGACGATTGCCAAGATCATCGAGGCCAACAGGATAGCAGAGTCAGCAGGCTGGCTCAGGTGCCTCTCCAAGCGATGGGGCAGCACCAAGACACAAAAACATAAGGCACCTGAGGCACACCACGGGTTTTTCACTGGTGCTTTTGTGTTGACCTGAGATGAGGTCCTTATGATTTGTTCTGATTTGTAACACTATTGTTTTTTTTTGCATAAGTTTGTTTGCTTGACATATTAAATTCAGATGTGTTAATAAATTCAGCACAAGCATGCAACCACTATCGCTGACGCACGATCTGGGAGGTACTGGAGTGCACCCCCTGAGGCATCGGAAGCGCATCTTGAGAAGACTGATGGTTCTCTCTGCCACTGCCCTTATGGAGGCGTGGCTCCTATTGTACTGCTGCTCAGCTTCTGTTCTTGGATGACGGAGAGGCGTCGTGAGCCACCTTCTGAGGGGATAGCCCTTGTCACCCAGCAGCCATCCATCAAGTTGGGCTGCAGCACTGAAGGGCTCCAGCACCTGGGAGTGTCTGAGGGTGAAGGCGTCATGGGAGCTGCCTGGCTACCTTGCACAGACTTGTAAAATCAGCATCCTGTGATCACACACTATCTGCACGTTCATGGAGTGGAAGCCCTTCCTGTTGACGAAGGCACCGGGCTCACCTGCTGGTGCCTTGATGGCCACATGTGTACAGTCTATTGCACCCTGGACGCGGGGGAAGCCAGCAATGGCCGCAAAGCCTCTGGCTCGCTGTTCTGGCTTGCTTGGTCCCAACGCAAGTGGATGAGGTCAATGCACGGCTGAACGGAGCGTCTGTAACCTGCTTGACACAAGTGTGGACAGCTGATTGAGAGACATCGCAAGGATCACCCACTGACCCCTGGAAGGAGCCAGAGGCATAGAAGTTGAGGGCAGCTGTGACCTTCAGAGGCACTGTGCACCCATAGTTAATGGAGATCTCAGGCCCAATCTTCTGACAGATATAGTCGACTGTCTCCCTTGAGAGGCAGAGCCTCCTTCGACATTGCACCTCAGACACAATGAGGTAGCTGCTTCACTGCCTGTATACCCTGGCAGCAGGATAGTGGCGTCTTCTGCGACTCCTTCCACCTTGGACAACCTCTTGGCCCTGCACCCCTTGTGCGTGCGCCTGTCCTCCCAAAGGTGGCTGAATGTGCACTCCTGGCCTCCTCCTCCTTCTAGCCCTCCCTTCCTCCTCAGAGCAGCTGCCTCCAATGGACAGTTCAGCTCCCATTCCCAGGCTAAGGGAAGAATTACTGAAACCTGCAGGCCCAGAAAAGATTCCTGACTGCAGAGTGCTGATCTGAAGGTTAAAGAGTCTAGACAAAGCAGCTGGAATGTGTTTTGAAGTACTGCAGATCACACAGGCAAGTTTCAATAACTTTGAAAAATAAATACTTGACAGTGCACACTCGCGACCCCAGTAAGCCCTCTTATCCTGCCTGTGGATGAGGTTAATACAAATGTGTCCTACCCACCTGCCCGTTGCGCCCATGCACCGACCCGAAGATTGCACAGGTGCCGAAAAATTGGCATTGATTGGTGAGTCAAGGGCCTTAAGGGGCCCAGTAATTAATGGCAGGCGCACATCGGACATCATCGCACGCCCATCGAAATATCGCGATGGCGCGCAGTGACGTTGGGATGCGTGCCCGACATCACCGTGTGTCATTTTACGCACGGACGTGGGGGGCCCACCCCAGCACACCAATTTGAAAATTCTAACCTAGAAATTTCAACTGTGGAGAAAATGGGGGGACAAAGGAAAACGTTGAAACCATTTTAAGAGAACTGTGGGAACCCAGTGATCATACTGCATAACCACAATAATAAGTTTACACAGACATGTTCCATTATAAATATGGTCACACTGACCATGACTACTTAACTACACAAGTTGACCTTTTGCCTTTTAGGGGTACATACTGGCTTTGTATTTAATACTTCTTTTGAGTGCCTCCCGCCCTTTATCTGCAGGTTTATCCGTTAACAATTCAGCCCAGTTTACTGTGATCAATTCATTTCTGATGTCCTCCGAGCTGGCCTTCAATTTAAAGCCTTGATTTGTAAGCTGCTATTCTCCCCCTCAAATCTAGTACCAAATTTGATCAGATCATGGCCACAATTTGCAAGATGTTTCCTGGCATTCAGATTGTTAACCAATTTTAGTTTGTTACTGATCATTATATCTAAGATGGCCTTATCCCTTGTCAGTATTTAGTTCCAGAAAATTATCCCAAATATTCTAGAAATTAATTGTGTTTACTACTCTGCTTCACTTGGTATTTGTGGAAATTAAAATCCCCCATTATAGCCAATTTGCTTCTGCACATTGTAAGAAAATACAATTTGAGGAATGACTTTTGGCTGTTGGCATATAACTACAACACAGGCCAGAATATTGCCATCGGTGTGCGGGATGGGCCTGACACGCCGACATGCAAAATGACGCACGATGACATCGGACGTGCGTCCCGACGTTATCGCACATCATTTAGACCTTTCGCTCGGCAGACTCGTGCCAGAGGCAGCTACGCGCCCGCCGAACTGTCAAAGGCTTATTAAGGCCATTAGAAAAGTAATTTAGATAATTAACAGCGCTGCCTGTCCAACCTTAAGGTTGGCGGGGTAGGCAAAGAGCCCAAGTGGCCTTCGCATTTTTCAGGAAACCTCATCCACGGGCGGGATGAGGTTTCCTGAAGGTTTCATAAAGTAATTAATTAATTTTTGCACAATTCACAAACATGTCCCAGCTCATGTGACACTGTCACATGAGGGGACGTCTAAATAATTTTTACCTTTATTATTCAAAAACTTTTATTATGTACTTAATCTCTCTGAGGCAGCTCTGTGCCTCAGGGAGATTGCTGCGCTCTTTCTCGCACATGTGCAAAAGAGCGCAGGTCCTGACTTTACCTCCTCCCCCTCCTGCACAGGTAACGCTGAGCGCTACCGGCCACGCATTACGCTGGGCGGGCCTTAATTGGCTGGCCCATGTCAAATGGCAGCACGCGGGCTGTGATCGGCTCCGCGCCCAGCCCCGTCTGCTCCCGCCCAGCCTGCCCAACATAGGTAAGTTTCTGGCCATAATTACGATTGCCTAACTTAACGGCCAAGATTTTGTGGTGGTAATATTGGTGAAACTATTAGCATTTGCCACCCCATCATTACTCCATTGAAACAATCAGCAACTTCTGAAGGCAACACATGTGCAGAATCACACGGAGATGGAGAAGTTGCTGTCAGTGATTCAATGTTCCTCCAGAGAATACACTTTTGAGGTCCTATTGGAGTGCAATCCCTAAGCAATCAGTAAATTGATGAAAACTTTCACTTTTATGTTGCTAGTCTCTCTGTAAAAACCCTTGCAAAAGTTGCACCGTATTGAAAGAGGTGTAATCGGGTTTCTAATAGTGTACTGAGTTCATAATCACCGGTTCTGAAAAGCTAATTTTATATTTGTGGAATGTGAGATTCCCCCACTATGATGAAAAAAATTCACATTTAAAATAATGAAAGATTATTTATGCTATTTTGGCTTCTACCTTAACCCAAACTTAATTATTTATTTCACTATCTGGAAATATAAATTAAAATAATGATAATCAGTGTGCTTTTAACTTCCCGGTTTGTTGTCTGTGAGAATATTTCAATGTGACTGGCTGCTTACCCTGCTCTCTGACATCACAGTTGCTCGATGGCAGGCATCTCCTTGACTTGGTGCCAGGCTTAACAGTATGCATCACAGAGATTGCTATATCCTTGTGAGCAGCTTTCTTTGAGGTCACTGGTGAGTGTTTTGCCATTGGCTACAAATCCAGCCATTAAATACTATTTTAGTTTTTGATGTTTAGATAATAGAAATCTGTGTGTAGCTGATAAACATCCTATGATGTTCTCACTTAGCAACACTTAACTATTCTCACACATTGGGAAGCAGTGTTATTACACCTCCGTTCTGCCTAATTATAGCATGTGGTATTTACATGGGGGTATAGTTTTGAGACTGATCTGCGCATTCTATTATTAGAATAACAACCAACTTTCATTAGATAATGTCACTATGAGAATAACTAAATCACCCATTTGTGACTGTTTTGTTACATTGTGTTCCCATGACTAATTTTCCTCACATTCTATTTCATTCCATATGATTAAAAATGCATAGCATTAAAGCAGAATGGCCTCAGAGCTTACCTTGAACACATCTAATGTATTACATCCATTATAGCTCCTCTTTCTTCAAACATCTAACAATTAATCTTATAAATGAGAATTATTTTGAAATATCCAACATCTGATAGAGTATATCAATAACCCCTCAAGCTGATTTCTGACACATTTATCATATGCATATACAACTTTCCACTTTTATTTTTACATCTGTTCGAAAG
The DNA here is from genome assembly GCF_964194155.1 of Cetorhinus maximus. Lineage (NCBI taxonomy): Eukaryota > Metazoa > Chordata > Chondrichthyes > Lamniformes > Cetorhinidae > Cetorhinus > Cetorhinus maximus. Next base: position 29,341,152 of record NC_135900.1, read on the forward strand.
AAATTTCAAATCACTATTGTACTATTTTAAATATTGTTGAATGAAACATAATGATACTTGCTGAACTAAAATAGAACAATTTAACATTAAAATGTTGCTCTTTAAAAGAAAAAAATAATTTTAATATACAGGTAGCTTAATTCAAAAATGTACCAACACAATTGTAATGCTTAGCCCAATCATTTCTATGTTCAATAATGCAATGTTCACAATACAGCAATCCAGGAGATGGTGGTACAGTGGTAATGTTATCGGACTAGTAATCCAGAGGCCCAAACTAAAGCTCTAGGGGAACAAAAACAGAATTACCTGGAAAAACTCAGCAGGTCTGGCAGCATCGGCGGAGAAGAAAAAAGTTGCCGTTTCGAGTCCTCATGACCCTTCAGCAGAACTGAGTAAAGTTAGGAGAGGGGTGAAATATAAGCTGGTTTAAGGTGCGGGTGGGCAGGGGGGGGGGGCGGAGGAGAGAAGTTGTGGGGGGGATGGTTTTAGGGACAAGCAAGCAGTGATAGGAGCAGATAATCTGCTATTATCTGCTCCTATCACTGCTTGCTTGTCCCTACAACCACCCCCCACCCCAACTTCTCTCCCCCCACCCCCACTCCACCTTAAACCAGCTTATATTTCACCCCTCTCCTAACTTTACTCAGTTCTGCTGAAAGGTCATGAGGACTCGAAACGTCAACTCTTTTCTTCTCCACCGATGCTGCCAGACCTGCTGAGTTTTTCCAGGTAATTCTGTTTTTATTTTAGATTTCCAGCATCCGCAGTAGTTTTTTGTTTTTAAAGCTCTAGGGGTGTGAATTTAACTCCCACCACAGCAGCTGGTGGAATTTAAACTCTTTTTTTAAAATCTGGAATGGAAGCTGGTCTCAGTAATAGTGACCATCACTGATTATCATTAAAAAAACCTATCTGGTTCGCTAATATTCTTGAGAGAAGGAAATCTGCTGTTCTTACCTGGTCTGGTCTTCATGTGACTCCACAGCAAGGTGGTTGACTCTTAACTGTCCTCAAAGAGCAATTAATGATGGGAAACAAATGGTGGCCTTGCCAGTGATGCCCACATCCCATGAAATAATTAAAATAAAACTCATTTTGGAATTTCTCTCAGCCAATTCGAAGGAAACACATGAGAAATAAATACAGTACAGACATTGTGTTAAAACAGAGTTCAACTACATGATCAGAATAATAGTTAGAACTTTGCATCAAATCTGTTCTGTGCAATACTTCACCTGAAACTGTTTTGTAATGGTTTCAAATACACCACCACCAAGCATTGTTGCTCCTTAGCTTGATGATCACAGGTACAATTTCGTATTTGATTGTTATCTCCTTATCTCTTACGTTTAAAACCAGATATAATTTATCTTGATGAGAACATCTGAACTGTTAATCATCTTTTAAAAAAGTATGAAGAAAAATTCAGAGTATCAGAAGCTCAAATCTATCTGACATATGTAGCTGATCTCTTAAGTGATTAAAATGATTATAATAAAGGCTTGAAGTTCTAAATTAATAAATTGAATGTAGGTTTACAGATCTTAATGTGCTATAGATGCTGAGTTCTCTTTCTTTAAAGATAGTGAGCAAATTCTAAAAGTATAAATTATAAAATAAGTTGGTACATGGAGTAAGTAAAATAATATGGCCCTTAATTCCCAGAATGAGCTCAGTGGCAAATTTAAAGGTGACAAATTACAAGTGTTATGTGTCTGAGTGGGACTAGTCAGATTGATAACTGTATGGGGAAAGGAGAGGTTTTGAAATATACCTGCAGTGAAATCTGAACTGTGTAATAGGCAAAAGAAATGTTAGACTTTGGACTTATCTGGGCTAGGTACAAATATCAAGTCTGCACTAGGTAATCACCCGAGTTCAGACTCTTCTATAAGTAGACCACACATCCCTTATGATTAGAAGTTTTATACTAACTGTTAAATATTTGGTCATACAAATGAGCTGGAGTTATAACCTTCCATTATGCAAATTAGATTTTCTTACCTTTCATGTGCCCTAACTTGCATTTCTCATTTCTTCCAGGAAGCAGAATAATAGCTTAGTGGGATGACACCAAACTAGTTTATTTTGTATATAATAATAATAATAGATAACTGAATGTAATGGAATAATACTTAGTAAATTCTAATCTATTTCAGAATACTCCTTGTAATATTGAAAATAATAAAACATGCCACACCATCAATGCTGAAGAGCTAAATAATATTTTCTGAATAGCTATTCCTTTTCTAGGATCTGTTGTCTCTTTTAAAAATTCACATCAGATTGCAAAAAAAATCAAAAGTTGTCTCATTTCCATTCCAGGTTTCTCTCAACTGTATGCCACTTTATCCCAGTTGGAAAGGAAGCCAAAGATTTGCCCTTTGGCCCTCAGCCAGCTTGTTATTTCTGTGATTGGCCAGCAGAATTGTCAATTAAACGGGTTACCACCCTGTGAGATGTGAGCTTCCTGGCAGCTGTTATCCACAAACTATGCTCCTGGTTTCCTATATGGAAGTGTAATTATCTCAAACTGATATGGGATGCAAGGAATTGCATTTTGGATAGGTACTTAGATTGGTTCCATTTTGCAATTCCAGAAAGTGTGTCCCATGGATTTAAATCCTTGTAACCTAAATATAAATTAACAGCAACACCTTTAAAAAATTCCTCCAACTGCAAATAGTCAAAAATCCCAAAATGTAACAAGGGGCTTGGGGTGTGAGTGAAGCGGCTGTTGGAAATGCTTGGGAGGTGGGAGTTAAGTTAAATTGTTTCCTCTGAACCTGTAGCATAGTCATTGGTTTTAAAACTTAAGGAAGTGTAAGTTATTAAGTTGAAGGAGTTGTGTGGAGCTGTCAATCTATGTGGTAGGGTGAAGTGATGGGCATCCTCTGAACTGAATCAAAATGGTACAAGATTTGTACTTGGCAGTATAGTCCAGCCAATTTAGGGTGTGCAATACATCAATTAATTTGAAAAAAATGTCATTTTACTAAATCTTTGAGTAAACAATTTTTAAGTTTCTGTTTCTGGAATATCAAGGGAAGTGCTGGGAACAAGTGGGGAAAAATATAAGATGCAGATCGGAGCTTTGTGGTTGACAGAATGGAATCCAGAAGGAGATTGAAGTAAGAGTAGGAGAAACAATATTACGGTTATAAAAATGGAAGAAGTGCGGGTCAGAGGCAAAGTAGCAGCTGGTTTGGAGAGTTGGGATGTAACTGCAGCTGAGAGTGATGGAGTGTATTGTACCCAATGATGGAAGCAAATATTTTTCAAGGATGTACCAGTTGACCCAGATGTCACTGTATGCATGAATCGGAAAATTTAGCCTATTGCACTATGCAGTCTCTGCAGGGACCTGTACTTTTAATGGAAATTATTTAATATAGATTCAAATGTGACATGTCTTTTGAGACATGTGTTGTACAAGGCAAAAACACTTCTTCATTTCAATCACCAAATTATTGTCAATTTGGATAAGTAATTGCTGTATGAAAGATTTTCTTCACTAAAATACATCAAAGGTCCCTATTTACATATTGGGATAATTTTGTCTTTGTGTTATAGGTGGCTGTAAAATGGGTGATAGCGAATCAGCAGCCCACATTACATTTCTTGCAGTTTTTATTTGAGTTCAATGGAAATACGAATCTGAAGAGATTTAAAACAGGCTATCGACTCAGTTACCCATTATTCCTAATTGCATAATGTCATCATGATCTACCCAGGCTCTTTCAAAACACATCGAAAGGAACTGAGTTTTTTTGGTAGGGAATTATAGGATACAGTTTGACTTTTGGGGGTTGAATAGGGAGTGCGCCAGTCTGTTCCTGTGGCAAAAAGGCCACCATGACCTTTCCTCCAACATAATAGCCAGAAGTGGGGATGTTCCTTGATGATTGCACAGTGTTCAGTACCATTTACAACTCCACAGATCCTGAAGCAGTCTGTGCCCACTTGCAGCCTGCTGGACAACATTCAGGCTTGGACTGATAAGTGGCAAGTGACATTCGTGCCACACATTTGACAGATAATGAACATATCCAACAAAAGAGAATCTAACCATTTCCCTGTGAGGTTCAATGGCATCGCCATCACTGAATCTCCCACTATCAACATCCTTGGAGTCACCATTAACCAGAAACTGAACTGGTCAATGGCAACCTGCAGGATGTTGAATTAAGCAGGGTAACTAGTACCCTCCTGTGTCTTTGTAAAAACCAGTTCTGTGCAATGTAAGAACAAGTCCAGAAGGCTAACGCCCTCAGGTGATGTCCTGTAAACTCTTTACCACAGTCTTGTAGAATGGTATTTGTTGATGCCCTATAACTGATGCCCTATTGGCTACCTTGTTCAATATATTCTGTCCTAGATTTGGAACAGATCAAAGGTATGGTGAAACTCATTTTAAAATGAAATTAAAGGTTGCTTTTGTAACTATTGTGCATGATATCAATGAAACATTGTATGTTCGTCCTTTGGAAAAAGTAAAACAGGTACCATGAGTCTACATGTGAATGCAAAACTCCTATCCAGAAATTTCAAACTCACCCCTTCAAAAATATTTCCATTGGGTGGAACTGTACAGGTGACTCTTCTGAATTCTTGCAGATTGCCATTGGCAAGTGAACTCTATAAGACTGTGTGTGAACTTTGGCAATAGTGTGCTTTGGCAATAGTGTGCTGATTGGCAAAGTTTGCTCATTTTTGACTTCAATGGACTTCATTTGTAGCAACACAGTGTTATTAATTTTGAATTGCCCTGTAATTGTCCAAATGATCTAATGTATCATGGTGAAAGAAGAGGTAATTCAGACACTTGAACAGTTTAAAATTGATAAGGAGGAGATATTGGATAAGCCATCTGTACATAAACTTGATAAAGCACCAGGACCAGATGAGATGCATCCAAGGGTAATGAGGGAAGTCAGAGTGTAAGTTGCAGAGACACTGGCCATAATTTTCCAGTCTTCCTTAGACTCAGGGGTGGTACCAGAGGACTGGAAAATTGCAAATGTTACACCTTTGTTCAAAACAACATGTAAAGACAAGCCCGGTGATTACAGGTCTGTTAGTTTAACCTCAGTGGTCAGGAAGTATCCAGAAAAGATTATTCAGGGCAAAATTAATTATGACCTGGGTGAATGCAGGTTAATTAAGGAAAACTAGCATGGATTTGTTAAGGGAAATTTGTGGTTAACGAACTTGTTTGAGTTTTCTGATGAGGTAACAGAGGGTTGATGAGGGTACAATTCTAAAAGACATACAGGAGCAGGGGATAAGTGCATAAATCATATAAGGAAATAGAGAAAGTTTAAATAAGTTATATTTGTATTTGTGGGTGTTAGGAATGAGCTCTAGCTTTAAAGTTTAAGCTTGATTTGTATTTCTGTATTTGTGTGTTAAGAAAAGGTCAAGTTGAGTTTTAGTTTCACTTTAAAAGGTGCCTGCATTTCTAATGAATTTTACGACTCCTAAAGAGAAGTTAATCAAAAAAGAGTAGAAAAAACTGTACTGTTGCTTAGCAACAGGGGTCCAGAGAGGCAGGTCCCACCTACATACACAAAAACTAAAGAAACAGCAGCTTTGAGTTCAGTTTGAAGACAGCTGCCAAGCAGAAGCAACCTAGAAGAGACAGATAGCCAGTCCCATGTTAAAGTTGGTTGAAAGTAGCTGCCATGGAGAGACTGGTGCAAAAGGGACAAATAGCCAGTCCCAAGCTAAAGAAGAAAGTCCCCAAATCCAGGGAAGTGCAACAGCACAAAGTCCCAAGAAGACCTTCTAGTCAACGGAAAGACAGGAACCTGGAAAATGTCCTGTTAAATGAAGTTAAAAGTGAGGAGAAGAGAAAGGCTCCAAGCTTCAAGCTTAAAGAGATAAAGGCTTGGGAAAAGTCAGAACGTCCAAAGGGATAACTGAAGGTCTGTAACTCTTTGCTATGGGCATACGAAGCAGTGGTGTACTGTTGACAGTTGAATCAGTGGAAGAGAGTGTGTGGAGGAAAGCTTGAATGCATGTGGTGACCCAGGGAAGAGGAACATTGGAAGGAGAGTTCAAAACCCTGGATGTGAGTGTTACTCACAATAAGAGGTTGTAGTGGAAGAATTAATCCAGGCAGATCTCTTGGTTAATGCTGGTTTATTTCCAAGACAACTCCTCAGTGCCTTCCTAGTAGCTTCCACACAAAGTGATCCAGCTGTACCTTTTTATTCTATTCAGTTGGGATAATTAATGCCCATCACCTGTTTAACTACCAAATGGTTTTAACAAGATGATTGCCATATTAACAGTGAGTCCTTGCTGAAGGCATCAGAAAGAAACCGTCGGCTTGGGAGAAGGTTCCAAAGCAAGTTCTTGGAGAATGGAGATTGGAAACTCTCATGTGAAAGATGGAGTTCAATGAGACCCGTTGGCTCATGTGTGACAAGCATCTGGTGGGAGTTGGTGAGAGATCCATAGCATCTGGTTGAAGTGGCATCACTTGGTTTCAGAGTGTGATGTGTCTGACCACAGATTACCTATTTGTTTACGTGGACTGTGTACTTGCTGTGAACATTAAAGTATAAGAAAGCTTATGTAACTTGTGTTATCCTTACAAATCTGTATATATCTGTAAAGGTATAGTTGTGGTGAGTATTGTATTATAGTTAATCTTTTTTTGTTTAATAAATGTTATATTCTTTCGTTAAAAGTTCATCAGCTGACTCCTGTGATCCTGTTCAGTAGCCACGCTCCACATGTCTAAAAAAAATAAAAATTAGGATCTATCAAGCTGGGTTCTACCCTGGGATCAGGCTTGTCCAGTTGTAACATCAGCTGGGATCATAACACTCATTGAAAGTGGTAGGATAAATTGAGAGCACAGTTAATAATGCATATAGCATCCTAGGTTTTATTAATAGAGGCACAGAATACAAAAGCAAGGAGGTTATGTTAAACTTGTATAAAACACTGCTTTGCCTTCAACTGGAGATCTGCATCCAGTTCTGAGTGCCACACTTTAGGAAAGATGTGAAGGCATTAGAAAGAATGCAGAAAAGATTCACAAAAATGGTTCCAGGGATGAGGAACTTCAGATATGTAGATAGGTTGGAGAGGTTGGGACTGTTTTCCTTCAAGAAATGGTTGAGACGAGGTTTGATAGAAGTATACAAAATCATGAGGCGAATGGACAGAGTAGATAGGGAAAAACTGTTTCCATTGATGGAAGGATCGAGATCAAGAGGGCACAGATTTAAGGCAATTTGTAAAAGAAGCAATGGAGGCTTGAAATTTTTTTTCACGCTGTGAGAGGGTAGGATCGGGAGTGCACTGCCTGAAAATATAGTGGAGGCAGGTTCAATAGAGGCATTTAATAGGAAATTGGATTATTATCTGAAAAGGAAGAATGTGCAGAGCAATAGCGAGAAGGACAGGGGGTGGCACAAGGTAAATTGATCCTTGGAGAACCAGTGCGGACACAAAGGGGCAAATGGCCTCCTTCTCTGCTGTAACCATTCTGAAATTCTGTAGACCAGTCATAAAATACTGTGGAAGGAATCATCCCAGGTTTGCACTAAGTGCGGTAGCAGGCATGAAAAAAGATGTTTTAATCGCCGGCCGCAATGGCGGGTTTTTGCACCGTATCATCCCCTTCCTGCCTCACTAATTATGCAGCCACAGGAAACATACTGTCCTGCTGGCAAGCAGCCTTCAATTTGCCCACCACGCCATTACCTTGCCGCTTCCGTGAGGTGATGCATTTTGGTAGGAAGAACATGGAGAGACAATATAAGATAAGGGGTACAATTCTTAAGGGGGTGCAGGAACAGAGGGAGCTGGGTGTATGTGTGCATAGATCATTGAAGGTGGCAGGACAGGTGGAGGGGCTAGTCAGTAATGCATATAGTATCCTGGACTTTATCAATAGAGGCATAGAGTACAAGAGCAAGAAGGTTTTGCATAAGGCACTAGTTAGACGTCAGCTGGAGTATTGTGCACAGTCCTGGGCACCACACTACGGGAAGGATGTGAACGCACTGGAGAGAGTGCAGAGGAGGTTTACAAGAATGATTTCAGGGATGAGAAGCTTCAGTTATGAAGCTAGATTGGAGAGGTTGGGACTGTTCTCCTTGGAAAGAATGGAGAGGTTGGGACTGTTCTCCTTGGATAGAAGGCTAAGAGATTTCATAGAAGTGTTTCAAAATAATGAGGGGGCTGAATAGAGTTGATAGGGAGAAACTGTTCCCACTCGTAAAAGGACCGAGAACAAGAGTGCATAGATTTAAAGTGATTTGCATCAAGAGGGCATGGGATGATTATTTGAATAGCAACAATGTACAGAGTAACAGGGAAAAGGCAGGAGAATGGCACTAAGTCATAATGCTCATTTGGAGACCCAGTGCAGACACAATAGGCCGAATGGCCTTGGGAGGCGGTGGCAGAAGTGGTCAGTGCCAATGCTGCGCACAAGAGGTCGGCCATCCACTGCAGAAAAGGGATGAATGGTCTCATCCGTGCCGTTAGGGTAAGTCAACCACCTCATCACTCTCAACTCTCACACTCAGAACACATTCACTGGCATCTCCAGCTCAAGGGATGTCACCACTCACTCTCTCACATACACCCTCACATCTCCATCTGGTCTCATCTCCTCTGGAGATTGCCTCCCCAGCCCTCACCATCTTGAGGCCACTTGCACAGATCAACATGTGTCCCCACACACATCCTAGGATATCCTCCTTCCCCAGTACAGCCTCATCCTGTGGCTTCTTCCCTTGCCTGAGGCTACTTCTCCCACTTCCCCAAGCTAGCCCTTGCCATTGAAAAGCTACCCTCACCTTATAGCTGCTCTGGTAGGTGGAGACCTGTCTGTGAGCCCCCTAAAACTAATGTGGTGCTGCCTGTGAAGCCTGGCACTGACGACCGCGAGTGCTGCCCAAAGCAGACAAGGCAAACAAATCTTGAAGTCCTAAGAGAAGTGCAGCTCACCAGGTGCAGGCCGCTTATGTAAAGTTGTGAAACAGATTGGCATGCAATCGCGCTGACATGCCTGGATGATCCAGCATGTAGGGGTGATTCTGGCGAGCAGGGCTTATAACGAGATGCTAAAGCATTGAAATTAGGTTCCTGATGTGTGGTGGCGGGAAATGCAGCCTGCCATTGACGGGTGGAGCGGATGATTGCAAACTGGTTTCACACTACAGTAAATCCGCTTTTTGGGCTTCTCGCCATATTGTCCGCTCACATCTGCCATGACGCCCGCCGCCAATGGGACCAGACAATTCAGCCCTGTGGCTACAACAGGTCAGAGGCGGGGAATTCTGTGACAAGTAACTCATCGTGTGATGGAATACTCTCCACTTTCCTCCAACGAAAGTCAAGAAACTTGATACCATCCAGGACAAAGCAGCCCACTTGATCATCACCCCATCCACCACCTTAAACATTGACTCTCTCCAGCACTGGTATACAGTGGCAGCACTGGGAACTATCTACAACTTGCCAAGGGTCCTTTGACAGTACCTTCTAACCTGCAATCTCTATCACCTAAAAGGACAAGGGCAGCAGACACATGGGAAAACCACCACCTGCAAGTTCATCTGCGGGTCAGACATCACCCTGACCTGGAATTATTTGATCACTGTTGCTGGGTCATAACGCTTGAATCCCTCCTTAACAGCACTGTCAGTGTACCTGTGCCACATGGACTGCAGCAGTTCAAGGAGGCAGCTCACCACCAAAGCTTTTCAAAGGCAATTACGTATGGTCAATAAATGTTGGCCTTGCCAGTGACGCTCACATCCCATGAATGAATAAAGACAACTATGACTTGCTATGGGGCCTGGCCTCAATTGTGTCTAAAAAGATATCCCTAGCCAGCTCGTCAGTTTTGGGTCACAAGGATGTCAGTTAACTAGCATATCTGGGGGTTCGGGGAAGAGGGGGAGTAGCGGGGTGGGGAAGGAGGAGAGATGAGGCCAAGGGAGGCAAGCAGACTTGCAGTGGTTCTCAAAAATAAAGAGAATTGCCTCTTTGGAGTGCCAGTTGATACTGGGCAGAGTACTGATACTGGGGAGCACATTCTTTCCAGTGCTCTCTTAAATACTATTCAGGTTTCATGTTTGCCAGAGGACTTTGCTTGCACATTAAATTGGTCTACTGCATGAATCAAGATGCACTCTGGTTGACCAGCGATACCACAACAACAGTAAGTTACTGGAGCAGTAAGCCATTCCTCCCAATTTTCAGAACGCGCTTGATCCATTTCTGCCTGATGGGAGGTTGCAAAGCTCAATCTCTTGTTTCAAAAATGCAAACTACAGCATTACATAATTATGTAATGATTATTACATAACGATTGCCTTATTTTCCAACACAAGTAGCTTATTCCTCCCTAAACGATGTACAAAGGACCCTGTGTCACAGGTGGTAGAAAACTCCTCAGAAAGCATAAATTAATTTTGCCTTTGCAAAGCGAGAGACACTTATTGCAGAACTGGTGCACAATACTGTTAGATGTATTGTCCAAATCCCGTCAGAGAAGGACAATAAATGGAGCAAGATAAAGCATACTTCAAACATTCTAACAACTAAATGCAATTTGGAAAGTCAATGATTGCTTTAGTGGTTTCGTTCTTGCACTGTTCATTTTGGATTTGAGTGTTGAGGGATGTTGGTTTGAACAGTACATCTGCTGCACACATCAATGTCACATTTTCATTTCTAAATAGAACTGTGGTAAGAAATACATTTGCTACTTGAAACCAGCAAATTGAATATCTACCCACTGAGAATTGTGGAATAATGTTACCGCCTTTCCTGCCTTTTCATTCAGAAATTTTGAAAAAGCGGCGTACGCAGGATAATCTGATAAGCATTTAGATAACTTAGTCATCTTAGTGAAGCAGTGAGGAAACTATTTACATGAAAATGTGTCTCATTTTCTTGAGGTACATTTCCTATTACCAACTGTATGCCATCATTTGTGTTACTGCACTTTTTGTGTTTTTCCCTTAGACAAGTAACATTCATTGCTATGTAGTAACAGCAATCGGTCCAATTATGCAAGGACTGTAGCAATGTACAAACCTACATTCCTGAAGCAATGCACCGCAGAAGCTGAAACATTTCCATTTGTCTAGGACTGAAATCAGGCAGTTCTTTTTCATTTTAGAAGGAAGTGAAGCCATTAGAGAGGGTGCAGAAAAGATTCTCAAGAATGGTTCCAGGGATGAGGAACTCCAGTGTTATGAAAATATAATAATTTTCATAAAATTGTGATTTATTTTAAAAGGGTTAATAGTGGGATTTGGATTAATTTCTCTGTGTATGTGTGTGTGTGTGTGTGTGTTTGTGTGTAGGATTTAATTGAATTGGAGACAGCTGGTCTGGAGGTTTTTCAGTCATCAAACAAGAAGCTAGGTTTGAAATGCTAAATACGTAAACATGGCTGAAGTTTTAGAGTGTGAGGTGAGAAAATTTGCATTTATAGATAAATTAGGTTAGTCTGAATTTCAAAGAGATGGTAAGGTGTTACACCTAGCTAAAAGATGCTAAGCTAAATAGTGCGTTTATTTTTCCCAAAGGTTACTGATAAAATTGGTATTATGAAAGATTTATATTATGGGAAAAGTAAAGTTGCAAAAACATATGGGAACAATGGAATTTACATTAAAAGGGAGAAACATGTATCAAGGAGATGAGGTTATGTGTAAGGAGAAGGCATTCTAAGATCTAATACAAGTGTGAAAAGCATCCAGCCTCTGTGCTTCATGTTGCTGTCTACAGGAATTAAAGCTGAGAAAACTCACTTTGAATGTGACTATCCAGGGTATTGTGTTGCTTTGCCTGGGTCTGTTTAAATCTATTTGTTTTTATTGTTGTCTTTACTAAGGTGTAACTGGGAGCCAGATTAATTAGGGGTTTTAAGAGTTATTATAATAATAATTTGTAGACCTATGTATGCACTTGGAATCTTTTCTATTGTTAATAAATGTTTAATTTAGTTTTGTAAAAAATCTCTAGAGTCTTGGTGGACTTATTACTACTGAATTCAAGGCATGCATCTCAAAATAAAATACCAATTGCAAAATTGTTGTGACCACGTGATCAAGTTTCCCCCATGGATTTGATCCGCCGGGCACGCATCATCTGCCATGTCACAACATTTAGATATGTGAATAGATTGGAGAAACTGGGGTTGTTCTCCTTGGAGAAGAGAAGGTTGGGAGGGGATTTGATCGAGGCATTCAAAATCATGAGGGGTCTGGACAGACTAGATTGGGAAAAACTGTTCCCATTGGTTGAAGGATCGAGAACCAAAAGACACCAATTTATGGTGGTTGGCAAAAGAAGAAACAGTGGCAAGAGGAAAATCTTTTTTTATGCTGCAAGCAGTTGGGATCTGGAATGCATTACCTGAGCATATGGCGGAGACAGGTTCAACTGAGGCCTTCAAAAGAGAGCTGGAAGAGAAAAGAATTACAGGGAAAGAGGGAGCAAGTGAGAGGAGTCGGACTTGGTGAGTTGCTCTTGCAGAGAGCTGATATGGGCATGGAAGGCCAAATAGCCTCCTTCTATGCTGTAACCATTCTATGATTGTATTCATGCAATAATTGTGATTCTGAGCACAGAATTGCAGACGAAAACCTTGCACTAATTTCTGAAATAATTAGAAGTAGCAAAGGGAGAAAATAGGTTGTTCTGCTTGAACGTATTATGATGGGCTGAATGGTCTTCCTCATCCATAAGTATCTTGAGATCTTATGATTAGTACAGGGTTATGGTTAGAAAGGTTTTAAACTGATTCTGCTCACATCTTATAAACCAGACATACTTCTCTGTACTTTGTATGTTGGGGATGAAATTGGACAATGCGATGAGCGCAAAACAGGCTGACAGTGAATTCAGAAATCTGTTTTACGCTACACCCAATTTTATTTTCAATTGAAGCCAATGGAAGAGAAAATTAGGCATGGTGTTAGCCAATCATTTTGAACTACTGATGTTATTCAATTTCGCTCCCTTTATGTCCTAAAGCAGCACCTTACCCAATTGAATGCAACAGGCCTTAGCTAAACCAAGATAGACCCTGAATTTTTGAAGAGTTTTGATCCACAAACCTGTATTTGGCAATCATTATTCTTTATGTTCTCCTTGAAGGCCTAATTCCCCTTGAAGGCATAATTCCAACAGTATGCCAACTTAAGCAGGCAAAGACCACGTCACTGAATCATGTCCACGATCTAAACTATTGGCTGGCCTACATGCTTTGCATGCTAGTGGTGACAATGTTCTAAAATAGTTGGAATCATATACCAAATGACATGGTAAACAAAATAGCTGAAACATGAAGTCGAGCTAATTTATTTTGATCTACTGGAGTATTTATGTGGAAAACGTTGGAGAAAGGAATTGATAAAATTATATGAGACGCACCAGTAATGAACTAAACTATATCCTTTTGAAGTTAATTTTCAACAATGGGTGTGGTACACACGCTCAACATTATCTAGCAATATACATATGACTAATGAAATGCACAGTATCTATTCTGTGACCACAGTTTGTAATAATCCAATTATTCGTGTAAGTTCAAAATAGCTCATAGGATAACATTTGATATTTAATCACAAATGATCGGAAGTGAAAATAATTCCATCCTTTCCTCACTTCACACCAAATTTCAAATATGAAAATGTTCCAGAGAATGTTACTTGTTAATGAAACTGTCAGTTTTGAAGCTATTGTGACAGGACATGTGAGGGCCCTCTGCTTCTTCCTTGAATGGAGGCCCAGTTGGTGCCCATCTACCACTGCCTTCCTCCATCAGGGCCTGAATTTTTCAGATGACGGGGTCTCGCTTCCCGCCATCCTAAGGCCCCGTCGACTCAGTGCCCAGCAGTCATGTCATGCTCGAATGAGCGTTAAGTGGCTCACTCAGGAGGAAGTCCCACCTTAGAGAGCTGCCAGCCAATCTGATTGGCCGGCAGCTCCCCAGTCCCTGCAGCGACAAGAACTGCAATGAACTGAAGAGGAATTGCACGAGGACGCCTGAGGATAAGTCCAGGCACCGGAGATCCAGGTAAGTTTAAAGGGTCCCAGGGCGGGGAGGCCAGGAAGGACACGAAGGCAGTGATTGGGGTCTCGGGGGGTACATCAGGAGGGGTGGGTGGGGGGGGGGCGGAGGTCCGGAGACCACTTAAGTGGGATGAGGGGCACCTGACTTCAGAAGGAGGCTTCTGATGGAGGCACCCTCCCTTCCTCCCACGAGATCCAAATCCATTGATTTTCGGGCTTCCCCCACGCAAGGTCAATCAACCTGCCAGCCTAAAAATTAAGGCTGGGTGCGAAATGGCCCTTAAGTGGCAAGGGCCTCAATTGGGGCATGGGTGGGCTTCCCAGCCTTGCCTGCCCCGGCATAACATTGCTGTGTAGTCAGGGCAGAGGGAATCCCATTCTTTCAATTTCATGTCCCTCACCCCCGCCTAAAAACCCACTGGCAGGAGAGCATAAAATTCAGGCCCAGGTCTTTTGTGTTTGTTTGCATATATATATTTTTAATAAGGTTTTACAACCCCTGAAGTTAAAGAAATGAGTTAAGAGGAGTTAAAAGTTTAGTGATTTTGGGGAGAAAAATACAAAGTTGAAAAACTTTACTCTTGCCTAGTCAAGTGATACAGGCACAGAGAAAAGTCAGAAAAAGGAGAGAGTTTAATGTTTGTCAGAGAGCGAGGACAGGAATTTTAAGCTCTCTTAAGATAAACTATAAGGCTGTTGGGACAGTAATTAACTGAATAATCAGTTATAGGACTTAGTAAAGAGATCAGTTCAGCAGAGGTGCGACTGGAAAACTGGGCTCAGGGAACTCATTTTGTTTGCTCTGCAGTTGAAGAAACAGTGGTCTGAATTTTGTGCTCATTGCGCACGCGCATTCGGTGGGCCGCAAACAGATGTAATATCTGTTCTCGCCTGCGATTACAAGCTCAATCCGATTTCACTCCAGCTAACCAATTAAGAGCCAGCCAGCATGAGACGCATGCTGACGGTAGCTCAGTGGTGCCAGTAGGGACGGGAGTGTGGCGGGCACCGGATCCAATGGGGACCCGGAGGAGAGTTTTAAAATTGTACAGGCAGCTCCTTGAAGGCTGGGAGGAGTTGCTGAGGAGTCTCAGGGAGCTGTTTCAGATTGAATTGAAGGAATTTCCATTGGCAGGAGTTATGGCCTCAGGAGGCGCTGCCCATGCCAGGTGGGAGGGCAATGCTGATGGGCACTCATTGCCTCCAGGAGAGCACGCAGGCAGTCATCAGGCAAGTGGGGGGGCAGTGAGTGCCTGGCAGGAGACCCTAATGCCACGGGATGGCAAGGGGAGGCCACCTCACCAAACCAAGAATGCGTTGATGGAGGTGGCTGTGCAGGCCAGTGGGCACAATGTTGTGTGCCGCACATGCATCCAGTGCCAGAAAAGGTCCAATGACCTTCTGCACTCCACAAGGATGAGTATCGACTTGGCATGGAGCTGTGTATAGATGTCTTGGAGGGTGGCTGCTCTTCATGGTGCTCAGGGGTCTGAGATGCAGAGCGCTAAATGGCACATATCCCTGTGCCATCCAAGGCTGGGAAATGTGGCTGTTTGGCTTGGATGTGTACCAAGGTGAGGTGTGCAAATCTGACGGGTCCCGTGGTGGTAGTGGTTGGGGCGGGGGGGGTGGGGGGGGCAGTGTGGGGGGGAGGAGCGAGACAGGTATAATGTGGCACGTGGAGGGTGGACCAATGAGAGCGCTTTTTTCCCATACAGGAGAATAAAAGCGATAATGCGCAGGAGCAGGTACAAAGGGGCGGTGGGTGGCCAACCTCCTGATCCTCTACCAAGTTTGAGATGGATGCCCTCAACATGGAATGCGGGCATGGAGCAAGGTCCATAGGTCATGGACAGGCAGAGATCTTGGAGGAAGGTAAAAATCCAGTGGACAGGTAAGAGACTGAAGGAGTGTGTAAGAGATGTAGGGTGGTGGCATTTCCAATCACAATGTCTCATTGAGGCACTTGTCCATTGTAACAAGCAACCACAGTGCACGCATAGTCACTTTGTAATGATGTTAGCAACTGACATTTTCTGTTCCTCCCTCAGATGCGGCATCCTCACGACACACAACAGACCCCAAGGACCCTCCCTTGACACCCAAAAAGCTGCGGACAGGTGAACCTACGTCACATCCTCTCGCCATACGAAGCACCAGTGCAGACACAGGCACATTGGTGGGTGACAGCATGTCAGTCGAGATGGTAGTGCACAGTGTTAAGAGCACATCACACTTGCATGAAGAGCTGGCGGAGGCAGCGAGTGCCCAAGGCGCTGGCAGTCGGAGGACTGCTAGAGACCAGGACCATGATGAGTCTGAGGCAGATGATGGGCGTCTCTAGTCATCCATCAGGCAGCAGATGCTGAATCTCCAGCGGGATGCACAGGAAGGTCTGGCAGAGATCCCTGAGGGTCTACATGCCATGATCTTGGTCTTGGAGGAGACCATGCAGAATGTGAGTACTGCGTTGACCCGGAGCTCAGAATGCACAGCCTCCTCCATAGAGATAGTGGCAACTCTCATGGAGACACAGCTCCAGGAACAGAATCAAGGCTTTCAGGGGTTGTGCTTGGACCTACAAGCCCACACACTGGCAGCAACCTCAGCAGGGCACTGCCAGTGTGAGAGATGGATGAGACAGCTAGTGACTATGCTAGGTGCCCATCCATCAATGGTGAGCAGGGAGATTCAAACAAACCTCATGTTGGCAGATAAGCTGCATGTCATCTCTGTGGACAACTCTCAGGGCACTCTGGATAAAGGCAGCAGCTCCTCCACCCCTCTGCCAGTGGCCGTCACATCTGATGAGGCAGTGACAACTGAGGAGTGCCCAGGAAGGTCGCTGGTTGCTCCTGCCCAGATGGTGCCTGCACAGGCACCGCCAAGGTCATTAAGGCCGACAGGTCATCAGAGTCAGCAGACTGCCTTCAATGCCGCTGCCAGTGAGGTGCGGTGGGCACCAAGACACAGCACCCGCAAGTAGAAGTTGAAGGCACTATAAACACAAGAGGGTCTGTCACGAGTGATATGATGTTCATTGATATGTCTGTTCTGTACAATTTGTGTTTCCAGCACCACAATATAAATATCTCTGATTGTGTAATGGCCTGAATGTGCTTCAGGTTTTTCATATGTGATGGCATGGGAGTGGCATGTGAAGATGGGAAGGGCTGCAAACTTTATTTCCGAGGTCAACAATTGACACAAGGGTAATAGGATGGCCTCATCAAGAACAATCAGTAAGGAGGCGTCACCCTTGCTCTCACTTTAAAGCCATGCCTTGGATGCCTAGCTGAAAGTATGGAGAATCAAGGCCTCCCTAGGTCTCCCTGCCTCCCTTAAGGTTCCTCACTGGCATCCACCTCCTTAGCCTGGGCCTCCCTCCTCAGACCTATCACTTGTGTCATCCTCGGTGGCCAGAGGAGCAGCATCGCTGTCTTCATCCTCCAATGGGTCCCCCCTTAACAAAGCCAGATTGTGCACAGTACAGCAGACAATGACAATAAGCAAGACGTGCTCTGGGGGATACTGAATTTCTCCCAGATTGGTCCAGGTAGTGGAATCTCATCTTGTACAACCCAATGGTCCTCTCAATTACCGCCCTTGTAGAGCCATGACTCTGATTGTACCTCTCCTTCTCCTTTGTCCTTCGATGTCAGAATAGTGTCATGAGCCACCTTTTCAGGGGATAGCCTTTGTCACCAGGAGCCAACCAAGTTGGAATGACGAAGAGCCTTGGCACCTGGGGGTGTCACAGGATGTACACATCATGGCAGCTGCCGGGGTATCTGGCGCATACCTGCTATATTGGAGTCTTGCGATCGCAAACAAGCTGGATCGGAACCCCTTTCTGTTATCGAAGGCACCCGGCTCACCTGCTGGCACCTTCATGGCCACATACATGCAATCTATGGCTCTGTGGATGCAGGGAAACCCAGCAATTCTGCAAAGCCTCTGGCTCGCTCAGCCTGGCAGGCTTCATTGTTCTGGAAATGAATGAAGTTCATGACCTGTCTGTAGAGCATCAGTGACCAGCTTGACACAGCTGTGGGCAACAGATTGGAACACACCACACAGGTCTCCCACTGAGCCTTAGAAAGAACCGGAGGCAAAAATTTGCAGGGCCACTGTCACCTTCAGCACCACTGGCAGGGCCACTGTCACCTTCAGAGCCACTGGCATAGGGTGGCCACCTACTCAGTTTGAGGCGATCTCTGAGCCAATCATCTGGCAAATGGAGTTCAGTGTCCCTAGAGAGGTGGCACCTCCTTCGGCACTGGACCTCAGACATGTCCAGGTAGTTGGAGCATTGCTTGTAAACTCTGGCTGCAGGATAATGGCATCTTCTGTGGGCCCTTCCACCTTGCACTTCCTGATGGTCCTACTCCCCCTCTGGCTGCGCCTCTCTTAGAACCATAGAAAAGTTGCAGCACAGAAGGAGGCCATTTGGCCCATCGTGTCCATGCCAGCCCGAGGACACCCAGGTGCCCTTTCTAATCCCACCTTTCTGCACCTGGCCCATAGCCCTGTAGGTGCAAATCCAAGTACTTTTTACAAGAGTTTAGGGTTTCTGTCTCTACCACCAACTTGGGCAGCAAATTCCAGACACCCACTACTCTCTGCGTAAAAAAGTTCTTCCTCATGTCCCCCCTACACCTTCTACCACTTATCTTGAATCTACGTCCCCTGGTTCTAGAATTCTCCACCAAGGGAAACAATTTTATCCTGTCCGCTCTATCTATTCCCCTCATAATTTTGTACACCTCAATCAAGTCACCTCTCAGCCTTCTTTGTTCTAAGGAAAATAACCCCAACCTATCCAATCTCTCCTCGTAGCTACACTTTTCTAACCCTGGCAACATTCTTGTAAATCTATTCTGCACTCGCTCCAGAGCTATTACGTCCTTCCTGTAATGTGGTGACCGAAACTGCACACAATACTCCAGTAGTGGCCTCACCGGTGTGTTACACAATTCCAACATTATATCCTTACTTTTATATTCTATACCTCTGCCTATGAAGGAGAGCATTCCATATGCCTTCTTTACAACCTTGTCTACTTGAACTGCTGCCTTCAGGAACCTGTGTACTTGTACGCCAAGATCTCTCACTTCATCTACCCGTCTTAGCATATTCCCATTTATTTTGTAATCCCTGTAACTGTTTGACCTCCCTAAGTGTATGACCTCACACTTCTCTATGTTAAAATCCATCTGCCACTTTACCGCCCACTACATCAATATCGTTTTGGAGATTATGGCTATCCTCTACACTATCCACTTCTCGGCCAATCTTTGTGTCATCTGCAAATTTCACAATTGTGCCCCCCACGTTCACGTCCAAATCATTAATATATAACACAAACAGCAAGGGTCCCAACACTGAGCCCTGTGGAACACCACTTGAGACAACTTTCCATTCGCAAGGGCATCCATCGACCATTACCCTTTGTTTCCTGTTACAAAGCCAACCTTTTAGCCAGCTTGCC
Organism: Cetorhinus maximus; assembly: GCF_964194155.1. Classification (NCBI taxonomy): domain Eukaryota; kingdom Metazoa; phylum Chordata; class Chondrichthyes; order Lamniformes; family Cetorhinidae; genus Cetorhinus; species Cetorhinus maximus. Next base: position 29,360,713 of record NC_135900.1, read on the forward strand.
ACATTAGCCTGAATCTCATGGGCTTTTACTTTCCTGACCAATCTGCCATGTGGGACCTTGTCAAATGCCTTGCTAAAATCCATGTACACAACATCCACTGCACTACCTTCATCAACCCTTCTTGTCACTTCTTCAAAGAATTCAATCAAATTTGAGAGGCAAGGCCTTCCTTTAACAAATCCATGCTGACCATCCCCGACTAGTCCATGCCTTTCCACATGACAGTTAATCCTATCTCTCAGGATTGATTCTACTAATTTGCTCACCAACGATGTAAGACTAACTGGCCTGTTATAGTTTGGCATTTCCTTTGATCCCTTTTTAAACAATGGAGCTACGTTTGTATTTCTCCAGTCCTCCGGTACCTCCCTGTATCTAGTGAAGATTGGAAAATCATTCTCAGAGCATCTGCTATCTCCTCCCTGACTTCCTTCAGCAGCCTCGGAAACAATCCATCTGGCCCTGGTGACTTAACAACTTTCAAGGATTTCAACCCTTCGAGTATTTCCTCTCTCTTTATGATTATCCTGTCCAATATCTTGCAGTGTTCCTCCTGGACTACTATATCTACATCCTCCCTTTCCTTTGTAAACACGGAGACAAAATATTCATTCAGAACCCTTCCCACAACCTCTGCATCTACACACAAGTTTCCATCTTCATCTCTGATAGGTCCCACTTTTTCCTTAACTAACCTAATGCTAAACTTTTAGCATTAATGTATTGGTAAAACACCTTTGGGTTATCTTTAACTTCACTTGCTAATCGTTTTTCATGTCCTCTCTTTGATTTCCTTATTTCCTTTTATACTTCGTCCCTGTACTTCCTATATTCATCTAGGCTATCTGCAGTGCTTAGTTCTTTGTGCCTATCGTACGCTTTCTTTTTCTGTTTTATCTTCCCCTGTATTCCTCTAGACAACCAGGGAGATCTAGATTTGGCAGTACCACTCTTATTTTTGTAGGGGACATGTCTACTTTGTACAATTAGGATCTTGTTTTTTAGTGCTTCCCACTGGTTTTCCACTGTTTTGTCCTCCAGCAGTGCTGTCTAGTCCACCTCAGCCAAGTCCCTTCTCATTTCTGTAAAATTTGCCTTCCCCCAGTTCAAGATTTTTACTCCTGCCTTATCTCTGTCTTTTTCCATGGTTCTTCTCTGTTCTTCCCATAAGTCGCACTCTGGGACGCTGCCTGTGGACACCTGGCCTCCTCTCCTCCTCTTCGGAAGAGGTCCCTGCAGCAGAATAGACAATCCCCATTTACTGAAATACAGATGACACAGTATAGTGCACTGAAGGAGGCACTCAGCAGAAAGCCTCTGAGAAAGCTTGAAACCCAAAGAGTTCTCCAGAAAACATAGAAAATGCAATGAACTGTCTGAAAACCACCTTCAGCCAACTCACACCTAAATTCCTACCTACTCAAATTCCCTCGCTGCTGGTCTCCTTTTAACCTGCCCTGAGTCAAGTTTCAATTAAAAACATGTTGGCCGCCTGGCCGAGTGGCCCGTGCACTGAGCATTAAATCGCACTGGCCACGTAAGATTCCGGACCATTGCCTTTTTAATGGGCTTAATTTCCCCTTTAGTTGTCGGCGGGCGCGTTTCTGACTCCTGTGCGTGCCCGCCGAATGTAATGTCACACAATGGTGCGATGACATTGGGATGCCCGCCCGATGTCTTCTTGCATAAGTTCGGGACTGCCGTATGCCTGATCTGAAGGCAAAAGATTCTGCCGGTGAGTTTAGAGTTCGGCTTTTGGGTGTCTCGGAGAGATATGAGTTGGGTGAGAAGCATCAAGTGAATGCTTAGAACTTCACTGGAAGAAAGCTGTTTCCAACTATGCCAGTCCCAAGCGAGAAGCATTTGTGTCAAACTAGTGGTAACACTTTACTGGTTTATGAGTCTGTGTAGGGAAGTCCATGTTCAATAATTCTAATAGTTTTTTTATTCATTCATGGGATGTGGGCTTCGCTGGCTGGGCCAGCATTTATTGCCCAACTCTAATTGCCCTTGAGAAGGTGATGGTGAGCTGCCTTCTTGAACCACTGCAGTCCATGTGGTGTATGTACATTCACAGTGCTGTTAGGAAGGGAGTTCCAGGATTTTGATCTGGCGAGAGTGAAGGAACGGCAATATATTTCCAAGCAGGGTGGGTGAGTAACTTGGAGGGGAACTTCCAGATGGCAGTGTTCCCATGTGTCTGCTACCCTTGTCCTTTAGTTTAGTTATATGTAGTAATCAAGTAATCGAAGTATATTAACCCAATATGATACTATGCTGAATTGTGGGGTATTAGCACATCACATGACATGGTCTTTGTTAGCATCTCACTCGCAATTGACAAGTGAGAAATACCACATGGCCCCAAGCCAGTGATACAAGATGTCAAGATTGAACAGTTCTGGTCTGAGACCATCATAATCCCTAGCAATTAAAATTTATCAGTTATATTCTCTAAGTTTCAAATACCTATTGTGCAAAGAACAACAGGTGTTAAAACATTCAGCCTTACGCATTAAATTGTTGCAGTTTAATCTGTAATGTTTAAAAGAAGCAGTCACTTTCCTTCATAGCATTTAACCATTTTTGATTCTGTAAGTTTAGAATTGAGATTTGTAATTAGCTTTGTAGCTATGCAGTTCTCTTGACTTTTATTACTTTGGAATATGTATTAGTTGAGTGTGTCACATTATACTTTTAAGTGAATCTTCTACCTTAACTTTAGCACACCAATCACTTTCAAGCATTGATTTTTGTATGTATTTTATATAGACATTGTGTAATTTCTATAGCTTCTATAACTGTATTTTTAATTAACTTATACCAAACAGCGTCAGATACAATACAAATAAAGCAGTCCCCACAAGCAAATCACATTGATAAGCACCTGTTTTAATGAGAGTTATACAGGGCATACAATTGATCAATTTACTAATATTTGCAAATTTGGGGTGGTTTTATGTCCTAGGGTCACATCTGGTAGGAACTACTCTCAATCAGTGCAAACTTATCAGCTGGAGTGGATTCAAGTAAGGCCTAAAGGCTAAGAACAGTGTTAGTCCCACTGTTGCGCCAAAGTAACAAATTTCACAATACGTGCAATATGACCTAATCTGTGAAAATAGCATTCACAGCAAATTATAGTTAATTAGACACCTGGACCAATGAGTCCGGTGTTACTAGACATTACATGCTGTCTTATCTCAAATAAGCAGGCATCGAAACCAGCCTAAGGCCCCCATTATCTTCGAAGACAGTCATAAAATTTAATGAAATGACAAGAAAGGATATTATGAGGGACGGTCCCAAGAGTAATTAACATAGAAATATAGAAAATAGGAGCAGGAGTAGGCAATTCGACCCTTCGAGCCTGCTCCGCCATTCATCATGATCATGGCTGATCATCCAACTCAATAGCTCCCGCTTTCTCCCCATATTCTTTGATCCCTTTCGCCCCATGAGCTATATCTAACTCCTCCTTGAAAACAAACAATGTTTTGGCCTCAACTACTTTCTGTGGTAGCAAATTCCACAGGCTCACCACTCTCTGGGTGAAGAAATTTCTCCTCAACTCAGTCCTGAATGGTCTGCTCCGTATCCTCAGACTGTGACCCCTGGTTCTGGACTCCCCCACTATCAGGAACATCCTTCCTGCATCTACCCTGTCTAGTCCGGTTAGAATTTTATAGCTTTCTATGAGATTCCCCCTCATTCTTCTGAACTCCAGCAAATATAATCCTAACCGACTCAATCTCTCCTCATATGTCAGTCCCGCCATCCCAGGAATCAGTCTGGTAAACCTTCGCTGCACTCCCTCTATAGCAAGAACATCCTTCCTCAGATAAGGAGACCAAAACCGCACACAATATTCCCGGTGTGGTCTAGCAACTACCTCTATGCACGATCAGTAGTATCCTTTAGTTCTGATTGGCCCAAACAGCACATGATCAGTCCCTTATTGGTTAAATGCATGATCAATGTCTGATTCGTCTCTTAAGAGTGATGGTCGTCTACTGATATAATTTCCTGTTGTCTCCTAACTGGCCCTGTAAGGTGTGATGTGCAACAAGACCTGGGTGTCCTCGTACAGCTGTCACTGAAAGTAATCATGCAGATGCAGCAGTTGGTAAAGAAGGCAAATGGTATGTTGCCCTTCATAGCGAGAGGATTTGAGTACAGGAGCAGAGATGTCCTGCTGCAATTATACAGGGCCTTGGTGAGACCACACCGGGAATATTGTGTGCAGTTTTGGTCTCCTTATCTGAGGAAGGATGTTCTTGCTATAGAGGGAGTGCAGCGAAGGTTTACCAGACTGATCCCTGGGATGGCGGGACTGACATATGAGGAGAGATTGAGTCGGTTAGGATTATATTTGCTGGAGTTCAGAAGAATGAGGGGGAATCTCATAGAAAGCTATAAAATTTCCGTTCCGGTAGGGGGAGGGGGCAGGCTGGATTAGAAGTTGGGCCTGCTGCCCCCGGAATGAGTGCAGAGGCTGCCGGGTGCGGGGGTGGGTTGGGCGGAAGGCCTGCCTTTGGATTCCTGCCTTTGTGGAATTCAATAAAAAATTAAAACAAAAAAACAGCCCTCCAGCCCCCACCCACTCCACACAACCCATGCCCCATCCATGACAACCTATGCAAACACATGCTCCCCACCCCTCGTGACCCCTCAGACTCCCTATGCACCCCACATCTCCATGGCTCTTTACAGTCCCAATGCCAACTTAGTGCCAACTCATGCCAACCCATGATTCCCACCCACCACCCTTTACCCTTACCCCCAGCACCCCCATGTCAACTCATGGGCAAACCTCAAGAGCCAAGCTGATATTGAATTAAGTTGTGTACACTGATGACATGACTATTTTAAAGGAAAAAAAAAACTAACTGATAAAAAATTCAAAACAGAAATTCCTTCAACTAAGCTTTTATAAAAATAAACATTTCTATTCTATAACCACTTAGAGCAGTCAATCAAGCTGCTCTCTTAACAGGCACCCTCCTGTGATAATGTCAGTTTGTAAAGTCAACCACTGTAGCATAAATCATATAATGATAGTCCTCAGGCTTATGTAAACAGGCAGAATGAAAGATCAAGCACTTTTTTTTGAACCAGAGATCTTTAAAATTTAAAGCCCAGTATAGTTAAATTCATTGACAGTTCTAATGAGTTTGGACAGTTCTCCGGCAGCTCTGACAGTTCTCCGGCAGCTCTGACAGTTCCCCGGCAGCTCTGACAGTTCCAAGTGTTTATGCACATTTTACAGAAAATCAAGCTTACATTTAACAACCGAAAGGGTGCCTTACCTTTCCCAAAGGATGCTTTCCCTATCCCAAAGGGTGCATTAACTCTTCCAAAGGTGTCCTGTGACCATATCAAAATGGGTACCTTATCTCTCAAAAGGGATATCCTGACTATCCAAACAAATCCACCAAGTTCAGAGCAGTTCTTACCTGGTCCAATCTACAGACCCCAGGTTTCACACTTTCAGCCTACCAAAATCCTACTTCAGTGGAGGCAGCTGATGATTTAAATGGCCAGCTGCTTCCATAAATTGCACACGCTCGAACTCTGGCCCAACTCCAGTCCTACCCCAGCCAAAATAGGAAATGCCACGTTCAGGGGCAGGGCTTTGGATTTTTTGGCCATTTCTGCTATTTTCACCACAAAAGTAGTATTATGTTGAATCAATCTTATCTCAATTACACTGCATTTAACAGCCAACAAAGTATGTATCGGTTTTCACCTGAAAAACTGAAAGTTCATTTTAGTGTCTGTGTTGACTTGGGCCACAATGTAAATGCTCATAAGCAGAATAGAGCTGAATATCTGACCCAATTCATGTACAATTAACGGGGAAGGCTAGTGTAATAGAAATGCTTGCAATCTAAAGCATTCACCCCTATATTATTTCTATATTCTGAGTTACAAAACTTTGTTGTAATTTTCTTGGTGGGATATTCTTACCCATAGTTGAAGTGAAAGCCTGAAACGGCATGCAGAATTGGCTTGAAAGTAGTTAGTCTGGAAGCACGGCATTCTTGTAAATTGACAGCTTCCTTTCACATTTCAAGTTGGGGATCCACCTTCTCCTTCACAAAGATCACTTAACCTAATGGCTGAAAAGCAATTAATTTCTGAGCAATATACTTGAAAAAGGTAAGTAAATATTAGGGACTCAAGAATGATTACAAGCCAATGAACGACTGCAGGAGCATAAACTAGAACATGGGAGCTTCGGCAGGCTATAACAGCTAAGTTAAAAACAAATTTGACTGTGGCTTTGAAATCACTCCTAAGAACGTTACTGTTATGTACTATGGTACATGGCATGATATTATTTTAATTGGATAAATTGGATTCTTTTCTGGTACAGGCAATGAGTTTCATGACACACATTGGCATGCAGTGTAAATCAATCTGGTTGATGCACGATGACATCCATTTCAGCATATCTTAAAAAGGTCCCCACAGGTTTAGCAGTGGGACCAGACTGGACACAGGTCTTTCCATCACTAAACTGCCGTGCTCTGTGCCTGTTTTATGTCTGAAAAAGCATGTCAATTTTTACTCCTTTCTATCTAGAATTCTTAGGCTGGATTATACGCTGAGAGCAGGTTTCCCACACCCCAGTGAAAATGTCAGGGGCGAGCCAGCCTCCGCTTAGCCGGCTCTTCCTGCTTTAATTTTTCGGGTAACGGTCCTTTAATTAGTATGAGGTGGGACTTCTGTCCATCTCCAGGAGCAAGACCCGCCTCATAGAGATGCCAGCCAATCAGAAGCCAGCATCTCTGCACAACGGCAATGCCAGCAGGTGCAGTGGCTCCTGCCAGCACTGCAGGTAGGCCAAGAAGCTGGCGTTCCAGCAATAGATCCGGATGCTCAGGTACCTTTGGGTTCTCACTGGGGCCAGGCTGACAACAACCCCTACCTGGCAAACAGCCCATAGAGTTAAACATGCTGGACTGCACGTTGAAAGCCAGCCTCTCCTGCCGCCTGCTAAGGGCTTCAATTGGTTATGTGTGGGCGGCTCACCTGTCACCTCCCATGCTGCTCATAAAATAGCAGTGGGGGCAGGCCGGCAGCGAGCACACCACCGATGGCATGACATCCTAATTTAAGGGACAAGCTGCCTGATTTCCTGCCCACAGGTGGCTTGTAAAATTCAACCCCTCCTTCCTGGATCAAAAATATCAACTCTAAAATCTCTCCTGCATTTCTAACAATAACTGAAGACCAAGGCCTGAATTTTTCCCACGTCGGCGGGCTCATTGGGACCGGATGGGGGTGGTCAGGGAGCCGACCACTGCCCGTGATCAGCTCCGCACCGCGATTTCACGTGGGTGGGCCAATTATGGCCCGTCCCGCGTGGATCACGAGTGGTAGCGCTGAGCGCTACCTGTGAGGGTGGGGGGAGGAGGGAAGAGTCCGGTCTAGCGTGCAATTTGTGCATTCGCACGAAAGAGCGCTTCAATCTCCCTGAGGCATGGAGCTGCCTCAGGGAAACTGAAGTGTTTTTTAAAGAAAATAAATAAAGACATAAAAAATTTAATGAAACATGTCCCCTCATGTGACTGTGTCAGTTTATGATAGACATTGCTACTGCAAATAATATTGGAATATGCAAACTGATCCTTCAGATGCATGTTCAAAGTATAACCACCTGAAAGCTTAGAAACTGCTTTTGGCGTAAGTTTTTACACTATGTCAACTAAGAAGTGGCTAGCAGGTGTTGGGAGAGTGGGATAGTGCTTGCTTATGCCCATCTTCCAGCACTAACAAAATTGCTAAAAGACAAATTAATGCGAATGCTAATACACTCAATTCAAGAGAAACCTCAATTAACATGATAGATTGGGGCATTTCAGAGGCAGTTACCCCACACGACTATCTGAACACATCATTAGAGTAATGTGCTTATCTCAGACAAATGGAAAAGGCAGTATGGTGACTGGGGAGGTTTCAATTAGAAACCTGGCATCTTCATTTGAAAGGTGAATAGATTCATTTTTTTCCTATTTTGGATGCAATGGGGACTATATAAAATGCTCCACTGTCAATTGGCTTGGCAGTAAAGGACCAAGAATAGCTGAAAAAGGGTTGACTGTGTCACATGAGATGGGACATGTTTTTATTTTCAAAATAAAGGTTTTATTTAATTAGTGTTAGCTTTAGGAAACCTCAACTGCTAGGTTGGACGGGCAGTGTAAATTTCAGGTTAATTAGATCTTTAATAGCCTTAATGGGCCTTTCAATTATCGGCGAATGTGCAGCTGACTCTGGCACGCGCCCACCGAACGGAAAATCGTGCAAGTGCGTGATGACGTTGGGATGCACGTCCAACATCATTGCACGTCACACTACGTTCCAGCGTGTCGGGCATGCACCCGCATACCAAAGGTAAAATTCAGGCTCAAATCTTCCTTAAAATGCGAACATGATAAGTTTTTTAATCATTAAAAAAACATTTGGCATAGTCTATACTTGAAAGTGAAAAAAAACACACCCACCTGAAATATAGATGCAAATTTTGATTTACCTATGAATAAGTAATGTGGGAATACCAACTGGAACAGAATGTGTAATGAAATAAATTCATCATTTGCACAATTTGGGTGAGGACTATGTTCCAATGGTTCCTCAGGCCCTGACAAGTATCACAGACAATTAAGCAAAATGATGGGATGCATTCAAAATAATTTAGAAAATTATAATCATCAGCTAAATTATTAGGAAAATGAAGCATTTATAAATGACAGTCAAGAATGGAAAACAAGAGTAACAAAACAGTTGAAAATTGTGGAATTGGGGATGGCCACAAGTTTGAAGAACTCATATGACAAACAGATAGTACAAGGTGTATGAAGTGTTGTCAGTTTATGACAGACATTGCTACTGCAAATAATACTGGAATATGCAAACTGATCCTTCAGGTGCATGTTCAAAGTATAACCACCTGAAAGCTTAGATTCTGCTTTTGGCATAAGTTTTTATACTATGTCAATTAAGAAGCAGATGTTGGGAGGGCGGGATAGTGCATGCTTATGCCCATCTTCCAACAGAAGCAAAATTGCTAAAAGACAAATTAATGCAAATGCTAATGTGCTCAATTCATGGGAAACCTAAATTAACATGATAGATTGGGGCGTTTCAGAGGCAGTTACCCCACATGACTATCTGAACGCATCATTAGAGTAATATGTTTATCTCAGACAAATGGAAAAGGCAGTATGGTGACTGGGGAGGTTTCAGTTAGAAACCTGGCATCTTCATTTGAAAAGCGAATAGATTCATTTTTTTCAGATTTTGAACATCCCAGACTAGCACAAGGGCATATATCAGGAACATCTGTAATAAAACTACAAATTCTGGAAATCTGAAAGCAAAATAAATGCAGAAAATATAAATCAGGCAAGTAGCTAATTTAGCTAATTTTCTTCCCACAAATGTATCGAGGTCACAGATTTTTTTCTATTCATGGGATGTGGGTTTCGCTGGCTGGGCCAGCATTTATTGCCCATCCCAAATTGCCCTTGAGGAGGCGGTGGTGAGCTGCCTTCTTGAACCGCTGCAGTCCATGTGGTGTAGGTACACCCACAGTGCTGTTAGGAAGGGAGCTCCAGGATTTTGACCCAGCGACAGTGAAGGAACGGCGATACATTTCCAAGCCAGGATCATAAGTGACTTGGAAGGGAACTTCCAGGTGCTGGTGTTCCCATCTATCTGCTGCCCTTGTCCTTCTAGATGGTAGTGGTGGTGGGTTTGGAAGGTGCTGTCAAAGGAGCCTCAGTGAATTCCTGCAATGCATCTTGTAGATGGTACACACTGCTACTACTGTGCATCGGTGGTGTAGGGAGTGAATATTTGTGGATGTGGTGCCAATCAAGTGGGCTGCTTTGTTCTGGATGATGTCAAGCTTCTTGAGTGTTGTTGGAGCTGCACTCATCCAGGCAAGTGAGGAGTATTCCATCACACCCCTGACTGGTGGACAGGCTTTGGGGAGTCAGGTGGTGGGATACTCGTTGCATGATTCCTAGCCTCTGATCTGCTCATGTGGCCACAGTATTTATATGGCTAGTCCAATTCAGTTTATGGAGAAAGGTAACCCCCAGGATATTGATAGTGGGGGATTCAGTGATAGTAATGCCACTGAACATCAAGGGACAACGGTTGGATTCTCTCTTATTGGAGATGGTCATTGCCTGACACTTGTGTGGCGCGAGTGTTACTTGCCACTTGTCAACTCAAGCCTGGATATTGTCCAGGTCTTGCTGCATTTGAACATGGACTGCTTCAGTATCTGACAAGTCGCGAATGGTGCTGAGCATCGTGCAATCATCAGTGAACATCCCTACTTCTGACCTGATGATGAAAGGAAAGTCATTGATGAAGCAGCTGAAGTTGGTTGGGCCAAGGACACTACCCTGAGAAACTCCTGCGGTGGTGTCCTGGAACTGAGATGGCTGATCTCCAACAACCACAACCATCTTCCTTTGTGCTAGGTATGACTCCAACCAACGGAGAGTCTTCCCCCTGATTCCCATTGACACCAGTTTTGGTAAGGCTCCTTGATGCCGCACTCTGTCAAATGTAGCCTGGATGTCAAGGGCAGTCACTCTCACCTCACCTCAGGAGTTCAGCTCTTTTGTCCATGTTTGAACCAGGGCTGTAATGAGGTCAGGAGCTGAGTGGCCCTGGCGGATCCCAAACGGGGCATCAGTGAGCAGGTTATTGCTAAGCAAGTGCTGCTTGATAGCACTGTTGATGACCCCTTCCATTACTTTACTGATGGTGGAGTAGAGTGATGGGGCGGCAATTGGCTGGGCTGGATTTGTCCTGCTTTTTGTGTACAGGGCATACCTGGGCAATTTTCTACATAGCTGGGTAGATGCCAGTGTTGTAGCTGTACTCACAGAATCACACAGTGCAGAATAGGCCCTTCGGCCCATCGAGTCTGCACTGACATGTGAGAAACACCTGACCTACCTACCTAATCCCATTTACCAGCACTTGGCCCAAAGCTTTGAATGTTATGATGTGCCAAGTGCTCATCCAGGTGCTTTTTAAAGGGTGTGAGGCAACCCACCTCCACCATCCTCCCAGGCAGCGCATTCCAGACTGTCACCACCCTCTGGGTAAAAAAGTATTTCCTCACATTCCCCCTAAACCTCCTGCCCCTCACCTTGACCTTATGTCCCCTTGTGACTGACCCTTCAACTAAGGGGAACAACTGTTCCCTATCCACCCTGTCCATGCCCATCATAATCTTGTACACCTCGATCAGGTCGCCCCTCAGTCTTCTCCGCTCCAACAAAAACAACCCAGGTCTATCCAACCTCTCTTCATAACTTAAATGTTTCATCCCAGGCAACATCCTGGTGAATCTCCTCTGCACCCCCTCCAGTGCAATCACATCCTTCCTATAATGTGGCGACCAGAACTGTACACAGTACTCTAGCTGTGGCCTCACCAAGGTTCTATACAACTCTAACATGACCTCCCTACTTTTGTAATCTATGCCTCGACTGATAAAGGCAAGTGTCCCATAAGCCTTTTTCACCACCCCACTAATGTGCCCCTCCGCCTTCAGAGATCTATGGACACACATGCCAAGGTCCCTTTGTTCCTCAGAACTTTCTAGTGTCATGCCGTTCATTAAATACTTCCTTGTCAAATTACTCCTTCCAAAGTGTGTCACCTCACACTTTTCAGGGTTAAATTCCATCTGGCACTTATCTGCCCATTTGACCATCCCTTCTATATCTTCCTGTAGCCCAAGACACTCAACCTCACTGTTAACTACCCGGCCAATCTTTGTGTCATCCGCAAACTTACTAATCCTACCCCCCACATAGTCATCTATGTTGTTTATATAAATGACAAATAATAGGGGACCCAGCACAGATCCCTGTGGTACGCCACTGGACAATGGCTTCCAATCACCGAAGAATCCTTCTGTCATCACCCTCAATCTCCTACAACTAAGCCAATTTTGAATCCACCTTATCAAATTACCCTGGCTAGGGGCGTGGCAAGTTCTGGAGCACAAGTCTTCAGTACTATTGCCGGAATATTGTCAGGACCCATAGTCTTCGCAGTATCCATGCCTTCAGTCATTTCTTGATATCAGGTGGAGTGAATCGAATTGGCTGAAGACTGGCATCTATGATGCTGGGGACCTACGGAGGAGGGCGAGATGGATCATCCACTTCTGGCTGAAGATTGTAGCAAATGCCTTATCTTTTGCACTGATGTGCTGGGCTCCTCCATCATTAAGGATGGGGGTATTTGTGGAGCCTCCTCCTCCAGTAAGTTGTCTAATTGTCCACCACCATTCATGACTGAATGTGGCAGGACTGCAGAGCTTAGATGTGATCCATTGGTTGTGGAATTGTTTAGCCCTGTCTATCACTTGCTGCTTGGCATGCAAGTAGGCCTGTGTTATTGCTTCACTAGGTTGACACCTCATTTTAAGTTATGGCTGGTGCTGCTCCTGGCATGCCCTCCTGCACTCTTCACTGAACCAGGGTTGATCCCCTGGCTTGATGGTAATAGTAGAGTGGGGGATATGCCGGGTCATGAGGTTACAGATTGTAGTTGTATACAATTCTGCTGCTGCTGATGGCCCGCAGCACCTCATGGATGCCCAGTCTTGAGTTGCTAGATCTGTTCGAAATCCATCCCATTTAGCACAGTGGTAGTGCCACACAATACGATGGAGGGTATCTTCAATGTGAAGGTGGAACTTTGTCTCCACAAATGACTGTGCGGTGGTCACTTTTGTCTCCACAATGTGCGATGGTTACTCGTACCGATACCGCCTTGGACAGATGCATCTGCGGCAGGCAGGTTGGTGAGGATGAGGTCAAGTATGTTTTTCCCTCTTGTTGGTTCTCTCATCACCTGCCGTAGACCCAGTCTAGCAGCTATGTGATTTAGGACTCAGCCAGCTTGGTCTGTAGTGATGCTACTGAGCCACTTTAGGTGATGGACATTGAAGTGCCCGATCCAGAGTACATTCTGTGCCTTTGCCACCCTCAGTGCTTCCTCCAAGTCGTGGTCAACCTGGAGGAGCACTGATTCATCAGCTGAGGGAGGGCGGTACATAGTAATCAGCAGGAGGTTTCCTTGCCCATGTTTGATCTGGGTCCAGAGTCAATGTTGAGGACGCCCAGGGCAACTCCCTCCCAACTGTATACCACTGTGCCACCAATTCTGCTGGGCCTGTCCTGCTGGTGGGACAGGGCCTACCCAGGGATGGTGATGATGGTGTAAGATATGATTGGTATGTCAGGCTGTTGCTTGACTAGTCTGTGAGACAGCTCTCCCAATTTTGGCACAAGCCTCCCCCCAGCGTTAGTAAGGAGAACTTTGCGGGGTCGACAGGACTGAGATTGCCGTTGTCATTTCTGATGCCTAGGTCGATGTCAGCTGGTCCATCCAGTTTTATAACTTGCGGTTTGATACAACTGAGGGCATTTAAGAGTCACGTAGGGCTAGAGTCACATGTAGGCTAGGCCAGGTAAGGACAACACATTTCCTTCTCTAAAGGATGTCAGTGAACCAGATGGGTTTTTGCAACAAACTGACAATAGTCTCATGGTCGTTATCAGACTTTTAATTCCGGATTTTTATTGAATGGGATTCGAACCCAGAGCATTATCCTGGGTCTCTGAATTACTAGTCCAGCAACAATACCACTGCGCCATCGCCTCCCTTACACATTATTCAGCAAAGCAAACAACCTCATCACTCTTGCCACTGACCAATAGTATTATGAGATAAGAGAATAATTCTACGGAGATGCCAACTTTCCCAGTAATCACCTGCACCCATGTCATCTACATTTGTCCAATGGGCCATCTACACAACATTGTACCCAATATATTTTTATCTCAATGTAGATATTGTGAGGTCCATATTGTCTTCAGGGAACCTTCTCTGACAGTGTGGATCAGGCATGTATTGTCCAGGATTTTCTGAGCATTCATATGAGCAGTCAGAAATTCACAGGCAGCATACCCCCATATTTCCTGAAGGCACTGTTCACTGGGACCCTCATACATGTGCAAACTCATAAAATCAGTCATGGTGTGTCTTGGAATCGTCTGTGTCAGCACCTGCTTCTCTAGAAGGTCTTACAATGCCTATTTTTTTTGATACAATCATCTGTGGCATCCTTATTTGAAGGGGAAAAGTGGAAAGGTTCTGAGGAAATCAATTCCTATGCAGTTATGGGTCATAACATACAGGCACCAACCATGGATAGAAGCAAAGCGCAACTGCAACAAAACTCATGCTACAGCACAACATTATTTCTTTTCTAATATTCTTTCACATGATGTGGGCATTACTGGCCAGGTCAGCATTTGTTGCCCATCCCTAACTGCCCTTGAGAAGGTTGTGGTGAGCCACCTTCTTGAACCACTGAAGTCTATATGGTCTAGGTACACCCACAGTGCTGTTAGGGAGTTCCAGGATTTTGACCCAGTGACAGTGAAGGAACAACGAAATAGTTCAAAGTCAGGATGGTGAGTGACTTGGTGGGTAACGTGGACATCATGGTTCTCATGATCAGCTGCCCTTATCCTTCTAGGTGATAGAGATCGTGGGTTTGAAAGGTGCTGTCAAAGGAGAGTTGGTGAGTTTTTGCAGTGCATCTTGTATATGGTACACATATGGTACACGGTGTGTTAGTGGAGGGAGTGAACGTTTAAGGTGGTGGATGGGCTGCCAAGTGGGCTTCTCTGTTCTGGATGGTGTCGAGCTTCTTGAGTATTGTTGGAGCTGCACTCATCCAAGTAAGTGGAGAGTATTCCGTCAGATTCCTGACTTGTGCAGTCAGTAGGTCTCACCACAGAATTCCCAGCCTCTGAGCTGCTCCTGGAGCCACAGTATTTATATGACTGATCCAGTTATGTTTCTGGTCAATGGTAACACCCAGGATGTTGACAGTGGGGGTTTCAATGACTGTAATGTCATTGAATGCCATGGGGAGATGGTTAGATTCTCTCTTGTTGGAGATGGCCATTGCCTGGCGTTAATGTTACTTGCCACTTACTAGCCCAAGCCAGTATGTTGTCCAGCTCTTGCTGCTTATGGACATGGACTGCTTCAATATCTGAGGAGTTGCAAATAATACTGAACACATTGTACAATCATCAGTGAACATACCCACTTTTGATCTTATGATGGAGAAAAAGTCATTAATGAAGTAGCTAAAGGTGGCTGGGCCTGGGACACTGCCGTGGGGAGCTCCTGCAGTGATGTCCTGGGACTGAGATGATTGACCCACAGCAACAACAACTATCTTCTTTTGTGCTCAGTATGACTCCAACCAATGGCGAGTTTTCTTCTGATTCCCACTGACTTCAATTATGCTAGAGCTCCTTGGTACCACGCTCAACCAAATGCTGCCTTGATGTCAAGGGCAGTCACTCTCACCTCACCTCTTGAATTTAGCTCTTTTGTCCAGGTTTGGACCAAGGCTGTACTGAGGTCAGGAGCTGATTGGTGGAACAGTATCTTGAAGTAGTCCTTCCAAAGGCCAACTTAGTACTCCCATTAAATAAAAACACCAGGAATGCTGCATGAGGCACAAGGTGCACAATTTCAGAGCGACGATTTAGCTTCACTGAACAGCTCATGAGATATATTATTTATAAAACGTATCTCTTGAGCTGTTCAGTGAAGCTAAATATACATTTTAAAATACATATTATATATATATATATATACACACACACACACACACACATAATATATAGATAAAATAATAACTCGTGTTCAGAATGTCACAGGTGGTGACATTGCAGTACCCAATATTGAACTGCTAGCAGAGATTGAAACCTAAACATAACATTTGAAGTCAGTGTTGACCTTTTCAGTCAACAGCAGTACTCTCCACATGTTACACAAGAGCTGCAGGTGTCCTTACTGCAGATGGCAAGCTCCATCTTTCTGAAGTAGAGCAGGTTGTGGCAGTTGTCTTCAATTTAACATTGGCAGGTAGGTATGTTAAGGGTCTGCAGATGGTTGGGACCTGCTGGACTCCCCAGCATCCTTTCTTTTACCTTGTACCACTTCAAACACAAAGTACTGTATTGAAGCAGTTTAAAAACTAACTTAATGTGAGAAAACTGACCCCCAAATATTTGAGAATTATTAATACAATGTTTAGAAATATGGAAATAATTTTTAATAAAAAGTATATGAAGGTGATGCTGCAAATAAAACAATTACAAAGATTTTATAAGAGTTTCTTCACACATGAAGCCTTCTGAAGTCTCTGTTTTGAAACAGGCCAATAAGGAAAAATAATGAAAACTTGGCACAATAAATCTCTCCGAATTGTGATCAGTTTTCAGTCCAATATTTGTGCATGAAATCTATGGCCTGAACAGAGCTAGTGCATAAAATGATTGCAAAAACATCAGTTCACATGAGGAATTGACCAAAGTTTGTCCTCCCAATTTGTTACACCCCCTTCGATGCTGGTACACCTGCTCTCCAGGTGCGTAAAATAACTAAATACACATTTACATGTCTGGACCTATTGACAATAACTTTACAGCCCAACCGTTCCACTGCCCCAACATTCCCCTCACCTAAAACTGCATGTTTCCTTCATAACTTTGACTTTCAGCTCATGACCAGATAGCAAATCCATAGCAGAGGAAGTGGATTATCCAATAAAGAGTTGTCAGCAGCATCCACAATGCAGCAAGGAAATTGGCAGACAGGGCACCAAGTCCAAACACATTCAAAGGAGTGCCACAATTAAACCTATATCTATAAAAAGACAAAGTACACTCGTCAAGTATCCATGCCCAAATCACCAAGTTGCACATTTTTGTGCTTAATTCGTCAAACAACATCTATAGCTATCTTATTGTGGCCTCTTCCACAAACTTCTAAATTTCTGTTTCGACACGATATATAACCTATTATTCCTCCCAAGTAATATTCCTTGTGGAACAATGGGACTGATGGATTCAGGGTTTCACTGCTAGCTCACAGCCATTTACTTAATTGGACATGCAAGAAACCTACATGTAAAGTCATATGAGGCATATCTTGTTTGTCTTAAGCTACTTCCTCCCAAGCCTATGTAGTGAAGCATAAGGAGATGGGAGGGTGTGCATCATTTGATCAATTGCATGCCATTGCTCCTTAACACTATATAAATCAGGATCTGTAATATCTCCTGTAAAGTTAACATTCCTAATTTAGCAACCCTGAATATTATAGCAATTTTTCCAGAGTAAACAGCTGGCTTTCGCTTGCCAGTGCTAGTTCAAGTGCTTAACTCTCTCCCAATTACAGTTCCACAGCCAACACGATTAGTGCTTCCTGCTTGGAAACTGTCTATCCCACTATGCAGAAGAATAGCCTATATTTTAGTCCACAGGCTGAAAACAGCAATGTTAAGAATAAACCGGTAGGTGTAAATTCTCTCGGAATCTTTTATTAACTTGCAATGTTTTGCTGAATAACACATAACAGTAGTTTATAGATTTATAAAGCCTTTGCACAATCACACTTGCAGAACTGCATCCAATTTGGTTATCACACTATGAAAAAACATGCATGAAGTAATTAAGGGTCAGCATCCTGTAGCACAAAGGAGAAGTGGCACAAAGAGTGGAGTGGTCAATGTTGCAGATGGGAGAGAGGTAGAGGAGGAAGACCAAGGGGAACAAGCCATCATATAGCCATATAAGTAGACTGGGCAAAATCTGGACTGGAGATTTCAACAGGGATTGGTGGGAGAGGGGAGACTTGATTGGATGCCTTCAAGGACCTTAGCAAAAAAGAATGATTTGGAAATTGGGATGGTAGTTAGTGAAAATAGAATGGTCCAATGTGTGATTTTAAAGGAAAGCAGGATGGTGGTGGTCACTTTGATACCAATTGATATGAAAATATAAGGATAGAGGTAAGGGAAAGAAGTTTAGAAGGCAGAAGGTCAATCAGCTGAGGATTCATAGAAGCAGCTCTTGAGTTTCATACCAAATCATATGATCACTTAGGGCAGGAGGTGGGGAAAAGTGGGGGTGGGGAGAAGGTGCAATATGGTGAGATGTGGCTAAGTTTTGAGGACGACTAGGAGGGATGGAAGCATAAGAGGGGAGGAGGAAGCCATTTTCGCATCTTTGATTTGAGACACAAAGAAATTCATGAGCCCCTCATTTTTAGCGTAAGGGATAAGGATAGAAATGGCAAAGGAATGTAGGATTGTTCTTACTCTATAGAATAATCTTGAAGTAGTGGGAGAACTTGGTGACAGAGAAAAAGCAATAGTGATTCTTGAGGTGATCAAGCCAAATCTGGCTGGCTTTGGTCAGGTTGGTGAAATGCAATTAGCTCCTTAATTCTGCACCCTATGCATTAATGTTCATTGTCTCTTATGCAGAGGCAGTGGTGGAACTAACAGCCTGAGATTTGGTGGGCACATGGACGTTGAATGTTCAGGCAAGGCATTTGTGGAATCGACCAGTAAATTTGCCAAAATACTAAGTTGTGAAGGATGAAAGAGGTAGCTTTATTCAAAAGTTAGAAGGAAATATAGGGAGAGAGACAGGGTGATATGTAAAGGGAAAGACATCAGGAAGTGATAGGAACAGCACTGTTGGCACTGGAGACATCTGAGGAGGTGAAGACAACAGATGTGTGAGGGAAAGTTTATGTACAAGGTGTGTTTGAGGAAAGTGGGAGGGGATGTGGGATCAGGTGAGAAACCAGAACGCAGGTCAAACAGAAATAAGGACAAGGGATCACTCAGTTTGGTTGGATGAGGATGGAAGAGAGGAGGATTTGGTGAGAAAAGCATTTAATGTTTACAGGGGGAGCATGGTAAACCAAAAATATGCTTTATATCATTTTTGCTGAACCTCAGGGGACAATACCACGACCACCAACTCCACTCCACTGCTTCAAGGATGGACAATAATCAAGTAATACCAAAGAATTCAATGGATACCAATATATTGGGTGAAATCGTCCAGTCCCATTGGCATCAGGCATCATGGTGGGCGGGGGACAATATGGCGGGAAGGCCAAAAATTGGTTTTACGCCAATGTGAAACCAGTTTGTGATTGTTCACTCCAACAGTCAATGACAGGCCGCATTTCCTGACACCACACGTCGGGAATCTAATTTCAATACTTTAGCATCTTATTATAAGCCCTGCTCACTGGAATCATCCCCCCCATGTCAAATTTACCACCCACATTGGCGTGGCTTCACAACAGCTTACTTCATGACTGCCTTTAAAAGGCGAGCACCTGGCGACCTGAACTTCTAGAGGAAATCGGAAGTGAGTGCACACAACCTTTCACAGCGCTCGCATCACCCATAGGACATCAAGGAAGAGGCGTGTGTATTCGAGGAGGGAGGCGCACAGGCAAGTCACTTTTTCCCAGCTGGCTCTCAGTGCAGTGCCAGGGCAAGGGCAGGCTGGGGGGAGGTGGGGTGGGGGGGTGCAAGGCAGCACAGGCTGAAGGAAGTACACAAGCACATGCTGGTGGGAGAGAGGGAGGGGGTGAGGGAAGTGGCCATGCACTTGGAAAAACCTGTCAAAAGTGAGCATTCTTCTGCAGCTGAGACCGTTCAGTTGCAGCTCCATGGATATGCTTGGAGTCGGGCAACTGAAATTTTTCTGCCCACGCAAGCAATGCAAAAGCATGGAAGTGCCACCAAATGCTCCAGAATTTTTCACCCCTTGGGTGCAAACTGCAAATTCATGTGCATTTTAGGGGCCAGCAGAGCAATTGGCCAACTGGGCAAGTTGCAGAATCCCCCTGCGAAAGGTGGGCATGGCACAATCACTGATGGAGGTGCTCACAGCCCCATGCAACATCTTTATTAAGGTTTGGACTAGTACCCATCATGGATCAAGCTAATAGCGCAGGTTAGAAGAATGCCGGCGCCTGAGCTCAGAGCACAGCATTCAGTCCAATGGCCAAAGCTGCCGCCAAGAAGTCAAGTGGATTGGGGTAGAGTTTTGAAAAACCACAAATCACACTACACACTGACTATGCAAATTGTGGCCAGCACTCTCGTGTATGCATGAAGGGGCCTTCAGACTTAACCAAGAGAGGTTCTTAGGGCACATATGCTAACCCACACATCTCTCTCTTTGATCCTGCAGGAGGAGAACATCAGGATCATGGAGCCTGGCCATTTAGTGGGATTTTTTTTTTTTTTTGCAAAAATATACTTTATTCACAAAATATCTTCAAACAACATTCCAAAACATTTCAAAATCACCAACGCAAATATACAAACAGGTTCAAACTTTTACAACACGTATCACGAAATCCATTGATACATACAATGAAAATACATTCATTTTGAGCTGTACAGCCCGAGGGAATTTAAACAGTTCCCAGTCCCTCGGTGCACTATGGCAGAAAGGTCTTAGGCAGCGACCCTTCCCCATTGCGCCTTTGTGGCGGCTGCCCCAAGCTTTAGTGCGTCCCTCAGCACGTAGTGCTGGACTTTGGAATGTGCCAGTCTGCAACACTCGGTCGGGGACAACTCTTTGCGCTGGCCATTTAGTGGGATGCCTCATGGCTTACAGAGAGCAGAGAAGAGGAAGTGTGCAGCAGAGGTGCTTGGCTCAGCAAAGGGAGGAGTACGCTCATACCTCAAAGTCGTGAGTGAAATGTATTTCGCCAGCTGCACGCCACTTATATGTGGTCGTAAATCAGACCAGTCTAATTATCAGCTGAGGGGGAAATAAGATTCGGAGTGTGAACGTAATTCCAGCGAACCGGGTTTTTAATAAGCATTCGTAATATGCAAATGGTGCAAATGCAGTTCCCAACATGGAGCAGGAAAAAACTTGAAAGTCAAGAGGGGAAAACTGCAACCTATTCTACTGCCAGCAGAAAGCTGACTTTTGCCATCACTCCAAGTTGTGTGCCCCCGCCCACCATGATTCCTGCCACTGGTGGGACCTGAAAACCTGAAAATCCTGTCCTTTGAATCTGGATTCACTGGAGAGATGGAGACTTAAAGGGAATTTCAGGACCTTTAATATGATTAAGGACATTCAGGACATTTAATATGGTTAAGGAGATTGATAACATTCTGGTGGATACATTGTTTGAGGTGATGTGGGCCCATTTATATTGCTAAAGCCAGGAATGAGGTTGAATATGCAGAAAAGGATGATCAACATGCACTGGCTCTTGCAGTTGTTATAATTATGAGGTTTATAAGGTTATTATGTTTTGGGACTGTGCCTTTAAATTTAAGGGGTAAAATGAAGAAATGAAAGGGGTCATGTGATCTGTTCTGGTCTGCTTGATGAAAGGAAGCCTGGGTGGTTTGATTGTTAGAGATCATAGGAAGGCTTAGATTGTTTTACAGGGAAGAATGTGCAAGGGATTTACCGTTGGAGATAATGGCAGCAGCCTTTGTGTTAATAGTGGAGACTGTGAGCATCCAAAGTCCCAGAAAAACGTTGAGTATGTCAGTTTGTAAACAGTTGTGCTTAAACTGTCCATTTAGTTCCAAGATGAACGAGAGATGGGTTCTCGAGGATAGTTAATTAGCATTTCTGCCTAGGTTCAAGGTCCATGTGATTCACATTGCCACAAGAAAGAATACAGAGGAAACCATTGTAAAGATCAGGTTACAGGCTTTCCTCATCTATCACTGAATATCTCAGGAAAAGAAAACTTCACTACGGCACTTCTAAGATTACAAGTTACCAGGGTGAGAAAAGAAAACAGGAATAGACCCTCAGAGCTAAAAATCACTTTGGATTGATTCTGAGGAAACTGAATGTCTACGAAAAGGACAGAGTAAAATATAGATGTGAAGTGTGCATCTTCAGTTGGGCTAAAAATAATAAGGGGGGCATTCCGTTCTATGGCATAAAGTATCAGTTGTCTACTAAGATAATGTTTGGTTAATAGTACTTTTAGTCTGTTGTTACAGTAAACATCTCAAAACGTGAAACTTCGGCATATCATTCTTTCAGCTACTAACTGGAAGTTCAAATTTCTTTTCAAAAGTTATCCGGCTCTACGTGAATTGTAACACAGTCCCTAAAGAATTTGTTAGGTGGATTTCTAGAAAACTACAAGATCACTGGAGAAGAAAGGTATGATTTTGGGGAATAAACAATAGCTTCGGACCTACTGCAGTAATTGTCATTAAACTTAGTATACTGTCTCAAAACTTCATCTACTATCCCCATAGTAGTCGCAATACTAGGTGCTTGAGCTGTTATTTACATACAATTTTATAGCTCCAAAATTTATTTTTAAATAAGGATAAGTGTATTAATCATTAATTTGAAAGTATTGGAATTGGTTAAGTGACAAATTTGAACAGATTGAAAAAATCATTGACTGCTTTATTTAACTCGAAGGACTTAATCTAGGCATTTATTTTCCCCTGCCAGTTGTGTGACAGAATTACACATTATGAATGTGTTATGCTTCTTGTGAAGCAATCTGTATAAGGGTACTACACAACGAGTGAATCATCTGAAGTGTGTCCAGGAATGTTACCACCATGACTTCAATTAGTAATAAATGCGGCATCAGATCAAATCATGTTCTACTACTATCTGAACTACAAGTATTTGTTCATATCCTGCCAATAATCATTCTGCTTGAGATAACAGTAGCTGAGTATATGATCAGTGCTTAACTGACCCAATCAGCATTCTTTGGTGTAACCTTATTATTTTACATTAATATAAACTTAATAATGGCAGATTTTACATATACATTATATGAACAAATTTATTATAATGAGTTTTGAGTGATAATCTATCACTGCTGTCAGTTCTCGGAGGAATCCCACTGTTTGAAAACTAAGATCATACTGTGAACTAACACTGTAGTGTCATGGAAAATGTCAGTTCCTAAGAAAGCATCACTTTTGGAATGTAACTAATCTTTGAAAACTCGGAATTGAAAGGTCTTTAGGCTTTTGTTAACTTTCATGTAAGCCCTCACCAGTTCCAACAAAAATTTCCCGTTTACACATTAGTTACTAGTTATTTTTTATTGCTTTACTTGGGAGTAATGAATTTATATTGATTCGAAATATTTATTTCGACAGGTGGACCACAGAAAACATTTAACATAACTTAAGTAAATCCATTAAAGGATCCTTGACCCATCATATGGCAGGTAGACAGGATATTTTCCATGATACTGTAGTGATCAAATCACTCATTAGCTAGAACTCATTTTGTCGCTATGCAACTGGAGTCAGTTTGGCTTTTGTGTTATGCTAGTTATTAGTATTTTAACAAATGCAAAGCAGTCACATCACTTATTGGCCAGGATTTTCCTTGCCCACTAGCGTTGGGTGTGTTAGGTGGTGTGAGCAGACAGTATGGCGAGAAGGCCAAGAACCGGTTTCACAACGTTGTGAAATCAGTTTGCGATCATCCGCTCTGCCCGCTTTTGGCAGGCCGCGTTTCCCGCCATCGGACGTTGGGAACCTCATTATAATACATCAGCATGCCATTTTAAGGCCAGCCCGCTGGACTCATCTCGCCCCCCACCTGGATCGTCCGCCCAGGTTGACAGGAAAACACGCCGATGTGTTTCACAACAGCACATTATCGACGTACACCTGGCAGGCTGCACTTTGCTCAAGGCTTCAAGGTTTGTTTGCCTACCTTGCTTCAGTCAGCACTAGCAATCATCAGCGCCAGACTTCACAGGCAACATCACATCACTTTCAGGGGGCTCATGGGTAGGTCTCTACCTACCAGGTCAGCCATATGCGGGTGGCTTTTCAATGGCTGCAGGGCTAGGGCTTGCTTGGGGAATGGGGAGAAGTGGTCTCAGGCAAGGGAAGAGGCTGCAGGACGAGGGCTGTACTGGGGAAGGAGGGTATCCCAGGGTGTGTTTGTGGGGGCACCTACTGATCTGTGCAAGTGGCCTCAAGATGGTGAGGGCTGAGGAAGAAGTCTCCAGAGGAGTTGAGGCGAGATGGACATGTGAGGGTATGTGTGAGAGAATGGGTGGTGATGTCCTTTGAGCTGGCAGTGAGTCAAATGCCAGTGAATGTGTGATGGGCTTGTGTGTGTGAGTTGAGTGATGAGATGGTTGTCATAACCTGGCTGCACGGATGAGATCTACTCAGAGTATGAAGCAAGCACTATGTTCTCTGAAAAGAACCCAATTTTATGAAAATAATTGACCTAATGGTCAATTAATCATTTACTAGCAATTCACTATGTTCCCTTCTTCCACTCTTGTATCACCTAAAATGACAGGATTGGTCGCCAGGGCAACCTCATAAGGGTCCAAAAATTGGATGGTGTTGAGGGAGTTGGCGAATGGGCACGGGGAGGCCACAATTTAAAAAAATTTATTTATTCATTCCTGGGATGCAGGCATCACTGGCTACACCAGAATTTGTTGCATATCCCTAATTGCCCTTGAGAAGATGGTGGTGAGCTGCCTTCTTGAGCCGCTGCAGTTCATGTGGTGTAGCTACACCCAGAGTGCTTTTATGGAGGGAGTTCCAGGATTTTGACCCAGCTAGAGTGAAGGAATAGCGATATATTTCCAAATAAGGATGGTGAGTGGCTTGGAGGGGAACTTCCAGGTGGTGGTGTTCCCATGTGTCTCTTGCCCTTGTCCTTCCAGATGGTATCGGTCGTGGGTGTGGAAGGTGCTTTCTAAGGAAGTTTGGTGGATTCCTGCAGTGCATCTTGTAGATGGTACACACTGCTGCTGTGTCTCGGTGGTGGAGGGAGTGAATTTTTGTGGGGGGTAGGGGTGTGCCAATCAAGTGGGCTGCTTTGTCCTAGATGGTGTCAAGCTTTTTGAGTGTTGTTGGAGCTGCACTCATCCAGGCAAGTGGAGAGTATTTCATTACACTCTTCACTTGTGCCTTGTATATGGTGGACAGGCTTTGGGGAGTCAGGAGGTGTGTTATTCACTGCAGAACTCCTAGCCTTTGACCTGCTCTTGTAGCCACAGTAATTATATGGCTAGTCCAGTTCAGTTTCTGGTCAATGGTAACCTTCAGGATGTTGATAGTGGGGGATTCAGTGATAGCAATGCCATTGAGTGTCAAGGACCGATGCTTAGATTCTCTTTTGCTGGAGATGGTCATTGCCTGGCACTTGAGTGGTGCGAATCTTACTTGCCGCTTGTCAGCCCAAGCCCGGATATTGTCTAGGTCTCGCCGCTTCAGTATCTGAGGAATCGCGAATGGTGCTGAACATTGCGCAATCACCAGCGAACATCCCCACTTCGGACCTTATGATGGAAGGAAAGTCATTGAAGCAGCAGCTGAAGATGGTTGGGCCTAGGGCACTACCCTGAGGAACTCCTGCAGTGATGTCCTGGAGCTGAGATGTTTGACCTCCAACAACCATCATCCTTTGTGCCAGGTATGACTCCAACCAGTAAACAATTTTCCCCCTCCAATTCCCATTGACTCCAGTTTTGCTAGGGTTCCTTCATGCCACACTCAGTCAGATGCTTCCTTGATGTCAAGGACAGTCAGTCTCACCTCACCTCTGGAGTTCAGCTCTTTTGTTCATGTTTGAACCAAGACTGTGATGAGGTCAGGAGCTGAGTGGCCCTGGCGGATCCCAAACTTAGCATCAGTGAAGAGGTTATTGCTAAGCAAGTGCTACTTGATAGCACTGTTGATGACCCCTTCCATCACTTTGCTGATGATTGAGAGTAGACTGATGGGGCAGAAATTGGCCTGGTTGGGTTTGTCTTCTTTTTGTGTACAGGACATACCTGGGCAATTGCCAGGTAGTTGCCAGTGCTGTAGCTGTACTGGAACAGCTTGGCTAGGGGCGTGGCAAGTTCTAGAACGCAAGTCTTCAGTACTATTGCCGCAATATTGTCAGGGCCCATAGCCTTTGCAGTATCCAGTGCCTTCAGCCATTTCTTGATATCGCATGGGGTATATTGAATTGGCTGAAGACTGGCATCTGTGATGCTGGGGACCTCCGAAGGAGGCAGAGATAGATCATCCACTCAGCACTTCTGGCTGAAGATTGTAGCAAATGCTTCAGCCTTGACTTTTATACTGATGTGCTGGGCTCCCCCATCATTGAGGATGGGGATATTTGTAGAGCTTCCTCCTCCACCATTCACAACTGTATGTGGAAGGATGGCAGAGCTTAGATTTGATCCATTGGTTGTGGAATTGCTTAGCTCTGTCTATCACTTGCTGATTATGCTGTTTGGCACGCAAGTAGTTCTGTGTTGTAGTTTCACCAGGCTGACACCTCATTTTTGGTGTTGCTCCTGGCATACCCTCCTGCACTCTTCATTGAACCAGGGTTGATCCCCTGACTTGTTGGTAATGGCTGAGTGGGGGATATGCCAGGCCATGAAGTTATAGATTGTGGTCGAGTACAATTCTGCTGCTGATGGCTCACGGCGCCTCATGGTTGCCCAGTCTTGAGTTGCCAGATCTGTTCGAAATCTATCCCATTTAGCACGGTGGTAGTGCCACACAACACGATGGAGGGTATCCTCAATTTGAAGACCAGACTTCGTCTCCACAATGATTGTGCGGTGGTCACTCCTACCGATACTGTCATGAACAGATGCATCTGCAGCAGGCAGGTTGGTGAGGATGAGGTCAAGTATATTTTTTCCCGCTTATTGGTTCCCTCACCACTTGCCGCAGGCCCAATTTAGCAGCTATGTCCTTTAGGACATGGCCAGCTTGGTCTGTAGTGGTGCTACCGAGCCACTCTTGGTGATTCCATGAGTATGACTATGTCAGGCTGTTGTTTAAATAGTCTGAGACAGCTCTCCCAATTGTTAGTACGGAGGACTTTGCGGGGTTGATAGGGTTGAGTTTGCGATTGTCGTTTCGATGTCCAGTTCGATGCCAGGTGGTCCGTCCAGTTTCATTCCTTTTTTAGGCTTTATAGTGGTTTGATACAACAGAGTCAACCATATTGCTGTGGGTCTGGAGTCACATGTAGGCCAGTCAAGGTAAGGACGGCACATTTCCTTCGCTAAAGAACTTTAGTGAACCAGATGGGTTTTTAATGACAATTGACAATGGTTTCATGGTCATCATTAGACTTTTAATTCCGGATTTTTATTGAATTCAAATTTCACCATCTGCTGTGGTGGAGTTCAAACCCAGGTCCCAGAGCATTACCCTGGGCCTCTGGATTACTAGCCCAGTGACAATACCACTGCATCACCACCTCCCCACGAGGGAGGCCTAAACTTTCCTTATAGTGCCTAGAGTAGTCGTCTTGCTCCAACTGGCTGCACAAAGAAAGTTTAAAAAAAGAAAAAATTGAAAAACGTACTTTTTATACTGCTTCTATCCCCCATCCTCGTCCTTATTAGGGCATAAACCCCATTGCAGGTTCCTGCACAGGGCACTGGGTTATTTTTTCAGTCAGCTTCTAATGATATTAAGAGGGCTGGGGAAGGTGAGGAAGCAGGACAAAGAGGGCCGCCTCAAAGTCATGCAGCAAGAGATATGAGGGGGCCAGCTGACTTGATGGTTTCCCAGCCCTAATCATTTACACAAAGCTCCTCTGCTTAACAATCTTTCTTAAATCTTTCACTACCTCCTTCAATCCTGCATTAAAGAACACCAAAGCTATTCAGACAATTTTTATGTCACTGACAAAAAAATGATGTTAACTAAGAAGTTGCTACTAAACCAAAATGCAGACCAAAACACCAAATGCAAAAAGGGTAATTTATTTAATGGGATACATAATAGTTCTTTTCCATTCAATTCTCACCCAGGCAGCTTTCCTTAAAGAAGGTTTGCCCCTTGAGTTGCTCCACTGGTGGCCTCGACAAACCTTGGGAATGGCTGCAATTCCTTATGTTGGGACACTTGAGATAGTTACGAACAGTGATTTTATCAATGCCCCAATTGGTGAAGCACCAGCTGCAGAGTGCTGCACTGTGGCTATTGCCAGAGCATTGCCCAGTTGATTTACTGGCATAATGGTGGATATTGCGGAGGATGGAAAAGGAGTAGGTGCGGTAATATCCTGAGAGAAGAAAACATACACATCCCTCAGTGTCTTTGGCACTCCTGTGGCGCTGGGACTCATCATTTCCACTGATCTGTGGATGAGCAGAATGCAGAAGATGCGTGGCTCCTTGAAAACCCCTATTTGCTCCACCAATCTGTCCACGATAGACACCTACGTTGCCTCTGCAAAGCAGAGATTTCATCTTCTGCCAAAGCTAAAAGGCTGGTAGCATTGGCTCCTTTCACATGAGCCTGGGCTCCTTTTGTATGATCCTGACTACAGCCTTCCTAGAGGTGACCACACTCTACATGGTCCACTGGAAAGTGTTAATGGAAGGTGGCACCACACAGGGTAGAATTAAACTCCTCCATACTTTCAGTCATGGTGTTGAAACTCCTTGACAGGCCTTCCAATATCTAGTAAAGTGACATGCATGAGACCAGGGTTTTTTTTTAAACTGCTGGAGTCCTTACGTCCTCATCCTTTTACTGCTCAGTGCAGCCACGACAGAACCTCTTGGGATGGTCCTGCCACCAGTACCTGTTGCTGCTCAATTGTGCTGGGTGTTTCACCATATGAAGATCTCTCTGGCTCACTACCTAAGCCACATGGAGTGCCAATATCGGAGTTTTCGCCTGGAAAGGATCTAATGTTTGAAGGGGCTTTCTTTGCAGGATTGACCTCTTTCGCCATGCCTTCTGCAGTAGCCCCTTACTACCAAGGCAGACCCAGAAAAGAGAGAAAAGAGACAAGAGTTAGGATGGCAGATAAAATCTAGACATTTAGAGGTGAAAGTCCTGGGAATGCAGTTTGAAATTGTGAAGCATGATGTATATTTGCCGAGGTGAATGAGCGGTTAAAAGTAACATGTATAATCTCTACTCTGCCAAGGTACCAACCTTGCCTTTCCTGTTGCCCAAAGCTCTGCCTGGGTCACTGACTCTAGGTGTTTTGCTCCATTTGCTTAAAGGAAATTATGTTTGCAAATCTGTCCCTTGGTTCTCTTCCTCGCATTATGTACTGTTTTGTTCTGCAGAAAGTTAATAGTTAGAGAGAGGATGTTGGAAATGTTTTGACTTCTGTTCCTCTTGCCTCTACTCAGTGTGCTGAATGTCATTGTCCCTAAACTCAAACTACTCCACCTTGCTATCCCACTGCTCCCTGTCCTTGTCTTCTGTCCTCTCGTCATGTCCCCCATAGCCCTCTCCTATGTCTGCCACTCAAATTTTCACCAATCAACTACTCCTAGATCTCCTTGCTCTCAGTGCTACTCCCCAGCAGTATGGCATCACCAAGCTTCTATCCATCTGGCATCCAGACTCAGCTCTGCTACAAAGACAGACAATTCTGTTCTGATGAAGGGTCATGCCTGAAACATCTACATTTTTCACAACTTTACAGATGCCTCCTAACATGCTGAGTGTTTCCACCATTTTCTGTTTTTGTTTCAGATTTTGTGGGGAATCTATCCCCTCCTTTCATCCCGAGGCTTCAGCCACCTATATTTCTGAAATTTCTTAAGTAAGTCACACACTAAACAAAACCTTCCCCATCTACATCTCCATCCTGCCATTGCATAGCAACATCCTGAGCCTGACCAGATGTGCCCCACTGATAGTGACTCTTTCACCTCATGAAAGCCTCCTTTCCAGCTTCACATTACCTTTGCTAGTTACTACAGTGGAAGCATAGTATTTGTTGTGTTATGGGTTTGTTTTATGTCTCAATGATGAGATCTTGAGACTTGTATGTTTAAACATGAACCACTTATTGGTAATCTTGAACTATATACAACACACAGTTATTGTCATGCATGGTGCTGCTGCTATGCAGGTAGGCTGCTTCGAGAGTATTCTCTCTAGGCTGTTCTCTCATTCTGTGACTCTATACATCATACCGTGGCAGTGCTATTCTTCAGTTCCACGTTAACCCTTGCTCTACCGAGCACCTTTACATTACAATGGCAAGCGGGCACGTACAACATCCCCCTTTCTTACCAAAAGAAAACTTTCCTCCCTTCCAACCGAGTATAACAATACAATCTTTACTTGCTATCCCTTCCACCCCGCCCCCCCCCCACCCCCACCTCATGTCTCTGCCTTTACAAATTCAGACAGTCCTGAGGCTTGACAGTTCTTCCACATCTCAGTCTGTCACCTTTGGAGGAATAGCAGTAGTGCTCTGTGTTTCTGGTACTTGGTTATCTCCATCTGATTTGCTTATTGCGCTCCTTTGAGTTGTGTTTCTCTTGATTAAAAATCCGTCTGCTTTTTTTGGACACTGAGGGTTTGTCTCGTTCCTTCTGTAGGGAATGTGCACTCAGTTTGTTGCTAGAGTGGACCTGAATTTTCTTTTTCTGCGGTGTCCACCTTGTTCTTGCTGGACGCAGACATTTCGCAAATGGAACCTTCATTTCCACTTGTCTCTCAATCTCAGCCAAACATTTTTATTTACTGTTTTGTGCTCAGAGCGTTTTGCAAGTTTATTAATGTTTTCATTCAGCTCAGCTTTTTCTTCTTCTAGTTCTTTGTGCTTCAGCGTCAGATTCACATTTTCCAACCTTATTTCTGTTTTATCTTTCTCTGTTTGCAACAGAACTTTGTGCATGTCTTTCATTTTGGTTTCGCTGTTAGCCACGTCTGTCTCCGGCAAAGTGTTAACCTGTTTCAGTTCTGTAATTGTGCTACTCAATGGCTTTATTATCTGCTCACAGCTTGGAATGTTCTACAGCTTTCCCTTTCAATGCCTCCTCGTTTTCTTTCAACTGTTTCTTCAGCTCTTCAGTCTTTTTTGTAGCTTTTGGATTCCTTCTGGAATACAGCACATTGCTGAGTCTTCTCTGCCAACTGGTTCTTCACTTTGTTCAGAGTGACATTACATTAATTTTACTTCGCTTCGTAATTTTCCAGAGAGATAAATTTTGTCCTGAGAGATTCTTGTAGTGTGTGAAGGTCTTTCAACAGGTTTTCCTTTTCTTTGTGAAGCTTGCTTGCTTCATTTTGAGCTTTCCTGTAATTCAACATAGTCTCCTTGTGTTTTTTCTGCTATGCTTCCATTCTGCTGTTTAAGACAGTCTCCATTTCTTCATGTTGCTGAATGAGTCATAGAGTTATATAGCACAGAAACAAGCCCTTTGGCCCATCGTGTCCATGCTGGCCATCAAGCACCTATCTATTCTAATCCCATTTTCCAGTACTTGGCCCATAGCCCTGTATGCTATGACATTTCAAGTACTCATCTAAAAATTCCTTAAATGTTGTGAGGGTTCCTGCCTCTACCACCCCCTCAGGCAGTGTGTTCCAGGTTCCAACCACCCTCTGGGTGAAATGTTTTTTCCTCAAATCCCCTCTAAACCACCTGCCCCTTACCTTAAATCTATGCCCCCGGTTATTGCCAACTCTGCTAAGGGGAAAAGTTTCTTCCCATCTACCCTATCTATGCCCCTCATAATTGTGTATACCTCTATCAGGTCCCCCTCAGCCTTCTCTGCTCTAAGGAAAACAACTCTAGCCTATCCAGTCTCTCTTCATAGCTGAAACGCTTCAGCCCAGGCAACATCTCGGTGAATCTCCTCTGCACCCTCTCCAATGAATCACATGCTTCTGTTATGAGACAGCCTTTCGGTAAAGCTGAGTTATTTAAAAATCCCAGAGGGAAACTTTAACCAACTATATTTTTTAAGTGATATGTTTGAGATGCATCTCTAAATTCAGGAATCAGACCATCAGTTCTCGAGAAGTTTTATATTGAACTAAATGAAACATTTTATTAATTTACACAAGTTAAATATATACACATGGGGCTACAAATTACTACTCTCATAACTTTTAACAAATTCCCAAACTAATCTCCATTAAGGCAACAGCAGCCCATAGACTTAACCAGACACCAGGCAAAGCATTTTCACCTTACAAATTCAAAAATGAGGCTCTTTTCACTTTGGTTCCTGTGGAGATAGTTGTAGGCTTACAACTACTTTGATCTTACATTGCCTCTGCCCTTCACATATGAAAACTGCTATCCTTATACCTAGCACTGCTCATTGAATGTAAATTCCCATTGTATCACTAGCCTCTTCTAACAATAGAACCCCTTTCATAGTACCAATTTTATTAGTAATATAAACATATTGCTTGGTCTCTGCTAGCTAGGTGCCAGATTTCACCCACTTCTTGAATGCTCTATTCAAAAAATGCAAATGCACTCTACCTCTCTTACATCTCAAAGCTAATACACATCAAAGCACCCAGGCTAGCTGGCTTTAATCCAATTAAGACATACCCACAGACTGAACTACTTTAAAAGAAAAATATTTTCCAATAATATTATATACATTAATAGCTTCATGGCACTTCCTATAGTGTGGCGACCAGAGCTACACACAGTACTCCAGCTGTGGCCTAACTAGCATTTTATACAGCTCCAACATAACCTCCCTGCTCTTATATTCTATGCCTTGGCTAATAAATGGTTATGCATTCATTTTGCATTTGATCTTGAAGGACAATCAACTGTTCTTTTTCTTGTTGAAATCTTGCCAACCCACTCTGGGCTTCAATGCACGTTTCACTGCTACTGGCAGTACCAACGCAGCTTTTTCTGAAGTAATATTCAACGTCCTTTTTAGCTGCTCTTGTCTTTCCATGGCTACATACTGATTCTTCAAGGAGTCGCTCAGGGTCGCAACTTCTTTGCATGCCTTTTCTGCCTGCTGTTTTGCCTGGCTGTACATCTGGTTGAGTTTTCCCAACTCTTACTTTGATTTGCATACTGTGGAACTGAGGGTCATTATTTCCTCCTGATACCTTTGTGTCATCTCTGAAAGTTCAGATCTCAAACAGCTTTGTTCATTGAAGACTTCAGTTTATCATGCATTTTCAAAGGTATATATTCAGCTTGAATCTTGTGCTTCAAATCTTCCAGTTCAGATCTACTGCGAACATTTTCCTGTAGAACAGCTTAATTTAC
Organism: Cetorhinus maximus; assembly: GCF_964194155.1. Taxonomy (NCBI): domain Eukaryota; kingdom Metazoa; phylum Chordata; class Chondrichthyes; order Lamniformes; family Cetorhinidae; genus Cetorhinus; species Cetorhinus maximus. The sequence continues at coordinate 29,393,670 of NC_135900.1, forward strand.
TCTTTGCACACTTTGGTTCTTTTGAGCTACCTCCAACGGCTCTCCTTCATTCACAGCCATCTGCTCACTCTGCACTACGATCAGCTGTTGCAGTTTGGGTACTGTGTCAAAAAATTCTATTTTAAAGCCTACTGGCTGCTTCTCAGCCATTTATTTCTTCTGCACTAAACTCTTCAGTTCATGCATGTCACTGCACTGACATGGTTAGCAACCACCTTGTGGTTTACTTGGATATTGTCTCCCTCACTTTGGAGTCTTCTGTCGTCCTTGCTCTGGGGTCTTTAGTTGCCCTCGCTCTTTTGTTGCCCTTGGCACTTTGTTGAGAGTTACCCTCTCAGTGGGGTCTCTTGTTGCCCTTGACACTTTATTGGGAGTTGTCCTCTCTCTGGGGTCTCTTGCTGCCCTTGGCGCTTCATTGCAAGTGCTAAGCCTTCTTCTAGGGTCTGCGCTCTCCAGAACTTGGAGTTTAAAATATATGTCAAAGCCTTTTAGTATCTCATCAAATGTTGTTGAGTATTGATCTATATTTTGGCTGTGCAGTATTTCACCAACAAATGAACCAAAGGCAAATAAACACTTATCAACTTGTATTTCTTCTAATGCCTTATTTAATCCTGCAATTCTCCTGTAAGCTAAAAATTGTCTTCTCCAAGACTCCCACTTTTTGGTGTGGTTTAGCCCTTGCCTTAGCCAAAATATGTCCCGCTCTTCTAATTTTCTGTCCATGGCCAATTTTTTTCTTGTAGTTACATCTTTAAATATCATTGCCCCTTTAAGGCTACCTGTGCAGAAACCATTTTTTTGTCATTCAGGTTGTTTGTGGGCAATTGGAAATCTCTCTTTCATTTTTCCCACGCTTTTATGATTTTGATGGGCTTCCCAGCGACTGTGGCCGTTATTTAAAAACTTTTGAAACTGCAGCAATTGCTTCTCTGGGCTGCAAAGACCGATTTCAGGGCGATTCTTTTATTTCTTTTAACTCTGCAGGAACCTTTTTTTTTGAATGCCCCACACTCTGGGAGACCTCTCAGCCATTCGACAATCTGCCTTTTTTAAAAACTTAAAGCTACAGCATTTCTTTCTGTTTGTTGTTCTTGCCGTGAAAGGGATTTTAAAAAATCTTTAGGACAGCAGCAATTCTCTCTTTTTTAAACTTCACCTCAGCTACCTCATGTTATATGGTGCTGGTTCACGTTGCAACTTTCCTCCACTTGTCCGTTGGATGCTGAGCCCCTGGGACCACCACCTATTCTACAATGCAGGTACAGCTTCATTTTTGTATTTTTGCCCACCATGTTGTGAACTGTCCAGGTCCTTTGACTCTGTGAGACTCAGGGTCTTGTAATTTTCCATAGTGTTGGTCACCCGACTTGTGATCTGAGCAGTTTCTTTTGCTCTGTGTCACTCAGGGGTCTTGCAATTTTTGTATTTGTGCTCACCTGTCTTTGTGATCTGACCACGTTTTGCTCTTTTTCACTCTGGGGTCTTGCAATAGATTTCCTCACACTCCAGTGGATTCCTCAATCTCTAGGTCTGTGGCAATGATTCTTTAATTGTTTCTTCAAGTTTTCTTCTTAGGTGAACATCTCCCTGGTCAGGCTTCAGCTGTTTTCAGTTTCTCATACCTTGGGATCCTGTTCTGGATTCATCGTTTAAAATACTTTCATATCATCGCTGATCACCATGTTGTGTACCACCGCTGATCACCATGTTGCAAAAGTTGTTTGGTGTTTCATGGAGAGGTCTTGAGACTTGTATGTTTAAACATAAAGCATTTACTGGTAGTCTTGAACTATATGCAGATCCCAGTTATTGTCATGCATGGTGCTGCTGTCATGCAGGTAGGCTGCTTGAGTGTTTTCTCTAGACTGTTCTCTGTCTATTACCATGTGACTCTATACATCACACCATGGGCGGTGCTATTCTCCAGTCCCACGTTAACTCTTGCTCTGCCGGGCACCTTTATATTACAATGGCATGCAGACACATAGAACAGTACTCATCTCCAAATCTCACATTAGCCTGTTCATTTGCTCCTTTGCCACTTACAAACACTTATTCCTTCCCTTATTCAAGAATTGCCTCTTCAGCTTCTCCTTCAGTGCCTTCCTAAATTTTCATCCCTTCTCTCTGACCGCAGTTTCTGCACAAAAAAATTCCATCATTTCAGTTTCCAATGTAAGTTGCCCTTCAATCTCTGTGTCCCCAACACCACTGTACATACGGACTCATCTAACCACATGGTCAAGATGCTTAACTCCTAATAGTAATCCAGTAGTCACTGCTTGAAAGCTCAAGTGTACAATGGATAAGGTGAGGATCAAGCTTAATGGTAATGCCATTTTAGTCAATCTCTCAATGCTGACCGTCTATGCTTACATATGAAGTATGAGGCTTGATGGCATCCAAGCAGCCATACTGCTGCATGCCTTTAGAAAAGAAAATTGAAAAACAAAATGCTCATTTCATGATGTTTCCTTCTCTTCGATTGACTGCCTACTTTACCAGCTATGTACATAGTGTGGTGATCTTAAAATCCCTTAAGAGCGATGATAAATTAAACTGTTGAGACGTCTTTGTCACTAAAGAAAATATTAAAGAGCAATGCGTTATTTAAGTAGGATGAGGTGTTAGCACAGTGACTCATAATAAATAGAATATGCATAATAATTTTTCTTAAAAGAAATTCACCATCTGGGCAATAAATTCAATAATTTAATTTTTAATCCTGTAGAAATTGAATTTGAACTTCATGAGCTAAAAATTCATCTTGGGTAGTAGCACAAAATGCCAGTTATGCCTGGCTGCCTGTTATACACTCCCTCATATTCAGTTCCATTGACTTCAGTAGAATAGAATATAAGGTGACTGGATAACAGGCAACAGATGAGATACAGCTTGACCAAGACAAATTTCTACCCCTATACATTTTTAACTATTTTTGTTTTAATTAAAACAAAGCTAAAACTTAATTCAGGTTTCATGACCCACAACTGGAATTGAATGAGACAGCCCCACAAATGAAATTCCTTGCTGCCTTTAAGGTTGTTATATTGCTGCAGGTTGCAATTAGGTCTGCTACAACGGACTTTTATTCATAAATATTTGGACACATATGCAGGCATCTACCCTTCTTAGGAGTTTGTTTCCTCACAACTTTCAAAATGTGGCTTCAAACTGAGGTGGAGTTAGATTTTAGCCAAGCAAATTCAACACAGCTTTGCATTCTTTAGGATTAGTGTCCTCAGGCATCAAATTGTGACCAACCTCAAGCTAAACTGAAAGTTGTGTTGACATGCACCCAAACTGTAATAGTACAGTTGTAAGAATAGTAACATTGTAAGAAATTTCAAGGTTTCAAATTACCACTCACTCTTGGAAAGGTGCATTTAAAGAGCGTTAAATGGCTGTGATACAATTATGTGTAATTGGAAATTGTCATGAATGTATAATAATTTTCATATTTTTCTGGTTTATTGTAAAGTAGGTTTATGGGAGGCTGTATTGTTCTGTGTGTGTGATTTCATTACATTTTGTAGCCAAGCAGACTGCAAGCTGAAGTTGTCAAAAGTGCCTTTAATATGCTAATAAGTAAACATGGTTGGGGTCTTAACATGTAAGGTGTAAAGAGGGTTTGGATTTTTAGATAGATGAAGGGGGATTTGAATTTCAAAGAGGTTAATGAGAATAGTAGCAATATGAAAAGATTTATATTATAAAAGAGGTAAAGTTCCAAAGGCATATGGAAAGAATGGAATTTACATATTAAAAAAGTGAAACATATATAAAGGAGAATGAGGCTATGTATCAGGGAAGGCATTGTAAGATCTCACAGGGGTGCGTGAAATAGCCTTAATGAAGCCTCCAACATTTATTCATAAACCTGTTGTCTACAGAGACCCTGAAGCTGGAGAAAGCCACTTTGAATTCCACTGTCCAAGATATTGTGTTAATTTGCTGGATCTGTTTAAAATCTAAATATATATATATATATATTTTTTTTTAGATTGTTGCCTGAAAGAGAGTGTAACTGGGAGCCAGGTTAATTAGGGATTTTAGGAGTTATTATAGTAGTAATTTGTAGTTTTATGTGTGTGTTTGAAATCTTTTATTTCGTTAATACATTTTAATTTTAGTTTTTTTTTAAAAATCACTAAAGTTTTGGTGGACTTATAATGTCTGAGTTCAGGGCACACATCTTGAAATAAATAAAAATTGCATAACCACTGTGATAGCGTAATCAAGTTTCCCTTGCGAATTTGATCTGCCTGGCACACATCATCTGCCGCTTCATAACAAAATGTGAACAATCGTGTGTTTTAGGTGTTATAAAGCCATGCTTTATATTGAAAATGACTATTTATTTATTGGGCTGAAACCACTGGTTCAGTTTTTAAAACACTGAACAACAGCACATCAGTGATTTAAAATAGCAGCTTCTAAGATGGCTGAACATTACCATAGCAAATTACAATGCCATTGTAATGGAGCCAGACCGTCTAGAAGAACCCATCAAAGACAATCACCTTAGAGGAATGTGAATGGCCCTTCTCCTGACCCATTCACGAAACATCCAGACAACATTTGCATTCAACCAGATGTGGAGCAAGCCATTAGATGCAGCCACTTTGAACAATAGATTCTGGCCAAGAAGGGAACTCTTCTAACCATAATCTAATCATGTCTAAACCATGGACCTGGAATCAACTTGCTATGACCATGTTTGGGTAACTGGTTGGTTGGTGAAAAGGGATCATGTGATGAGCCAACTAACCCTCTTTTGTGTTTTAAGAAACTATGTTTCTCCAGGCCAGAAGCAGAGAACAGAAGTAAGTCCTTGAGTGGGCTCGCTCGCTCTCTCTTTCACTATCAGTCCTGTAAGCTTGAATCCTGCCTGTTGTTTAACCAGCTATGTGCGGCGGGCAGCATCCAAAAACCAACCCAGCAGCTTCTGACTCCAGGGCCAGAATCTTCGGCTCAGCGAGCGAGTGCGGGCCCCACTCACCGACGTGTGGTGACGTCGGACGTGCGTCTTGACATCACTGCGCATCATTCAGATCCTCAGTTCGACAGGCATGCAGCAGAATCGGCTGCGTGCCCACTGATCTGTCAAAGGCCTATTAAGGTCATTTAAAGTCCAATTAAAATGATTAACAGAGCTGCGCATCCAACCTTAAGGTTAGCGAGAAGGCGAAGAGCCCAGGCAGCCTTCGCATTTATCATGAAACCTCATCCACGGGTGGAATGAGGTTTCGTGAAGGTTTTTAAATTTTAATAAAAAAATTTAATAAAATTCACTGACATGTCCCAGCTCATGTGACACTGTCACATGAGGGGACATGTCTTAAAAAAATTTTTTAAATTAAAATTTTTATGAACCAAACTAATATTTCTGCGGTTTTACGCACGCATGTGTGAAAGAGTGCAAGCCCCGACTCTCCCTCCTCCCCACCGCCCACACACAGAGAGCACTCACTGTTTCCTGGTGCGCATCACGCTGGGCAGGTCTTAATTGGCCCACACACGTAAAATGGCGCCGCGCAGCCGATCACGGACGGCGATTGGCTGCACGCCCACCCCTGACCAACACCCCCCCACCCCCCACCGGACGGGGAGGAAATTCTCCCCCAGGAGACCAAATCGAAGCCATCTATCAAGATCTTTAAATTGCCTAGATGCAGATTTAGAAAGACCTCTGGGCCCAGTCTGAAACCATCCAAGTCATCAAACTACCAAATCCATATAGAACTGCCCTTTTTTGGACTTTAAAAAAACTGCTTAATCTATCCTCCCACTGTGTAACTTATGTACGTACGTGTGTGTGTGTATGTATATACTCTTGAATACATGTGTGAGAGAGAGTCGGAGTGTTCTTATTGGATGTTAAGAGAAATAAATACTATTCTCTTAAAAACTTAAAGGAAGCCTGTTTGTCTCTGTCTTTGGCACTGAAACAGTTAAACACTCACTGAATTGACAAGCATACACTTTAATTAAAAAAAAAACCCTGTTGCATTCAAACGGGGAGTGGGAAAAGAGGGGAGCCATTCTACAGCTTCTCACCTGACCGTAACATAGGTGTGAGCAAAAAGAATAAGGGCAGGTGATTTGCAGTGAGGGAAATTCCATTTACAAGGCTGAGTAATGGAATATATACTATAAAATATTAATTTCTACCAAATATTCCTAAATATTGCTGAAAGAGATATAAAACAAGAATTTTGAATTCCCAACTAAGGGGCCAAACTTAAATTCCAATTTAAATTGATATTAGGAAGTCATTTGTTTTTAAATTCATTCATGGGATTTGGGTATTACTAAAAAGACCGGCATTTATTGTCATTCCTAACTGCCCTTGAGAAGGTGATGGTGTGTTGCCTTCTTGAACTACTGCAGTGGGCACACTCACAGTGCTGCTAGACAGGGAGTTCCAGGATTTTGACCCAAGGAAAGTGAAGGGACAATACCAAATATAGTACCAAATCAGGATAGTGTGTGACCTGGACAGGAACTTGCAGGTGGTGGTGTTCCCATACACCGGTTGCCCTTCTTATGGCTCTTGAAGGAGCCTTAAAGAGCTGCTACAGAGCTGCCACTGTGAACCAGTGGTGGAGGCAGTTACTGTTTAAGTTGGTGGATGGGGTGCCAATCAATCCTGAATGATGCTGAACTTCTTGAATGTTGTTGGAGCTGCACTCATCCAGGCAAATTAGAGTATTTCATCACACTCTTAATTGTGCCTTCTAGACGGTGGACGGGAGGTAAGTTACCAAAGAATTCCCAGCCTCTGACCTGCTCTTGTAGCCACAGTATTTATGTGACAGGTCCAGTTAAGTTTCTGGTCAATGGTAGTCCCCAGGATGATGGGTGGTTCTGTGACGGTCATGCTGTTGAATGCAGAGGGGAGGCAGTTAGATCCTTTCTTCTTGGAAAATGATTTTGGATAGCCAATTTTACGAATGTGCGCTTGTGGTGGGGCACCTTATCAGTCAACCATACATATCAGATAATAAATCATGTGGTGCCCATAACTTACATCCATAATGCACAGAAAATCATAGACAGCACGTCCACCATTTCCCAGTATGTGCAGTTGGATCTTTCTGCTGGTAGTGTGTATTGGTAAAATGTGCCTTGTGGTATTCATCTTTTCCTAGAGGTTGGGTTTGACAGTCTTCATGGACTTGTCTGTGGGTGAAAAAGAAGGGTAAACTGAATGTTCACGATGCAAATCAGAAATGAACCAAGGATGAGACCCAGCTCAGCTAGCACGGATAAAGAGGGAACTGAAAGAAAATGCAGATAAATTAAAAGGAGGGAGATGAGGAAATAAATGTCATTAAATAGTAAATAATGGAACCTCAAAAATGACTTTTATATATTGTACTTAAACCAGTTATAATGGAAAAAATTCAAAATTAACATTTTAATGTATTTCTGGAAATTCACTTGCAGCATTATGAACAAATGCCCCATAATTGCAGAACACTGTTGAATTAATATAGATTTAAGAAAATTAAAATAGGAACGGGAAAATGTAATTACATGTGACATTTTAAAATCACTGGCAGGTATCTGCCCAGATACTTTAGAAGCTAAAGAGTCTCCAAGGTGGCCAAGATGGGGTCAAAAGCTGAAGCACCAGTTTACCCATGTTTAGCCTGAGACACCATCTTCATAAAGCAGTTGAAGCCTGTGCTCACAATGGCCACCCAGGATTACCAAGCAGCTGGTTACCAAATAAATTGTCTGCCAACATTCATTAAGGGGGCTGAATGACATTTTGGTGAATGGTACATGAACTAACACCCTTTCCTAACAACAAGCAGCTAATTGGGAATAAAATAGTCATTGCAGGGCATTTTATGAACTACTGAAAGGTTTATTCTATTTTACTACTCACTTGCTGCTGGATATTTGAAGAGAACTTTTGCAACACAACAGCACACTTGTAAAGGCTTCATTAACAGTCTACCAATATTTATTCTGGAAATACTCTTTTTATGTGAAGTCCTCAGAGTAAGGACAATGCTACTTCACCTTATAGCAGTGAAGAGGAGAACGGGAGCACTTGGTTAATGGCACTGTGCTCGCGCACCCCCTTGATATGCAGGAGGAAAGGACGGAGGCAATGAGGGCAGGCAGAGGAGCACCAGCTGCTGCAGAGAGAGAAAACGGCAGAAGAGTGAGGTAGATTCCTTGCCCCCTGCAGGTACAGGGCATCCTCCTCTGAACCTCCTCTTCCAGGACCTCCAATGCTGTGTCTGAGAACCTATGTACACTTAACCTTCTAAATTCTAGGGAATACAACCCTAGTTTGTGTAATCTCTTCTCACAATCTAACCCTTGGAGTCCCGGTATCATTCTGACAAATCTATTCTGCACTCCCTCCAAGACCAATATATTCTTTGAACGGTGTGATACCCAGGACCACTTGGAATACTCCAAGTGCGATCTAACCAGCACTTTGTATAGCTGAAGCATGACTTCAAATATCCTCTTCAAGCCTTTTATATTTAAGTCCAGTGTTCCATTAGCCTTTTGAAAAATTTCTATATCTGTTTGTGGCATTTAATGATCTATGTATCCAGATACCCAAGTCTATTTGGGCTTCCGCTGTTTCATGTAAAACTCCATGAGCTCCGTGCACTTGGTTTAAAGGTGAGAGTGCAGGGGGAAACCTCACTGCTAAGTGTGGTTAATTTGGGGAACAAGAGTTTAATTGAACAGATTTAGATCCAGTGTGAATGGAGCTGGGAGTGGAGGTGAAAGTGGAGTGGAGGAGCAGATTAAAATGAAAAGTTAGTTTTATCTATATTTAAGAAAGCACACAACAGAGGGAGATAAATAAATTACTTACTTTGCAACAACAAATTCTCTACATCACCATGAGTTTTGCTAGTTGCTAATTGATTGTCCATATCAGTTTATATGAAAAAAATGTCTTTGTGACTCCTTCTCTCTAGGCACAACAAATCCAAAATTAATTTTGAGATTTATTGACTTTTCCAGAAGATATTTAACTTGCAAGTGGTTCACTTTATATTATTTTCCATTAATTAATCCCATCAAGCATTCTGTGAAAAAGAGGCAACCATCTATTATTAATACCTTACATAAAAACCATGAAAAGCTGAAAGTTCACTCAGATGTAGTGAGAATGCCATATTTAAATAATACGAATCAGCATTTGTTTATCTTTGCTCAACATGAATTATAGACATTTAGCATCCTCAGACGCCTAATGGGCTTACAATCCATCTTTTACAATACTATAAAAAGTACTTTTTATTTTACATTAGCCAGGGCCATGGAAATTTTAAACTAACAAAACTGAATCTAAAATTATAAAGCAAGGACAACAGAATAATTATTTTTGATGAATAAAATAGTAAACATTAAAATGTAGCTCTAATACAAAAGCAAAATACATGATTCTGGAAATCTGAAATGTTGCCACTGGTTTAAAAATAAATTGAAATAGCAACACGGGACAGCCATGTACTGTAGATCTAGTGATTATCCATTGTTTTATATTGACATTTCTACAAACTTAATCATTGCTATTTCAAAATGTACGGTATTAGATACATCTGACACTCTAAAAATCTGAATAAGGTACATTTTCACCAATATCCCAAGTATTACCAGATGGTTAATATAAAGAATATTTCTGAGTCTAGTATAAGTTGATAGCCTTAAGTCTCATCGCATTAATGCACGTACATGCAATTGTATGTACAAAGTTCTATCCATTAGCCTTTGACTGCTGTTGAAATATCCAGTGAAAGAAATAATGGGATAACCAATGTTTTTACGTCTTTAGAAATTTAAAGGCTGCACTGGAGACTACAATTTAAAATCTGCCTATGCCATATCAAGAGTACTCGGCAATCCTGATATAACCAGTGGAGTTCTGTGAAGTGAACCATATAATAGTACACTTTAGCTTCAATGTGACAGATCAAAAATATATCACTAAAACAACTGGAAACATTTGGTTAAGTCAAAGAAATGCCATTTAGTCTGAAGGATAAACAAATGAGCGTATCCCAGTAATTTTGTTGTTAATTGCATGCCAAAAGGAACATTTTTTTTAGGTACTGAAGAGTAGGCTTTTCCCACCTAAGAGACAAATAGCTCATGAGTATAAGAATCCATACAGATCCTTGACATTGGGGAATTTAAAAATATACACCATGAAACATTCTTTGAATACTGAATTATAAATATTGACTGTTGTATAAGACAAACACTTGCCCACTGCAGGCCACTTCAAACAGCTAAAATATAATTGTATTAGTTCTTCTTTTATTATAGAGACAATCATGAAATGATTAACTATTGAATATTAAAGGTATTGCTCTTGTGACAAGGAATATTAGCAGAAATCACATGCAATTTTAGCAATCATTATTATTTGTTTCAATGTATGGGTTAACCTACAAATTACATAAATTATTTCTGCTGTTGTGGGGGTGGGGGTAGAGAATGAGAAATACTTACATTACACAATTAAGTAGTGTTCAATTTCTTACATTTTATAATTTTATGATGTGGAAGTCCCCAAATTGAGGGAAAGAGGCTTGTTCAAAATAATGTGCACAAAAGTTGCTAAAACTGCAGAAGAGAAAGAAGTACATACAATGTCATTAGAGTTCAGCAGCTGTAGACAGTGCATTTGTTGTTGACATCTCAGTGATTTATTCCCATAAGCCTGTAAAAAAAAGCTGTTCTGCTGATGTCCTGCTTTTCTTTGACACAAAGCACCACCAGATTTATTACTGTATTTATACTTCTTGAATTGACTCTGCCCAACACTGGCTTTTCAGTTGGGAATCTGTCACTTTTGCTAACTTTCATTAATAAGTGCAAATATTACTTTCTGCATCAGTTGCTTACATGTTTCCTGAAAGGGCATATCTTAATGGAGGGGTTAAATATGCTTATATTAAACTGCTTCCAGAATATTGCAGTTAAAGCACCAAAATTATTGAAACTATATACTCAAAAGTTGAAACTATAACCCCGTGGAGACCAGTAAACCAAAAGAACCAAAATAACCAAACGACTTCAACAAGAAAACCAATGGACAAGATTTCACTTTTTATAACCTTTACTTTATCAAACCAAAACAAACAGAATTTAAACAGGAATTAACAAGCAAATTGTGGTCAACATAAACTATAAATTACACTTAAAATAAAGCTAGCTCTCTCAGTTTTACTAGGCAATACACTCAGCATATATGACATTAATTGAAAGGGTAGATGGTGACACTGGTCTAGTCATCCAGAGGCCCATGCTAATGCTCTAGGATATGGGTTCAAATCCCACCATGGCAGCTGGTGGAATTTAAATCCAATTAACTGATAAAAACTCAATTAATTAAAAAAAAAACAAAATGAAAGCTAGTCTCAGTAATGGCGATCATGAAACTATCATTGATTGTCCGAAAAACCCATCTGGTTCACTAAGGAAGGAAATCTACTGTCCTTACAGGGTCTGGCCTACACGTGTCTCTAGACCCACAGTAATGTTGTTGACTCTTAACTACTCATAAGGGCAATAAGGGATGGGCAAAAAAATTGTTGGCCTTGCCAGCGACACCCACATCCGATGAAAAAATTTTTAAAAGTTCAACCACAAGGCCCTTCAAAGCCCCGTACTTTCTCCAGTAGAATTCCAGCTCCTTTTCTTCAAGGATTCAGCCTGATCCCCAGCTGACAGTAGCACCCAACCGACTTGAGTTCCACAGGCATAGTCTACACCAAAACGGCATACATCTGCAGAATTTCCTACAACCCGCATGTGGAGAATGGCTGTATAGTTCTGAGGTGCAGAGGGATCTAGTTGTTCTAGTACGAGTCACAAAAAGTTAGCATGCAGATACAACAAGTAATTAAGAAGGATAATGGAATGCTATCCTTTATTACGAGGGGGATTGAACATAAAAATAAAGATGTTATGCTTCAATTATACCGGGCATTGGTGAGACTACACCTCGAATACTGTGTGCAGTTTTGGTCTCCTTATTTTAAGAAGGATGTAAATGCATTGGAGGTGGTTCAAAGGAGGTTTACTAGGTTGATACCTGGAATGAGTGGGTTGTCTTATGAGGAAAGGTTGGACAGACTGGGCTTGTTTCCGCTGGAGTTTAGAAGATTGAGGGGTGATTTGATTGAAGTATACAAGATCCTGAACGGCCTGGACAAGGTAGACGTTGAAAGGATGTTTCCTCTTGTGGGTGAGTCCAGAACTAGGGGACACTATTTTAAAATTAGGGGTCGTCCTTTTAGGACAGAGATGAGAATTTTTTCCTCTCAGGGGGTTATGTGACTTTGGAATTCTCTGCCTCAGAAGATGGTGGAGGCGGGTCATTGAATATTTTTAAGGCAGGGGTAGATAGATTCTTGCTAGGCAAGGGGATCAAAGGTTATTAGGGTTAGATGGGAATATGGAAATTGAAGCACAAGAGGATCAGCCATCATCTTATTGAATGGCAGAGCAGGCTTAAGGGGCCGAATGGTCTACTTCTGCTCCTATTTCTTACGTTATGTTCTCCTCAACTCTGCTCACAACTGTGTCAATAGTGTAGGTCCACCAATGGTATCTTCAAGGAACAGCCGCAGCAACTGTGCATTTGCCTATTCCAGGCTCCTGGATCCAACCTCCATCTTCTTCAGCCTGGCTGTACTGCACCACTGGGATCTGACCTCAAATGATTAAATGTCTTTTTATCTTGCTTCAACCAGTTTCAGTTTTCCTAGAAACCTGAAGGTTCAGTTTCCCTTTCAGTTAGCTGAAGTTCTGTTTCAGTTCCAGTTCGGGGCTATCTCAAAAAATACAAGCATTGAAACCACATATTTCATCACAACAGTGTACACTTGTAGACAAACTTCACTGTATCTCGATTATTTTTGCAAGCTGCCACTTTTAATAAATAATTGGATGTGGAAAGCAATTCAATTTAGCATGCATGTCCTGTATTTAAGTAGCTCACGTGAAACTTAGCAAAATTATAAAAAGCAAGTATTTTTGCAATCATAATTCTGAGGTTGATATGAAGTGGCATCCTAAATTAGTACTTTATATTTAAAAACTTAAATAGATGCCTATTTATGAGACTAAAATGCACAAAACAGTGATCAATTAAAATAAAATAATGCCAGGAACTTCATCAGTGGAAGATCGGTAGAGACCCCATTTATAGGTATATATGGGGTTTTCCCAGAGGTCATGGGACCAATGAGGGGAATTCCTAAGGAAATAGTGAGTTTGAGAGTTTACATTCCAAATAGTTGCATGGTAGTACAAAACTTGAATGTTGCTGAAACAAAGAGGCAAGCTGTTGAAGCTTTTCATCTGGCACTCATCAGGACAGATTCAAGAATGCCAAATTTCAAAGGGAACAATTTATACTGCATGAGAAAAGGGGTACTGATTGGTTGGCAAGTCAGCTCTCTTTGATCAAGACATTGCCGTGGCGAATGCACCGCAGCTATTGTTCCCCCATCCTTTTGTTTATTCAAAAAGGTGCCAACTCACCAAAAATCAAAACCAACCCAAAGACCACAAAATCTAGGCACAAATTATATTTAGTGCAAATCGAGTTTCTGTGATCTTTTGTGCTAGAGCTGGGTCCCACTTACAAAACCAGTCACACCCTAGGGTGAATTAATTATCCACCATTGCGAGTTTCCACCAATTGCGCCCATTTGCAGGCCTTGAGGAAGCTCTAAAAATTAAGCTTATTTTAGAAGTAGAGACATTCTAAAAAGCTTTTGATTTTTAAAAAATTACTTAGAAATTGGTTATTGTACCCCCATTATAACTAGCAAAAGATTCTGTACAGGTTTTTAAAACTAATTTTCAATTATTTAAAAACATGATGATGAACTAGGCTCTTTTATTTTTGTGATAATCCCATTTTCAAGTGTATTATGGTAAAGTCCCGCCATTTGCGGGGGTTACATTCCTGAAAAATTTCGTAAACAGCGAAATCACGAAAAGGGAATTTGTTTTTGAATGGGACTCAGTTAGATAGGTTTCAGTCATGCAAGGGCAGTACTGGACTCTCCAGCAAAACTGTGGTGCAGTACCTGTATGGGACAGAAGGCGGAGCCTCTAAGCAATACATCGGTGAAAAATTAAAATTGAATAAAGCTCTGGACCAGGCAATTCGGACATTTCCGGGTTAATCCTTTCATTCGGGCTGCACTTCAGCTGAAACCATTCCAATCTCTGCTCTGTCATGGCTGCCGTCCCCCTGGGATAAGCGAACATTGTTCACGCGATGGGCGATGCTTTGTACAAAGTAAGTGAAAACGTAAACAAGGAAGACACAAACGGCAGGACTTTACTATAATCAAACTGCACTAAGTTACTATTCTTAAATATGTCAAAGAATACTTTATAAAGCAAGATTTTTTTTAAATGACTTTCTAAACTGATGCCCAATTATACTGGACCATGATACATTTTACATTCGTCAATATGCAAATGAATTTGAGCAGCAACTTAAGAAACTTCTCAAAACTAGCGCAATTTTAGGTGCATTTGCGCTGGATCATTGATTGAACCCTAAATGGAAACTCTACCACAACAAATGATTTGTCTATAAAGGAAACATTCCCAATAACTACTACCAATATCAAGAATTCCTAGGCAATCTTAACACAACCTTAAGTGCTCAGTGAGTGGGTAGAGAATGGGGGACAAATCATCTAGATACATTCAAACAGGAAATGGTGTGTGATATCGGAAATATAAAAAAAGGGTGAGAATTTTAAAACAGACCGAGATAATTTCATCATTCAAATGCTAAATCCCATGTTGCTACCAAAGAATACCCTTTTCACTCCACAAAGAGAGAAAGCAAAGGTTTTTAACTGCTATTTATAGGCTTTGAGTACTAGGCTATTGGCATGAACTATGTACTGCGGGGATTAAAATACCACAGTTCATTATCATTCCATCTTGACATGAATCTAGTCTTCTATTGCAAACATAACTAATTTAAATTGGCTGCAAGAAATTGTGAAAGCATTTACATTAAGCTAGTCTTTTTATAAAATGTACAATGAGACAGACTGGACCATTGATGCGAACAAAAAAATTTTGAATAGGATAGTTGTATGTGAAGCCACCTTAAGGTCTTACAAAATACTGTCAAACTGCACAGAAACCAGATCATCTGTAGAACAGTCTGTTCACTTAAACAGAAAAAGAATGTATCGATAATTAACAATTTTGAGGCAAAGGCAGCATTTCATCAACTTTGGCTAACATTAAATGCTGGCATATTTTGGTTTCATTTTTTTTTATAAACTCATAAAATGAATGGCACAGGTGGACTGACTACTGGGCCAGTACAGAGCTGCTATTGTTTTCCAATTTAGGTTTCAGCCTAATATTCTCTTGTGTGACTGAAAGAAAGGTGCAGTTTATTAGATGGAAAACAATGTTGAACAAGCAGAATTCCATTGTTGCATCCCACCTCAGCAGGATCTTGGCGTACTTTGTGTTGCAAAACATAGCTCTCAGGGGCAAAATTCACAGAACATCAGAGCCGGGAAATGGGAGTTTAGGATTCATATGAGGCATCTGTCGCAGAGTGTATTATACAATGAAACTTAACTTAGAGGAGTGGAAAAATATCTGGAGCCCTTTTGAGGTCCAGAATCAGCACTGTGTAGACAGCCTAACCAAGCATTGATTCTAGGCCCAAAAAGGCCTCGGGTTTCATTTCAGTATGTTTGGTGTCTGTCACACCTCCACAGGCAGCTTGCCTATTTCATCTTCTTTTTAAATTTTGGCCACTTGCCTCGATTGCAGCGGCCCTAACATAACTCCAGGTAGTGGGTGTGCATCAGGAACAGTGGAGGCCCTATACCGTTGAGCTGGAGAAAAACTGCTGCTTCTCCTTGTCGGGTAGATGGGGATTGACAGTCAATCAAATCAAGTAAAGACCAGGACCTATTCCTGGAAGTTAAAATTCTGGGTCCGTGTTTGAATTAGTAGTTGCCTAGAAAGTCATTCAATGCCAAACAATTAAGATAACCTATGAATGATTTATCACTTTTTTTCTAATCTTAGGACGAAAGACACAAGGTTGGATAAAAGAAATGGGATTTAATTTGACTGTTGCTCTGTATTTCACGAGCTGATAAACTATATTGATAATAACTTTGTCTCACTAGAGTGTAACCACCAACTGAAAGGTTGGAGAAGAACAAGTCATTGGCCTCCTCCCTGGTAACCATGGCCCCCCTCCCACCCCTTCCACAATTTCAGACCTCCCCCACCTCAGCACCGATGTCTGTTCCATACCACAAACGCAGTCATGGGCAGAATTTTGCCTTTGGCATGCGGGGGCGGGCCCTGCACATCCGCTTGTAAAATGACACGCGGTGACGTCAGGCGAGCGTCCTGGCATCACTGCGCGCCATTGCGATATTTCGCTGGGTGGGCGCGCGATGATGTCGGATGCGCGCCCACCATTAATTAACGGGCCACTTTAGGCCCTTGACGTTCCAATCAACACCAATTTTTCGGCACCTGTGCAATTTTCAGATCGGCGCACAGGCTCAATGGGCAGGCGGGTAGGACACATTTGTATAAAACCTCATCCACAGGCAGGATAAGAGGGCTCACTGGGGTCGCAAGTGTGCACTGTCAAGTATTTATTTTTCAAAGTTATTGAAACTTGCCTGTGTGATCTGCAGTACTTCAATACGCATTCCAGCTGCTTTGTCTAGACTCTTAACCTTCAGGTCAGCACTCTGTAGTCAGGAATCTTCTCTGGGCCTGCAAGTTTCAGGAAACCTTCCCTTAGCCTGGGAATGGGAGCTGAACTCTCCACTGGAGGCCGCTCCTCTGAGGAGGAAGGGAGGGCTAGAAGGGGAAGGAGGCCAGGAGTGCACATTCAGCCTTCAGGGGAGCCACCTTTGGGAGGACAGGTGCAGGCACAAGGGGTGCAGGGCCTAAAGGTGGACCAAGGCGGAAGGGGCTGCAGAAGATGCCACTATCCTGCTGCCAGGTTATACAGGTGGCGGAGCAGCTACCACAATATGTCTGAGGTGCGGTACTAAAGGAGGCTCTGTCTCTCAAGGGAGACAGTCAACTATATCTGTCAGATGATTGAGCCCAAGATCTCCGCTAACTGTGTGGGTGGACACCCCATGCCAGTGGCTCTGAAGGTCACAGCTGCCCTCAACTTCTAATCCTCTGGCTCCTTCCAGGGGTCAATGGGTGATCCTTGCAGTGTCTCCCAATCAGCTGTTCACACTTGTGCCAAGCAGGTCACAGGCGCTCTGTTCAGCCATGCATTGACTTTCATCCACTTCCGTTGGGACCAGGCAAGCCAGACACAGCGAGCCAGAGGCTTTGCGGCCATTGCTGGCTTCCCCCGTCTCCAGGGTGCAATAGACTGTACACATGTGGCCATCAAGGTGCCAGCAGGTGAGCCCAGTGCCTTTGTCAACAGGAAGGGCTTCCACTCCATGAACTTGCAGATAGTGTGTGATCACAGGATGCAGATTCTACAAGTCTGTGCAAAGTACCCAGGCAGCTCCCAGGATGCCTACATCCTCAGACACTCCCGGGTGCCGGGGCTCTTTAGTGCTCCGGCCCGGCTTGATGGATGGCTGTTGGGTGACAAGGGCTATCCCCTCAGAAGGTGGCTCATGATGCCTCTCCGCCATCCAAGAACAGAAGCTGAGCAGCGGTACAATAGGAGCCACGCCTCCATAAGGGCTGTGGTGGAGAGAACCATCGGTCTTCTCAGGATGCGCTTCCGATGCCTGGACAGCTCAGGGGGCGCACTCCAGTACCCCCCAGATTGTGTCTCTGTGATAGTGGTTGCATGCTGAGTTCTCCGCAATCTTGCGCTGGAAAGGGGGGACGCAGTGGACAATGAAGACGTCAATGCAGTGGCTGCAGCTGCACACGATGAGTCCGTAGTGAGTCCGAGGATGAGGGAAATGCTGAGGGGGTAGACGCTGACCTGGGCATACTCCAGGGAGACAGGGACACCTGGGAGGCTTTAATCCAACAAACCTTCAGCTAGCACACCACAGATGGACCTCCAGGACAAGCCTGGGCTGTAGGCTCCATTCTTGATACCTAAGTGCCAAATCTGCCAGGTTATGATCAGTAACTAAGGGCCTTGTTAATAAAGCTGAATGTCCCATAAATTACTCATAACATTTTTGGAAACCATATACACGCAGAAGAAAAGAGGTACTCTTAGCCATGGTCACATGTCTGAATTTAATATCACAAGCAAAGAAACTTAATCCAAAAAAATGATAATGGTGTTCCAATTGAAAGCAAATCATAAAGTGATAAGCCCATGGTGTGCCTAAGGTGCCTTAAGTTTACATTTCCAGGTGCTATGTCTTGGTGCTGCTCCATCGCTGCGAGTGACATATGAAACAGCTTGCTGACTCTGCTGTCCTGTTGGCCTCAATGACCTTGGCAATCGTCCTCTGGCCATGGAGCCTGTGTTGGCCCGGCCTGGGAGGGATCTGCCAGTTCCACAGCTGGCATCTCCCCTGTCGTCGCAGCCTCACCAATGCTATGGTTACTGGGAGAGGGGCAGGGATTAATCACTACGCTTGGAGAGGCAGGGATTAATCAAGGACAGTCAGCATGGTTTTGTTAAGGGGAGGTCATGTCTGACCAATTTGATTGAATTTTTCGAAGGGGTGACCAAGTGTGTAGATGAGGGCAATGCATTTGATGTAGTCTACTTGGACTTCAGCAAGGCCTTTGATAAAGGCCCACATGGAAGACTGTTAACGAAGGTAAGGGCCCATGGGATCCAAGGCAATTTGGCAAATTGGATCCAGAATTGGCTGAGTGGCAGGAAGCAGAGGGTGGTGGTCGAGGGGTGTTTTTGTGACTGGATGCCTGTGTCCAGTGGGGTTCCCCAGGGATCGGTGTTGGGTCCCTTGCTGTTTGTGGTATATATAAACGATTTAGACTTGAATGTAGGAGGGTTGATCAGTAAGTTCGCAGATGACACAAAAATTGGTGGGGTGGTAAATAGTGAGGAGGATAGCTTTAGATTGCAGGAAGATATAGACGGGCTGGTCAGATGAGCTGATCAGTGGCAAATTGAATTTAATCTGGATAAGTGTGAAGTGATGCACTTGGGCAGGACAAACAAGGCAAGAGATTACACGATGAATGATAGGACCCTGGGGAGTACTGAGGATCAGAGGGACCTTGGTGTGCATGTCCACCGGTCCCTTAAGGTAGCAGGACAGGTAGATAACGTGGTTAAGAATGCATATGGGATACTTGCCTTTATTAGCTGAGGCATGGAATATAAGAGCAGGGAGGTTATGCTGGAACTGTATAAAATGCTGGTTAGGCCACAGCTAGTTTATTGCATGCAGTTCTGGAATTCGCATTATAGGAAGGATGTGATTGCACTAGAGAGAGTGCAGAGGAGATTTACCAGGATGCTGCCTGGCTGGAGAGTTTTAGTTATGAGGAGAGATTGGATAGACTAGGGTTATTTTCCCTGGAGCAGAGGAGATTGAGGGGGGAAATGATTGAGGTGTATAAAATTATGAGGGGCAAAGATGCATGAACTTCATTGCCCTTCTGCACAGTCCTTCGACCAGCCATTGAGAGCAGCTTTTACGAGGCTGCTAGGGCCTTTCGTTATGCAGGCCGCCGGGTCGCCACTGGGCCCGGCGGCCTGAGCGTGCCCGCTCACTCCCGCTGTGCACGAGAGTCGTGAAGTACACTGGGTGGGCTTTAATTGGCCTGCCCGCATAAAATGGGGGCGCGGATCCAGTCATGAGCAGCAATCGGGTCCATGCCCACCATTACCCGCTCCACCCCCCTGCCAACCAGAAAATTTCAGCCCCATCTTAACAGATTTTCCTTCCTCTTTACTCTGTATTGTGAATTACCAGAGAATGTGGCAAACTGAGTTGCAGACGCCCTCAAAGATTTATACTTCGAATAAATATTGCTGCTCAAAAAAAGTTACAGTTCAGATGAATTTCTCACTTGCATCCAATTAAAAGTATTAGATTTTTATTTCCCAAAACTAGAAACTGATCTGAAGACTGACTAATTTAATCATATCTATAAGTACTCATGGAGGGGATCAAAGGGTGAAAGATGTGTTTATCCAAGTGAAAAAAGGCTTTTACATTAGACATTTAACATCTTGTCTCAGTTCATCTGCTTCATATAATCAGCTGGATGTCCCCAAGGAAAACCATCTTCCTATTTTGCAACTTAGAGTCTTTATCCAATAGTTTAATTTCAGACTGTCAATGATTCAGTAATTACCTTAAATATTTGATACAATGGAATATGAAAATTCCATTTTAGCCAAAGCAATGTTTATTGAGAAACTTGATTCAACTAGGATACTTTTAGAAGACATTTATTACATTTGTAACATTTCTTGCTGCAAAGCAATTTCTATCATGAACTAGAACTGTAAATGATATTTATGAATAGCTTAATTATTGGCTACATATACTATAACCAGATTGGAGCTTTAAAGTAAGGCAGCAACAGCACCATCATCAAATCTGGAATCCACTCAGCTTTTACAGGAACCCATGAATTATTTCACTTCACCCAAACTCACTTAGTAAATCTGGTCATAATAACCACAGCCCTGAATTTTTACCTTGGTGACTCGTTGCA